>NC_071579.1:639514-1279029 GCF_024509145.1 Vidua macroura | reverse complement strand
GACTTGACAAACAGAGCTGTCCCACTTGCTCCTGTCCTGCTGTGCCAGCACAGGGCAGGAGCTTTGCCCATGTGTTCTTCTTAGCCTGGCTTGCACATGGTGTCTGTCACGTCCACTTTCTTGGGGCACAGAGGACTGGCCCTTGCAGCTGGGCCGCCAGGGGTTTGAGCCATGGAATGCTCAAACAAGCATTGGAATGCTTGTGCCTGTCATGGCCATGCCTTGGGTCACTGATGATGAGCAAGCCTAACCCTGCATGAAGGTGTTGGGGTAGAGGGGCTGGGCAGTGCTGGTTCCTGGGGCCCTATGGAAGAGCAGCATTCAGAGCACCAACAGGCTGATGCTGTTGCACATCTGTTCTCTCTGCACAGCCACAATGACTTCGTTGCTATCCTGGACCTTCCAGAAGGAGAGCACCAGTACAAATTTTTTGTGGATGGCCAGTGGGTCCATGATCCATCTGAGGTAATGCTCCAAGCTTTATCCCTGCAGATCTTGTCTTCTTCAGGGAACTAGACAGGATGTAACTGCAGCAGAGGGGGAACAGGAAGAGCAGAGACTATCTCCTGAAACAAAAGGCACACCTCCATCTCTTGACTCATTTTAGCGGCTGGTTCTTCTGGACTTAGTCATGATTTATGGGAAAGCATTGGGAAAGGGCAGGGAAATGCCAGAAGGCCCTCAGGTCCCACTGAGAATTGGCAAAGGGGGGGTGGGCCCTGAAGTCAGCACTCACAGGTTCTCCAAACTGAATCGTGGGGGAGCAGCATGGGAAGGACGACACACCGACCCATGGGCATGTAGCAGGATGGAGGATGGAAATAGGAGGTGGTGTAGGAGCCTGTGATAATGGAAAATCCTCCCAGGGTAAACAGTAGAGGTCTGCAAGCATAGGGCAGAGAGGGACGCCAGCCACCTGTGCTTGGAGGTAGTGTTGCAGCAAAGACAGCTTGGGCTGGGAGGATCTAGGAAGCACTGAATGTGCCTCAGTTGGAGGTGAACACAGGAATATTTTCACCCCAATTCTTTCCAGCCTGTGGTTACCAGCCAGATGGGGACGATAAACAACCTGATCCACGTCAAGAAGTCTGACTTCGAGGTGTTTGATGCATTGAAGGTGGATTCCCTGGAGAGCTCAGAAACCTCAGGTCGGGGTGAGTTTTGTGGCATTACAGCTTTGCATGTGCTATTTTCCACCTTCTCTGCTCTGAGACTCACTGCTCTGGGTGCACAGACCCCCTGGGCAGAGGTGTGGGCCTTCACTGGGGGTGAGTAGTGTTGGGCAGCGTGTCCTCCTCAGCCCACAGCTGAGGCCTTGTCTCTCTGGAGGGGCTGTGTTGGTGTAACTTGTTCTGTGCTAGCACCATCCCAGAGCAGAGCTGCTGCAGTGTGTAGCTGATGGAGCCATTTCATACTGGGAAATGCCAGGAACATCAGCCCCTTCTGTCTGGTCAACTGTAAGTCATTTGATCCGGGGTACAAGCTAGGTGAAAGCAGGATCCAGTTTATTTTCAGCAGCTACTCTTGGTTTTCATGCCAAGGTAATTTGTACCAGTGCTAGCACATTGCAAACCTCCCTGTCTGCTTGTGTTACAGCAGCAGGTTAGGTTACCACACAGGCAGCAGTGTGAAATGCTGGCAGGAAGCTCAGTTGTGTGTCTGTCCCTGGTGCAGCCCCATCTCAGGTACAGCTCAACTCCATGTCCTTTCCCAGCCTGGGCAAGAGATGCTCTGCTGGAGAGAAGCCAGCCAGCAGCAGCAGCCCAAGGAGATGGAGCCCTTCTGGGGGCTGCCTGTTCCCAAAGGTTCAGATCAGATGTAGCAGCCAGTCCAGCTTTCAGTGACCGCGAGCTCCCCAGGTCCCTCCCACGTTGGGAACAGCTGCTCAGTGTAGAGTTCCTATTTGCCTTCCCTGGACCTCCTCATCAGGCAGCACCCAGAGCAACCTGCTCCCTGTGCCCACAGCTCTGGAGCAAGCCAGCTGCTTCCTGCGGGGAGAGAGACCTGGCTGAGCCGAGAGCTGTGCATGAGGGGTCTTGTCTTGGGTATCATGGGGTTGTGTTGTGTCAGTGCATGTACCAGCTTACAGCCCTGCTGGGAATTGCCATGGGCTCGCCCAGCTGCTTTTTCTGTTGTGAAAAGGCTGACCTGTTGCTACAGAATAAATCCCTGTGCATGGCTTGTAGAGGATGTTTGTGTTTGAAAGATCTTGATGAGTCCTTCTCAGCTTCTTCGGAGCTGCTCTGTGCTTGACCATCCTGCTTCAGTCATTTCATGTCTCTCTGCCTTTGTTGTCTCTCTAGATTTATCCAGCTCCCCACCGGGACCTTATGGCCAGGAGATGTACGTATACCGGCCCGAGGAGCGCTTCAAATCCCCACCCATCCTCCCGCCTCACCTCCTCCAGGTCATCCTCAACAAGGACACCAACATCTCGGTGTGTACCAGCATGCTGCTCACTGAGTGAGCCACACTGGGGTTGGAAAGGGAGTCCTGTCTGCAGGGAGCCTGGGCTCCCCTTGACTGGGGTCTAGCCCTTGGCATTTCCTAGGAAAGGCATCACTTTTCCCATTTACCACACTGATTTGGCCTTCTGGTGCTTAGCTCCTCCTGCTTAGCTTAGCTGTTCCTGTTCAGAACAGCCAGAGGCGGTGGCAGCTCAAGCTGCCAGGGGTTGGGGGATCAGGGCTCTGCGGTTCCCCTGTGACACTCCTCTCTTCCTAGTGTGACCCAGCGCTGCTGCCCGAGCCCAACCACGTCATGCTCAATCACCTCTACGCGCTCTCCATCAAGGTAAGCGCAGGTCCTGCAGGGCTGCAGGTGAGGAGCTGCTGTGGCTCCCAGGAGCCTGCAGCACCTGCAGGGAGCAGAACCTGCTCATCTGGGGGGTGCAGATGGGAGCTGGCTGCCTGGTGAGGGGGTGGCACGCACAGGGGCAAGAGGGTGTGACTTCCTGACGATTCCCTTCAGCTGCCTCCCTGCAGCATGGGGGAGCTAAGCATGTATCAGACCCTGCCCTTGCTCTGCCCCGCTGCCCTGTTGTGTATTGGACTGGCTGTGGGACTGGGGACAGCAGGGGCAGCTCCCCGAGCCCCAGGCATGCCCTGGCCCCACGTGCTGACGCTGTCTCCCTCAGGATGGCGTGATGGTGCTCAGTGCCACGCACCGCTACAAGAAGAAGTACGTCACCACGCTGCTGTACAAGCCCATCTGAGCTGGGGCCTCACACGCTCCCCACGCAGGACACGAAATGCCGCTTGTCTGCACACACTGGGCCACGGGACTGTGTGACAACTGGCCACTGGCTCCAGCCTCCAGCCTGGCAGGGACACGGGCCCCAGCAACAAGCTCAGGGCCACTGGGGCCTGTGACGCTGTCCCATCCTACCGGCGTGGTTCAGCCCTTGGTTTCCACCCACCTGCAGCTTCCCTTGGCTTCTCTGAGTCTCTGGGACCACTTTGCTGCTCACCAGAACAGCCCTTCCTCACGCCCAACACGAAAAGGGCTTCACCCTGCCTGTCTTCTCCAGCCTGTGAGGGCCTCAAGGTGGTCCTGGCACTGCACCCAGTCCAGGCTCCAGGAGCACATCCTGTTCTTCTGAAGGTTGTGCTGCTGCCCTGGTGCTGAATCTCCAAGGCCATCTTGTCTGCTAGGGGCTCTGTGACACTCCAGCCTGACACCTGCCCCCTGTTCCACAGCCCTGGCTGTGGGGCTGCCCCCCAGCTTTTTTTGAACCTCTGCGAGGTTCAGCATCGAGCCAGCATGATGGACGGTACAGCTGAACACAGCCACTCTTACCTGCTGCTGTGAGAGCACCATCAAGGACTGCAACACCCTGTCCCCAATATCAGCTGCTTCTGTGGGACAGGGCTGACTTTGTCACAGCCACAGGGCCACTGGCACGTGCCCGTGCTGGAGGGGCCTGGGAAGAGCAGAGCCGGGCAGGCACTCCAGGACCCTGGCTGCACCGCCTGCTGCCGCAGCAGTGCCGTGGGACAGGGGGTTCTCTATTTATTACAGTATTTATTGTTCTCGGTGCTGCTTGCCTGGTGTTGGAGAGGGGGTCTAGAAGAGGAGGACAGGGAGCACCCAGTGTGGCACAGAGCTTCCCTTGTGTTGTTAGGGTAGGGCACAGAGCCACCCCCTGGGGACAGCCGGGGCCTTTGGCACCCCGTGCTGCCGGTGGTTTGGGGAGGGGGAGCACAGCTGCAGAGACAGGCATGCCAGAAACACC
This sequence comes from Vidua macroura, assembly GCF_024509145.1. NCBI lineage: Eukaryota > Metazoa > Chordata > Aves > Passeriformes > Viduidae > Vidua > Vidua macroura. The sequence continues at coordinate 1,274,795 of NC_071579.1, read as the reverse complement.
ACCACCCAAAGGAAAGCTTTATTGGGGACTCTTCAGCCGCTGAACAGAATATGGCATTTCTTACATCTTCCTCCTGCGCTGGGGCCCCGACATGTGCGGAGTCCCCAAAACGCATTTCCAATACCTCTGTCTATATACATATACATATACATACATCCACAAGCAGGGACAGGGACTCATCAGGGTTACAGAGGGGACCGGGTCCCAGGGCAGGGTGTGCTCAGCGTGGGGAGCTGTGTCACCCCACTGAGCACTGAGGAAGGGAGCAAGTGCTGAAGCATGGGCCAGACAAAGGCCAAACCAGCAGCTGCTGCTGCCATGCCAAGCAAAGGCTGGTGGAGGACATGCAACCACCACAGCAGCCCAAACCCACTAACTGTGTAGCACTGGACACCCCAGAGCCCTTTCACCCCAGCCCTCAGAGCAGCAGGGACAGGGTCCACTCCAGCCCTTTGGCATGGCATGGCTCAGCAGCCAGCTCTTCCATGCTGGCCATTGCTCCTTGCCCTGCACGGGGCTCACGCAACAGGCAGGGCCTGCTGGGCCTTCACCTGGCAAGAGACAACACATGGCAATAAGGACGAGCACTACTGTGCCCCGGGGACATGGACATGCTAGCTGAGGACAGACAAGGAAAATGTGTCCCTGTGTCCCCCACACACTTCACCCAGCTAGCCCTCAGCACTCCACGACAGCCACAGGGCGTGTGCCATCCGTGTCCATCCCCAGGGCATCAGGACTGGGACACCCACCGCGGCCATCAGGGCACACTCACCTCCAGGTTTGTCCTGGCCTTGCGCAGAACATTGTGGGTCCTGGTCACTGCAGGGGAGAGAGATGGGGTCAGTGAGGGCCCTGTGCTGTGGAGCCACATCGGGCACACGGGGACCAGGCCAGCTTGGCTGTGCCGCCAGAGCACGTACACTGGCTGACGATGAACTGCTCCATGCTGTCCTTGAGCTGGGCTGTGCTGCGCAGCCGCCTGGCCGTGCTCTGCAGAGCGTCCTCCCTCTCGGAGAGCCGGGCCCGCAGCGCCGCGATCTCGCCCTGGAGCACCTGCTCCTGGGACAGAGGAGGGTGATGAGCAGCGAGCACCCGGCCCAGTGCCCTGCCGGCCCCAGCCCCTGCTCACCTTGCCCTGGTGCTGGGCAGGGCTCACGGGCAGCACGGTGCTCCAGAAGGCAGTGAGGAGAGACACGCACTCCTCCAGGATGCCGTGCAGGGTGCTGGCGCTGCCCCAGAGATGCCCCTGCCCCGTGCCTGTCCGTCCCAGGGCCTGCGGGAGAAGGGTGCGGGAGCAGGTGCTGCTGGGGCAGCCCCATCCCGCTGCACCCGGGGAGCCGCCGTGCTCAGCCTGGTGCAGCAGGGCAGTGCCGGCAGCATTCCCTGGGCTGGAGGCTCCCTGCTTCCAGCTGCCCCTGCAGCCCTCGGGGCCGGTTCTGGGCTCGGGAACCACGTAATGCACGGTGCGCTGAGGGTCTGGCCCCCAGCTGCTGCCTGCCCCGTCCTGCCCACGCTTTACCTCCTTTCCTGGGAGCGGAGAGTTGGGCAGCCCGAGTGCTGGGCGTGTGAGACACATCAGCTCCCGGGCCAAGGCCTTTCCCTCCACGATGTGCTGCTCCAGGGCTCGGTACGTGTCCAGACGGCCAACAACGTGAGCCCCCGTCAGTCCCTCGCTCTTCCTCAGCAGCACGTCTGCCCCACGTGGCTCTGTGGAGCAAGGTGGGTTAGGTGAGGACCACTGCCCGCTCCCCTCGTGACCCACCCTGTCCCATCCCGGGCACTTGACTCTGCTCTGAGCTCTCCAGTCTTGCTCAGCAAGGGTGCTGCCACGAGTTCATCAGAACCCACCGTCCATCCGTCGGAGCACCGACATGCCGGAGGGCAGTGGGGAGAGGAGGGGAGCTGCTGAGTTAGTGCCCACATCGCGCACTGGAGGAGATGGGAAGCAGCCTGGAACAAGAAACATCTGAGCCCCTGTAGATAGATGTGGCTCCGTGCCTGGGCCTGCTGGGGTCCTGCCCTCCCTCTCTGCCTGCCAGCAGGGCCACTGTGTGCAACCTGCTGCCCCAGGAGAAGTGTCTGGGACCACCCAAGGGTTGCAGAGGGACCAGGCACCCCAAGGGCAGGAGCTGGGCAGGGGTGCTCTGCATGGGTCCCGTACCTGCTCGTGTCTCAGCAGAGGGGCCAGGGAGGCTCTCGTAGACGTGCAGCTCCGCACGCAGGGTCTGCAGGAGCAGGCGCTGCTCCTCACTCTGCTGCTGCAGGAGTGTCAGTGAGTGCTGCAGCCTGCAGAGGTGACACGTGGGTCTGGTGCCAGCCATCCCTCCCCGTCCTGTGGCCCCAAGGCTACCACGCCCCAAACCTTACCTGTTGTTGTCCTCCTGCAGAGAGCGCCGCTCGTCCCGGAGCTGCCGGACACTCTCTTGGCACTCGGAGAGCTCCTCCGCCAGCCTCCGCTGCTTCCCACGCCTCTGGCCCAGCTCTGCTTCAGCCTCCCGTGCCCGGGAGCAGGCAGCCATGAGTGCCTCCTGCACCCGTGCCAGCTCTGGGGACAGAGAGCACGGAGGTGTCACCACCACCCCACTCAGCCAGTGCCCTCTGGGACTGAGCCCCAGGGTGCCAGCCCAGCCCCACCTTGGGAGAGGTGTTCACGTTGGAGCCGCAGGGTCTGGTTTTCCTCATGCAGAGCCTGGTTCTCCCTGCTCAGCTGCAGCCCCAGCTCCGGTGTCTGGGCATAGACATCACTGGGCAATGCTGTGGAGGGCACCGGTGCTGAGTGTCTCTCCCCAGTGCCCGGTTGTGCTCGGGGCGAGCAGAGGGATGTGCAGAGGCCTGGCCCCCGCACCGTGCGCCCCGTACCGCTGGCCTTGCCGGTGGAGGCCAGGCGGCGCTCCAGCTGCTCCCGGAGCCGGTCGTTGGTGCAGATGGACTCCTCCAGGCGCTGGCGCAGGTTGCGGATCTCCAGCAGGTGTTCCTCCAGCAGGTCTGCCCCTGCCACAACCAGGGACACGGCTCAGGGCAGGAAAGGCTGTGCCTGCCTCTCTCCACAGCAGAGCCCTGTCCCACAGCTCTTGTGGTGCCGGATCTCCGCCCAGTACCCCACAGGCAGGTGGGATGCCCCTGTGCTCTCCAGCGTGGACCTTACCTGTCAGCTTCTGGCCGGAGGGGTACCCCGCCGGCAGGGCCCCACAGAGCAGCTGGCCGGGCACGTCCCAGGGGCCGCGGCTGTCGGAGGCCGCGGGGAGCTCAGCCGGGCCCTGCAGGGCTCTGTGCTGGCAGAACGATGCTGGGGCTTTGCTGCCCTCTCCAAAGGGGCCCGGCAGGACTGTGGGCTTTGCTGGTGCCATGGGCAGTGTCACACCTACACACACAAGACAAAGTGGGGAGGAGGAGAAGGACGGTGACCAGGTTGGAAGAATGGGGCAACACACTCCATCTGCTTTTTCCCCCCTTCTTGCTCTGCTCAACAGTGCAATCCAATCCAGTGTCCCCCATCACTGACCTCCTGTCCCAGTCAAGCCTATTCCCGCTGAGGAGCAGGGGCTCTCCCAGGATTTGATGACTACATGGCACAAGGTGGAGGGTCTCAGCCCCACTCCTACACAACACCTTACCAAATCAGCCTTTTCCTAGAAGACCCAGAATATGCCAGTGTCTACATCTAGGGCTAATGCTCTCTGTGGATGGGTCCCTCCAACCCACCAGGTCCTCTCTACATGAAAGCCACATGTTCCCATTGTCCTGCAGCCAGAGCAGTGGGATTCAACCTCAAAGCCATAGCCCTGAGAAGGAGAAGATCAAGGGCAGGACATGCAGGTGAGAGAGGGTGGGGGATGATGTCTCACAGCACAGCATGCAGGGCAGGCAGGACCAAACCCAAGCCAAGAGGCAGTGTGCTCACTTTCTCCCAGCTGCCTCCGGAGCACCTGCAGTTCCTGCTGTGCCTCAGCCAGGGAGCAGACAGAATTCCCGCAGCAGCCCAGGAGTGGCGGGGCCGCAGGAGGAGGGGCCCCGGCAGGGAGGAAGGGGGACAGCCCGGGGGCCAGGGCAGGCAGGGGGGCATTAACGGGTTTGGACAAGGAGTCAAAGTGAAGGCCTAGAGACAGGAGAGAGACGGAGAGAGGTGTTACAGTGGCTCTGACTCAGCCTGGCAGAGACCCCTTCTCCCTGGTGCTCTGGGGACCATGGCACACCCCGAGAAGCCAAGTCCCTGTGACCAGAGGCACTGCAGTTGTGGCCCCTGGTCAGCGTGCAGCACCTGCGTGTTGGGTGGGCTCCTCGTGGCACTGGCTGTACTCGCTGGCCGCATCCCCATCGGAGCAGGGCTCCAGCCCCTCGGAGGTGAAGGATGAGCTGCTGGCAGAGTGGGATGACTCCGAGGGTGGGCAGCTGCTACCTGGGGACTCAGAGCGTTCCTGCAGCTTCACCTCCAGGCTCTCAATCTCCTTCTCCTGGAGCTCCCGGCTGAGCCTGCAGAGGTGGCCCATCACCACATCTGACCTCCATCCCACAGCCCTTTCCTACACGATGCCCCACATGCCATGTCCCACTAGTGATGCAAGGCTGCTCAGAGATACGGACTGCCCATGGGGCTTGCCATGCCCAGAGCAGAGGCAGCCCCAGGACATCCACCTGAGGCAGAGACCCCAAGGGCACCCTGGGCCCCCACCCCAAGAGCAGTGATAGACCTCAAGGTGCCTGTGCCAAACACGTCCCACAAACCCTTCCTTGGGAACAGGTACCTCTGTGCCAGGAGTTCGTGACTGGTTTTATCCTCCCTGTCTTGTCGATCTCCTGAAAAAGCAAGCCAGAGAAGAGCCAGTCAGTGCCTCTGTGCCCCCGGACACCTGGTCCTACACAGAGCCATAGCAGGACAGGACAAACTGAAGCGGGTGTCCCACACAGCACACGATGTGAGAGTATCTCCTACTCTTCAGCCATCAAAGCATCCCTTCCTGACCCATCACACACCCATGACATCCAGCCCCACTGCCCCCCTAGAGGTGCTTACTGATGCCCAGCTTGTCGCTGAGCCTCTCAGCCAGGTGCCTGCCCTGGGCCAGCTGCTCCCGAAAGCCCTGGCCCAGGTAGTAGTCGATGTCAGTGCCCCGAAGGAGGTCCTCGAAGGAGCGCAGAGCATCCCGCAGGTGCTGGGCCAGGCTGCGGCTCACTCCACGGCCCTCCCGCAGCGTCTGCCGCAAGTGGGAGAGCTCCCGAGCCTGTGCCTGGATCAAAGAGTTGTATTTCCTAGGAGAGATGGGCAAGCAGGGTGTTCACAGGGCAGCCAGACTCGCTGAGAACACAGCAGGGATGAAGTGCCAAGGAGGGAGTCCGTGCGTCATCCGCTGCTGGGACTCTGCCCCACCGCACAAACACCCCAGGAACCTGCCTGCAGGAAAACCATGCAACAAGGAGCCCCCAGCCTCGGGCAGCTCCTGGAAATCCCTGTATCTCCCCATCGGCTCCCAGCCCCCAGGGCCATACCCTGGCCAAGTGGCAGACTGCAGCTCCTTGGGCAAGGTGGCTCCATGCTTGGCCGTGGGCAGCTGTGCCTCGAGCAGGGCGACGCGGTGCACCAGGCTCTGCAGGTCGCGGTGTGCCCGCAGGGCGGGCGGGCACAGCGTGCCGTGGCCATCCGACTGCCAGCCCTCGTCCTCGTCCGTCAGGCTGTGGGCTGGGGACGCCAAGACCTTGGGAGCCGGCAGGGGCCGCTCAGCACCCGAGGTGTAGCCGCTGGTGACAGAGATGGAGCGGGCACGGCGCTGCAGGCTCTGGATCACTTTGTTGGCATTGAGCAGCTGGGCCTTGAGGTCCTGGATGTGCTGGTGCAGGGCCTCCACATCCTCCAGGGCCATGGTTTTCTGGGCAATTTTGCCCACTCTAGACATCCCTGGCTGGCACAGGGACCCCAGCTCCTCACCCAGGCTGGTCTCACTGAACACATCTGGCTCCTCACACTCTGCAGAGAGCACAGTGTGTCACTTCTCTACACCAGGGGGGCAGAGCACAGGGATCCCTGGAACCCTGGCCCTCCCTACCGGGGCTGGTGGTCTCATCACGGTCAGCCTCGGTCTCGCTGCGCCCACAGGTCTCATAGCCCAGGTCCTGGAAGTCCACCTGCACTTGCTTGCTGAGCTGCTGTGTCTGAGGTTCACCTGCTGGGCAGCACCATCAGCTCAGGGTCCCCCAGGCAGGATTCACCACCCCTGTGCCGTGCACAGCACGGTGCGCAGGGCTCAGAACACACCCCCACCCCACCCTGGCCTTTAACTCACGGAGCAGGACGTGGTATTTCTCCAGCTGCTCAGCTTGTGCCCGCACTGTGGCCTCGGAGGCAGCAAGCTTGTCCTGCAGCTCCTGGCACTGCCTTTGGCCCTGTGCCACCTGGGAGCGCAGCTCTGCGCCCAGCCCTGGCCAGCCCCTGCCGGGAACCGAGCCCTCCACCTGCCGGGGGCAAGATGGGCTGTCAGCTCCCCATTTCCACCCTCATCCCCATCTCTATTTTCATTTCCATCCTGGTTCCCTGTGCACTTACATGGCTCCCGTCCCCTCCGCCCAGGCTGCCAGGGCAGGGTCTCTTGGCCATGTCATCCTGGGCTCGAGCCTCCAGCGCTGGGCGTTTGGTGGGCACCGTTCCCCTCTCTGCTGGGAGCCCTTGGCCATCCCCGCTGCCTCCGGCCGGGCGGTCCCCAAGGGAACCGCGGCTCTTCCGCTGCAGCCTCCGGGGCTCAGGGGCCAGAGGGCTGCCCAGCCCAGGCTCCTCCTGCTCCCCGCTTTCCAGCAGCGACGTGGCTTCACCCATCCGCTCTTTCAGCTCCGCGTTTTCCAGGCACAGGCTCAGCATCGCCTTCCTGGGGGCACGAGGCACAGTAAAGGACAGGCAGAGGCCGGGATGCAGGGTGGCCCCTCCGGCCACTGTCCCCCTGGCTCCAGAGCCCCGGAGCTCTTGCCTGATGTGGGAGACAGAGGAGAAGCCGGCTTCCTCCAGCTGCGCCTTCAGCTCCCGCAGCTCCTCCTCAGCCCGCAGCTCCCGTTCGCGCACGGTGGGTGCTGTGCTCCTTTCGGTGCCCCCACTTTCCTTGCGGGCCCGGGGGTTGCTCTATAGGCACAAAGACAGAGGATGACAGGGACGTTTCCCAAGGGGCTAGGACGCAGTTTGGCGGTGGCGCAATGCCCAGCTCCGCCACCCCTGTTCCCGGCGTGGCGCTGCGCCGACTCACCTGCTGGCTTGCCAGCCCACGGGCTGCCTCCTCCTTCATGCTGTCGGTGAAGTTGGTGCTGGCATCGGTGTGCGTGCCTGCGGCCCGACCTAGGGGACAGCACAGCACACAAGGCGCTCAGAGCAGCAGCACTGGCAGCGCTGCCTCTGTCCTCTCCTCCCTGCTGGTGCCCATGGTCACTGCGGGCAGCCCCAGGGCACGTATCTGCTCTCAGACACCCTGGTGCTGGGTTACTCCCGGCCGGACCGGGCTTTCCCTGCTGTCCCTGGGTGCTGCCACCCCCTCTCTGCACACTGGACCCCGTGCTGGCCCATCACTGAGGGAGGGGACAGCCCCGGGGATGGGAGCACAGCGATGGCTCCTGCCCCATCCATGCCTTTGCTTGCTGCCCTGACAGACAGGCACACGCACCACCCACCCTGCAGCCGCTTCACAAGCCACAGCCAGCAGCAGCAGCAGCACAAGCTTGGGCAGGGAGCCCTGCTGGACTGCCCCAAGCCGGTGGGAGGATTGGGGTGCACACACCACCACCACCTGCCCAGGCAGGGGCAGCTCAGGAGCAGCCACCCTCCCCACAGCACCCAAGCCGTGCTGTCAGGCATAGCCTGGGGCTCCCTGCAAGCCCTGTGCTGGCTTTGCAGAGCTAAAGGGACACTTGTATCCCTACATCTGCATGGGGAGCTTGGGCGGAGCTGGGGCCATGCTTTTCTGCTTGCACACAGCTCTGTTCCTGTTCCTTTGGTGCCAAACCCTGGGTGAGGACTCAAACCCCTTGTCCGGGCAGCTGGGAGATGGCTGTATCCCCAATCCCTCCTCTCCCCAGGGGGACAGATGCTTAGACAGGGCCCAAGACTATCCCTCGGGCTGTGAAGGGCCAGGTTCCACAGCTGCCTGTGCACCAAAGGAGAGGTAACTGCTTTGCCCGCGGCCAAATCCATCACCATCGACTCTGGAACTGCCAGGCAAGGCAGAATACAGAGCAGGGAAACACAGAGAGATGCTGTCAGGACAGATGCCAAGCATCACTGCTGAAGGGGAAGCCAGCAGGGATGCATCTGGGTCTCAGGAAGAATGGCCAAGGACCAGCCAGGAACGTGCCTTGCAGCAGGGCAGGCTTTTGCACTGTGCTCATAGATGGGGACACACCCACGAGACCCACGTGTGCCATGAGGCTGCAAAAATGTGGGGCACCTCACTGCTGAACCTGGGTAGGCATCACCCTGCGTAGTGGAACCTGTCCACGGAAGCAGCAGCGTCCCGGGGAGCAGAGAGAGCCATCACTGCCCCCGGGAGCAAGGCCAGCCATCACTGTCACACAAGGAGAAAAGCTGTTCGGGGAGCGAATCGCTCAGCGACAGCAGCAGCGCGGGGAAGCAGCTCCTGTAGGTGGCACTGGGCACAGCCAAAGCACAGCCCCGTGAGCCCCAGGGACAGAACCTGCTGCTTGCTGAAGCAGCCAGGGCGACAGCAGTGCCTCTGGGGCCCGGAAGGGTGAGGGCATGCAGACCGTGGGCCGCAGACTTTGCTGGGGGCTGAGGGCCACAAGGCTCTCAAGGTGGGTCACCGTGGCTGAGGCACCACAGCAGGGTGACACACAGCTGCTCTGGGAACATGGGAGAGCCAGCTCTCGTGCCAGGGCACAACATCCCACTTCTCACCACTGCCCACAGCTCCGCGCGGCCCCCAGCGCTCCGGGGCTGAGGAGTAAAAGGGAGCGCAATTCTCAAGGAAAATGGACCCCAAAACCAACTAAAACCACGGGGCAGAACAGGGAGCCGGCTGAGGAGCAGAGGTGTGTGCACGCAGGGCAGCTGTGCCCAGGCTGGTGGTCACCACGTGCTTGAACTCCCCACCGCAGCAGGAGCACACCGGGCTGCTCAGCTCTGTGTGTGCCACCAGCACAGGAGACAAGAGATGCAGCCACAGCTCTACTTTTCCACAGACTCCTCCCGCTTTCAGCCCAGCCTGAAGGCACAGAGAATTAGTTACACACTTGCAAATTGTACACGGCCCACGAGCACGGGACGCTCGGGTACATGGGCTGCACAGGAGCCTTCATGCTGCTGGGAATAAGGGACAGGAAGCAAGATCCTTGGGAAAGTTCAGAGAGTCCACAAAGACTACGAGACAGCACAAAGCACTGCACAGTTTGACAGAGGGTGATCTCAGGCAGGGAATGCTCAGCCAGGACTATCAAGGGATAAGAGAAGGCCTTAAAGAACAGGCCAGAAAAGCTGGAGCACCTGAGCCTAGGATAACACTGCCCCAAAGGGGCACTTCACAGCAGTGATGCTAACAGAGGCAGGGACATACCTACAGCAAAACAGACACAGGTGGAGAAGGGAGATGCCTGAACACCAGCCAAGACTCCTCTCAGGCCATGCCAGTGAGTCTGGGCTGGGTCCCAGGCTCCATGGTGCTCAAGGGACTGGGAGCCAGCTGGGCATCAGTGCCAGGATGGCAGAGGGAAAATGGAAAGAACAGGGACACAAAGGCTTCTACAAAGTGAGAAGCAAAAGGATGAAGAGAAGATAGTGCTACACGGAGAAGTGAGAAGAAGGGAATGAGATGAAACACAAGAAAGGAAAAGCTAACAAAGTTCAGAGCTGCCCAGCAGCTCCCAGCTGTGTCCCTTCAAGCCACAGGGGAACTGCTGTGGCCACAACGCAGCTGAGTGCTGACCCAGAGGGGCAAAGGGGAGCTCTGCTGCCTCCCACCCCGCGGGCACAGGGAGGAGAAGCCCTCAGGGCACACAAGGCACGGCACAGGCGGTGCCAGCTGAAGCAGTTGCAAGGAGCCATGCAGCAGAGCAGTCTCAGGTGCAAATGTGCAGCCCAGCACCACAGAGCTCTTCTGCTCCACCTGCCCCTAGCTCAGCCTCCCCAGCAAGCAAAAACAGGTGCTCAGAGGTGCAAAATTTGCTCCTGCCATTTTGAGAAGTGATTGAGTACAAGACAGCAGATCCACTGTCCACTGGAAGCCCTGGTCATTGGAGGGTTGTCCCTAGTGTTTTTCAGCTTTCACACGAGCTCCCACATTCCCAGAGAAGGTGGAAGAGGGCCTGGAAAAGGTATGCGGTGGCACCGAGGGGGACAGACCCCAGCACCTCAGAAACAGGGTCGTGTCCATGGCCCAAGGGGCACAGGGAGCATGTAAGGGATATGTACACATACGAGTAAGGGAGCAGACCCAGCCCAGACCCTGGGAGCAGGGACAGGTCTCAGTCCCCCTGAAACCATCTGTCAAAAAGAGGAGGACACTCTCCCATGAAGGCACTCGCAAGTTAGGTTTAAACAACTAACAATTAGGAAAAAAGAGCCAGTCAGTAAAACCATCAACACTGGAGTAGGATTTGGTTTAAGCATAAACTGAATTGCTGGTTCTACACTCAAGTCTTGTGTAAAAGGCCCAGGCAAGTGTCCCCAGGTCTTGAATTCTCCATCTCTGGAACACACTTTTCCATATACACTGTCTCCCTGTGGGCCAGCCACCATCAACCCAAGGCGTGGGTGTCACTGGGTAAGAAAAATGGTGAGGGAACACAAAAACTCACACTCATGCACTTGGGAGATGATCGAAAACATCTGGTGTTTCCTTCAGAGATAGGGAATCTTTATTTGGCCCATGGTGATGGGAAGAGAAGGGAGATAGAGGGGAATAACTAAAATGGAATGATTTGAATGTGCAAATACATCAGTGGCCACCAGGGTGGGTCAGACAGGAACATACACGAGACACAGGTGGATTGCACTGATCGCCGTTTCCAAAGCAGCTCAAAAATAAAACAAAAAAAAAGGAGCCCTGCACCAGTTCTATCGTACCATCACTAAGTACCAAAGCTCAGAGTCAGTGAGACAGGTTAGTGAACCGTTTCCGTGGCAGGCGGGCGAGCGCCAGTGCTCAGAAGGCATGCTGGGGTAGGACTCTCACACGCTCCTGTTCCCCACCTCCTATGGCGCCCTGTGTCTCCAGCCTGCTCAAACACTCCAAGCTTCTTCCAAGAGCTTCTTCCAGCTGTCCCCGGAGCTCGTGGACGCCTTCCAGCTCCACCTGCAGGGCGTGGTCTCTCGCAGCGCTGAGCGGACGCGCGGCACAGGAGGGAAGAGGGTTAGACCGGCTGCAGCCAGAGCAGCCCGCACTGGCCCCGCCCTCGGGGACACCGAGCCAGCCACAGCGCCGGGGCTCCCAGGCAGCTCAGCCACCTCCTGCCTCACCTCCAACCTCCCCAGAGCACAGCCACCCCCAAAAAAGGTCCCAGCCCGTGCTAGGGGCTTGGAGTCGCAGCTGTTCTGCAGTACTTTCCCAAGCACTCCACTTATGTGCTCCCTTGCTATCAGGTAGCTCAAATATCCCAGAGGCTGCAGCCCTGTGAAGGGCAGGGGATTAAATCAGGGGGCAGGCAACTGCCTGGATAAGCACCTAGAGGGATCCTTATCAACCCAACAGTTGGTTGAGAATTTGACAGCAGTCTCTGAAAGGTGGCCAAGTGTGGGTGGGAAACTGAGCTGGGAAAAGATAAGCCAAGGAACAGAGATGGAAACCCCATGGCAATGGGGGGAGTTTACGGAGCCATTAAAGCTGCTGCAGCCTCTTCAAGGGAAAAAGGCAGCCTAAAACTTGGACTCTCAAAGAGGTATTTGGCTGATCTTTTGCCTAGACTCCCTCTTCCCCCACTGAAAACTCTCAAGACTTGCAGAATGATCCTTGCTTCAGGGATTGCCCCACTGGCAGAGCAGGGCAGCACAGAGCCAAGGCAGCCTCACTCACCTGTCTGGGTGTGTGTGAAACTTCACCAGGCTGCCATAGAGCTGCCTCTCTGCCTGGAGAGCCTCATTTAACCGATTCCTCTCAGCCACCAGCCCTTCCAGCATCAGTAACAACTGCTTGGAGAGAAGAGACAAGGTGCAGCTCTTAAACAGAGACAGAAATCAAAGGACGTTATCTAGCTGTCCCTGACAAACTGGGGTTTTTTTCTTTCCTCTCTTGCTTGTGTCCAAGTTGATCCATGTCATCCCTGGACTCCCAAAAGCCTCTGCTCTTTGGACAAGTGCTAAAGAAAGCTGATCTTCTCTGTTTTCCTACAACCACACACAGCCAGCTTCCAAGAACAAGCACATCCTGGCCTATCTAAAGGCTGAAAACAAAGCCTCATAACCGAGTGCCAACAGAAATACAAACACATGCAAGCTTGCCCCGCTGGCACACTACCTGTTGCCTTCTGTTTCCAGTAGCCTCCTGTCCTTGGGACTCTGCTACGGCCACTTTCTCCCGAAGCACCAGCACTTCTTGTGTCAGTCTTTCCATGGCTGGAATTTCTTCAGGATCCACCAGCTGCATCTGCAGATCCTGAAACCAAACGAACAGTAGGAGAGCTCAGTGAGGAAGGGATCAGTAACAAAGACAGCTGGGCCTTTGCAAACCTCCCTGGAATGCAACTGCCAGAAGTTTCCATTGTTTAGAAAGATCCAGGTCTTCTAAGAAAAAAATGCCGAAGCACCGAGAGTGGATTAGGCACAGAGCAGAGTGCTCAGTAAGAACCAAGAAGGGACACAAGAAGGGTGCATTCTGATTAAAAGACTTGAAGGAGGGTGTTTGGTACAGAAAGAGCAAAAACACCAAATAAGAACAGTCTGGGAGTTTGGGGCCTTTACCTTCTGGCCAAAGGAACCCAGAGAGCAGTAGGCAAGCCAGCAGCAATAGCACCTGGTTTAGCCACGTTGCTCTGAGGATGTGGGGGACAAAGAGACTCCTCTGCAGCCTTCCCAGGTGGAACTCCCCCAGTCTAGCACAGCATCTCACCTTGATGAGGTCTTCTTTCATCTGGATGCTTCTGGTCAAGGACTCGATATCTGAGGCCTGCACCTGCAGCTCCTCCTCCTGTGTGGCCACGACAGACTGGAGAGCAGTGAGCTCCCGCTGCAGAGGGAAGAGAAGCCCGTCAGAGACTTCTGAAAGCCAACACCCCCTGCTGGCCCCCATTTCTCACTGGGGGTACCCTCACAAGAGTAGGGTCCAAAACCTCCAGTGAGGGGTAGTCCTAAGGTCTCCCAAAAGCAAAGGAGATCAGCACAGGCTCCATCACAAGCTCACCCTGCTTTCCCTTTCCTTCTTCGCCATTAGCTCCAGCTCCTCTTTGGCATTGACAAGATCCTTCTCCAGTTCTGCTGCTGACATTGTAACTGCAAAGACAACTTGCTTACTGCAGGAACACCGTGTGCCAGCTCAGACCCCAGGATCACACACAGTCCCTCTCTGGCACGACAGGGCCCTGATGCTTGTGCTCTCCATCACACTGTTTCTCAGTAAATGCTCTTCTTCCTCGCTTGATCTTTCAACAGCAGCCAAAAAAACCAGCAAAACCAGGCCTGCTGTGCTACCCCTGGCAAAGTTCATGTGTCTGGTTCCAAGGCAAAACCCAAAACAGTTAAACACTTGTCTCAGCTCAGCCTGAAACAAAGTCAAAAACTCTCCAGTGGACAGCATCAGATCTTGAGAAGAAACACCTCATCTCAAACCCAACAGCAACCTTTCTCTTTCCCTTACTCCCATTCTCAGACATCACCCAGAAGAGAAGCAGAGCTCTATTTCAAAATTCTCTTGTTCGACGTTCTCTATTCTTCCACAGTTTTATGTAATCATGTTTCCCCCACAGCAGAAAGCCCCAGTCATACTGGGGACCTCAGAAGAAGCTGTCCCACACTCACCTCCCTCTGTCCTGCAGCTGCTGTCTTCCTGCGGGGATCCAGCAATGGCTGTAGCTCCACAAGCTCTTTGCAGTATCTCCTGGAAACATAAAAGTCTGCAGGTTTGCATTTTCATGGGGAACACACAGCTTCCCCAGGACTGCAGCAAAGCTGCTGGCTGTTCTGCTGACACCTCTAAAATGTGAAAAAACAATGAAGAGGATATAGCCAGGCAGCAGGAACAAGTGAATTGCACCTAGAAGTTGTATGTGTGGGGAAGAGGACCTTGTTTTATTTGGCACTGGGAAGCTGCTGGCAGCAAGTGTCTTCACAGTAAAGATTAAAGATTTCACTCAATTGCAGCAAGCCCATCTTTCAACTGACACTCATCTTTATCTCAGATGCAGCCCAAAGAGACCAGGCGGGAAGGAAAACACATCCCTGGAAGTCTCTAGGGCTGGGAATAGAAACCTGTTTACAGCTGCTTAAAAACATTCAACATGTCAGCTCACCAATAAACCATTAACAGCTGCTCAAGTAGGAGCCATGGCATATGCAGCCTTGGAGCTGTGTTCAGCCTCAAAGGGGGTTTTAGCAAAGCTGCTTTAAAAATACCAACTCCAATTGTGGAAGAGACAGCAAACAGCCAGCAGGCTCTGCCAAGAATTAGTGGGACCTAAATTTAGCTCTCTTGTGCCCTCCAGAATGTGACAGTGTCAGGGAGGGGATTACAATACAGCAAGGCAGCCCAACCCAAGGAAGGAGTGGGTCAATGCTAGAAGGTCAAAGGGTGGATATCTTTCATACTCTCACATGCCCCAGGGATTAAATTACTGCTCCATCAAAACAAAAAGAGACACTGAGTGACAAAGGCTGGTGAAATCAAGATCAGAACATTCAGGCAGCATTCCTGCTCCTCAGTTTCTTCTCCTCCTATAGGAAGTCTTTTCAGTAATCCCACTTTCATTTCTATCATTCTCTGTGGTGCTCTTCTCTCTCCTACTTCTTTCTGTGGCAATCAGTTCTTTCTGAAGCCCCAAGGCCGCAGGCAGAGAAATACAGTGCATGATTCTTACTTGTATGGGTTGTTTGTCCTGCTTCAATGGCCTAGCACCAGCTGACTGGGTCCCAACAGGGTCCTTCCCCAACACGTGCTGGCGCAGCAGTTGTAGCTCACAGCTCCTTTCAGCCAAAGCCTGAGCCATCTTCTCTGCAGCCACCTGATTGAGGGGAAAAATTAGGGATAGGGCCATGACCAGGGGTAGGGTCCTGGTCCCTCTTTTTCCTTAGAGACTAAGGAAAACCATCTCAATATTTATCTGTCACTGGAGACTCCAAGTGCTCTGCAAACCAGCTTTGGTAGTCACTGCTCCTGGCCCCTCACACCCACTCCAGTGCAGCCCTCCCATTTCTGCTCTCCAGCCTCTCATGTACAGAGGAATAAACTCCTCCATTTCTCTCAGTCCTCTCCAGGGCTTCTCTTTGCTTAACAAAAGTCAGTGCCACCCACCTCAGCCTCCCACTGTGGCACTGCACAAAACTCACCCTGCTGTGCTGCTCCTTGGTGCTCAGAGCCTGCAGCAGCTCCCGAATTTCAGCATCATGCTCCGTGGTTTGATGGTTCCGGTCACTGAGGAGATCCTGCAGCATCTTCTCCTTGTGCTGGAGACGCAGGCACAGCTCCTCTGCTACCTCACTCTGCCCGGGGCCCAGCTTGCACAGCAGAGTTGCTGTAAGCTCCTGAGCAAGGGGGAGGAAAGGAGTGAGACTGGAAGTGGCTCAAGGACTCTCCAGCCTGGGTGTAGCCGAGTGAGCAGTGTCAGCAGGCACAGGTATGTCCAAGTGCCAGAAGCAGCCAGCCTCCAAACGCTGAGCGCAGCTTCAGGTGAGGCAGGCAGCAGCCTCTGGTTTGGGGCCGCTCTCCCTATGGACAAACTGGCTGAAGGCTCAGGAAGCCAAGCTGAGGCCTTACCTCCACTTCCTTGTTCCTGTCATGCAGGCAGGTCTGCAGCTGTTGGATGATCCCCTCCTGCTCCTTCTGCCTGCTGCCAGATTTGGCCTCAATCTCCTCTTTGAGCCAGCGGAGGTTTTGGCAGGTTGCTGAGACCTGCTCCAGTTCCAGGGTTTTGGCTTTCAGGAGGCTCTCCAGGCTCTGAGTACCACAACAGAAGCAGATCAAGCAGGGACAGAAACTTAATCCTGAATTAAACAAAACTGGAAATACTCTCTCTACTGCTAGCAGAGTCACACAGATTCACCCATCTGCTCCAGGTGTCCTCCAGGCCCAGCCCAGAAACAAGAGTGCCTCAGGAACCTGCCCCACACACAGGGCCAGGAAGCCAAACACCTGCAGACACTGTCCCCAGGGCATTCACAGGAAGGTGTGTTTAACACCACGTCCCCACAGGCAGGCTGGGCTGTGCAGGCCCAGGTCCCAGCACTCACATGGATGGTGGCCTCGTTGCTGCGGAGGACACTGCGCAGCCTCTCCAGGTCACTGCCGCGCTCCCGCATGGACACACGCAGCTGTTGCAGCTCCTGCTCCTTCTTCTCCAGGGCACAGAACTTCTCATCTACTGCTCGCTGTGTGACAGAGGGGATCATTCAGAATGGGGTGGTGGGGCTCTGCAGCCAACACTCTCTGTATGTTGGATTCCACAGGCTTCAGCTCGCCCTGCCAGGGGGACTCCTCTCACAGGATGAGCCATGAAGAGCATGCAGAAGATATGGTCGCCCCTGGGGTCAGCCTGGGGCTGAAGGTAAGCCAAAGGCTGAGCCTCAGGGACAGCTGAAGCATTACCTACAATATGTGCTCACCTCCAGAGCAGCATCCCTGTCACTGACACGCTGCTGCAGTTTCTCCAACATGGCATTCATGGCTGCGGGGCTCTTCTCCAAGCTTTGCTGGCATTGCAGAAGCTCCCTGGACTCCTAGAGATCACACACACACCCCCTAGTACAACTGACAGTACAGAAATCTCCCCCACCCCCAAGAGCAGCACACAGGGATAACTACCTCCACCTGATGCTTGCTCTAGCCTTCATATTAAAGGGTGGTAGTGCCAGCACCTGGGGCTGGCTGACTAGCCCCTGCCAGGGCTCACCAGGCATTGCTGTGGGCTGAGGTACGCAGATACCTGTGCCTTATTCCTTACCTTGGGGGCCCAGAAGCCTCTCCTTACTTCCTTTCTTCAAAGGACAAGCATGAAAGCTACTTTTGCATGGCCAAATACCAAAGCAGGATCAGGGACTCCATTTAATTATGCTCAACTCAGATCTTTCTGCATCTCACCTGCAGAAGCTGCTCCTTGTGAGCCAGCTGCTGAGTCAAACGCTGAACTCTCTGCTCCTGGGCCTGCAGCTCACGGCTCTTCTCCCACTCCAAAGTCTCGATCTGCTGAGCCTTGTCCTGCAGCTCTGCCTGCAGCTGCTGTACCACAGCACGCAGCTCCTGCAAGGAGAAGGCACATATCTTGGAATTCAGTCATCCACAAAACCATAAACAGTAGGCCAGTCTGCGGAAGGGCTGTGGGAACAGCTATCTGCAATGCTACAACTTTCATATCTCAAAACACACTGCCATGGTGTTTGAATTTATTTCATTGCCCAGGGTATCCATCCATCTAAACCCCATGCTGTGGCCACAGGCAGAGCTTTAGTCAATCACAGCTAAGCTGTGCAGCAGGGGACACGAACATCACAAAAAGACATGGGACATTTGCACCATGGGACATTTGCCAGTGATGTTCAAGTGACAACATACCCACTATCAAGGGTCTTTGCTGATTCTTAATCCTCAGCTATGACACTAAGGAGGCTGGAGAATTTTCCCTGCCACATGTGACAAGGGGTTAGGCAAGTGTGCCCAGTCTGCTGTCAGCAGGAATTATGAACGAGAGCGGAGTATTGACCACCTCAGTGCTTCTTAGTCATGTAAACCCAGAAACTTCCAGGCTAAGTGCCTGCCATACCTGATTGTGTTTCCAGGCTGCCTCTTTCTGCTGCTCTTCCTCATGGACTGTGGTCTCTAGGAGCTGGGTTGCTCTCTTGGCTTCAGCCAGCTGATGCTCTTTCTGGTGCTGAGCTCTCTTCAGTCTCTGCACCTCCAGCTTGGTGCAGAAAAGTGTGTTCTGAAGATCGAGCGGTGACATTTGCTGCTCCTGGGGTGACAGTGGGCTCTCTGACACCTACCAAAAAGCGGATTCAGAGAAACTCAAGAGCTTCTCTTTACGTGAGGGATTAAAAACCAGGATCCCTGCAGAATGAAACCTGATGTATCTGAGGCCTTCCAGGACATACCTGCAGCTGTCCCAGATGGTTTCTGTGCAACATGTCCCGCAGCTTGGCCATGGTCTCATTCTGCCCTTCAATGATGTGGTACAGCTCCTCTGTCTGAGCCCAAGCACAGGAAGCCCAGTCAGTGGCAAACCAAGCACAAACTCTCCCATCCCAAGCCTCCAGCCTGGATGATGACACCTCAGCACCACATGAAAGAGGCTTTGCAAGAAATAATGTACTGAGATGCAGGATGCCAAGCAGTGGCTCAAGCATTCCTTCTCAGCCACTGCCCACAGGGCTAGAGCACAGTTCACAGCGTTTTTGTGAGCACCACCCTGCCCACCCTAAACTATTACCTTACTCTCTTTGCTCTTCAGGGCCTCGTTCAGACTCTGGATTGTACGGTCTTGCCTTTGTGATGTTTCTTGAGCAGATTTTAATTCGAAATTCAATTCATTCAGCTTTTCCTGTAACAACTAAAGACAGAATTAGGTTGAGTTTATTTAATCCTGCTTAATGCTCTATGTAAACACCCTTAAGACTCCCTCCACGCCTTACTCCATACAGCCCTGGTGTTGACCACATCGAGATCAACGTGGCTCCCTCTAGAGTCTGTAAACACGGTTGGAGCTGGGTGGGGACCGGTGAGTAAACACAAAGGCCCTTCACAGGACTTACTGCAGTGCTTCTGCTCCCTCAGGTGCAGGGCAGAGGTTCCAGGCTTAGGTTCACAGACCACACTGCCTCCCACACACTCCAGGAGAGTCTCACTCAGGCTGCCCCACAGCCCTCCCTCCCAGTTTCTATCATTTGTTTCTCTTTACTCCAAAGGAAAGGGACTGCTTCAGCCTAAAATCCCCCCAAAAATCTGAAAGCAAAGTATCAGCAGGAAGAAGCTCCACACTCACTGATCAAATCAGTGGCTTATTTAGCATTAAGCTCTGGCTTCAGCACAAAAGACCCTGGCCACTGCCAGCATGCCAACAGCATGGCTGCAAAGCAAAGGGGAACCTCTCACCAGTCTCCATGGCTGGTTTATGACCTGAGAAACCTTTGCCTTTGACACTCTCACCCTAAGAGAACACCACCCACTCAGTTTCAGGACAGTTTGCTGCTTTCACCATAAAGCCCATGACACAGGACATGTTGTGCAGTTAAACAAGTGCTTATTAGCAGTTTTAAACATGCTGCCTGCTGGCAGTCTCAAAGCTGATGATACACTTCTTCCTATGAACTTACTCAGGACTCAACCTCTGGAGCTGGAGCTGCCACATAATTTCCTCCTGTTGTTCATCCATTGATACACCTGTCCTCTTATCTCTGCTCTGAGACACTCCCCCTAACCTGTTTCAACACTTCTAACTGCAATTACTGGGCCCTGGGTCTCTATTTCCGTCAAGCTCTGCAGTCCAGGCAGCACTTTATGGCCATCCCCAGATTTAAAGAAATATTCCATCCCAGGTTTTTTTTCCATATTTAACCTGAGCATTTTTCCAGAGGATATAATTTACCTTAGAGTTCAAGAGCATAATTAAGAACAAATACCCTTCTCAACATGTGTTACTATTGATCTGCCTCAAGAGAACTCAAATACATGTTTCTTTCCCAAGTATTTAAATGGAAATGAAACCAGGACTCCCTCTCTCCTACACCACGCTCAGCCCATGCAAATCCAAGAGACAAGGAAACAGCCCTGTGCATCTCCTTCACCAGCTTCTGGAAGACTCACCAGGCAAGTGGAAAGTTCTTTCAAAATAATGATTTGCAAAATTAAATATGGAAAATTTACACAGCCCAGCTGCAGAAAAAAAAAAAAAAAAAAAAAAAAAGGCAAATGCCTTTAATTGAAGCTGACAGACAATTGTGTGACTGTGAATCACACAACCTTGCTGGGAGAGAGGTGCAGGTACCTGCCTCCAGCCAGGCCAGGAGCCACCCTCTGACACTAACCACATCAGACTCACTAGCACTGGATGTGCTCTTCATGAAGAAATACCTTGTTGGCAGCTTCAAAGTGCTGGATTTTGCCCTGCAGCTCTGCTGTATGCACACTGGACACGTGCTCCCCTGCTGCAGTGCTACCTGGAGCTGGCTGCTGCTGTTCATCCTGCAAATTCTGAAAGGAGAGAAACAGTAAAAAATGAGAGAATGGATCAACTCTTGCACTGGCTTCTTCTCTTTAGCTGTCAGCCATCACAGACCCTGCAGCACGGGTTTAAACACGCCCTGTGTGCTTTTCTAGCTGGCTCTGAGACATCATTCTGCTCGTGTCTCCCTTCACCGGGGTGGCAAGCTGGCACCTGGCAGCTCTCTGCCTCATCTGCCACATGTGCCCTGGTGCCCCAAGGCTCTGATTGGGCTCCCTGTCTCTCCTCACTGCTGCACCACGAGCCCAGCAGCTTGTTTAGCTCTAACCACTGTCTGTGGGCTAATATTGGATCTTCTCCCCACACCCAAGCCATATCCCTGAAACCTGCTCTCCTTCCCATGTGCCCTGCTGGCATTTTAAAAAAGCTTCAAAACCCGCACTGAAATGGTTCCCATGTTCTGCTGAGCTTCTGTGTCTTTATCAAGCTTACAACCTTAAATCCTTCCCGCCAGCTCCCCTCCTGCCACGACCTAGCAGTAATCCTGCTCTGAACCCCTCCACTTGTGATCTTCTGGGCTCTCCTTCACCACTTCCCGTGTTCCAGCACCCACACCGTGTACAATTCCTTGCAGCTCCTCAAACAGGAGCAAATTCAGTGCCACAGCTAAGATTTTTTTTCACGACACATACCCATTTATTGGGAAGGTAAACAGCCTACTTTGTGACACGTGGCCTGCCAGAGCCGGCTGGCTGAGCACAACACTAATCCCTTGTCATCCCTCCTTACAATTTTGCTGTCCCCCGCCCAGTGAGTTAACTCCTTAGGGCAGCACTCCATCCCAGTCACCCTCTGTAGCCCTCACAGGGCTCCTTCAGTATTCCTAAGTATTATCAGTGACACAAGACTGACTGCACTACTGCACTGGTGCCTGCTCTAGAAGGGAGCCCTGGAAAGGGCTGCAGGGATGCAGCACGGAGGCCGTGGAACTGTGGCAGGGCTTTTTGGAGCACAAGCACCAGCTCCAGGCAGTGCAGCACAGCCACAACAGTCAGTTCCAATTAGCCCTGTCAGGCTGAATCCTCATCCTCAGTGGCCACAGAAACGCTGTCTGTGGGGAATCCATGCAGCACAGGGGAGCTCCCTCGGATCTGTGCACTGCCTCTCACAGACAGAAATAACACCTCCCTTTACCCTGATGTTTTGTTAGGATTTCAGTGAAAACTTACAGTCATGGTGATTACAAATTTTCTCTGCCAGAAGGCTTTGGATGAGACAGGGAGAGCTGCTGGAATCTGTCACAGCAGCTATTTTGAAATAAGGTTGATTAAAACAGAGGGGGCAAAAGGGAAAACACATTTCCTCAATTTTCACATTATTAAAAAAAAAAAAAAAAGAAAAAAGGCAGAAAACCTGGAAAGAGCTAAGAGCAGGCAGGGGAAATGCAGAGCCAGCTCCAGAGTCCAAAGTTCCAAAGCCCAAGCTGCCTCCCTTGTGCCTCCCTGCAGCCATGTCAACTTCTCCAACATCGGCATTTTACTGCCAATCTCTCCTCAGCACAGCCCCAGCAGCCCCAGCACACACTGACTCCAACAGAACACTTCTTTAAAAAATAATAATCACAGCACTCTCTGAGCCTGCCAAGCTCACACTGCCCAGCACAGTGAGGAAGAGCCTGGCTGTCAGGAGGGCACTGCAGGCAGCTGCAGCTGCGGGAGTGTCTCACAAAGGCTCCCTTTGGTGCCACCTCCCTGGGGCTGTGGTGGGGAAGGGGAGGAATTGTTGGTTCAAGAAAACCCCCGGGAAGACGGTACCTACAAGGTCACATGCCCTGACACCAGAATGCTCCATAAATTTAAAGAACTGCAAAAGCAGTAAGAGAACTGTGGTCCTATATGTTCTAGATATTCCTTTCACATTTATGCGCAGGAATCGCTGGACAGCAGCGGCATCTGACTTACAGGAAGGGTGCTGCTTTTACAAACCGAAAGAAAAATCATTTGTGCAAGAACCATTCTGCCTACTAGCTGCATCTGCCTTCCCACTTCTGCTCTTAAAGCCATCCGAAGGATTAAGCCCTTCCCCCTTCAGCCAGACCCTGCACTGAAGTGCTGCTGCTGCTGTCACGGCAAGGAACTGGCAGTAAAATATCCTGCAGCATAAATTCCTGGCAGGGCCGGTCGGATGGCAGAGGCTGGAGAAACTCCTCAAAATACAGTTCCTAGAAGAGGATGGCCATGTGTGACACAAAGCCAACCTGCAAACACGCCACGCTGTTCAGAGAAAGCCCACTTTTGTCCTGCAAACACACCCCTAGCAGTGAGAACCATCAGCAAATGACACGATGCCCTGGCTCACATCCTCAGCTGCCAGCGCCATGCCTTTGTGCTCCAGATGAAAACTAGTTTTCCTGCGTTCCTCCCTAGCATCGTTTCTCGAGCAGGCTTTTATGGAAAAAAGCACACAGCTCCGGGAAACGCCTGAGCAGATGGGACAGCAAGCCGGTGGCTAAAGAGCAAGAGCAATTCAGCACTGCCACAGTTGCCATAGTAATAAACGAGCATTTTCCTAATCCCCCGGGCTACCTACAGCATTAGGCAGCACTAAGGCTGCTAACGGGAATGCAATTAGGCTGACACGGTTATTCCAGAATTGAACCTGACTGAAGCCTTCTATTCATTAACTGGAAGTGGTAAAGAACTTAGGAGTCCGGCTTTGTGACTGCATACTAAAGAACATTTCATTAAAGCAAGCAAAACAGAGGCAACCTGGAGCTAGGACTGCTATCAAGAGAGATAACAGCATCCCAAAAGCAGGAGCTTTCATCCCCTCTCAGCAACACCTGCCACTAATTGATAGATCTTTTCAAAGGATCAGAAAATAAACCAATTATCTTGAATACCAACCCTAAAGTCATCCTCTGGCACAAATCCACCTGCAAGGAAAACACCTTTTCCTCAGGGCACACGCCACAGATGCCTGGGTGGCTCTGCACGTTCGGCAGGTCTGAGGCCTGACCTGCAGAGGCAGGGCTGGAGGCAGGCGTTCCCCACACTCCAGCCATTACTCAGGCACAAAGAAAACACATCTGCTGGAAAACACATGCCCAGAAGCTTAAAATACTCCCTTTAGTTGTGGATAAAAGCCTCACCGACTTTAAGCCTAAAGATGAAGTGAAACTGTTGTTTTCTCAGTAGGAAAATGACAAAGAGCTTAGACCCACCTAGCAGGCTGCATTGTCAGGGAGGGCTGAGGGAGGGGGGGAAGCTTCATTTCCCAGAGCACCGGGAGGAAACGGGAGACAAGAGAATGACTGAGAGGCAGCACACCTAAAAAGGACCGAGTTGCCTATTCTTAGCCCCCGATCAGCCACACGTGGCTGTCTGCATTATCTCAGCACAGAAGAATCCCCAGTGGGCTCAGCACTGGACCACGAGGACAATGCTGAATGGAAGGGCGGCACTGTGACCTCTACCTGTACCCGCAGCGGCATATAATCCTCATAGAGGTCATCCCACAGCTCCTGCAGCTCAGAAATTTCCAGGGGAAGGCCCAAAGGAGCTCTGGAAAACGATTTTCTGTCTGCGTTGAGGAAGGCAGAACTAGCACATGCTAAGCCAGCAGAAGCACTGCCATCTGCCAAGTCACGGCTGAGCTTGGGAGGGGGCAAGCTGGACTTCACAGGAATAGGTAGTCGGCTGCCTCGGGGGCTCTGAAGGGGTTTGTAGTCCAAAGTCTTGATCAAATTGAGGGCCAGCTCCAGCCTGTTCCCACTCAGTGAAGAGCTCGGGGTCACGCGATCATCTGAGAAATCGTCACATTTCCCATTCCCTTTCACCCCCTTATCTGCATCTTCATCCTTCTGCTGCGGAGGGCTGGCCTCCACGGTGGTGTCCAGAGATTCAAGAGAGGATGCAGGTGTGCCTTCCTCCATGCTGTCCCCATCCACAGCCACCCTGGAGCTGGTGGACTCGGCCACATCACACACAGACGACTCCTCGTTGCCCATGCTGGCTGACCAGCGGCTGGACAGCCCACAGGAGATGCTCCTGGCCACCTTTCGGGGCACTTTGCAGATGGCTTCATAGTCGGCGTCGGCCACACGCAGGGCAGCGCAGCCCCGGCAGCGCCGCGGGCGGCTCCCTGCCCCCTCGGAGCCGTGGCAGCTGTGCGGCTCCGGGCCGTGCTCTTCCTGATCCATCCAATATTCAAACCCAGAGTAAGTGAAGTCCTCCTGGAGGAGGGCAGCGTACCGTGCATCAGGCAGATTGGAAAGGTCCACAGTCCCCTCCCCAGCCCTGTCCTCTGTGCCGGAGTCATCGTTGTTCCTGCGGTACATGCTTGCGATGCAGAACTTGAGACGGTCCTTCTCCAGCAGCAGCTTCTGCAGGCGCTCGATGGAGAGGGCCTCGATGCGGGCGATGACGGTGTCGAACCTGTAGATGCGGTCCAGCATGAAGGCACACTTGCTGCAGGCAAACTCGGACCTGCCGTCCCGGCACAGTTCCCTGCCCAGGACGTGGGAGAGCAGCACCTGGAGATTCAGCTTGGCCGCTGTGTGAAAGATCCATCGCCGCTGGTTGCCGCACAGCTCCCGGCCGCAGATCCGGCAGTTATCCTTCATCCTCCCTCCCTCCCGGCATCCAAACCTATTCCTGCGGGCTCTCAGGAGACCTTCCCGAGGTCAGCACATCTCCCTCAATCCCTGAGCCCGGTGGCACGTCTCACCGCACCAATCCCCTCTTTTTAGCGTGGTGCAACAGAAAGATCCCACCCTACGCCACCTCCTTCACATCTTCACAGCCACACCTGGGCTGCCCCCCTTGTCCAGGCTGGCCCCCCCCGCCCCTCCGATGCTGCTCCCTCGCCTCACAGCTCGAGCCCCCGATGCTGCCCCCTCTCTCCTCAGAGCCCCCGTCCCCGGGGCTGCCCCTCACCGCGGGCTGCCCCAGCCCGTCCCGCCCCGGCCCCACCGCCCCGAGCCGAGGATGCTCCTGCCACGGCGGCGCCCGGCTTCTGGCTCAGATTTCAAGATGGCGGCCAAGCCCGGCCTCTCGCGCATGCGCACGGCCCGCAATGCCTGCCGGAATATGTAGTTGCCACGCCCGCTTACGCAAGCGCAGTGGCGGCCCGTGCCACACCCGGGCACACGGGCAGCGCCGGGGGTCGCGACAGAGACGACGACAGTGACCGACCGCGACGCGACAGCGCAGGGATCCAGTCTCAGTGCCAGAGCCACACACACACACACACAGACACACACGCTAGTGCTCGGCTCCAATGCAAGTGCCTGTCCCAGTGCCACGTCTCTACCCCAGTGCCTGTGCCACGTCCCCGTTCCAGTGCCTGTGCCTGTCCCAGTGCCAGGTCCCCACCCTAGTGCTGTGCCACATCCCCGTCCCAGTGTGGCACCTGTCCCAGTCCCAGTGCCGGATCCTTGTCCCAGTGCTGGATCCTCATCCCCGTGCCTGTCCCAGCACCAGGAGCCCCTGCCAGTGGCAGTGCCGTGCCCCAGTGCCCAGCCCCAGCAGGCAGCGTGGGTGGGCACGTCCCCGCAGCGCAGTGCCACCGGCACCTGCACAGCAGCCCATGGCACCTGGTGGGCAAACAGCAGGGTCCCTGCAGGAGCACCGCACAGGACAGCGCCGTGCTACCAACATCCAGCACGGCCAGAGCTGTGCAGCTGCCAGGAACATGCCGCTCTGATCTCTCACAGCGCCAAAATCCTGCCTGGCACCATGCCAGGCTGCCAGGAGTATTTTAAGACTTGGGATTTAAATGGCAGACGGGAGCAAGTGGCACCAACGCCCTCAGAAGGACTGCACAGGCTGGTGGCCTGTCCCCTGACAGCTCACACCGTGTCCCTCTGAGCCCCACAGCTCCTCCCAGCTCCTGGCAATCACCCAACCCTGCCAGGCTGAACACGGCACAGCCCTGGCCACAGCCCCAAAAGGGGACAGGGACGACAACAACCAGGCAGGCCCTGGATGGATGTGCTCCTCCTTGGGGTCTCCCCACCCTTGCCCACTTGCCTGCCCCTCCATGACCGGAGACCCCTCCAGGAACTGCTGCAGGTCACGCTTCTCTGCTGACAGCATTTCCACGAGCTGGTTGCTGGCGGCCAGCTCTTGGGTCAGCTCTTCGATCCTCCTGAAAGTGACAAAAGGGCATGGGATGCTCAGGGACTGGGATGGCCATGGGATGACACTGGGGACAGAGATCAATATCTGGGGCAAAGCAGAGCAGCCTCAGGACTGTTCTCCCTTCCCCACAGCCCAGCTCTGCCCCACTGGGGTGACCCCTGCATCCCATCAGATATGTTCAGCCCCTCAGTCACGCACATCACGAGCCCCTTGGTGGTCCCCAAGAACTGGCACAGCACACAGGCTGGCAGCATAGAGGAGACATATCTGGGACACCCACCTCTGGGCCATGGAGCCACAGCCATTGTCGCTCCTGTCCTCCTGCTTTGTCCTCGCCGCTTCCTTCAGCTTCTCTGTCAGCTCCCGGCATCTCTCTGCCTCAGCTCTGGCCAGCGCCGTGGCCTGCTCGGCCTCACTCCGTGCCAGCCTGGCCTCCTGTATGGCAGCAGGGTGAGCCCCCAGGCAGCAGCCCCTGGCTCCTCCCTGGTCCCCACCGTTCCTTGAGACTCACCTCCTGCAGGAGCTGGATCTTGTTCTCCAGGAGCTCGTAGACGTGCTCCGACTCCCGCTGCCGCTCCTCATACTGCTGCCGGAGCGCGGCCTGGCTGCGGCTTGTCTGGTTCTCCGCAGCCACCCTGCCAGGCACAGCACGGTGTGCCACAGCCTGCTATGGCATGGCATGGCCTGGCACAGCACGGTGTGCCACAGCCTGCTGTGGCATGGCATCTCCCATGGCATGGCCTGGCACAGCACGGCATGGCTTGGCAGTGTGCAGCATGGCACGGCACGGCACAGCACAGCCTTTGTGACAGCTTCCACCCCAAACCACCTGGGCTGGGTGATCTGTAGCACTCTGGGCGCCCTTAGCCTGGCTCCCCCCACGTCCTGCCCCGGGGACACCGCTGCTCTGGCAGCACCAGGCCATGTTTAGGCTCTGACCCACCAGAGCACTCCCCACACACTCCCAAAAACAGGGCCTCGCCAGCTGCTGTGCCACTGGCCCCCCGCCATCGGTGCCTCACGGTGAGACACCCATGCCGTGGCCCCTGGGCACAGCGCTGCCCTCCCCCACCAAACAGGTGCTGTCTTTTATTTTTGGCCGGCGCCAGGGCTGTAAGAGGAGCCCTGTGGGTGCCCAGCCCCATTGCAAACCCCATTGCAAGCCCCATTGTAGGCCCCTCTACTGCCTGCTACGGGCAGGATGCAGGCAGGCATCCCTCGTGCCCATGCCCACAAACCCACCACAGGTGGGGCACGGGCACCACGTCTGCCCCGGGGTGAGGGGCTTGGCCAGCCCCACTCACCATGTGTTGTCCAGGGCTTGTTGCTTCTCCTGCAGCTCTCGCTTCAGGCTCTCCACCTCCACCTTCAGCTCAATGTTCTGTGGAGCAGGAAAGAGGTGGGTAGGATGCCCTCACGCTTGCCTGGACACCCCAGCCCCACTGCCCACGGGAATGAAGAAGTGGTGTGGGGGACCCCCACACCATGGCAGGGCTTTGGGTGCTCCTGTCAGTGAGTGGCACAGGTGGTATTTTAGCCCGTTGGCGCCGGGATGGGGTGTACCCACTCCACATGTGTGCCCCCAAACTTGCACTGCCACCCACCCCAGGCACCCCACCGGGCTGGAGACGCCCTCCCCAACCCTCTCCTGGCTCCTGTCAAAGGAAACGAGGGGCAAACTCCCATAGAGCAGCTCCTCCAACCCCAGTGCCCGAAGCCCTCCCTGGCATGCCCCACGACTACACTCCCCTCACCCCATTCTTTCCCAGAAAAGAGAGGAAACCCCCTAACCCCGTCCCCTACAGGCACTCACCCGCCGGTAGACATCATCCCGGCTGTCTTCGCCCTTCTGCTGGACGCGCTCCTCCAGGAAGTAGATGCGGAGCTTGAGGCTGAAATTCTCCTTTTTGAGGTCATTGAGGTGCTGCGAGAGCGTGCGGTACCCGTTAGCCATGGCCGGCGCTCCATGAGGCGGGCATCCCGGCACCCCTCACATGGCGCCGCCGGGACACAGCCTAGGCTCCCTGCCCGCCCGCAGCTCCCGTCGCTGGCCCCGCTGCTCTCCCTTTCCTCTTTTTTTTCCGCCTCCCAGAGCTATTTGAGGAATCGCTGGAGCGGGGACAGCGGGTTGGTGAAACCCGAGCCCCGGAGGCCCCCACGCGCCGCAGCCGTGAGGGCGGTGAGGGGAGCGTGGCGCCCGGCCGGGCTCGGCCCCTTCTGCCACCACCGCCTGCCCCGCCGCCCCTCCTGCGCTCCACACCCCGCTGCTGCGACCAGCGGACCCGGCATGAATCCCGCAAGCGCCCGGCAGTGCCGGGAGGGCCGTGGCGGTGCCATGCGGGGTCCCAGCGCCCCGCGGTCTCACCTGCTCAAAGTCCCGCAAGGTCTGCGTGTGGGCGAGGGGACCCATCTCCAGATCCCGGAGGAGACACGTCTGCACCAAGGGGTCAGGCTGGGGCTGGGCACCCGGGGGGCCGCTGGACCCCCTCGGCTCGGCTGGCACAGCGTCCTCATCACCTTCACCCCACAGCCCTTCTTGGGAACCTGGCAGGGAGCAAGGGCGAGCAGCAGTCAGACGAGCAAAGTGGCTGCTCCGCACCTCGTGTGCGTCCCAGGAGAGGCGAGACAAGGGGACGCCTCGGGGCCCAGAAAGCCCTCGGCCACCCCCGGGGCGATGCGGAGCCCGGGGACGGGGCGTGCAGGGTACCGGCTCTCTCGGGGTGCCTTACCCGCCATGCGTCTGGCTCCGGGGAGCGCGGCTGGCACAGTGTCACTGCTGCAGGGCTCCCTGCGGAGAGCAGCACACGGCCGTGTCACGCACAGCACCGGGGGTCCGGGCCGGGCCCCCCCTGTGCCACCCCGCGCTGTGCCCGAGGGGCCGGGGAGGGTGACACGGGTGCCACTGGTGTCTGCGCACACGTGGGGACACACACGTGTGCGTCCCCACAGCCGCCGGGCAGAGGCTCTGAGTGCAAAGACACGAGGCCCTGGGGGCTGCGCAGATGGCAGTGTCCCCTCAGCAGCACTTTAGCTCCATTAGCAGCCCTGTCAGGGCCACCTGAGCCCCCAGAGCAGCCCCCCAGAGCCCCCAGGGGAGGATCTGGAGGCACGGCTGGCCCTGGCTGCTCTTGGAGGGACCCTGTGCCTCCGTGCTGTCATGGCTCACCAGCTCGTAATCCGGTTTATTTTCAGCTCAGAAGTGTGAGTCATTTCGTGATTTAAAAGAAAGAAAGAGAAACACGACAAATAAAAAAAAAAAAAAAAAAAACCCAAACAAAACAAAAAAAAACCCAAAAAAACAAACAAACAAACAAAAAAAAAACAACCCTGTATCGTTGGGGTTTTTTCTCCTTTTAAAGAAATCAGAATGTTTATTTTCTAATCTCAGCCTGACAACTTTTTGGTGGGGTCCCAGGGAGGTGGGCACTTGTCCCAGCATCAGTGTGGGCACAGTGCCCTGCCCACAAGCACGAGCCTGAGCCCTAACAGCCAAGGAGGGCCAGCACGTTCCTGTGGCACAAGCCATGGTAGGGCCCCTGGGACCATGTCCCCAGAGCCTTGCACACCACACCAGCACCTTGCAGCAAGGGACAGCACCGCCAGCCTGGCAGGGAGCAGGAGAGGCAGACACAGGGTGCCACAGACCCTGCAGCAACAGCCCGTCATGGAGGGGACACTGAGGCACGATGACTTTAAACACACCAGCACTGGTCAGGCATGGCTGTGTGCCCTGCCAGACACCATAATCTGTGTGATACCCAGAGACAAAGCACCCAGAGGTGTTGTACCTGCAGGCACAGCAGCCAGAGGTGCAGTGCCCAGGGGGATCTTACCCAGAAGTGTGGAACCCAGAGGCACCCAAATTTCAATAACCAGAAGCCTGAGGAGATCAAGAGGCACAATGTCCAGGGAGGTGTGACTCTGGAGGCATGACACCCCAGGAGGAGCAGTGCCCCAGCTGTGACACCCAGAGGCAAAACATCCAACACTCAGGATGCACAAGGATGCACAACTCTTAAGGAAGCAGAGTGCTCAGGGGCATGATATCCCTGGAGGCAAAATACCCAAAAAGGCACATTAACCGGTGACACAATATGCAAGGCTTCACATCCAGAAGGGCAATACCCAGAGGCACAACGAGCAAGGAGGGATCACAGCCAAACACTTGATGCACAAGGAGACGCAATGCCCAGAGGCAGAATACCCATGGAGACAGTTCAACACCCCAAATCCTGGGGTTGCTGTGGGGTGATGACTGAGGAGCCAGGCAAGGGCTAAGGCTTGTCATCTACAGCCTACACTGTTTGCAGATGGGGAAAATAGTTGACAGAAAAAAGGATGAGCTGGGCAAAGGAGGAGGTCCTGTGAGATAGGATCATCTTGCCCTGGCTCTGAAAAACTGCACAGAGTGGATCAAAGTCCTATGACTGGGACTTTGAAGGACACCATGACCAAAAAAGTAACTTCTTCCTGATTAAGGATTATTTAAATAATGAAACACACAACACTGCACAGGCAAAGAAGCTTAATGAAATACATGCTGCCACGTATATAACTCTGTTACTCAACTCTCCACCTAGATCATGCCACATGTAACATAGGAGGAGGGGGATAAGATTGGGCTATACATAAGGAGGATAAAAATTTCACCTGGTTAGGAGAAAGACCCAAAAATACCTTGGATACAGTCAATGGGCTACTCTTCTCTCCCTTGTCCCAAGCCAGGGACACCTTGCTAAGTTTCTGCATATTATTATTATTACTTGGCTTAACACAAGTGTGCACCATCCTGAGAGGGCATAGAATGGGCCCAAAAATGTTGGAAAAACAGCAATAAAGTAATTGTTGGCACAGTATTGCAGGGTCGCTCATCTTGTGTACAAAAGGAAATCAGAGCACCCTCTCTCCTAAAAAATGGCAGATGTAGAATACACTGCTTTGAAATCCGAAAAGGAGCAACTTAAAACGTACTCGGCCACAGCTGAAAATAGGGAAAAGCAACTGCAGAAACATTTGGAGGAAGAGAAGGAGGAAAAAAAAAATTGGAAGAAAAGGTAGAGATGATGCTTATGTGAGCTCCTGATCCCCCTGACATCATACAGATTAGAAAACTAATCATATTCCCTGAGGAACAGGATGGAGACATATGGGGTGACCCAAATGACAGAAAACTGGGAGAAGATGATTCTTTGTCTCCTTCAAATCCCCCTGAGTATGAAGGCAGATGCATTATAGAAACAGAAGAGACAACTGAACCTTGTGGGAATTGTGGGAAATCATAGCTGAAAAACAATCCCATTCAATCTGATTCAGTTTGAAAAGTGCTGTGGCCATAAGCCAGGCTGGACTGAAATTCAGCAGGTGGAATCCTATCAGTGCACCCATAATAACAGCCCAAACATTCTGATTCCAGGTGGGCCTCCTCAACTATTAATGACATTTCTAATAGATAAGGGAACACAAATTCCAGTATTAACAGAGCAGGACACTGAAAAACTGGACAGAGTTGAAATCACTGGAGTGAACAGAACGAGTGCTACATGCCAAACCACCAAGGCTAATTTATGGCTCCCAGGCGATAAGCACATGTCCTCCCCTCACTTTGTAGCAATAGATCACAATGAAAACATTTTGGGTTTCAATGTTCTGAGAAGCCAAACCTGGCAGCTGATGCAGAGCAACGTTTGGTCCTCCCATTAACCCTGACTCTAAAAGAAATCTAGATCCCACATTCACCCCACAGGGTGCTTACCCTCCCTCATTCAAAAGCTGCCAATGTACCATGACACAATTCTCTGCTGCAGCATGAAATTGATCTCCTGAAGTTACACCTGGTTTGGAAATATACAAATCAGCTCCAGAGCCCACTCCCTGTGTAATTCACCGACTGATAATTTGCCAAACTTTCACCCCAAGAAATTCACCAGTTTGGCTAAAAACTGGAAGGGAGATGGCAGTTACCTGTTGATTACTGGCACATAGATAGGGTGGGACCAGATTTGGAGAAAAGAGAGATGCCAATGCCAATGCTGAGCCTTTAACCACTGCTGTGCCAAATATCGAGGAACTGGTAACTCAATTCAGGGAGTGCCCCACTCATGGATGGCAACCCTGGATGTAAAAGATATGTTTTTTGTGATTCCACTCCAGGAACACAACAGGGCTTCATTCACCTTCACCTGGGAGTGCAGTGTGTTTTTAATAGGCTGCTCCAGGGGTATAAATACTCTCCCACTATTGCTCATAAAGCCCTGGCAAAGTCTTAGCCACACCTGTGACCCACCAAAGGTCACAATTTATCAGTAGATCAATGATGTCATCATCCTCATTGAATCATCCCAGTGGCCTGGTTTGGATGGAATCTTAAAGATTATCTCCTTCCAACCCCCTTGCCATGGGCAGGAACATCTTCACTAGCCAACATTGCTCAGGGCCCCATCAAGCCTGACCTTGAACACTTCTGGCAATGGAATATCCACAGCTTCTCTGGGCAACCTGGGCCAGGTCTCATCACCCTCACAGTAAAGAATTTTTTCCTACTATCCAATTCAAACCTACCCCCTGTCAGTTTGAAGCCATTCCCCCTGCCCTGTCACTACACACTCTTGTAAAAAGTCTCCCTTCAGGTAGTGGAAGGCCACAATTAGGTGCCCCTGAACCCTTCTCTTTTCCAGGCTGAAGAAGCCAAATTGTCACACAGAGAGAATTCTCTCAAATTCCCTTATAGAGGTGCTCCATCTCTCTAATCAACTTGGTTGGAGAATACCCTTTCTGGGTACCCTTTGGTGGTTTTGCCCACAAGGAAAAATGCGAACCTTGAGAAGTCCTACGTGCCAGCATCAGGGGCCCAAGCAGGAGGTTAAGTTCCTGTGAGTCTATTGGATTAAAGAAGCCACCTCCGTACTCCTGCAAACCCCAGAAGAAACAGAACATGGACAGAATCTACCTAACATAAAGGAGCGACAGCAAGTTCTGGGAACTTTAGAATTATTATTAAGAGAACTGAGGTTGTGCCATCAGCTTGTTCCCATATACCTATGGTACCATATACCATAAATATATGCCATATATATTTATGGGGAATGGGGGTTCAGTGTACGCAGTTCCCTTTTTAATCTGTGTCAAAACGGGCTGGAAGAGACAGAGAGAACACTAGACATTAGCTGCCACTCTTTCAGTGACACTGGAACAAGATATTCCTGTCTAGAGAAGGGCTTGCTGTCCCTGGTGGGGCAGTGACACATGTGGAACAGATAAGGAAAGAATAAAGGAAAGGACAGAGTGAGACTGTTCGGGGGAATACCCAACTGACTGATACCAGGCCATCCTGTGCTGGTTACAATGCTTCAGACTGGGACCCTGGCAGTGGTCTTAACAACCCAAAAATAACATTATGCCTGGGAAACAAAATATTACTGCTCCGGGCCACCCTTGAGGCGGGGCCATCCCAGGGCAGTGGCTGCCTGTGGGCTCTGGGCTCCCGCTTTCCCAAAGTCCAGCTGCCCAGCCAGCAGCCCCACACAGCCAGAGCGGCAGCTCCATGCCTGGCCATGGGATGCTGGGCCAGCAGGAGCCCAGGGCTCTGCCACAGCCACGGCTGGCTGGGCTGAGTGGGGGCTCCCCCCTCCCCGTGCCCAACACTGGGAATTTGTTTGCTGTGAAGGGGAGGCCACTGCTGTGCTGCTGAGGCTGCAGGAGGACAAGAGCCCTTTCATGCCAGCCTGGAGCACAGAGCAGAGCTGCCGGCACGGCACAGAACGAGGGGGGCTCAGCCCTGGGGCCCCCCACTCACTGGGCAGCACTGCCCACCCACCCCCATGTACCTCCAAGCCCTGGCACGAGGGGCACCACGCGGCCCTGACTCAGAGCACTCACTGACTCACAGCATCTCCACGGCATCACACCAGGGCCACTGCAGCCACCCGTCAGCACAGGCACCCCGGGCTGCCATCGGGGAGAGGGGACAACGAAGGGCTGGCAGCCAGCGCGGGGGCACATGGGCTGTGTGAGAGTGGCTGCTGCCCATGGGGAAAGCATCCCGGGGTAAAGCACTCCCAAAGCACCGGGTACTAGAACCCAGCAACAGCAACTCACCTCCTTCTGCTGCTGGATCACCGCCCGCGGGGACACAGATGGACAGAGGGATGGAGGGATGGATGGAGGGATGGACGGCAGGCGCCAGCCCCGTGCTCAGCAGCAGCCACTGTGTGCCAGTGGCTCCAGGCTGGCAGAGGGGCTGTGGCGAGGGCCGGGAAAGGCCAGGGAGAGTGTGGCAACTCAGATGCCGAGCGTGGCCCATCCAGCTCCCCGCTGACTCGTCGGCACAAATGTCTCAGCAGGGGCGGAGTGCCACCACGGAGGAGGTGGAGCGGGGACAGCCGTCCCCAGACACGGTGGCTGCCTGAGTGTGCGAGCACAGCACGGAGCGCACGGCACGGCCACCCGCCGACCTGCGCACGGGGCACGGCAACAAGGTCTTCATTGAGCACGGCCGGCCGGGGGGAGCTGCGGCTGGCGCTACCCACGCTCCGGGCTGGGCGGCTCCCGGCGCGGCACCGCAGGCGTGGCAGCCAGAGCAGCTCCCGGGGCCCGGCAGCCCCGGAGAGCTGCCGGCACAAACGGGCAGGCCAGCGGCTCGGCGCGGAGTCGGGCATGGGCACAACCGGGGCAAGAGCAGGGGCCATGAAAACGGGGCTGGGGAGATGGGGCAAGCCAAGCTCCCCGCACCAACACCAGCACCCTGAAGCCCTTCCCGCAGGGCTGTGCTTGGCCCAGCACACCTCACATGCCCAGCGCACCGAGGACAGCTTAGTGATGGTGCAGGCTCAGGATCCAGCCCAGGATCCTACAGCACCCTACAGCTCCTGGCCTCTCATCTGGCACACGCATTGCCCCCACACCCACAGCTCCCCGTGGCACAGGGCAGCGAACACCAGTCCCCAGTGCTGGACAAGGGACTCCTGCTCCCTTTCGTGCACACCGGCGGCTCCCGAGTTCTCTTGGGCTTGCCTGGTGCAGGGCCCAGAGAGCCACCAACCCGAGGTCCCAAAGCCTCGCCACTAGTCCCAATCCGCGGGACCCCAGCAGCAGGAAGGGACATCCACGACCCAAGGGAACGGGGCTTGGGCCAGGGGGCGTCCGGCCCTGCACAGCCCCGAGGGAGCACGCTCTGATCCCGCCCGCATCCCGGCGGCACCGGCGCCGGGGGTTCCTGGGCCTCAACCTGTCGCGGCATCACGACAGCCCCGCGTGGGCACACGCAGCCCCCGCGTGCCCGGGACACGCGGACATCCCGACCCGCATCCCCCCGGACACGCGGATGTCACGCGCGCTCCTCACCTCCGCCTCGGGGCTCGCATCCTGCCCCGCCGGGCTCCGCCGCACCGGGCCGGGTGGCACCGGGCCACGCACCGGCGGCACCGGGCCGGCCAGCACCGGGCCGGCCACCGGGGCACCGGGCCGGGCCGCCGGCTCCCCGCAGGCGCTGCCGAGCCGGCCCAGCGTGCGCCGGGGAGGCGGCTCTGCGGCACCGGCGGGCTCCGCCCGCTTCTGCTTCCCCTCCTGCTCCTCCTCCTCCCTGCCTCCATCCTTCATCTTTCCCTGCCTCCCTGCATCCTCCCCTCCCTCCCTCCTTCTGACCCCGCATCCTTCCTTCCCTCCCTCCATCCATTCCTCTGACCCTGCATCTTTCCTTCCCCTCTCCCTCCCTCTGCCTTCTCCCTGATCCGTCTCTCCATCCACCCTTAATCTCTCCAGCCGTCCCTCACCCAGGCACCATCCTGTCCCGGCTGACACATCCAAGCCCCCGCCCCAATTCCCCACTCCACCCAGTTCCTCTGGACTGAGCCCCAATCCTTCCTCACACTTCAGTCACCCAGAACAATCCATGATCCCTTCCTCTCCCCTCTCAGTCCTTCTCCCAACTTCAGGCCTCCCTAAAAGACACCCGATTAGTCAAGATACCCCATGGCACCCTCAAACATCCATCCTGACACCCCAATTACCTGTCCAGTCGTCCTTGGATGCTTCCATCCAAACGTGACATCCCCAATTCCCTTTGCCGCCCCAGAACCCCATGAGTCCCCGGGTACTGTTCCAGTCCCTCAACACCCTCACTTGCTTTCTAATTGTCCATGACTGCCCAGTCCTCCACCGGGACATTCCCTTGATCCCCATAAATCCCCTTGAACACCCACCATCCCAACCAATCACCCCCAATCTCCCCCACCCCTTTCCTCTTCTTTGCCACTCCCCATCCAGCTCCAATAACCCCCGTCCCCTTTGACAGCCCCAACTCCTTTACCTGCTGGACACCCCAATACCAGCACTGCCCCTGACTCCTCCCCAGCCCCATTCTCTCTGCAGGGACCCTCCCCCTAATTCCCTGCTGCTTGGCCCCATTCTCCTCTGTCCTGCACCACCACAGCCCATCAACCAGCTGTCCCCCATGGCCACCCACCTGCCACCAAGCAGAGTCTGCCCTTGTGTGGAATGATGACCAAGGAGTCGGGGGAGGGCTCAGGGTTCCTCTCATACCCTCTGTGTTACCTGTGTGGATGGAGAACCACAGAGCTGGTGGCAAGAAAGAAGGAGGAGGTCCTGTGGTGATGGGGTGGTTCTGCTTTGGCTCTGACAAATGGATCAAAGACATATGACCAGAAGTTTGGAGGACACGGTGGCCAAAAAAAGTAACTTTTGTCTGATTAAGGTCCATTTAAATATTAACACACACCCCCTGCATATGCTAATAAGCTTAATGGTACATGGTACCACGTCTATAGCTCCATACTCTCCACTTAGGTTGTGCTCTACATAACAGAGGAGTAGGGAGAGAAGTTTGGGCTGGATATAAGGAGGGTAGGAATTTTATCTGATTAGGAGGAAGACCCAAAAATACCTGGGAGACAGAATGGGTTACTCTCCTCTCCCTCCTCCCTAGTGGGGACACCTTCGTGGTAAGTTTCTGCATACAATTGTTATTATCATCACACAACATTATTGTTACTGTTAAAACTCTACTGCAACTGGTGAGTTTATCACCAGCAATTCTGTATCTGTATTTCTGCTGCTCCCATATACTGCACTATTCATGAATCTGTGGTTATGAAGGCTTTTATGGAATGGG
Organism: Vidua macroura; assembly: GCF_024509145.1. Classification (NCBI taxonomy): domain Eukaryota; kingdom Metazoa; phylum Chordata; class Aves; order Passeriformes; family Viduidae; genus Vidua; species Vidua macroura. The sequence goes on along the minus strand of NC_071579.1, from coordinate 1,237,256 downwards.
ACCAAATCTATGGTGTTGAATTAATAAGCTGCGCTATTTGTGAAGCTGCACTCATGGAATTTCCTGCTGAACACGGCCAGACCCATAGTGCCAAATTGGTTATACTCAGAAATTCAGCTCAGCTGTCCCCAGCCCTCTGATCTGTGAAGAGCAGCTGGAACACAGGTGGGTTTATTTTCTGCCAAATTTCTTACTCTAAATGCAACACCTGGTACAAATGGGGTCAGCAGAGGGGTGTTGTGCCCTCCCCCCGTCCTCCCCACTTCATCCCCATTGTGACTCATCAGCCACCACAGCCCCAGTCCCCCGGCACCCATCCCACTGGCCCTGACACCTTTGGGTCCCCTCCAGCCTTTGGGTGCCCGGGAGTGGGGGGACATGCCTGCTGGCACAGCCACCCCGCCAGCACCGCCAGTGTCCCAGCAGGCCCGCGGCGAGGCCCGGGGGTGCCGTGGGGCTGTGCCTCTGGCCACGATCCCCAGGAGAGGGCACCAGCTGGCCGGGAAAAGCCGGCAAATGCGCTGCCACAGGCAGCGCTGGCTTGGCCACGCGTGTCCTCCGCACAAACATGCCACAGGCGTGGGAGAGGAGCCACTGAGGCCCAGGGCAAGCCCGGGCGGTGCCGGCTCGGGGAGCAGGGCGCCGGGATGGCAGGTCCTGGTGTGTCCTCCGGGCGCCTGGAGCAAGGTCCTAATGGCTAAAACAGAGGCCGGCGCCGGCTGCGCCAAGGGCTGCGGGGCCGCGGGCCGTGTCCCAGCCTCAGCAGGTCCCCCCAGCGGGTGCCCCCAGCCCACGCCACGCGGGAGGCCGTGGCGAGGCTGCCCTGTCGCGGTGCCCGGGTCACAGTTCCCTGCCGAGGGGCCGTTTCGGGATCGCTGCAGATTTCACCAGCCGCTGCCCTTGACCGCATCTCTCACCCCGTGCCGGCCGCCCTGGACTTTCCCCGCTCTGGCGTCACGGTTGTTCCCTGGCCGCGGCTGCAGGGCAGCACCGGCTGTAGGTGGTGCCAGGCTTTGCACAGCTCCAGGCTGTACATAGTGCTGGGCTCTCCCACCGCGGCGGCGCTGCCTGTGGCGAGGACGGTCATCCTCTTCTGGCCACCTCCTGTCTGCTAGGACAGGTCCGTCACTGGGCTCTGCTTGGTTTAACAGCCTCCGGGGCCACCCAGGTCTCACACAGGGCACTTTGGTCCAGACCTGCTGCCTGGGGCACGCAGAGCCTGGGGACGGGCCCAATCCCATTAGGACCTGGCTTGGCAGCACCGGGTGGGTTCTGCCCACCCCCATGCGTGGAAAGTGGTGGAAGGCAGGGCCAGCCCCTGCTCCCCATGGGCAGGATCTGGGCTGTGTCTGGTCCAGGTGCCCTGTGAAGGTCTGGCCGCATCCCTTGCCATCCACATGTCCGGTCTCCCGGACCCCTCACCATCGTGTCTCAGGGCCAGCACTTCCCACTGCGAGGTCACTGGACGCAGCCGCCTGGCTCTTGCCGCGTGGAGGGCGTTTGCTGGGTGGCTCCCATGCACCCCACGGCATTGGGAGCCAGGGGCCAGGGCCGGGCCCGTGTCCCCGGCGCCTTATCAGGGGCATTGCTCAACAGCAGACACGAAGTCGGGGGTGGGCAGGGGCCGCGGCACTGCCTCACTTCTGAGCTGGGGCGTCTGGGGAATCCCCATTCCTGGGCGAGCTGGGGAGGGCATGTCTGGGTTCGCCATGGGCTGGGCTGCTCCCTGCCAGCGGCACCCCTAGCTTTGTGGGCAGCCACCCGCGCCATCGTGGCTGCCACTGCCGTCCCCCTCCTGCCTTACTGAGCTGTCATATACGGGACGGAGAAACTGAGGCACGGACGCGGTGCGCAGGATCGGGACACGCTGGCCCCGGTTTTCGTGGCTCCCCGACCCACGGGGTCCTGGCAGGGCACCTCCTTCCTTTTTTCTGGGGCTGCTGGGGGGCCCGGCCCAGACCTGGCCCCGCACCCCTCGCCTCCTCCCTCCCTCCCCCCGGGGGCGGGGGGGATGAGGGGGGGACCGGGCGGGCTGGGGCGGGGAGGGGAAGGAGGTGGGATTATGGAGACGGGACCCAATGAGCCCGAAAAACGTGCACCGCTCGCAGCCCTTTTAGCGCGGCGGAGGGGCAGTAGCAGCCTCTCGGCGGCGTGCGGAGAGAGCCGGCACCCCCGTCCCGTCCAGTCCCTCCCCGTCCCGCCGGGCCCGCTCCCGCCATGGCACTGGGCAAGCTGCAGAAAGTGCTGATCAGCGAAAGCCTGGACCCCTGCTGCCGGGAGATCCTGCAGGCCGGCGGGCTCCGCGTGACGGAGAAGCCCGGGCTGAGCAAGGAGGAGCTGCTGCGGGAGATCCGGGTGAGGCAGGGCTGCACCCACGCGCGGGTGGGTGGGTGGGCGAGTGCATGGGTGGGTGGGCACAGATGCAGGCCGGCGGTCCCGGGTGGCAGCGGACCCCTTCGACCGGTCCCCGCCTCCCGTCTGATGCAAGAGCCCGGCCGGTTTCGCACGGCAGATCCCGGACCCCGGCAGCGGCTGTCCCCGTCCCGTCTCCCACCCGGGGCCACCGACCCCGACCTGGTCCCATTCGCCGTGTCTGTCACCCCTTAGGACTGCGATGGGCTCATCGTCCGCTCGGCCACCAAAGTCACGGCCGAGGTTCTGGAGGCGGCAGAGAGGCTGCAGGTGGTGGGCAGAGCCGGCACCGGCGTGGACAATGTGGACGTGGAGGCAGCCACCAGGAAAGGCGTCTTGGTCATGAAGTAAGAGCAGGAGTGTGGGGACATCCGTGCCCGTGATCCTGGGGAGGCCGAGGGGACTTCAATAGGGCGCCCTCCCCACCCATGGCAGCCCTGGCACCACCCTGTGTGCCTCTGTCCTTACGGGACACAGTTCCCTGTCAGCCCGGGGGACACACACCAGTGACACCTCTCTCCATCCCCAGCACGCCCACTGGGAACAGCCTCAGCGCCGCCGAGCTCACCTGTGGAATGATCCTGTGCCTGGCCAGGTGAGCACAAGGCAGGATGCGGACAGGTGTGCCCTACAGCCCCCTACCCTGCACTGACCACAGCCTCCTTTTCAGGCAGATCCCGCAGGCAGCTGCCTCCATGAAGGAGGGCAAGTGGGACCGTAAGAAGGTAGGAGGCAGTGAAGCACCTCTGGGTGGGGGTGTCCATGTGGGGTGTGCTCACTCACTCTCCCTGTACTCCCCAGTACATGGGCATGGAGCTGAACGGGAAGACGCTGGCCGTGCTGGGGCTGGGACGCATCGGCAGGGAGGTGGCCATTCGTATGCAGGCTTTTGGCATGAAGGTGAGGAGATGGGGCAGGGAGGAACGATGGGGAGCATAGACCTCCCTGACCTGGCCAGAGCCACCGTGCCAGGCTGTAAGAGTGAGCGCCCGCTCTGCCTCAGACCATCGGCTACGATCCCATCATCACCGCTGATGTCTCAGCCACCTTTGGTGTGGAGCAGCTGCCGCTGGAGCAGATCTGGCCCCGCTGCGACTTCATCACGGTGCACACGCCACTGCTGCCCTCCACCACGGGTATGGAGTGGGCACGGTCACAGGGAGGTTTGGGGAGAGCTGGGGCAGCCTCCTTCTGCTCACAGCCCTCCTTCTGCAGGGCTCCTGAACGACAGCACCTTTGCCAAGTGCCGCCGTGGCGTGCAGGTGGTGAACTGTGCCCGCGGTGGCATCGTGGATGAGGGCGCACTGCTGCGGGCGCTGCAGTCGGGGCAGTGTGGTGGGGCTGCCCTTGATGTCTTCACACAGGTGAGTGGGGCTGTGGGGACCCCCCGAGCTTGGCTTTCTCTCAGCACCGCCTTAATTTTGCCCAAACCGGGGCAGGGCAGCCTAGCAAACCCTGTGGGGCTGGGACCAGGAACAGCCCTCAGCTTCTCTCCTTGCAAAGGAGGTGGGGGTAAATGCCCCCTGCTCCCTCCGAGCTCCCAGGTAGGTGCTGGGAGCCGATGGCAGGATGGAACTGTGTCTGCAGGAGCCCCCAAAGGACCGTGACCTGGTGAACCATCCCAATGTCATCTCCTGCCCACATCTGGGTGCCAGCACACGGGAGGCACAGAGCCGCTGCGGCAAGGAAATCGCCATGCAGATTGTGGACATGGCCACGGGGAAGGGGCTGACCGGCGTAGTGAGTCCCCTGCAGCACCTGACCTCCTCAGTTACCCCAGCTGTAACCCATGGGTGCACTGGGAGCAATGCTCCATGGGGGATCCCTGGCAGGCTCTCACCACTCACTCTCTCCTGCAGGTTAATGGGCAGGCTCTCAGCAAGGCTTTTGCACCCCAGACCAAGCCTTGGATCACCCTGGCCAAGGCCCTGGGCACGGTGCTGTGCACGGCCGGCAAGCAAGTGCAGGGCAGCGTGCAGGTCTGCACCCTAGGTGAGCCTGGGTGTGGGGACCCCAATGGGCAGGCAGGAGAACAGACAGACAGGAGGGTGGTTAACAGTGGGATTGGAGGGAGCCCTAGAGTACTCAGGGAAGGATGGATGGATGGATGGATGGATGGATGGATGGATGGATGGATGGATGGATGGATGGATGGATTGGGTGGGTGGAAGGACCAGCCCCGGGCTGGCCACTCCACTGTGGGCCTGACCTCTCTGCTGCTGGCTCATGCACACCTCCTCCCTTGCACCCCAGGGACACCCCTGAAGGAGGCTGGAAGCTACCTGACGCCTGCTGTGGCCGCGGGCATGCTGGCTGGAGGGACACAGAAGGAAGTGACCCTGGTTAACGCCACACTGCTGGCCCAGGAGGCTGGGCTGAAGGTGCGTGGACACCCAGGCTCTGCACCCCAGCCTGGTGCGCATTCCCCACCAAGCAGCATGAGCCTGGAGACACCCTACCACGCTGCTCATGCAGCATTGACGCTGGGTGTTCCCTGGAGTGCATCCGAGGATATCCCTTCCCCACCCCAGCCACACACAGGACCTGGGCACTGAGTGTCCGTGTCTCTCTGGCAGGTCACAACCACCCACAGCGATGTGGCCCCCGAGCCCGACAGCATCACCGGTCTGGTGCAGGTGTCCCTGCAGGGCACCCCACACCAGGTGACGGGGACGGTGCAGGGCAGCACGCCGGTCCTGCGGCAGATCAACGGGGCCACCTTCAAGCTGCCAGCCCCGCTGTCTGGCCCTCTCCTCATCTACAGAGCCAAAGCCTCTGACACCAGTGCTCTGGCCACGCTGACCGGTGAGTCCCTGTGTCAGCCCTGAGCTGCAGGGACAGCCGGGGGAACCCCCGCACCCGACCCCCGCACCCAGCCCCTGCTGCAGCAGATGCTGCCTGGATGGATGGATGGATGGATGGATGGATGGATGGATGGATGGATGGATGGGGGGTTTGGGCAGGGGGTTGTGTGATGTTGAGCAAAGGACTTGGGGTGGAGGAAGAAATGGCATCATGAACCTCTGAGCGGGGTTTGAGGCGAGCAGAGGCTCAGCTCCCTGCAGGGTGCTGGGCCAGTGGGCAGCCTGTGGTCCCTAATTCCTGTGCTCCTCTCCAGGGCTGCTGAGCAAGGCAGGGGCCCAGCTCCTGTCCTACCAAAGCTCCAGCACGGTGGCAGGGGAGCAGTGGAGTGTCGTGGGGCTCTCAGCCCCCCTGTCCAACCTCGGCGAGCTAAAGCCACGTGTCACAGAAATCTTTCAGCTCCATCTGCCGTAGACCACGACTGCTGACAAGGACTCTCCCCACAGCCACAGCATCTGGACCCTCCCCACGCTGGGGAATCATTGCACATGGTCATCCCTGACCGCCCCCACTAAGGTTTGGGGTGGGCCCATGTTCAATAAAGGGTTTAGAAGAAGAGAGCATGTGGTGCCTTGTCTGTGTGGTCCTTTGTTGTCAACCCCAAACCCCCTCCCTCCTGCCCCTGCTGCTCCCCAGCCCTGCTGCTGTTTGCTGAAGGGTGCAAAGGTTCCTGTGGCTGCCGAGGTCCTGTCTGGCTACAGTCCCGTGATGGGACACGGCCCAGAGAGCAGCACTGCAAGAGGCATGAGAACCCCCGTGAGCCACCGCTTCGCCTGTGTCCTCCTGCCCACAGGTTTTACCATGAGGATGTTTCAGCTTAATGACATCATGGGGAAAATGCCATCTTGTCCCCGTAAACTGGCGACTGGAGGCTGAGGCTTACTTGAGTCCCCCAGGCTGTCAGGACATACTCCCATGTCTAACAGGGCAAGTGGCCATGGAATAAATCCTGTAAGCAGCTGTGATCCAGACTGGTGGTTGTTAATTGAGAGGGACCTGGGGTGGGAGGAGACCATTCAAGACCAGGAGCCAGAGCCGGGCTGCTGCCCCCTCCCATCCACACCTTTATTCCCCTGCACTGCCCAGGTGTTTGCAGAAGATGCTGCCATCTCCAACAGCTCTGGGGCCCGAGCCACTACTGGCCATTCCCCACCCATACAAAGGGAACTTCCCCACAAAGGCCAGCCCCGGATGAGGGGAACGAACAGGGATGAGAGTAGGAAAGAGAGCATCCCCCTCCCCAGGGCTCACCACTCTGGTGATCCCACTCTAGATGGGCTTCCTGGCATATTCGCGGCGGTACTTGGAATCCACCCGGGTCAGGTACCAGGTTCCGGGGAAGAGATCCGCCTGGGAGCCGTGGGGAGCGTGGTCGGCTGTGGGGAGAGGGCAGTGATGCTCCGGGGTGCTGTGGGGTCCCAGCGGGACAGGCTCAGATCCCCCCCAGCCCCACTCACCCAAGTGATGGGTTTCCTCCCGTCGCTTCATGATCTCGGCGAAGTCCTGCGGGGCCACGCGCTTGCGGGCGTCCAGGCGAGCGGGCAGGTCAGCCAGGCTGGAGACCAGCTTGTCCAGGGGTGAGCCTGGCAAGGGGCACCCCGTGTGTGAGATGGCAGCACTGACAGCGCCACGCTGCCCTCCCTTCCCAGTCCCTCTCTCCCCTGGGGCCCACCTGGGGCCGCATCCTCTGAGACACGGAAGGAGAACATGCTGGCAGCCAGTCCCGAGCCGTAGGAGAAGGCACCGATCCGGGAGCCGGCCAGGTCCCGTGCTGAGCACCTGAAGCGAGACGTGAGGGGGTTACAGGACATTTGGGCTGAGGGGGAGATGGGGATACAGGGCTGTGGGGGCATGGTAGGGGGCTGCCTCCTTTGTAGGCAGGCAGATCCTTGGGGCCACATTTCTGAGGGAGTGTAGCCCTGGAGTGCAGTGGTGCCAGGAAGCCCCAGGACAAGGCTTTTGTTCCCCTCAGAGCCTGTCTGTTCCCATGACTCCTTTCCCATGGGGTCACTCATTCTACTGGGCATGACAACAAGGGTTTTCATCCTCCTGGTGATGACAGAAGGGCTTTATGCACTGGCCCAACTCCAGCAAGCTGGGATGAAAAGTCTGGCAGGGAGATGGTCTGGAGCAGGATGCATCCACACTGAGGGTTGTGTGCAATGAAAGGATCAGGTCCTGTTGAGGCAGGGGGAGACGAGGCCTGGGAGATGAGTTCTGCCCCTCTATCCAGCCAGGGAGTGCCCTCCCCAGAATTACCTCCTCCCTCTCCCCAAGCCAGTGTTTTGGGTGACTCACTGGGACAGGAGGGAGGCCAGGCAGCCATACATGGATGGCGTGTACATGTTGCCATTGCGGGAAGAGAGGAGCAGGGAGGGCTTGGTCTTCTGGTTGAAGATGTCCTGGCTGGCTGCCTGGAATGCCTTCTCCACCTCCTTGCTGGTGTAGGTGTCCTCCAGCTTCACACCACTGCCCAGAGAGAGACCAGCTGGAACCCCAGACCAGCACGTCCCTGGCTGGGCTGCGGGACAGGGACACAGCACAGGCACCCACCGGAAGGACTGCAGCCCCTTGTAGAGACCGGAGGCCGTGTCGGGGTTGGGGGAGGCCAAGAAGTCGTTCAGCAGCAGCCGTCCCACTGACTTCTGCACCAGCTTGCAGAAGGGCGAGTGGAAGATGATGTACTTGAAGTCATCGAGGGTGAATGGCCTCTGCACGCCAGCTGGGAGGCAACACGGGGCCGTCAGTATTCAGGGGGCTGCGCTGGGCACCTCAGGGGCGCTGCCACTCACCCTGCTGCCACTGGGTCTGCGCCTTCCGTCGGTACACGGCGTAGCAGCGGTCCAGTGCCCGCAGGTAGCACTGGATGGACAGCTGCCCGTCCACCACCGGGTACTCAGAGGACAGATTTGGCTTGTAGAAGTCATAGGCATGCTCCATGTGGGTTCCACGCAGGCCTGGGGGCACAGGGAGAGCCAGCTGTCAGAGAGCATTGGGAGGTCCCAGCCCGGGGGCAAACACCCAGGGTGCTGCCTGCCATGCCACCCCTGGAATCCAGCAGCCTCCCTGAGTCCTCCACGGTGCCCACAGGGATGTGGATATCCAGCACCCTGGAGTACCCAGCAGGGTCTGGCTGAGCAGCTCTGCCCAGGGCTGGGGCATGGATGCATGGCCCCAGGGGCAGCACCCATCAGCTCACCCCCCCCAGGGCCTCCTGACACCGACCTCTTTCCAGCACCAGCGGGGCGTTGGGTCCCACCAGCATGGCGATGGCACCGGCACCTCCCGTGGGCCGCGCGTTCCCCGTGGCATAGACAGCAATGTCCCCACACACCACCACGGCGTAGCGACCTGGGGGAGGACAGAGGGACTGGCAGAGCCACCAGCGGGTGGAAGCCTCCATCCCATGGCCCTTGGGCGTTCCCATCTCCATGCTGCCAGGTGTCGCACCGAGATGGGCAAGAAACAGGGGTGACGGAGATCCTGGAGGCACAGTGGCTCCCTTCGCAGGTGGAGCATCTTTGGGTTTCAGACCACCTCCTGCCTCCTTCCCCTATCCCAACAGCACCCACCCAGCATCCAGCCCCACGGCATGGTCCCTGCCTGCACTCACCATCCCAGGCACTGGACTCCACCCAGGCGGCCGCGTTGAAGAGCGAGGCCGTGCCCCCGTAGCAGGCGTTGGTGGTGTCGATGCCCTCCACATCAGTGTTGCCGGAGTCATGGAAAAGTTGCATGAGGACGGTCTTGACGGCCTTGGATTTGTCGATGACGGTCTCGGTGCCCACCTCCAGGCGGCCGATGGCGTCCCAGGAGAGGCGCCCGCGCTCCACCAGCCGCTGCACCACGGTCAGGCACAGGGAGTTGATGTCCTCGTGGGCGGCGCAGAAGCCCATCTGCTTCTGGCCCAGGCCTCGCGTGTACTTGCCGGCCTCCACGCCATCAAACCGCTCCAGCTCCTCCTGATCCACGTACTGGGCAGGGAAGTACACCTCCAGGGCCAGGATGCCAACGTCCTTGGGCCAGGCACCAGTCCCAGCAGCACTGGAGAGGCTGTGGGACAGAGCGAGTGGCAACAATCCCTTTGGGCACAGAGGGTGGCCCTGTGGAGATGCCACCAGCGAGCAGCCCAGGCTGGGAGCACCCCAAATCCCTGGTAGCTCCTTGTGCCTGGCAGTGCTGCAGGGAGGAGGGAGAGGCTCCCCTTCCCCATCAAGGTTTAAGAGCTCAGCCAGCTCCCCAGCCCTACCCTGGTTATGTCTCCAGCCCCCCCGACCCGTGTGGGTGCTCACCATGCCCTCTGCCAAGCCGCGGGGTGCTGGGCGCCCCGGGGTGCCCGCTCCGGCCCCGGCTGTGCCCACCTCGCCCCCCAGCAGCGCGCGGCGCGCCCGACCAAGCGCAGCATCTTCGCCCCGGCCACTGTGCGGACGGAGGGACGGCCGGCCGGACAGATGGACAGCGGGATGGGCCTTGCGGAGTGCTTTTATAAACTGCGTGGGCAGCTCGGCTCAGCCCTCCCGGCCTTTATCAGCCTGCCGGACCCTGGCGCTCAAAGGTCACCGAGCGCCAGCCAACACAGCAGGGGCAGCGCAGCTTCGGAGGGGGGAGCTTGCGAGGTGTCTTCGTCTTGTGTGCCCCAAAACCTGGGGACACGGAGCCGGAGCCGGGGCTGAGCAGCGGGACGGGCTGCCCCGCAGCCCCGGCTGCCCTGGGGCAGCGGCAGCTCCGGTGCCAGGCTCGCCGGCACGGCTGTGGTCACCGTGTGGCCTCCCCGGCTGCCCCCGCGGGCCCGGGCAGGGAGCAGAGGGCGGCCGGGCTTTGGTGCCGGCACCATCCGCGCTGCTCGGGGCGCAGTCCACGCCTGACACGTGCCGCAGCTCCGGGGGGGTAAAAACCCCATGAGCTGGGTGGGGGCAGAGCCATCTTCAAAGCAGCAGAGCAAACAGCCACGTGATGCCTGTGGCAAGATAGCAGTGACACAAAAGGGACCTTTGGTCCTGGTGCTGCTGTCAACATGGCCATAGGTCCGCGTTGCTGGCCCCGGATCCCTGTGGAGCTGTGGGGACCACCTGTCCCCATACCTGCACACCCACTGCAGCTCCCGTCCCCACCCACATCTGTGTCCCAGGTCTCCGTGGAGACTCCTGTCCCCCCACCTGCTTCCCAGGGACGCCTGTGGTGTTTGGCACCCGAGGGCTGGTATGAGCAAACCCAAGTGCCCAGCCAGGAGAGCGACGGTCCCCGCAGCTCCTGGGGACTCATCCCCAAGCAGCTCTGCCCACACCGGCAGCACAGAAGCCTCTGGAAGCCGGGAAGCTCGGGGAGCCGAGGCAGAGCCCGTCTCTCTCTCTCACGGACCAGCCCAGGGCTTTGCACCAGCACCAAGCTCACACAGCACTTGCATGCTTCTTTTTATATAAGATGTATTTATAGCAGTTGCGGGGAGAGACACGCAGGTGGCACGGGAGGGACGCCGCCGGCGCCAGGGCTGTGCTCAGTGCAAGGGGTAGAACTTGCAGATGTAGTGATGCCTCCGGGAGCAGTCGGCACTAGACCACACAGAGAAGCCTGCGGGAGAGACAGGCAGGGGGCTGGCGGGGGCCACGGCGAGGACGGGCACCAGCTGTGCCCACCGCAACCCTGCAAGGGGATGGGACCTGCAGGAGGACGGAGGCAGGGGAGTGCCGGCCGAGCCCAGGCGCTGGAGGTGGGTGCGGGGACCGGGCGCTCACCGCTGTGATGGGTCAGCATGGCGCAGCTCCCCCCGCGGGCACCGTTCCCAGGCATCTCACTGGCGGCACTGTAGTCCTTCCCACTCATCCACTGCCAGGCCTGTCTCTGTGCGGGGCGAGGGGGGTTCAGAGGCATGGCCCTGCTGTCCCCCAGCCCCCCATCACCCCTGCTGCCCACACCTCACCTCTTTACTCTTTTGGAGTCCAATCCAGACGGGCTGCACACGCTGGTGGTAGGAGATGGTTCTCTGCAGGGTGGATGCCTCGTGGGCGTCCTCCACCCAGGCCAGGTGGGCGCCTTTCTTGACGTCCTGGCACCGACTCTGCAGGGAGAGGTGTCAGTGCCAGGGCACCTCGGGGAGATGGGGGGATCCCTGTTCCCCTGCGTACCCCGGTGGGCTTACCTCAGCCTCGTCCCAGCTCCGGGGCTCGGGGAAGTATTTGAAGCAGCTGAGCTTGTAGTAGGACCAGCCGTCGGGGCAGTAGTTTATGTACCTGCCGTCTGTTTGGGGAGAGGGGCGGGCAGGCATGAGGACAGGCGGCACCGCTGCCTGGAGAAGAGCGTGGCTCCCTCCTGGCCCAGCTACAAAAGCAGTTGCCCCCCGAGCCTTGGCACTCACCGACTGGCCGCAGGAGCCCCACGCAGCCCAGCAGCAGAAGGGCAAGTCTGCCCGCAGCCGCCATCCTCCTTGCTCCCTAGAAAGGCTCGGGAGGGTCACACAAGGTCCCTTGGGACAGACAGAGGAGGCCCCTACTACCTGTGCCCAGAGAGTGCAAACCTGCCCCGCTGTGGGCTGAACCTGGCCCCTCTGAGCCGCCTGGAGGAGATGACAGGCTGTGGCTCCCTCTCTGCCCCCCGGCACAGGTCACTGCCCCATGCCTGCACCCCGTGCCCCAGGCATGGCTTGGAGTGCCCAGCCCACAGTGGCAGCAGATTGTCCTGGCCCCACCAGTCCTAGACGCGGCAGGGACTTGTCTCTCATTCGGGAGAGACAAGCTGCTCTGTGGGGACAAGGGGAGGGCGCTGTCGCGGACACGGGCCGGAGGACCCCAGCGAGGCAATGGCACAGCTGGGGCTGCAGGCACTGCGTGCACGGCGGCGTTTTCACGCCCTGAGCTCGTAGCGCTGCCCAGGCTGGGGAGGCAAATCGGCCACATCAGCGCAGTTCCCTTTTATCTGGGCTAATCCCTGGGCACTGGGGCCGATTTGCAGATTCAGCTCGTCTTCCCCTCAAAGAAGCAGCGACAAAAGTCAGCGCAGGGCTGAAAAATGCGGCATCACAGCCTGCCCCATCCAGCGAGGGCAGAGCTCAGCTCCCGCGGGAGCTGCCGGGGAGAGGGACCAGCTCCTGTTTGCCCGTGAGCCAGCTCTGAGCATCCCGAGGCCCCACCTGCCGTGTGAGAGTCCTCTTCCTCACCTGTTGTCCGGAGATGGTGAGAAATAGCGGCTGGTCGTGGGTCACCGGTTCAGGAGAGGAGAGGAGCTGCCCTTTATAGCCTGGTGCTCACCAGCATCTGTTTGCCCTCCTCAGGTGATTCTCACCATAAAAATCTTACTGCTGACCCCCCTCCATCCTCCCCACTTTGCTGGAAATTTGCCCAGATCTCCAGTCTGTTTGCATTTCTCCAGAAACAGACAGGAAGAACCTGTCCTACTTGGTCAATAAACCCCCTGCAATCATCATTAACAGATATAATCTGTCAGCCCAGAGCAGCCTGGCACCTGGCAGGGATGCCCGCCGGGCCAGCCCTCGATTGCCCGGGGCTGGCGGGGATGAGCCCCGGGGAGGATCCCCCGATGCCGGCCAGGGCATCCCTGCCACCAGCGGCCGGGCCATGGGTCCGACCCCCTGGCACTGCCCCTGTCCCCATCCAAGGGGTGGCACCCGGCCGGGCCCCGCGCCCTGCCCGGCTCTGCCATGCGTCACCCACACGCACCGCCCTTGTTTGAACTGCCGGGGGATGTTTGCGAGCAGGATGCGGGACGCCGGGATGTGGGAACAGCCTGCAGCCGGGGGCTGGCGATGCCATCAGATAGCGGGGAGGATGCCCAGCCCTCGGGCCTGGCCGTGACGCAAGCCTTCGTCACTTTGTGTCCCTCCGGGAGGAAGGGGCAGCTCCCGCAGCAGAAGCCCCTCACTGCCTCTGCCCCAGGCGGCTCCCTGCAGCCCCAGCCCGGGGAGGTTGCTGCCGGCATGGAGCCACTGGGATGAGCTCCCGGCAGCCGGAGCCCTTCGGCAAGGTCTGGCACAGCCTTCTCTGCCATGGTCCTTGCTCCTCGCCCCGGGGTGACCTCTGCACCTGGGGGAGGCAGCTGGAGTTCTCCACGTTCCTGCTGCCACCACGCTGCTCTGCAGCGTCACTTCACTGGCTCCCGATGGACCAGAGCGGCTTGGAAAGATCATCCTGCTGCCACCAGCTCCGGCCAAGGCCTGGCTCTCCCTCCCCAAAACCCTTGGTGGAGGCAGTGGGAAGGAGGCAGCTACCTGCAGAGGATCCAGGCCCAGGGCTGAGCCCTGCTTCCCCCCACATGGAGAGCTTGCTGTCAGGCTCAAGCCACGGGATCTGCCGTGGGCTCTCCTCTGCAGCAGCATTTGCTGAAACACGCAGCCGGTGAACGCTGCTACTCCCACAGGGAGCAGCTCCCTGCTGGCGTGCAGAGGCAGGTCTGGCTTCTACCCTGGGCAGGGAGGAGGATCAGACCTCTCTCCTTCACCCACACAGTGTGATAGAGCTGCTGCTGCTTGCTAGGCGTCCTCTGGGATCCAAGGGGTGAAACCTTCTCGTGTCCAAACACAGCTGCTGCCTGCTATCAGTTCTGAAAGAAACAACCTGCCACACATCAGCTGCCCTGATCAATGGCAAAACTCTGCAAACATAGCAACTCCCCAGAAAAGAGGACTCCACCCTTGATTTGTGGAAAAACAGTGAAAAAGCTCCCCCAAAGAGCCTGAGGCTCCTCCACTACTCCTCAGTTAGATAAGGGACACGGCAGCTCCTGCCTGGATGGTTCAGTTTGGATGCAACACAGCAAGTTTTCACAAGCCCCTGGCCATCCCAGGCCGGGGAGGAGGCACGAGCAGCCCCGAGGAGACACAGCTTCAAGTCTCAGCCTGAGCACCAGTGAGCTCGATGCTGCTGCGCCAGGGGCTCGGCAGAGCTCGCTAAACTTTGGCACAGATGTGCAAGCTGTGGGAGAACATGGATGAATGCCTCCCGGAGGTTTGGACTCGCCCAGCTGGCTCTACCAGGGGATAAAGGAGCTGCCCTGTTTGAATATTAAACCCTTAAAATGCCCCCAGCAACTTTACCCCAGCTCAGCATCGTAATTCAGCTACTGGCTCCATCAGAGCCCACAGCAAGAGCTGGAGAGCAGCCAGGTGAGCACCGGTGGAGCCCAAGGCTTCAGTGGCACCTCTGTGCTCCAAACACAGCTCAGCAGCTATTGACAGTTTGTTTTCTGATTGCTCAAGCCAAGCTCTTCAAGCATGAGACCGGCCCAGAGGAGTGGTGATTCCCTGCTTCAGAGGCTGGAGAATCACACATCTTCATGCTCTTAGTCTGGAGAAATGGTGGCTCAGGGGGGACTCTATCACTCTTCACAACAACCTGAAGGGAGGCAGTAGACAGGTGGAGGTTGGTCTCTTCTCCCAGGTAAGAAACAACAAGGATGAGAGGAAATGGCTTCAAGTTGCACCAGGGGAGGTTTAGGTAGGATACGAGTGAAAATTTTGTCAATGAAAGGGCAGTTAGGCATGGGATCAAGGCTGCCCAGAAAGATGTGGAATCACCATCCCTGGAATGCTCCAAAAACATCTGTATGTGGCATTTGGGGACATGGTTGAGGGGTGAACACAGCAGTGCCAGGTTAAAGGTTGGACTCGATGATTTTAGGGGGTTGCTCCACCCTTAAGGATTCCAGGCATCAACTGCTGAGACAAAGCCAGGGAGGCAGCCCCAGCTCCAGGGTAGATGAGGGTCCTCTTCCCTACTGGAAGGACAGGAAACAGCCAAGGGAAGCAAGCAGCACCTGAGAGAGCGAGTGAATCCACAGCCCCACTGCCCACTGCCCACTGCTCGCTCACCACCTGCCTAAAAGCCTTCCCTGGCTCCCACAGGCAAGCAAGAGCTCTTACCCGAAGTGCCCAGGAAAGGACCCATCCCAGTCCCTCCCCATCCTTCCCACTATGCCCAGCTGCTTGCCTGCTGGTCACTGCCCCCTTCTCAGCTAACCAAGAGACCCAAAATTCCATCTGCTACACCCACACCAGGCTGCTTGCAGCTCCCTTGGGTGGAGCTAAGTGGTGGGGTTCATGTGGTGCTGAGACAGAGCAGCCCTGACTCATT
This sequence comes from Vidua macroura, assembly GCF_024509145.1. Classification (NCBI taxonomy): domain Eukaryota; kingdom Metazoa; phylum Chordata; class Aves; order Passeriformes; family Viduidae; genus Vidua; species Vidua macroura. The sequence goes on along the minus strand of NC_071579.1, from coordinate 1,221,903 downwards.
TATAAGCCCGTGGCTGTGCCACAGGCAGCCAGGAAAACAAAATGAAAACGGCAGCACACAGAGACTGGGCACATACTTTTTATTCTGGGGATAAAAATTGCTTATACATTTGGCAGCAACTATTTTCATAAAAGACTTTTATAAAAAATGTAAAAATAAGCAAATATTTTCCATTATTAATATAGGAAAATGCTGCTGTGTGAATGGTTACTCTACAACTTACGAGATAAAATACCACCTTAAGGAGATATTATCTTTACAAGTAGTTAAAAAAAAAAAAATAAAAGAAAGGCAGAGGGCCATCATATTAACAGCCAGGCATGGAACCTGCTTCATTCCACAGAAAGCACTCATCTTGTAAAAGGTAGCCACATATATAAAAAGGCACTTGGTTATTTGGAGCTAACGAGCAAAAGCCCTTTGTTTCTTTAGCATCGATGTAGCAACACTTCATTATTTGCAGTGAAACGTGTACCTGGACAGACCCCCCGGAGGTCTGAGTCAGCTGCAGCTGAACTCCAGCGGCCGCGCTGCAGCGAGCGTGCCGGGGAACGCTGTGTGTGCCGTGAAAAGCGGGAACTTCACACACAGCTCAAAACTTCAGCCCAAAGCGACGGCCCCGGGAACCAGCTCCTCCTGAGGCCCTGCCTTCATGTACCATTGAGTGGAATTGGGGAAAAAAAAAAAAAAAAAAAAAAGAGAAGAAGAAAAGCAATTTTGACTCGTGATTAGAATGGAAAGGAACACCAGAGACAATACTGTACACGGTAGGGTGTTGGATGGCCTGCTCGCAGGGGAGCGGCCTTCAGTCCTTTGGCAGCAGCCGGCCCCCCGAGCTCTTTGGAAGACGTGTCTGCAGCACTCCCCTGAAGAGGTAGGAGCAAACCATCCCCACAAATGTTCACTTCGTCTGCTGGCTGGTCCGGAGCCCTTCGGAGAAGCGCTGCTCTTGCGGACAAAGTAGAAAGAGCGGCTGTTTGCCTAAGGTCACGACAGCTGGCTTCCACAGCTGCAAAACTATCGGGGCAGCCGCGGCACGAGCGGCCCTACTGTCCCACAGAGCACGCGGGCCACCTCGGCTGGGAGATCTCCACTCATGCTGGAGCTGAGAGCAGAGGACAGCCCCGAGCCTGTGCACCAAGCTGCAGGAGGCAATGGTTTCTGGGCTATTTGGTCTGCTGCCACAGCCCAGCTCCTGGAGGCCCGCTGGGCAGTCGGTGCTCCGGCCTCCGTGCGCTGCGAGGGGAAGACAAGGCAGCTCTGACCCAGGGCTGCAGCAACAGAGACACTTTTCAAAGGGCTGGACGTGGTTCCTGACGCAGAAGGGCACGCACCGCAAACACGTAACCACGTTTGACGCTTGTTGATAATACCATAAGGAGGCAGCATATGGTATCTGGAGGACAGGACACACAGCCACCCTTGGATGGAGGGGAGGGGACTACTGTGCAAGAACGCTGGGAGCTTGTGTTACCAGTTTTTGAAACACTCGCGCTCATCCCAAAAGGCCTGTATCAGTTGCAGTGCATCTCTTCTGGCATGGGAGCCCATGGAGGCAGTCATGGACACTCCTGGCAGGACAGGGGCACGGGGAGGGTAGTGTGTCGAAATGGTCAGGGGTGTCTCGGGGAAGAGATGGGCCCACGGGCCGCCGTGGTGGGAAGACCAGGCCAGACCAGCGTTTTCGGGAGGGGAAAATAACAAAACAAACAACCTAAAAAGACTATATGTATATATAATCTCATAATACCTGGGGAGCAGGCAGTGAGAACGCTAAGGGGTGTTAGTGGGTCTCTACAAGGCAAAGACTCCTGAAGAGGAAAGGGTGAAGCTGCGCGACAGGAGGCGTCACTTGACCTGCAGGTGGTTTTGGGAGGTCCAGCTCGCTTGCTGAGCGAGAGTGGACAAGGGAAGGGGCAGGGCTGGGAATGTGGGTGCAGCTCTGAGCTGTGTCGAGACAAGGCAACTTGAACTCGAGAACTAGTAGAAGGTGCTTCAGAGAGAGGTTACATGGGTAACAGGAGGAGTAACAAAATAAGGATACAAAGCTGGTTTTGGCTAAATTTCTGGAGAAATGACCACAAGATGTATTAAGCTGAAGAGCTGTCTCCCCAAAGCAACGGTGGAACGTGTTTAAAAGCAGACTGGAGAACCCAGTGCAGACAGCAGTCACGTCCAGTTGGTCAGAAGCGACCCAGCTGGTCTTCTCCATCACCAGCTTCTACATTTAGCATGAAAGCATACAAGTCTACAGCGACCACAGTCCCTCCAACGAAAGAACATCCGGGGCTCATTAAGACTCTTGGATACTAAAATGGTTCTTCATTTCCATCCTGGAAGACCTTCATGAGTTCTGGAGTCCGCTTTAGTCGGGCTGCACCGTGGGCAGCCTTCAGGCGTACACCTGCATGTTGTTCCGCTGCTGCTCCGTCATGTGGGCGGCCGCTGGCCCGCGCTGGTTGTTACTGGGACTGGTTGCCACGTCAGACCAGTCAGAGGCAGAGTGTGGGGAAGAGCTTGACCACTGGTCTGGAGATTCGGGCGACGGAGTCAGGTACGGGTGCTCCCCTTGTAAGTGCCGGTTGTGGCTAGGAGTCCGTTCTGTGGCCGAGGAGTAGCAGCTGTGCTGGGAGGGAGGCGTGGGGTACTTGCCCATCGAGCTCTGGAACTGGTGGTAGGCCGGGAGGACCGTCTGAGCCACCTGGCCGTCCTGCTGAGGGATGGCAGCCATGGAGAACGAGGCGCTGGGCAGCTGGGCTAGATCTGGGATCTGGTACATGGAGCTAAGAGGGCCAGCCATGTTCTGAGCGCAGTTTGACTGGGCCTGCTGTGGCAGTGCTTGCTGGTTTATGCTGCCCTTGGGAACCAGCTGGAAAGTCATGATGGGGGGCAAAGACTCCCTGGACACCCCCAGGTGCTTCGCGTCCGCTTGAACCAAGCCACTCTGCTGAGAAACGCTGGGGTGGGAATGCATCACCTGGGGCACCATGCCAAACATCTCGTTGTACTGGGACTCGTTGACCTCCATGCGGTTCATCCACTCGCTGGAGACGTTGCCTGGCCGCAGCCTGCCGAGCCCGCTGTTGGGAGGGGTGGTTCTGTGCTGCGAGAGCAGCTGGCTGACGGACGGGAGCACCGTGCTGGACCCGCGCCCCAGGGGCTGCATCTCGTGGAGGTTGGAGAAGGACATGGTGTGCGCAGCCTGCACCGACGGAGCCGTCAGCAGCGAGCTGGGCGACGAGTGCAGCACCCCCGGTGACGGCATCACAGGAGAAGAGGTCGGTTCAGATGCAAAAGCATGGGGAGACTCCAGGGAATCCACCGGTGACAGGGTCACGGAGCTCTCTGAAAACTGCCCTTTGCCCTCACTGAGGGACTTCTTCCTTCTCCTCTTTGCATCTTTGGTGAGGCTGGTGGGCATGCCTTTGGCATTCGGTTTTCGTGACTTCTTGCTTAGCGACGCGTGTTTCAGGTTGAGGAAGGACCTGTTGGGGCCACAGATGACTGGGGAGAGGGCAGAGTTCAGCATGGCCCCGGGGTGCCCGGCAGGGCTGTGGGCCACGTTGTACTCGTTGAGGAGCTGCACGATGTCGTGGTGCATCCGGTCCTGGGCCACGTCCCGGGGCAGCCGGTCCATGTGGTCCGTGATGTCTCGGTTGGCAAAATGATCCAGCAAGATTTTTGCGGCTTCAAAGCTGCCTTCCCGAGCAGCAAGGAAGAGTGGAGTCTCCTCCTGGAAAGTTTAAAATTGACGGAGAGTAAATATTTCAGCAGCTTCAGTGTGGGGGGACTGATTTACAACTCACAATCCCTTATGGTGTGGCAGACTGGCAAGCACTGCATAATGCAGTGTCACATTAACAGCCTCCAAGAGCCACCCACCCTGAGAGCTGCCCACGGAAAAAGGCAGATTACAGATAATTTCATAGACAGCAGCGGAGCACAGGCTGAACTTTCCCACCAGGAAGGGCACTGCTCTGCCCTAGATCATTGGAGGAACCATGAAAGCACCTGGTGCCTTTCTCCTATTGCCTCCTATGAGGGAAAGACACAAAAGGCTAAAACAGCCCAGTAAGGAACTGGAGCTTGTTGGTGGCTCTAAAATCCACTGAGCCATACATAATAATCCAAAAAAGATGCTTTAGGCAGAGGAGATAAATCAAGGACTAAGACACAGCAAAAACTAACAGTGAAGCTACAGAACATCTGCACAGTGCAGACAGTCTGTCAAACAGAGGGGCTTGTCCCCCATCTCCACCCTGCATTGAGATCCCTGGAAATGTCACAGGACACCACTGCTGCTGTGCCATCGGGTATTTTTCTGTCTGCTAACTGGAATCCAGCTGTTTGACAGCAGCAGCACGTCACGTGCTGCTCTCACACACCACTGACTGTCTCTCACATTCCTTCCCTGCAGGGAAAGCAGGACACCACTGATACCCAGCACTTGCCCAAGCGAGGAAGAGAACTGCTCTCCCATATCAGAAACCCTGTAAGACACTCAGCACCTGGGGAGAGCTCCAGTCACACTCCGGGTTTGGAAGACCTGCACTGAGCACCCAGTTAAGAAAATCTGAACTTAGTTCACTAGCAACAGTGAAGAGAAGCTTTGAGATAGGAAGCACAGGCTTGCTGAGCACTGCCACACTGTACCTTGTTATCCTGCATGTCTCTGTTGGCTCCATTTTTCAGCAGCACTAGTGTTGCTTCCACATTGTTGACAGCAGCAGCCCAGTGAAGAGCAGATTTACCTGCAGGGAAACACAACAACGTCAGCAACAAACCAAGGAGCTGTTTTACTTCTCCTCCGGGATTGTTTAACCAAACCACTGTGCAGCGACCTGTAGTTTATTACCACTGGAGGACTTTGCAGGAGAGCCCAGTGTGTGATTTAGCTACAGAACTCATGAAGAGCTTCCACTCTGGGAGAGCAGAACCCACCCCTCCCTGCTCACACCGTGGCAAATATTTGCCCAGCCTGGCACATAGTGTTCACATTACCGTGGTCATCCACGGCGTTCACATCAGCCTGGCAGTTAATGAGCTCAGCCACCATCCCTTCCACAGCCAGACGTGCAGCCAGAATTAACGGGGTCGTCCCATCATTCATCCGAGCATCCAAGTCTGTCACTCTGTTACGGATCAGGATCTGGACAACAGGGGAAGATGGATGTTTTTCAATACCACTACATACCAAAACTGAGGATTTGGCAGATTCTCAAGAGAAATTTTACAATTTTACAAAGCAGCCTGAGCACTGAAATGCAAGGACTCAGAAAGCAGGTGACAGCGGCAAACGGAGCAAATAAATACATGCCAGACGATTTATGCATGCTGAGCTCTTCAAGCTGTGAATACCCGAGGAAACTGGATGTAAAATAGCTCTGCCTCACCACCACACTGTGGAAGGCATGAGAGTTGTGAGTGAACAGAACTCAGCTTGGACAGGCTCATATAAAGACAGAGCTCTCCAGTGGCCACACCTGGAAGACGCCCTGGGCGTCAGCAGCCACGGCTGCGTGCAGAGGGGTCCGTCCCATGTTGTCCCGAGCGTTGGCATCGGCCCCGGCATCCAGGAGCCGCTTGGCAGCGTCGGCTCTGGAGTATCGGGCTGCCAGGTGCAGAGCCATCTCCCCGGTGCGGTCTGTCTGCGCCTGCAGGTTGGCCCCCTGGTAGATCAGATCCGTGATGATGTTTGCTGAGGAGTCTTCCCCGTCCTCATCATCCTCGCTGATGTCGGAGCCGCCCGCACGCAGAGATGCCAACATCAGCGGAGTGCAGCCATCTGCAGAGGGGGAGATGGGGATACAGTAACCTGGCAAAGGCATGGAAAGCTTCCTACAACCCTTCTCCCCTGAGCTACAGACAATCCCTCCAGTTGCTTTAACCCACACCTCTTAAAGCCCCACAGTTAGCGAGCTGTCTTCCTTCCAAGCATGAGTAACCTACTGCAAACACAACAGAACTTAAGATATTCCTCTAAAGACTAAGATCATCATAAAACAAAAAAAAACTTCCACAAAAAGTAAAGGCTAGCTGAAAGAAGCAAAGGCTAGAAGAATCGAAGTAACTTGACCACTCAGTGTAACTGTTCGTACGGATGTTCTAATCACATCCCTGAGGAAGAGAAACAGCTGAAGGAGAAATTATTCAACAACTAGCCACTGATTATTGGTGACATAGCTGACATTTGCTTCAGATATTAACCTGAAGTGAAATGCAGACAAAAGCCTTCAAATCTATAGCATGGTTACCACGAGAAGGATCCTGAAGTTGTGACAGTCAAGCACTCAAAGCTGACAAATGCCCCAGGATGAATACTCTCACACAGTCTGAGTACTTTGGGAAATACTGATCTTACTCTTCTCAAGCCTCCAGTGATGGGATGTCCACAAAGGCTAGAGTCACACTCATCCATCCAGGATCCCTGCATTGTCAGTGGAAGGAGAAAGGCTCCTACAAACTTCTAATTTAACTTATCTCCCTCTGATGAATCTCCCTCTCTGCCAATCGGAGAGGACAGTGCAGGAAGACTACCTCATGCTGCTGATTTTTCACCCTTGTTATACCCTCCTTGATGCAGGATAATTAAGATTTAAAACATCTCCATATATTTTCAGCAATGCATAAAATTGCTGAGTGCTTCAGTTCCAGCAGCCTCTGAACGTTACGTGACATTCCCTAAAACCTCAAAACTGCAGCTGCAGACAGTGAGGCTTCCTTGCTGATTTTACTGCTTCCCTGCACATCCTTCAGAGGCACCTGGAAAGCAAGAGGGACTGAGATGTCAGAAGGGAACCTCACTCTGCTAATCGCTCCACTGGAGCCCGCCAGCAGAAATACAAGACAATTTTTTCAGCAAGTACCTGATTTATCCCATGGGCAAGCAGGGGACAAACAACAGCTTCTCTACCTGCACAGCTCTCTATCACAGAGCACAAAGCCAAACTGGGGTTCTGTGCACATAAACAAGGTGATATCTCCTACTGGAATAACACACAGCTCTAATGCCCTGCTCCCATTCCCAGCTTCTGATCACTGAGTCTTCCTGGCTCTCTGCTTTAGGACAGCCTCAAAACTTTCTAGAAATCTAGGTTCCAGCAGGGGCACTGGAGGAGCAGGCTCTGCCCCGGCTCCAGCAGCCTGCACGCTCCTCCTAGTGGCTCCCCACCATGGGACACACAGGCTCCCTTCCACCCTGCTCCTTTCCCAGGATTTGGACGGACAGCAGCAAAGTGTTAATGTATGGGCACGGGTTCAGTTCCACGATCCAGTTCTGTCTGAAGACCCTTCTCTGCTGCTCTCCAAAGCTATACCTCCCCTTTGTGCTTCTCCCTCCCACTGCTGGCTCTGCTCCCTTGTCCCAAATGAACACTCCTCAGTATTCCAGTCAGGCTGTGGTCTCCTCCGTACTGCCACAACACAAAGAGCAGAGAGACAGGGCACAGAAAGGAGCTTGCCTTTCCTCCAGCACCACAGCTCTGGGAAAAACCACTCACAGGATAGGTCTGGCTTGCTCAATCATTGCAGTTATCCTGGATCTTCGTGCCTAGCTTCTCCACTGGGACAGCACAGCATTAAATCCCTGGAATAATTAGCTGCCACCCTCCACAGAGTTTCTCAGGTACGTGCAGCTCTTTTCAGAGCCTTGCAAGTTGGCCACACACAGCTGGTTTTATGAGGCTAGCAAAAGCACATCCAGCTAGACAGTCGAAAGTAAGTGCTTGATGGACTACTAGAGAAAAAAAAAAAAGCTGTGGACACAATGTCTTTTTTCCTCCTTCCAGCTTGTTCTCTCAAAGAGCTGGAAAAGAACCCAAAAGCATCCAGCTAGAGGCAGACACCCAGCATGGAAAATTCCAGTCTAAACCACTGAAGTTTCAGTAACTGAGAAAAAGAGGGGCATATAATAGAGACAGTTCATCAATTTTAATTATAGGTGGTGTTACCAGTTATGCCTATAATTGCATTACCCTGGTTACACACTCACAATAACTCCAGTGAAAAGAATGTCCTCACTGCTCTGGGGGACACAGCAAAAGAATAGCATGAGGAGACAAAGGTGGTGGCAGCATTTTCTAAAAACTCTTCTGTTTTCTGTCTTTCAGCAGGACAGCCCCTGAGTACATGTAAAATGCAGAGTGAGGTAGTAAAGTCAGGAGTTCACTAGACAGGTACTCCTGAAGGTCAGGCACAAGGCACTGAAAACTGGGATACAAGGAACCCACAGAAAAAAATCTCTAGGCAATGCTTCTGGAAGACACTGGAGATCTTGGATCCCCCTAAATTTGAGAGACTGCAGAAGGTGGTGGGTTAAGAGAGGGCACAAACCCTTGGTACAACGAGATGTTTCTCCCCTCTGAAGAAGAGATCTCTGCTGTTCAACCTGCACCTGCAGCCAGGATCTAACTCACCCGGCTTCAGGTGGCTCCAGCCCAGACACCTGCACTCCAGTCAGTCAGCCTGAACACCCTTTGTAATTAATTAGGGGCAGCAAAGCATCACTGGGCTGTGAACCATCCAGTTTTCAGACTTCTTGGGACAGAGGGGAACTACCTCTCAGAAGAGCCCATTTTTTTCCATCTGCCTGCAAAAGCGAGGGTGGCCAGGGCAGAGAAACAGCCACATTAACTGTGAGGAATCCCACCCCTCCTTACTAACCCATTAGTCCAATATCTCTCAGACTTTTAAAATTACTCCTGCCCCTGACAGCTGCTTGCTTCTGATGCCACAGAGAGAAATAACTTACAGCAGCTTGCTGCAAGCTTCACAATTGTATCTGGATGGCAGGAAAACAACTCACAGGTCAGTATAATTTCATTGCTGTTGTTGGACAAAGCTTTGGGTGAACATGAAAATAAGCAGTCTGGAGTCTTAAGAACATTATTGCCTGCACTTGGAAAGCTTTTACCCTGCCACACAACTCGAAATTTCAATAGGGGAAATAAATAAAAGCTTAAATTTGGCAGAAACTGATGGTTTATGTTCTCACACTCGTTACACAAAAATCTCTCCTTCCCTTTGCATTTAGGAGAGCTAACGGGTCAATGAGCAGAAAAGACAATAGAAAGGAACTGAGAGAATGGGTCCAGTCATCCTTAAATTGCATGGAAATATTCCCACAAAATGCAGTAGAAAAAGGAATTGCAGCAATATTATCAGCATCACCTCTCTGCATATGAACAAGAGCCATGTTTGCAGCTCTTCCAACCAGAATAAAGTTCTTGGTCAACTGTCTCCTCTCAGAGCCCAGAGACCAGTTATTACCAGATGACCCACCCAGCCCCTTACCAGCGTATACAGCTTTAGTACTACACTCATAAAAAGCAGGAGAGGGTTCCCAGGGCATCTAGTCATTTGAAACTGAGAGAGAGGAAACCTGCCTGCATGTTAAATAAACCTTCAAAGTCCACAGTTCTGTTATAAATTCAATTACTTGATCATCATAAGCTGAAGATATAAATCAGGGAATAAAAAAAAAATAATGAACAATCTTGCTGCATTGCTCGCTCTGTTCAGGACAGACACTTCACACACTGCTAATGAGGATAGACTGTCTGCCAAAAAGTCATCTCATTCAGGAAAAGGCCATCCTCGCTTCCTCAACTGGTAACAGACACCTCAGGTACAGAATCTGCTAAGTTGGCCCCTAGAAAAGTCTGGCACAGATATCTGCAGTGAACCAACTGGAGAAGCTGGGGGTTATTTCCAGCACAATTAAGCATTCAAAATTGCTGACAAATATCACTTAGGCACATACTGTTATAAATGAGATTCTACAGGTTCTTGCTAAGTGAACTTTTCCTCCTGGCTCCACGATATTCCATGTGCTACAGACCATGGTTTAACCTTTCCAGCTTTTCTTTTCAGAAGCGCACACTGTGCTTTCCTCGAGCACCATAAAATTCCTGCTGGTGTTCCTGCATACTCCATTTAATTTGTAGCATTCGCAGCCCCAGCCACGGGCGACAGAGGAGGCTGGTAGGACACAGAGACACTGAGTACTGACCTGGCCCTCTGACGTTGACATCCAGAACATCCACTTCTTGGTCTGCCTGAGGAGGTGTGAGGGCCAGGGAGGTGCTGCCACAGACATCTGCTGCCTCCAGGTGCTGCTGTGTCCACTGGCGCTGGTCAATCTGCTCGTCCCCTTCTGGCAGCAAGGCCTGGTCCTCAGCCTGAGCACAGCACACAAGCAGCTGCTTCAAAATACCCATCAAGTGGCCAGAGACACTTGAAGTTCTTGGGGTGTTCTTAGTTTTGGTGGGGTTTCTCAGGGTTTGGGTGGGGATTTTTGTTGTGTTTTGGTTTTTTGTTTGCTCTCTTGTTGTTTTAGGGGGGGGTTGTTTTCTTTCAAGTTAACGGTGGTCTCCATTTACTTCTGCTTGGCATTCTCAGCTTTCATATTCCCACCACACATTATCAGGCCTGAACTGCAAGACATGACATTAACCTTCTTGTCCCTTTTGCTGCTGAAGGGAGGGGACACTGAAACAGAAGGCACTGACTTTCTCCACCAGCCCATGGTGGCAGTGTTAACCTGAGGATTTGCTCCTCAGACACCATTAATAACATATTACCAATCCCTAGGCCAAGGGGGGTTTTGAGCAAGGGAAGGTAATGCAGATGCTTGTCTCACCAACAAGTTTCAGGTGGTATTTAAGTCTTGGAGCTCCCTACCTTAGCTCTCTTTGGCTGAGGTCCACCATCACCTGCCCAGTGCTCAGTCGTCCCAGGCTCGGCCAGGTTACCCTCTGGTATCTGGACTGACAGATTTCTGACAAACAAGGAGAAAATATCACTTTGCAGCCTGAGCAGGTGCTACTGCTGCTACTTACACTACCCTGCAGAGACTAACAAAGGGGTGCTTGTAAGTTTGGTAGCTTGCAAACAGAGGAATCAAGAAATCACAAATTTCAGGCAGCCAATAGTGGCATTAAATGCACTAAGAACTGCAAAGTTGTTTAATTCAGTGAAAAGCCAAAACTGCATAAAACTTTTGAAACTTTCCATTACTTATGAGTCACATTTTTGATGCATTGAGCTAGAGATATTAGAAGTTTGTTGTCATCTATCAACCTAAAAATGTCTCACCTATTCCAGGAGAAAATTAGGCAAACAGTGCCTGGCTGCTGATCTATACTGCTCAGTGTCAGAAAACCAAACAAAAGATTCCTTGCTGGCATTTTATACATTACAGTTAATTAAAATTCTTCTGTCCAAACCAGATGTTTTTAAATTTATAGGAATAGCCTAAGAAGTTCTAGTTTAAAAGGAAGCTTCCTCTAAGGAGTTAACTGCCTTTGATGAAACATATTTCAGCCACATTCTCAAAATCCTCGAGCCACTAATAAACACAATGTCAGTGGCCTAAATGCAAACTTACTTGAGTCCAACAGCATCCTCCCCAACGGGCTCTCTGCGTTTGTGGTTGCTGGGATCCCTGCGCAGGATGAAGCCCTCTGGGAGCCACAGAGAGCCGTGCTTGCGCTTGCGCTTGGCCATCATCACACCCAGGAGAAGGATCAGCAGGATGATCAAAGCTGCCACAGCAAGCAGGTAAAGCAGCTGGGTCTTTGGTGGTAACAAGGGCTCACCTAAAAATTCCATTTAAAACACAGTGTGATTAACAAAGTGGAGACAACAATCTTCAACCTACAGACTCTTCTTTTCTCAGCACAGTCCTTCCCACAGGGAGCATATTGTCTCTACAGAGTTTAGGCTCCACTGAGACTGCTGTAAGTACATATCACTTCGTTTTGACTTCCCTTGGTCTGGTTTCTCCAAGTATTTTTTAGTGTACATGGCTCCTGAATCAAAGATCTTGCTCCTTCCTCCAGCCACGCTTACTTGGCATAGAGAGAGCTGATCTACATGAAGATACAAGAATGACCCAACTAGGAAAAGCAATAATGCCAGCCTAAAACAGCTGAGCCTCAGACTGAGGGAGATGGAGCAGAAAACAAAGAGATTACATATTGCCAGAGGAGAAAACATCTGGTGGTCTGGAATGAGGAATGCCTCCCAGCCTTTCTCTCTAAATGGCACCTTTTCCATTGAATTCATGGCTTAAAGCACATGAATGGTTTTAGCGTGGAGATCACCACTGCAGTGCTGTAGCATGAGAGATTACTGATTCTACAAGTATTAAAGTGACTAAATAAATGTCCTGCCTTACTAACCAGACACCCCCTCTGTGAACTTTGCACAAACATACTCCTATAACTGGGGACAAACAAATTACCTCCCAGAAACCATACTGAACAGCAAGACACAAGAGGATGGTGATCAATAATCTGAGTATTTTGCAAGCCCAAGTTTGATGACTGCCTCCCTCAATAAGCAACTTTTCCTCTCCAATTACTCACTTTGGACAGACACAAAAGGATAGGGCAACATGCCCTTGATGGCCTGAGCAGCTAAGAGAGCTGCAGCAGCTTCTGTGTTGTGAAAGCATTGCTCTGAGTCCTCTGCACACTGGCGGTTGTCGATCTCCAGGAACACCTTGGTGCTGCAGAGACACAGTAAGAGGGCACAGCAGTCAGTGACAGAAACTCATGCCAAAGCAGTAGGTCAAACTGCAGCAGTGTTTTACCTTAATCTTTCTACCCCAGCGCCGAACTGGGCAGTTGCAATAGCGGTGCATTTTCCCATTTGAAAAAACAGCCTACAGCCCTAGAAAGTCTAGAAAGCCCCACACAACTGCAAGCAAGAGCTACCAGCACAACCAGGCCAGAGGGAGACAGAGGGATCCACTCACCCAATGACCTCTTGCTCCAGCTCTCTGTGCTTGCGAACCACCACGAGCGACCGACGGCTCCGCGCTGCCGATTTCTCCCCGTAGTACGGGAACACCATGGGGTTTCCCTGAGAGTCCAGCTTAATCCTCAGATTGGTGTGCAGGAGCGTTCCCAGGGTGCGCAGGAAGCTGCGGACGTCCCCCAGCAGCTCGTCAGGGGGCATCAGGACCACGATGATCAGGGTGCCCTCTGCCAGCTTCTCAGCCTTGTCGCCGGCGCAGTCCAGGCCGTCCCAGCCGCACTCCTCGCTGTTGCAGCCCTGGTCGCAGCGCCCGTCTGCGTAGTGATCTGCACAGTACTTGTCATACCTGGAGCAGGGAGAGGCTTATGGGCAGCACACGGCGCTGACGTGCTCTGCACAGCACACCTGCACTCTAGGGGCCCGGGTCTTACGCTCTTCGGCATCGTTTGAGGTAAGACAACGCTCATAATCAGGGTATCGGGAGAAGAAATACTACCCAGCTTACCCTGTAAGCTTGCAGCCTGAGAGGGCGAAAATAGGAAGCACAGCACAGCCCAAGAACCTATTATTTAATTCTGGTAACAGTGTAAGAGAACTGCTTATTCTGTTTGCTAAGATACTAACACCTCTTGCCTCACCGAAGGAGAATCATCACTGCAAAGCCGTTAGCATTTGTCAAAAATAACTGAAGAGAAAGAAGTGCCACTACAAACAAGCTAGAAAACATGTTCAGAGGCAGCAAACACAGCTGGGATTAAAATACAAGTATTTCTGGTATGGAACAAAATTCAGGATAGCAGGCAGCACACTTAAAACCTAGGACAAAGCAAAATGCCTCCTATTTACACTTCCAGGGAAAGCAGGGCACATGCATCAAGAAGGTTAACACATTACCATTGCTCAGGTTATCGACTTAGCGCACAGCACGCAAATTCCAAAAATAGACAAGAAGTACACAAAGCAGCAGAAACTGCTGGATGCCAGGCTTTCAGCAAGGATAGCAAGAGAAACACTGCAAGAGAAGGGAGCAACAGGCAGGAGCTATGTTAGTCACACGGAGAAAACATTCTCAGCATCGAGCCTTACTTGCACGTCCTGCTATTTTGCTGACACTCAAAGTTGTCAAACAGGCACTCGGGCGTGTTGCAGAACTCATCACACTGTCCATTGAAAAACATCCAGCAGGGCAGGGAGGAGGAGCAGTTGGCCCAAGGATCCTCCACTGTCAGGGAGCAGTCGCCTCCATCCCACTGGCACGCATGGGTGTTACAGTCTTCATCACAGTAGCCATCCCTGGCTTTTTCTGCACACTGGAAATCCAGGCATTTTCGAGGCTCCGGGCTGAAAGTTACGGGCTGCTCACAGTGGCTGCCCTGGGTGTGAATAGGGCACTGGCAGTAATAGTAAGGAGGCTGAGAATGAGGGTGGCAGCTGCCCCCATTCTGGCAGGGGGCACTGGCACAGCCTGGGTGTGTCTGGCATTCCTCTCCCACAGACAGCTTGGGGCAATAGCACCGCGGACCAGAAGACGTCTGGATGCACTGCTCCCCCTTCTTGCATTTCACTTGTCCACAGGTGCTGTGGCTGCTGAACTCACATTTTGCTCCAGAATAACCCTATGGGGTGGAAAAAAAAGGCAAAACAATCAGTGTCACAAACATATTCTTCAACACTCTGAGGGCTGGAGGCAAGGTGATATGTGCAAATCCTTTCTCCCCTGTAACTCTTATAGCCTCACTGTAGGAGCCGTGACTTTCTGGACCTAACCTCATGGATAAGCTAGGAAATCATAAGGCTCTGTTATGTTTTGAAAACAGCCTAGAAGAGCCACAAACAAGGGGAAGCATGCAGCAAGCACAGAAAACACAGGACTGCAAAAAAAAAATTTAATTAAGTTAATGTAATTTAATGCTAGACTTAAGACAAAAAAAGCCAGCTGTGACACTTGAACACCATACTTGTTTGGGGTAGCAACAGGCAGCATCACTCTCCTGGGGCAGCTGGAAGCCCTGGGTTTCCCCACTGAGCAGATAAACTAAGGGATGTCGGCAAAGAGCGCCCAGTCTTCACCGGCAGTGGAGCAGGGAGAGCCCAGGCAGAGGGCTCTGGAGCTGGGGCAGGCCGTGCAGCGCGAGCTTACCGGGGGGCACTGGCAGATGAAGCCATCGGGCATGTTGCTGGCCACAGCGCAGGTGCCGCCGTTCTGGCACGGCTTCCGGGGACACACGTCGATGACGCTCTCACAGTGACGGCCTGGCACGGAGCACAGCGAGAGAGAGCAGAGAGACTGGGTGTGATCACTGCAGAAAGCATCACCACACAAAACACGCCCGCCAATAACCGGCAAGCTGAGCACTCTTTCTGGAGGGAGCATCCCTTTGGATAAGGTGTGGTCTCCCCAGTGAGACCTTCTTGGAGGGAGCATCCCTTTGGATAAGGTGTGGTCTCCCCAGTGAGACCTTTTTGGAGGGAGCATCCCTTTGGATAAGGTGTGGTCTCCACGTGGCTGCCTAAGCAGTAAAGAGGAAGGCACAGCCCCAGAATCCACAAGGTGCATTTGGATGCAGCTGACCACGTCTGCCTCCTCAAGAACACACACAACACAGCACAAAGACAGAATGGTGCTGTTGTCATCCCCAGGTCAGCCAGGCACAGAGTGACGTACCACACCAGTTTGGGGGTTCCTAAGACTTCTTTACTTTTTGGAAGATGCTTAATGAGTCCAATGGCAAATCACACTGTAACATGAAGGAACAACCCTCAGGACCAGATGTACCATGAGTGAACAGGAGAACCACGCAGAGTCTCCTCAGACTGATCCGCCAGACAGAGATCTTACTGCACTCACATGCTTTGCAGCAACTCCCAGAGTCAAGCTGACACCAAACTTCTAAAAGTTGGGGATGATCTCAGCATGACTTGGACCCCCTAGGAAAATATTAATAGAAGTCTCCAGACAGGAGCAGACAGGGCAGGATGGCCCACAGAGTTCTGGCACCCCACCAGTCACAGACCACAGCAAAGCCACCCTGTCCCCTCCCAGGCAGAAGGGTCAGTGGGGAATGTGGAGAAGACAGACAGCCAGAGGAGGAAGCATGTTCCCCCTTTGTGCCTAACATTTCCAGACAGACTTCATGTCTGAGACACAGCAGCTCTCTCTGCTCCTCCTGGGGTGCAGCAGGCCTGCACTCCCCGCAGCACAAGATCCAGCAACCCTTCCATGAGGGTCAGAAGCCACATGAGGCATAATTCATAAAGGCAACCTTAACAGACAGGCTTAAAATAAACCCATCTGGTGGCCTGCACCAGTGTCCCACCAGCTCCACTTCCCTCATACATCACTCTTTCAGGAACTTCTTTTGGCAGGATAAGTAATGCATTCAAAAGCTACTATGTGAAGTCTTCAAACATATATCTTTGTGATTTCTTTGCATCTGAAACTCACAAATTTAGTGGAAAATCACAGCATCTCTAAATTTCAAGAAAAAGAGTAAAAACTGCTGGTAAAGCATGCAGGAAAAGTGACTGGTAAGTAGGGAAAGTGCAAGGTTTTAACGGAGGAAAACTGAATGCATAAGAAGTTAAACTGACATGGAAAATGGAAAGCTGAAAGTTAAGACACATCTGGAGACTATTAGACCAAACTTAAGCCCAGTGGGAGGCAGAAAGCAGAATAGCAGCAATACTAACAAAGAGGAGGTCTAGAGAGAGTGAGACATAAGTCTGCACAGTGTGAAGTTCTTGCAAAGTTGTGATTCAAAGTTGGATTGTGGAAGGATCACCAAGCTAGGAATGTACAGCCCGTCTCTGCATAGAATACTCCATCCTGACCATGTAACCAGTGCAAGGAGGAAAGGCAGCAAGGAGTAGAAAAGGAGGCCAAATGTAAATTATGATGCCATAACACTGATTTATAGAGAAAATGCACGTGGCTGCTTTGCAAAAGGAGAAGTCACAGATAAGCTGACACATGAACTGTTACACTTTCAAGAAATGTGAAATTATGAAGGCAAGAAAAGTACCACAAGGAAAGAGAAGTCCTGGAAGCCAAGCATCTCAGGAGATTCCTTCATTTGAGACAGCTCTGGAAGCCAAATTTCTTAGAAGTTTTAAAAGAAAGAGCAGTTTAAAAATGGAACCATGTTGTAGGGAAACAATCAGGCATTGTGAAGAGAAGCGGGTAGATAACAGCACTGCCAGGAAGGGACAGAACCACCATTTCTCAAGATACTGCCACGAAATAATGGGAAGCATGTTTATACTACTCACCAGTGAAAGCACTACGGCAGATGCACCGATAATCATTTGTCAGCTGGACACAGTCCAGGCTCCCTCGAGGGTTGCAGGGGTTGGAGAGGCACTCGTTGATGTCCCCCTCGCAGCGCTCTCCTGCAAAGCCCTGGGGACAGAGGCAGCTGTAGCCCCCGACCTGGTCAATGCACTGCCCCCCGTTGAAGCAGCGGGGAACTCCCGAGTCCGAGACGCAGTCATCCACGTTCTCCTCACAGAAGCGGCCTGCGACACAGGAAAGAGGGACAGCTTGGGGACACCGTGCTGTGGCTGCCTTTCCTATGATGCCTTAAGTTTGAGCTTTCATGTTTTCCAGATTCTCTACTGCATTAGTGTGTAACTCTGAGCTTCATATGAAGTGTTGGCGAGTTCTCCTCGCAGTTCAGGCACACACAGCAATCCTTTTCCAGCCCCAGAACCAAGGACACCGCTGCAGCTTCAGGCCCAAAAAGTGCAAACAACAGGGAATTGAGGAGAGCAGACTGGGAGGATGGGATTGCATCACCTGGAGCTGGAATTGGACAACTAACCCCAATATGGAAATGGACCAAAACCTATAAAAGTGTGAAAACTCCTGACCTGGGGTCCATCTTGGGTGTAACCACAGCCGGGCTCTTGTGCTGCCCAAAGTGTGTCCTTTGAAGGCCTTTTAATAAATCCCTACTTTAGTCCTTTAATTCTGCCCAGCCTCTGCTCCAGGGAGCCTCTTCAGGCATCACCTGCACTGCTTATCAAGTTTTAAGGCCATGTCACACACAGTCCCTGAAATAAGCAGGTAAAGATCCCAGTTTAACACATTCCACACCCTCTGCAGACAGCCAGCTTCAGAGCAGGCTTAGGGTACATGTGTTTTACATCCAGGCTGTCCTCAACGCTAGGCTGTGCTGATATTTGGCAGCTTTCATACTTGACTTAATTTAAGGGTGTAATTAAAAACACAAAACCAAACCAAGCTCAAAAAAAGATGCACTTGATTTAGCCCTGAGACCCAGCAGAGCCTGGCAGCCCTGTGCTGGCCTTGACAGGCCACAAGCTGCCACCAGGCTACCCTGGAACTGGGCAAAGAGCATTTGTAGCAACAGCATTAAAATAAGCAACAGCAAACCAACAAAAAAAGCAGCTGTGATAAAACACTGATTTCTCCAGTCTGGCTTCTGGGGACTTACAGCAAACCCCCACCAGCAGCCAGGGAGGGCAATTTCTTCTCCTCCCTGTGGGATTTCCTTTCAAGGGACAAGGTCTGGTGCTGGTTCTGCTTTCACTGTACAAGGGCAGAGAGAGGAAGCTGAGCAAGTTTATTGCTGTTGTTCCAACCAGAGCAAGTAAAATCCTTCACCCAAATATGGAGGATGCTTATACTGACATCAGTGAAGTACTAATTGCAAACTGGGCAAGGGACAAAAGCTAAGTTTTACTATCCTAAATAATTGTATCAAGTCTCCTCCAGTTCCTTTCATTTACAAAAAAAAAAAAAAAAAAAAAAGGAAAACAAAACAAAACAAACAAACAAAAAAACCCACAAAACTGTCACATCCAGAAAGTAATCCATCTCAACAAAGAAAAACAAAGAAAGATTGAAGGATTAAAAGCAGTACAGTCAGAACCTCTCAAAGGATGGTGGGCGATTTAGTGGAATACAGAAATTCTGGCAACGCAGATACTGGTACCTAAATACATTCTTGGATGTAGAGACCTAAAAAAGCAGGTTTGTTTCTGCTTTTGTTTTATTGCACTTTTTTTTTTAATTGAAGAATAATATTAAGAACAATACATGAAGAATTGGTACTGAAATGATTTAAAATTAAATAAACATTTATCCAGGGTGGGGAGATGTGCTGAGAGCCACACTTAAGTGAATGAACTGGTGATATGCAAAGGCAAGAGGCAAATATATTATTTTATAACTGTACTTAAATTTACTTTATGAAACAAGAATTTAGTTCTATCTGACATCTGAAGATTTTGCCAACATTGAGATGACACACTTCAGAAAGAAAAAGTTCAGGGCAATGTAAAATTTTTAACTGACTTGAGAAATAAGCTTAAAAAAGAACATAAAGTGAGAAAGCATTTACTGATGGGTTAAAATGTTAAATTCTGAATATTTTCAAAGGTAGAAGCCAGGTTCATAGGCAAGATATAAAAGGGAAAGCTAGGTTTTAAGAAACTTGACAATAAACAGGCTGTGGAATCATGCTTACTGAAAACTAGTGATATAAACTGTGGACTACTTTTTTTTTCTTTTTTTTTTAATTTTTCAACTTTTTTCCCCCTAAGGAGCTTTTAATCAAAAAAGTCAAATATATTGAAATAGTTTAGGGTAGCCTGGAGGCACTCAACTTCTTTTCCACAAAAGACTCCAGGACAGAGGACGACGAAGGGCAAAAATTTAAGCAAGTATAGGACATTGGAAGTTGTGCAAGAGCTAAAAAAGTTTCCTACTTATTTCATAGCACCTCAGCCAAAAAGAAACTTTGGATTTACTGTGTCAAAACAGATAGGTTTGGGAGAGACCTTAACAGCAATCTCACGCATACACATTGCCAAAGATGGCTCATACATTCCCAAGGGACACTGCCACGACCTATTCCTTTAAAAGAAAAAAAATTAAAAGGGAGGAAAAAAAGCAGCATTTATTTTTAAAGAGAAAATATGTATCCCAAGGGATCCAGTGTACTTTGGGAACATTCTTCAAAGAACAGAATGCATTCCCTTTAAACTGTGTCTCATGAAACCAGCAGTCAGAGAGGAAAATTCCCCTCTTGTAACATTCACTTAATTGCTGAGCTTCCTACCCCGAGTTCCTGGTGGGCAGGAGCACTTGAAGTGATTGACCAGGTCGATGCAGGTCCCTCCGTTCTGGCAGGGCTGGAACTGGCACTCATCCACCTCATACTCGCAGTTGACACCCTGGTATCCAGCCACACACTGCCGGCACAGAAAGGAGGGTCAGTGGTCTGTCTTCAGCAGATATCTCAGAGAGGCTAACACCCACAGAGGAGCCCTCAGTGGGGCAGGTTAGGAGTGCCTTTGTAGCTGAACAACTTCGAGGATTGCACAGCCAGCAGCTTAAACACACAGCTCGACCTGTGACACGTAACAGGGCACTGCAAATCTGAATTCAAGTGATTAGATTGCTGCAAAACAGAGCACATCAAATGCTGATACCCTCCAGCACTGAAACTGGCTTAGTAGTTTTGGCTTAAGGTTTAGATAAAACTCATCCTTTCCCTCTGGACATGGGCTTCCAAGGTGTTCTACCATTCCAAAAAGCTTAGGGAGGCTGATATACAGCAATCTCATAGCCTACGCTGCTCTCTGCATCAGCGTTAGGAAACAGAGAGCAGTGGAAAGCATTTCCCACCCTGGGAGGCAAGGGATACTTTGCCCATCCAACAGGGAAAATACAATATTCCTTTAACACACTTTACAAATATTTTAATATAAACCACATCTCAGGCAAAAAGCCTTTCCAGATAAGAACCCCCTCTCCAATGACACAAAGAGTGCAACGCTCATCAACCACAGCTCCTTCCAACCACACCTCTTAATTCATTCTTAAAAACCTCTCAGGAGCACCGTTTTTGCTACAGCCAAATTAAAAATTCCTTCCAGGTGCAGGCTGCTTTTATCCCCTCTTTGAAGGTACTTTACCACTTGCAGGTGTTTCTGACTTCCTCTGATGCCTTTGTTTCACTGTGCCCTAGGTGTTCTCCCCTCTTCCCAGCAAAGCCCCGGCTTACCTCGCACTGGTATCCGCCCAGGTGGTCCCGGCAGGTGGCTCCGTTCTGGCAAGGGCTGGAGTCACACTCATCCAGCTGCACCTCGCAGTAGCTGCCCGTGTAACCCACCTGGCACTGGCAGTGGTGGGTGTTCCCCACGTTGAGGCAGTGACCAGAGTGCTGGCACAGCTGGTCCACAGGGACTCCTGAAGCAGAGTTAAATCAAGTGAGCAAACACATAAAATGCGCTTGCTGCCGGCGCGGGTAGCTCACACAGGAATGGATATGGGTAGGCCCAACAAATTGAAACGTTGCAAGTTTAAAATTGAAAAGTTACTCCTTAAATTACAGTGGATCAAAACCAAAACTGGCTTACAAACAAAGCCACTGCTCTGTCCTCTTTGGATCACTGGGTTCAACACCGGCACAATTTGTACAGCTGTGTTACTTTAGCACTGGCTGGTAAATTCATATCTGAAACGCTATTGCTGCTCTACAAAGGTTCAGTGTTTGTACCTAGAATGTCCCCAAAAACTATGGGAGCTTGACACCTTTCTCCTTTGACACTGAATCTGCTCGTCTGGATTTCCTGGACAAAAGTGGCATGACAGTGCCCATCTGCCTGGGGCTACAAGCCATGTTGCCAGACAAAATTCCCTCAAAAACCAAATCTTTTACATATACATCATCTGAAGTAGAAAATTACTACTTTGAGGGGCCATGGTACAACCTATAAGGCTAAATAGTGCACTCAGTAATCAGTATTCTCTACAAAAATACTTATGAGTTCCAAGATGCCTTTCTTGTAGAAGGCCATGTCTTAAACCTGGCCTGCCTGGGGTTTAGCAGAAACCTGAGGTTTAGCATGAAGAGCCGATGCATTTTCCAAAAAGGCAGTCCGTGTGAAACGGTACTACTGAAACTCTGCGACCTCACATAATATTTAATTCTTCCTTTCTGATATTTTTGTGACGGGGGGAATCGAGGAAGTCTTGACTGCCAAACACACCCTTGGCAGAGAGCATTTTTACTTGAGAAGCGACCAGCTAGAGGCAAAGCTCTCTGGGCTGTGCACAGGTGCAGGGGGGAAGGAGATGCTGAAGGCTGAAGCACAGAGGATGCTGATTTACCTCTCTGTGAAGCTGCCACCTGGCACGAGACGTTGGGCACGTCGCAGTAGGCGCCGGTCCAGCCGGGCGGGCACACACACCGAGTCTGGGCCAGGGTCTGCACACACGTGCCTTTGTTCTTACAGGGAGACTTGCTGCACAGATCCACGAGAGACTGCAGAGCAAACAACCCCCGTGAAACATGGCAGACGCAGGAGAAACAGCACTCAGAGAACAAGTTCAAGATGCAAGGAACGGGAGTTCTGCAATACGGGTTCCCTGTGGCACCTGGAAGAGCAGGACGGTCCTTCCCAAGCTAAGCCAGGTACTTTACTGACAGTCTCGTGTGCCTGGGAAAGTGCAAGTGTATAGAGGAATAAACCCCAGATGGCAGCATTATTTCAAAATCCTCACACCTCACCATGAAGTTGGATCTTTGACTGGCTCAGTTTGAGAAAATTGGGTTTTATCTCGGACTAGCTTTCTAGTTCCACGTTAGCAGGAGGCTCCCAGCTATTCTCCCTAACTGCCCCCATCTTCACTGCTTTCTGAGGATGACAGATGTGTTCCACATTTTGATCCACACTTTCCCTTTCTATCATTAGCTCACCATACCTCCTTTTGGCCCCACTTGCTGCACTATGTTCCCTCTGCCTTTTTATGTCTTCCAAGATTCAACTGAAACCCCACAACAGTTTTGTGAACTGAGGATGGGCCAAAGTATATTGCTTTTCTTGATTTCTCATATAGAAACAAAGAGTCTAAAACTCACTAAATCACCATATGGAAGTGAAGACCCAAAATAACTGTCTGTTGTAATATCAACTAGCCACTAACCATCATTTCCTTTTTAAGCATTTCATCTTCAAATTAATACAGCTATTTGATTGATTTCAAGCTGACTTGAGGGGAAGAGTGAGGTTTTTAAAGTGAGTAGCACCAAATTTTGGCTGTAAAATGCAATTTCAATTGCAGAAAGTTCTGCTTTTCAGATGCAAACTGCCTCCTCACAAAGATTAAAGTAAAAAAAAAAAAAAAAATCTGTGCTTTCACAGGCAACCAAAAGGAAACTTGGAATTAAGTTTTATCACATGTAGTTGAGCGTGAAGAAGAAAAAACACCGAGCCTCTTGCTTCTGCATTTGTAATGAGTAGCTGACTGTTTTGCATGCAAATTCTAAAACTTATGAATCATTGTCTGATTTTGTGCTGCTTATTTAGCTTTGCTAATTAGGTCAAGCCAGTTTACCACTAAGACAAGAACTACAGTGTAGCTGTAATCTATAAATCTCCCCAATACAGCTTTGAGTAGTACTCATCTAAATTTAGAAAGTTCTGGTTCCTTGTATAAAATGGGTAATACATTACAACCAAGCTTCTCTGAACACAAAGCAGACCTTCTGAGAATGCACAGTGTTTAATTTGGGGAAAGGAACATTAATCCTTTTCTCCAGTAAAAACAAAGCAAACGTAACAGAAGAGGAACTACTGAGCTTCACAGTACTTCACGATCACTCTCAATGCTAATTCTCCCAATAAGGTTTAAGTGGTGTGCCCAGAATGCATAATTAGGGTAGCAGAGGGGTTGCTTTTTTCTATCACTTCATTACTTTGCATTCACTTCCTCCATTAGCAATACCTAGAAGCAGACCTGACAATTTAATGTCTAGCAACATACTTCTGAAAAAGCACCTCCCCCACTGCCACCGAAATGCTTCTTTCTGACACTCACTGCTTTACAAAGACATGTTGGCATGAAAGAGAGCTGCAAAATTCTTACAAAATTGCACTGTTTTCCAGCAATTTAAGAAATTCTCCTTTTTTTTTTTTTTTTTTTAATGGCAGCACTTAAGACTGCTGGTAAAGGAAGCCAATACAGAGTTTACCATTCCAAAAGCAAAAATAGTCTCACATCATTCTTGCTGTTTTGATAAGAACAGAATCAGAAAGAATTCTGATTTGAAAAACATCATTCTGTTTCCACTGTGCCATGCCAAGTCAGAGTTTTTAATAGGCACTAGTCAGTCATTTACAGTATACAGGGTTTGCAGCTCCTGTGGAAAACTGGAAAATGCCTGAACTTAAGTGTGCAAGTAGGCTGGAGATTTTTATTGAGGCTGTGAATAGGACAAGCACGTCATTTACTGCCTCAAAACATTTTCTGGCTTTTCATGAAGAAAGATTTACTATCAACCCTGATTAAAATTCACCTCCTTGTAACTGTAAAGAATGAACCAGTTAAATCCAAGTCCTGCTAATCAGACTGATATTCTGGTTTTGTTTTGTGCTTGTTTGCTGGTTTGTTTGTTGTTTCT
Source organism: Vidua macroura (assembly GCF_024509145.1). NCBI lineage: Eukaryota > Metazoa > Chordata > Aves > Passeriformes > Viduidae > Vidua > Vidua macroura. Next base: position 1,197,706 of record NC_071579.1, on the reverse strand, counting down.
TTTCTTTTTCTTTTTCTTTTTTTAAGTACAGGACTGTCTTCAATCAGGACAATTTTATGCTTTGAATGAAATGGAGCCATTTTCCAGGGTAACAGCTGGTTTACATCTAAGAAAAGTAATCTAGAAAGTTCCAGTGACACCTGTTCTCATAAATAACCACTTTTCTCCTCCTTGCAAATAGACGGGGGATAGAACTAGATGATCTCTAAGGTCTCTCCCAGCCCTTCTGTGTTTTCCAGTTTTGAACAGGGGCACCTAATGGGCCAACCAGCCCTCACCAGGACCGAAGGAACAAGAGCTCAGCCATGTTTGGCACCTCACAGCTCTCCCCTGTCACCTCTGCTGCTGGACAGCTCAAACAACAAAGTCACCCACCTTGCAGTTCTTGCCGGTGTAGCCCAAGGGGCATATACACCTGTATGTGCCCAGGCTGTCCACACAGGTGCCCCTGTTGAGGCAGGGATGGGAGTCACACTCGTTGATTTCTGTCAGGCAGAAGGCTCCCGTGAAGCCCAGGGGGCACTGGCAGGTGAAGGAATTGATTCCATCCACACAAGTGCCTCCATTGAAACAGGAGCTGCAAGGCAGGAGGAAGAAAGGTAAGCTGAGACAAAATGCAATTAGCTCACAGACAAAAGGGAACATAAACATGACTGAAATAAGGGAGAAAAGCAGATAACAGGATCTTTTGATCACTGCTAACTTCTGGCTGAAGAAGTATCAACCAGAAAACAGCAATCCTAGGGAATTCCAGCTCGCCCTCCAGCTCACTCTTACCTCAGCAGAACAAGAAAGTAAAGCAGGGTTTTAATGAGTCATTATGATGGATGCAACTAATTTAATGAAACCTTCCCAGCTTCAATGTGACCACAAACATTACCTCTTGTGGCTTGCTCAAACTGATACATTTTATTACAAATTACAATTGTATTACAAATTATGAGAAACAAAACAATTGGCCTTTTTTTTTTTTAAATCTTCAAAGGAATCAGGGGCATGGTTTCTCAAGGAAAAAGTTCATACAACATGCAAAACACAAGCATGTTCTTCACTGAAATTATGTGAAAGTATTGGTATTGCTAAATCCCTTCCTTCTCTTCTCATGAGAATCTTAAGTCCTGATTTGTAAAACTATTCATAATACATGCCCTGGCAGAATTCAGATCAAAGGAATTATCCCCCTCCCCCCCAATCTTCTGATCATAAGAAATTCTGCCAGATTAGGTGTCCTAGGGAGAAGGCACTGGGAAAGTTTGGAGAACTGATGTGTCATGCAAAATTGACTCCGTTTTCCTTGTAAAGGAACTCCTGCTCCTCTGAGAATAATGCTAGATCAGACTTGAGATAATCAGTGTGATCAAGTACACGAACCAAATTCATGTCTGCTATCTGCTTTGTGCCTGTCAAAGGGTATTTCCACGAGAGGAGCCCCTGAATCACCTCCCTGAACTCACAGTGCAGGAAAGCAAGTTTTAAATATTGAAATTCCGACTGCGATAACGGTAGAGACGTCAACATTAACCTACTTATCAAACATTAGAAACATTAAACTGCTCAGCAGAGAAGTTCCTCTGTCTCGGGGGCTGAATTCTCTTTTAGAGGGAGAGCAAACTGCTGTTTCCACTTTTGGCAAAGCAGGGAAGACAGAGGAACTGCCATTCACCTGGCGTGTTTCACTGAAACCAGGTACCAAAAGGAGAGGGCACTCTCTCACAGGCAGCTTCTCACACAACACACGGAAGAATCATTTGACCCAAATTCAAATTAGCCAACCACCACAGTGCTCTTAAACACAGCTCGGTAATTTTGGTTGAGAGGGTGTGACTGGTTTAGCTTGGCAGAGCGTTGAAAATTGCTACATCCTTAATTCATACCTGCAAGACTGGTTCCTGTCCTGACTGATAACAAAAACAGGATGAACCTCAAGGAAGAGCCAGGAGTTCTGCTAAAACACCCAGCATACTTCACTCCCATCAACAACTGTTGTGCAAATTAAACACACCCTCATCAGTGACACAATCCTGCTCTTAAGAAAAAGATATTGAAATACCTCCTCCTCAAATGCTATTTTATAAAAGGAAGGAAAGATCTTTTCTATTTGTGCAGAAAATACTTGAGAAAACCAAGAGCTTTGCATAACTTGTCTCTGGTAGCTAGACTAGAAAAGAGTACTTCTTAATTGTTTTTTTAACCATTGCAAGTTTTAAAGAAACTGTTAGATTTTTTTTTCCATTTGACAATCTGAAGTTACATCAATCCTAACAAAGCTTAAAATAAATATGCAGGCAGATGATGGAATCACATGTTTAATGCTCAAAGAGCTCTTAAAACTACCACATGAAGCATTTCTATTAGGACCAGCTGTTGAGCATTTTAACTCAGTTCCACACCTCCCCCTTTGGAACGACCTCAGGTTTTATCGAGACACTGCTAAACCACATCCAGTTTGGTTTGTTTTGTTTTTTTTTGCGAGCATTAAAAGATCTCTGACGATTAAATCTTTCCAATACAGAATTTAGTGGATTTAGTGTTTCTCCTGGTTTCTTCTTCATACTATTTGTTGTCAACAACTCAGGATTAATTTATTTTTGCTGCTTTTCTAAGTTGGCCATTGCTTCCATTTTTGCAGCTTTTGTATTTCTCAACAGAGTAACCATTCATAACCAGTTATTTCCCCTCCCCTATGTGAGAGTGAGTTATTATATGAATTATTTACATTTCAATAAGCTAGCATCCCTGTTTTAACTTTCGTTAAACACTGTCACATTCATCCCATGTTGGAAGAACGTTAGAAGAAACCGAGGACCAGGCAACCGTGCTTCAGCCAAGCCAGCTTTCCTTGCGAGAACCACAAGTACGCCTGCGACAAATGGCAGGAAAGGAGAACTGCTCTGGTCAGAAACTGCTCCCGAGCAGGAGGGCAGGAGCAGCAGAGTGCAGGTGCCTCACCTGTCAGTGCACTCGTCGATGTTGCTCTCGCAGTTGGTTCCCTCGAAGCCCGGCGGGCACTTGCAGGTGTAGCTGTTGACGTAGTGGGTGCAGGTGCCCCCGTTCCTGCAGGGCTCGCTCAGGCACTCGTTGGTGTCTGTCTGACATTTATCCCCGTGAAATCCGGGCAGGCAGATGCACGAGAAGGAGTTGATCCCATCCACGCACGAGGCTCCGTTCTGGCAGGGGTCTAGGACAGAAGCACCACAGCGAGCGTTACAATGGGTGACAGTGAGGGGCCAGGCCTAGAGCAGGCGTTTCTATGGGGAAAAAAAAGGGGTCACACAGCCCAGAGTGGGACAGAGTACTGACAGCTTTTTCTCAGCCTCTTTGTGGAACAGGTAGCTGCAAAGCATTATCAATTCGAAATTTACAAGGAGGTGTGGATCAAGGCCAACCTTCAGAGCCTAAATGTTTCTCTGCTGGAATTCGTTCAACCAAAACCCAAAGCCTCTCAGTTTAAATTTCAAATACTGCTTTTGTGACAGATGCCTACTGATACAAGAAAAACAGAGCAGCAACTCTTTCTTCTTCCTTTACCAAGTTTGATTCATCAGAGAACTCAGCACATCCTCTCTTTTCCAGATTCTGCTTAACACAAGAGAGAACTTGTGTGCTTAATTTTCAGCACGAAAGCAGTCCAGTAAAATCAAATGTGTATGTGTATATTAGCACATACATGAGCACTTATGCATTACTGAGCACTTGACATTTTTCCCAGCATCACGGACTGGTTGGGGAAAGGCTGGCAGAAAAGCTCACAAACTCCTACACCACCATGGATTCTCTTCAATCACTGCATTTCTTGGTATTTTCCTTATCCCTGCCATGCTCCTGCTGCTTACATAGCACTGTTTTTTGGTCTAAGCCACCTCCTACTACTGTATTCCTTCTGCTTCCACAAGTACCGATCTGCCTGAAAGATTTCTGCCGTTCAGTAATTTCTTCCTGCTTTTCTCCTTCCACGTTTGGATTTAAGACCCACATTCCTGAAGCCAGATTCCTTTTCTACTCTGCATTCCACAGAGCAAAAGCCTAATATATGAAGGCAGAGAGGGGAACTGGGAGGGGGGAGGAAAAAGGGAGAAAGCAAGGGGGTTGAAAAATAGGTTACTGAGTGGTTTTTTTTTTTGGATTTAGGACTACTTTAAGTACTACTTTAGTAGTACTTTTAGTACACTTTAAGTACTACTAAAATATGAACTTGAAAATGCAAATAGACTGCACCAAAAATTTGTTGTTTATCATAAGTATCATAAGCTAATTCTGTTTACTGGGAAATGAAGAAAAGAAATGTGAAAGGTAATTAAAGCTCATTTTCTGACTGAGAAATATGCTCACATGTTAAGAATTTGTATTATGAGACACACCTGCATCCATTTAAAGGTCATTTGACTACTGCAGAGAAAAAGCACATTCAAAGCAAGACCTCTAGCAGCTATGAAATGTTGTGTCTGTGGCAGTCAGCCATGTATGAGTGAAGCCAAAAGCTGTGCATTAATTCTCTGTGCCACACATTTACTGACAGAAGAAGGAGACTTGGGTATCAACTTTTCAATAAGTTCCTGTTGTTGGAGGGTTTGTTTGCTTCATAGATTAAAGACATTTGGCTCAAGGCATGGAAGGTTTTTGTTATGCTAAGTGAAATCAGCTGTGGCAGCAATGTGAAATGCTTCTTCAGCCTCATGGGTGTGCTGCCTAAGACAACACGGGGGTGAATCCCACAGCTCTCAGAACACTTAGGAGGAGGGAGAGAGATGTCCCAGCTGTTCCAGAGGGAAAGATGAACACTTGGAGAACGTTTTTATCTTCAGGCACCCACACAAAAACTAACAGGACAGGCAATGATTTTGTTGGCTTCAGTAAGCAAAGCTCTGGGTCACTGCACCGTGACACTTTTTGTGCTGTACCTGTCTGCTCAGAAAGAAGGAATTAAAAGCTCAGGCCGAGCCAGACACCTCAGAAGTTCTTGAGTGCTGCTTTGGGGGCTCCCACGGTAACTTTTGCTAATAGACTTTTTTGGATCCTTCTCTACAGCAGTCATGAATTTACATTTTTTTTCCAATGCAAAACACAATTTGCTAAGTTCATGCCTAAAGTCTTCAAAACTCCATTTTGGTTTTAAGCTGATAGTAACAAATAGGGGATTGGGCTTTTTTTTTTTTTTTTTTTTTTTTTTTTTGGTTGTTGTTTTGGGGTGGTTGTTTCGGGCTTTTCTGTTCATTTGGTTGGGTTATTTTAAAGACCTGGCCAATCTAAGAATTACAGCATTGTGAACTCCTCCAAGGTTTGATAAAGCACTTTTGAAATAGTAACAGATGAACTTTTAAACACGAGGCATTTCTCATTTTAAACATGAGACATTTCTCAGGAGACTCTGATTTTATCTGATGATGATACAGAATATGCCCAGTAAGAAAAGGAAGCTACTATGCATTTGGGTTCCCTTATAAACAGCAGTGTCAAGGACATGAAATTAATACTTGTTTTCTTGCAATTTGAGCCGTTCCAGTACTCATCAGTGTATGGGCTGCCCTCCTGCAACTGATACCTATTCCAGCAGAGAGGGCCTTCCTGCTGCTTAATTTGTTTTCAAATATGGATTAACTGGAACTGGAACAGGACCCACTCTTCCCAGAATATTAATGTCAGACAGACAGTTCAGGAAGGACTGCTATACCCCAGATTCCCACCACACCTCAATCAAACTGAACGTTGAAATACAGGTAAGCCCTGCAGTGGCACATTAACTTGATGGATTAAAATTTCAGGCAAATACAATTTTGCATTTAACAGTGCTTCTTATTAAAGTATGTAAACTCTAAGGGCCTTTTCAAGTTAAGGATCTGGGAACAACAGCTGCCATCAGTTAGGACACCGCGGTCCATTTCCAGCAGCCGAACACGATGGATTTTCACTGCCTCAAACGTTACAAAACTGAAGTTTGGGGTATTTTTCCTTTTGGCAAGAGGTCATAAAAGACCTTTAGGAATCTGTCAAACAGCAGTCAGCAAATTTATTTTTGGGAAAGACTGGAAAACCCTGAGCAAAGTGCTGATACCCACTTGACAAGCAGTCATCGATGTTGCTGTCACAGTCCCCTCCAGTGAAGCCAGGCCGACACTCGCACAGGTAACTGCCCTGGATGTTGTGGCACAGGGCATGGTTCTTGCAGGGCTTGGAGAGACACTCATCAATATCCACCATGCATCTTTCCCCTGAAATGTGCAGAGTCCAAGGGTGAGACCCCTCACAAAGCAATGGCCAGGAGGCTCAGTGCCAGCACTGCTCAGCACTGAAAGCACAGCATGTTCCCCCATCCACCTTACCTTCCCAGCCAGGGGCACACTGGCAGGTGTAGCCTTCAGAGTCAGGAGATTCTTGGCAGATTCCCGAGTTCTCACAAGGATTAGGGGAACAAGGAGAAACCACTACCTGGCAGTTCACACCTGGTGAACAGAATGGGAAAAAGCAGAAGAATGTGCTGCTAAGAGCTTGGTGCTTCTTGGAAGAATGAACAAAGAGGTTGTAACTCACATGATTATCCCACACTGCAGTGGACAGCACTGCCACATTTTGAAAAATCTCAGCAGAAGGAAAAGGAGAGCAGAGCGCTCCTCATGGGCTCAGTGTAGAAGCAGCCATGGTCATTCTGAGTTTAATGACCCTCCAATTTCCAGGGCATTTATGTAAATTTCATAATTTACAAAGAAAAATTAAGCTAAGCTTCCAACAGGACACTTTTTAAGGATTCCAAGCAAGGCTTAGACAAGCCCTTGCCAAGTATTCTATTACTATATCATGTCTACAGGAACTGACTAATTTAACCTCATACAGCCATGGCATATCTCATCTTGATTACTATTTCCACAAAGTTTAATGAAAAGAAATTACTCTAAAAGTGCAATGAAGTAAAAAGGGAAAAGATAACAATTTTTTTCTGAATTTTCACCTTTGAATCCCTTCCTACAGGTACATCTGTATCCATTCAACAGATCCTCACAAGTTCCTCCATTCTGGCATGGGTTTGATTTACATTCGTTCCCTTCTGTTGAACAGTAATCTCCTATCCAGCCTGGGTCGCAGACACACTTGTACCTTGAAAGGCAAAACAGCAGTAATTTTAGAGCATTTTGAAGTAACTCCTCTACCACTTTCTCCTGCAGATTAGTTTTGTAGAGAAAACCAGAAGAACCCTCTTGAGAAGAGCCCTAAGTTACTTTAGATTGCTTACCCCAGCTGTATAGTTTTGAAAATACTGAAAATAAACCCTCCCTTAAAACCACACTTCCCTCGCTGCAGTTTTCACAAAGTGTTCAGTCAACCAGCAATGCTTCTGCTTTGATAAGACCATCTCAACATATTCAAACAAAGACAGAAACAAAAAAAAAAAAAGATTGGAAAAAAAAAAGAAGTGGAGGGGAACAATAGGTTCCAAAGATAACTAGACTGATTTAATACCAAATAGTGGTTTCAAATGAAAACAGCTGGCTGGGAGCAGGAGCAATCTTCTCCATCACATTTCAAAATCTGAAGTAGAGCACACCCCACCCACATGACGTAGAAGCAAGGACTTGGTGAATCAGCCTGGACTCAGGCCACACAGCACACACAGGCCTCTGTCCCTGCCCTGCAAACACGGCTTCTTTTACGACAAGATGAACAAAAATCTGTTTTCCGAGCTTTCAAGGAGGCTGAATTAGCATTATAGGCAGCTTTCCTGCCAGCTCCAGGGAAAGTGCTGCATCCTGCCCTACAGAGCTACCTGCAGCAACAAATCACTTCCCTGCCCAAATGCTGACAACACTTCCCAGGATGCAGCACATATTTGGGAGGCTATTCCATGTATAGTTGGGAACTTTCACAAACAAAACATCCCTAGACTTACCATTACCAAAATTGAAGTCTGATTTAGGGCTCCCAAAATCAGCATTTGGTCTTCCTGGATGGGAAGATTCAGAAGCAACTACTGCCATCAAAAGACCCAGAGAGAATTTTCCTTTCTTTTCTCAGACATGCAACAATATGAGTAAAGCTGACAAAATCTCAGCAGTGGACAAAGTGTCCTGGGTGAAATATCCATCCCTAGAGCAAAAGATGCCAGCCTGTTCCTTCATCCTGTGTTTGGTTAGGAAGAACAGCACTAGCCAATAAAGACGGTCCTCACACTCAGTGCTTTAGGTTTTGATGGAATAGATTACTGCTGCTCCCCTAAGATTTAACTTGGAACCATTTCTTTATTTTAATTGCATTCACTCAATTCACTAGAATCACCAAACCCTCCCTCTGGATGGTGGCAGTACACCCTACACTACTTGCCCATGCAAAACCAGCCAACAACACAAGGCAGGACAGAAAAACCAATGTTGAAACACCAGCTGGTGAATGAAGGTCCACACCTTACTTTGATTATGTCATAGGCATCAGATAAATTGGGATCCTACTCTGAGAAATTAGAGAAAAATCGGGAGCTGGAAGTCTGGACAGAGCAAGGCAATAACCCAGAGGGCAGCAGGTAGGTTTAAGGAGTCCTTACCCAGTGGCAATGTGTGTGCAGTTGCCATGCACACAGGGGTTGCTGAGGCAGCCATCAGCCTGGGACTGGCAGTGGGGGTGGTGGAAACCCTCGGGGCACACACACCGAAAGCCGTTCACCTCGTTTATGCATGTGCCGCCGTTGTGGCAGGGGCTGGACGTGCACTCGTCGATGTCCGCGTTACAGCGGGGGCCTAGAGGGAAAACAGAGGGAAAAATCGACACTCCCTGAGTGGCATTTCTTAAAAGAGTGCTTGCTTTGCACCTCTGCAAGAGCACACACTGAGACACAGCTCAGGGAAGCCAAGGCAGCAGCATGGAGCTCACATGCCTCCGTGCTTTAACTCAAGCCAAGAGAAGCGTTTCTGAGAGATGCAGCACTTTCCTGTGCCTGGAAAACAGCACTTACACTCAGCAAGTATTTACAAACCACTCCAGAATCTCCACCAAAATCACCAGTTAATATTGATTAGGAAAGCAAAAACCACTCAGCTGTATCATGCTTGCAACAAACCTCTTGAGCTCCACTTGCCGTAGCCCTGCTCCTCTGCTTTGAAGTACCTACCCTTTGAACAACCAATAGTGCCCAAATGTCTGCAGTAAATACAGTTCTTGTGGTTTATTGCGCAAAAGGGGCTCTAAAAAACACCGTTTCCTGTTTTGCCTGCCTCTGATTACGACTGCAAGATCCTTGAAGTAGTGACCAAAAGGACTTGTGAGGCTGGAAAGCTAAACAGAGTGAATGATGCAGTAAGCCGAAAGCATTTTTAACAGAAGGCAATGACAGAGTAACAAGACCCCATGCAAGCCAGCTCCTTAAAGACTGGAATACGCCAATTCATCACATTACTGAATTATTTTAACAGCAGGATAACAAATATGGAATGCCAGCAACCCAGGAGAGTGGTAGGCACGAGTGATCAGCATCATCCCTCATCTTATTCTGAGGACTAGAGAGTACCACCATGCCAGAGCCACAGGAGGGAAGGAAGGAGCATCAGGAGTTTAGAAAGACCCCAAGAGAAAACCACAAGACACTCGAAACATTTTAGTGCCCTAATGCATTTCTCTCACTAGAATCATTCAGTAATAAACAGTAACAAACGTGATGAGAAAGCTGTAATAAACAGTACCAACTGCCTCACAGTGGTTATTTTGTATTACCCTGCATGGCTCAAAACACAAATGCCCTTGTAAACAGTGGTGAGATGTGCTTTAGTCATCAGAAATAGTCTGATGTTGGCTCAGAATTCTAAACATGGATCCAGAGGTGTCTAACCACTTCTTTTTTCAGCCCCACTTTGACTGTACCAGAGAAATTTTGTAGTTTAAAAAGAAAACAGAACAGACCATGCTATGACAGAGAAGTACTGAAAAAAATCAGATTATTCGTCTGAAGACTTCAGAGTGGGAAGCAACTCAAGAGAACACCAAGTTAATGCTCTGATTTCAGAGAGACAGAAATACTGCTCATGGTCAAAGCCCAAGGCAGAGTCTAATCAAACACCTCTCCATATTGTCCACAATCTCTCTGTCCCTGGAAAGAGGCTGTAAATAATAAACCAAAGTCACGTGGGTTTATTTGTTATAAACCCAAGAACCATGAATTGGACTTAATTACCTAACAAGAATGGCATTTCACAGCACAGATCGGGCCATTTTCCTGTTTGGTAGAACTGGCTGTAATGTAAGAAGCTAAGATCCAAAGATTACTGAAGGATTTACTGAGACACCAACTGAATCCCTTGCAGTCAGTATGCAAAGAACACTTCCCTGGCTACTCGGACAACTATCTTCAAAACAATTCAGAGCCCTTGGGTAGCTGACTTCACCTGTAAATCCAGGTTTGCAGGCGCAGTTGTAGCGATTGATGCCATCGATACAGTCCCCATGAATGCACGGGTTACTGGCACAGTCATCAAAGTTATTCTCACAGTTTACTCCTGGATTTAAAAAAAAAAAAAAAATAAAGGAGTTAGAGGAATAAGGAGGGTAAATCTTACAAAGAAGGCAACAAAACTATTTTCCCAAAATAGCCAAATTAAGAATCCCACCTGCTTCAAAGTCACACTGGGGACAACTTAAACAGGTGATGATGCAGAAGCACTGCAACACCAAGGAATGTCACCCAAGCCACTGGGTGCTGACTGAATATGACCCTGAACTTGTACTAATTTAAACAAAGGAATAAACATTTTGAACACTATGCCTGATTTTTCTGCAGGCCTGATTTTTTGGAGTAAAGAGGAGTCAAATTCTCCCAAGATCAGTTGCAGCACCAGTGAGGGTTAGGCAATCCACACAAACACACCAAAGTTCAGCATGGAAAAGCAATGTGAAAATGACACTCTCAACTTAGTACACACCAGAGCAGACGTAAGAAATAATTACATGCTTGAATTCTGCTTGAATCCAAGCCTTCCACTTGTGTTTTACATACCTGAGGTGCCCAGCAAGCAGTTGCACTGGTAGCCATTGACCAGGTCGATGCAGCGCCCTTGGTGCAGGCAAGGATTGCTGTGGCACTCGTCGATCTGCTCGCTGCATATGGCACCCATGTAGCCAGGGTTGCAGATGCACGTGTACGAATCAATGCCATCCTGGCATTCCCCGTGGTGGCAGGGATCGGGATCACAGTTGTTGATGTTCTCCTCACACAGAGGGCCGGTAAAACCTGAGGAAAAGCCACGAGTAAGGAAGGAGTTCACTGGTAGGGCGCTGCAGCGACTATAATTGCAGGTATAGAAAGAATTGTATCAAGAATCAGCAAAGTGGCAGAGAGCACAAAGGGTAACTGGGCACCTCAAGTGCATTTCCAGCCCTGGAACACAGCACTCTCCACTGTTCACAGCATTACAGAACAGCATCATGCATGGAGAACGCTGGCACTGCAAGTGGTCACCTTCAGGTTATTTGGAACAGTAGCCATGAGAGGAAACATGTAAATCTCCATCAGAAATATTAACTTGCATCACTATAAACTATCTGGAGGCACGCCCCTGCCATTATTTCCTCTACACAGTAGCAGGGGGACAGAGTGGGGCTGACCTTGTTAGAATGAGAAATTACTGCAAAGACGTTGCTGAAACCTTCCCAAGGGAACTCCCTTGGCTCGTGTCAAAGCTTCTGCAGCTCTGCTTATTAGAAAGTCTCTTGCCTCCTTCACTGGGAAACTTTTCAGTAACTGCAATCAAGCACCAACTGCAAACTTATTGAAGGCTGCATGCAACCTCTTGGTTAGGAGCAATGAAACAAGCAGCAATCTGGCCTGCTCCATTCTGCTTCAGCTGGGAAACATCCTGAGCAACAGAGAGGGGAAAAAGGGCTAGAGGGCTCAGGAAACTAAGAGCAGCAAACAAGTCCCTGGAGCAGAGCTTTATAAGACTGGGACAATTTCAAATAAATGGCTTTCAGAGCTGAGGTTTTGGAGCAACAGCTCACGCTGCGTTCCAGCAGCTGAAGATCGGGAAGGCAGAACTTGAAATTTCAAGACACCAACCGGGGACTGCTACAAACCAAGCTGCAGGGAATTTCAACAGCTGAAGAGTGGTTCTCACCTGAGTATTATAAGTGGATAAGAGGCTCCCCATTTTTCATACAGGTTTGTGGTTATTTCTGTGGTCAAACATACCAGGTGACGGCTAACATTTCCAAGTTCTGCAAACGTATGCTTGGATGAATGGGTGTGGAAGTGGGTGGGGAGAGGGAAGGGAAGCTAGTTAGAGAGATGGATATAAAAAGATGTTAGGGAAGGAGGAAAAACAAACTGATAAGGGGACAAATGGTGGCAGAGGGGAGAAAAAAAAAAAGAGGGCAGAGACAAATAAAAGAGGAAAGACCTGAAACAACCCAAGAAAAGAAAAGCCATGATCTACCACTGGGAAGGAGAAGTGGAATAATGCCAGAAGGGAAAGAAAAGACAAAAAGCAAGCAGTAAATAGAGCTATCTGTACAGCATTTGGCCAAACATTTTGCAGTTTTCAATCACGTCGGCAGCCGGCGATTACCATTCAGGGAACAACACATCACTCAGACCATGAGATTAGCAGAGCAAGAACATACTCAGACATTATTGTCCAGTAACTGACCTGCCCCCAGGAAGAATTCCACATTTCAGTCTTACAGAAGGCTGTCAATATTAAATATAATACTTAGCACACATTCATTCAAAAGTCATTACGTCGCCTGCTGTTGTAGCTCAACTGAGCCACTTAGAGATTAGGAATATTTCTGGATCTCTTAACTGAAGATACCTCACCAAAACATGATTTCTCTCTTTGCAGACAAGAGTTAGACTAGGAAAAAAACCATCTGAATACAGAATATGAGAATCCTTCAGACAGGGTGGAAAACAGCCCTAATACAGAGCCCCTCTTCCATTTTCAGTCAAATATTTAACCAAGGATTTTACTAAGAGCTGCTGCTTCAGTAACATGCATTTGGTTGCTTCCAGCCTGAAAATGCTTCATTATATCATTTGCCTTCATGGAAGCAATTGCCTTCCCTCGTCATACCTAGAATTTCTGTATTGAGGTGATTTATGCAGTTTTAGTGCCAAATTCAGAACTTGCTTTTCAAGGCACAGCTCTCCACCTTGTCCTCCTCTACACTACCCAAACCCATCCCAGGCTTGATAAGCTCTGCAGTCTCAGTGAATGAAAGCAACCAGAACACACACCAGCTTGAGAAAGACTAAAACAGTTTCCAAGTTTGGAGAAGATTTGAGCTTTTCCTTCTTTTTGCAAGTGCCTGCTTAGTTTGTCACATGAAGTAGTCAAAAAGAAAATTCTGACCACAGTAATTATTCCTCTCCTGGTCAGAACTACTGAATTCTCCTTCTTCCAACAAATTCAATGCCTATTCAGGAACTTTGGGAATGGTGGAGACCACGTGTGAGAAAAACCAGGCTATTTTTAGGCTAATCTCTGCTACATTCTGTGCAGTGAAGCCAAATTTGCCTTAATAATTTGATTATTGGAATGATTCAAAACACAAAAAGTTGCACATAAATCTAACCAACCTCACCACTGCACATTACTGGGACTAAGACAGCTCCAGGAATTGTTCAGCTTCTTCCTTAATGGAAGAGCTAGAGCCAAGGTATGAACCTGTATCATGAGCAGTGTACCAGGCACCATTAACTGACAGCAACCAAGTGTAGCTCCTTACTGAGAATTAGAATATAACAGCTCTGAACCCTCTTATTTGACCAGATGTAAAAATGAAGATAAAAACATATCTACATCACCCCTGGAGGTCTGAAGATAAGAAAATCCTATAATTAAACCTGACGCTTCTGAATATGTAATTCACCAGGCATTAATAAAACCACCTGAGTTCTGGCCACAGCTCTGCCAAAATTTCTGTGTGGTACCTGACAAATCATTTCAAATAATTTCCACTCAAATTTTGAAATTTTGGAAATTTCTTCCACGACTGTTCCTGCATTTCAGTCTTAGCCTTCTGACACAGAATTGCCTGATGCAACAGAAATCAGAATGCACAGTGGCACTGCTCTGCCCATCTCTTGTTTTTCAAGTGCACACGATATAATCTGACTTGGGAGAGAGGGGGGGTAAATCACAGATAAGAGCCTTCATACTGATGTTTTCCCATATGTGGATGTCATAGCTAGCACAGAAGAAGCTCTCATCTTCTGGGAAGCAAAAGATGGTGCTGAACTAGGGAGGCCAGAACTCCCATCAGCTGTGAACCTAACTGCCACAAGTGAAAGCCTTTCTCTGCTTAAACACTATTCCCTGCACAAAGGAGTGGACAAAGTTCTGCAGCAAACGAGCAGCATTTCAGAGAAAGAAAGCAAAACCAGTGACATCTTTGTGACCAGCTCTTCACGTATTTGGGCTCCATGTTATCTCCCCCCAGGGGCTCTGAACACCAGACTGACCTGTGGCACACTGGCACTCGTAGCCATTGGGGTGGTCAATGCATTTGGCTCCATTGAGACACGGCGTACTGGAACAGTCGTCTATGTCAATCTGGCACACGGCCCCACTGAATCCTGAAAGGCACAGAAACACATGGAGACCCAGGAGCCACTGGAAGGAGTCCATCTAGACAGCTGCACTGTCAGGAATTACCTCTAACAAATCCTCGAGCCCACCCAAACACAAGCTCAGCGAACCTACATTCAGTGGCACCACGAAGCACACACACCACTGGCTCCTTGTCCAACCCTCCCTGAAAACTGAGATGGCCAAGTCAAAGAGAAATAAAGCAGATGGAGCTCAAGTGGTGTCCAGCACTGGACAGTATGCCTGCCTGCAAAACTGAGAGCCCATTAACAAAAATCTCTAAGGCAATCAAAGCAAGTAGGTAAAAATAAAAATAACAGTGCATACATCACTAGAGCCTTCAGACTAGAATTACAGCAGTATGGAATGTGCTACAGCACAGCACTGGAACTTTCAATACAGCTCTTGAAATAGTTAACAAAGTAGTGACAGGTGATGTCAGGTGATGCAGATCCTTGGGCAGTTTGAGAAAAAAAAACATGAGGAAATCTTCTAGGAGGAAGGAACCAAAGCAAGAGCCTGAACATCATTAGTCAATAAGAAGGGATGCAGGCTTTTGTCATGTAAATTCTGAACTCAAAATTTTTTGTAAGATGTTCACTCTACAGCTAACATTAATCCCTCAGCTCAGCTCTTTTTCTTTTCTAGTGGAGCCCAATTCATCTCACTCCTCATGCAAGCACCATAAACTATCCTGATGCAAAAGCAGCTTCTGCCTAAAAACCTCAGAAAAAGACAAAAAGTGTGCAGAGGGTCTGATCTTTAAAATGTTCTGAGAATCTCACTGCAGTTTCCACAACAACAGAAGCTCATGTTGCCAGCTACCCTTTTAGATGAGGTGTCCAACTGTGTGCTTGTCAATGCTTATCCAGTTACAGACACAGCATTATTACAACCAACATGAAACTATTCTGATTTAATAGTGACTGCAACTCACTCAAACAGGTGCTGCCCTAAGAACAACAGAAACTCACAAGAAATGTATCACGCACAACATCTGTGGAGCTCTTGGTAGGGTGAAACAGGAAAACTTCCAGAAATAAGAACTCACCAGGAGGACAGACACAGAGGAAGCGGTTGACTTTATCAAGACACACTCCATTGTTCACACAGGGATTACTTAGGCATTCATCAATATCTTCTTCACAGTGAACTCCTTTAAAACCTGTAAAAATAAAAATACATAAGAAGAGGTGACTGAAGGCTGTAGAAAGTGCCCTTGAGAGTGTAACTGCCTCTTATACCAGTGCTGAAAGTCTAGGCAGAGTTTCATTGCAAGTTTGCAGTCTGGACAGAAACTATGAAGTAAGAATATACACCAGAGGTTAAAAAGGGATGTTGATTGTGTGCGTTTCACTGTTGCTGAAGATGTTCACCTAACCAGCAATAGCAGAAGTCAATGCTAAATGCACATCTAATGTTTTCTTCCACTTGAGAAGGGCTTATGTTAATTAATTTGTAAAAGGTACATAAACAAGCACAACAGACAGTTTTAGCTCAAGGGCTTTTATCTAACAGCAGAGTACAAGAAAAACATTAAAAAGGGTGAAACACTTGAAACTAGCCTTTCCTGTTCCACCTTTCAAAACATATTACATATTAATAAATACTATACTAATAAAAACTCATTGTAATTGTCAGGGTATCATCTGATCTCCTGCACGGGTCACAATTATTTATTTATATTTATGATTTTAGTACTTTATAAGTCTGTGCAACTGGCAACTTGCATCCTTTTGGTTTTTTACTCCTTTCTATCAGAGTACAAAATACAAGACTAACATTGGTCACTGGTAACATTGCCCATGCAAATTTTACAAGCACAATTGCAATCAAGTAGCTTTTATTACAGTGACTTCCTCAGTTCAATGGGAGCTCGCATTTTTTGGGGTATTTTAAGCAAAGAAAAACCCCAAACACCATTATTGGAAATCACCATATGCATACCTCAAAACACAGTCGCTCTTTTAAAGGTTGCGCCGGCTTTGCTTTCACGAAGAGAAGACTCTGCACATGCACTTTACCAGGTATAGTAACAAATACTTCCACACATACTCAGCTCAGAAGGCTAACTTCCTTCACTGAGGCAGAGATTGGTTTCTTTCTCAGCCCTCTGATTGCTTTCTCCCTCCCACACACACATGCCAGGTCCTCCTGGCTGGTGCCACCACAGCAGGCTCTCTCTCACCATTTAGCCCGAGCCCTTTGCAGCTTCGTGTTCCACCTGAGCAGAGCTGCAGCCCTCCCTGAGCTCTGCCTTCTGGTCTCTTCCTCTGCTGCAAGTCCCATCCTTGTCCAAAACCCCCCCTCACCTGGCATACAGAGACACGTGAATCCTCCGATTTTATCCAGGCAGGTGGCATCGTTCTGGCACGGGTTTGAGTGGCACTCATTGATGTCCATCTCACAGCGAGGTCCTGTGTAGCCCTTCAGACACTCACAGTGGAAAGAGCCCTCGGTGTTGACGCATTTCCCGGCGTGCTCGCACGGATTGCTGTTTGCTGCAAGAAAAGTGTAGATGGGTGCGTGTCAAAACCTCTCCCCAGAGCAGGAAAGCCACAGCATTCTTTATTAGTCGTGCTCTTTTCATGGGCATTCCTTTCTGGCAAGTAACATTGGGGAAAGATTGTTCATCCTTCTGGGGAAAGGCCACTGAAGAAAACAGTGGCAGTTTCTGGCCTGTCAGGGGCAAAAAGAAGGATTGCTGTCACCATCAGGGACCAGAGGAGTAACTTGCTTCATATCATTAACAACAGTTCTTCAGAGAAAAGTATCAGCTAGCAGGGATTAGAGAACCAATAATGTTTTCAAGGCTTTATTTCCAGATCACATTTTACATTTACTTCATTCCTGAGGCCGACAAGATGCCGCCACAGCGACAAAACGGCCAAACTTGTCCTTCTTGCGTTTTCAGAAAGGAACAGCACTCTTGTCCAGGGCAGACTGAGGAAAGAAATTCAAAGAAGTGCTTCTTTCCAACCCTTCCATGTGCTGGTTAGGCATTACCTTCACGCATCACACTCTAGAAGCATGACTGAGCACTCACAAAACTGTAAGTAAGCCTGTAAGAGTCCAGTTAATCCCCAAAACAACACAACAGCATGCTATCAGAGAACTACAGCTTTAAAAGCCCACGTGGTCACCAATCTTGGAAGGCATTCAAAAGATCCAGCCATATTCTGGCTGTCAAACAGCCTTGATATATTTCTACCCGGGCCGTAGCTGCAACAGCTCCCACATGAACTGTGGTGCTTTCATTGTACCCTGCAGTTCTAAGGGACAGCTTAATTATCACATCTGTTTGCAGGCACTCCCCACACAGTGCTAAAGCCCTCTTGCTCAAGGAAGAATGGTTAAGCAGCCCCTGCTTTTCACATTCCAGTTCAAACATGGACAACTATCCCAGCTCAGCCCTTTGCCCCAGGTCTCACACAAGGTTTAAAATGCATCTAAAGACATTGAAATGGAAGGGGGAGGGCACAAAAGGAGTCCAGCGTATATGGAGAAGCTATGACAAAATGTGTATTTCTTGCACTCACAGAGAGCAAACAGGAACTCACCCATTGCACATTCATCCACATCCTCAGTGCAGTCTGCTCCCTTATGGCCCTGGGGACAGGTGCAGATGTAGTTTCCATTCACAGGGTTGGTGTCACAAAGAGCACCTTTTTGGCACGGATTGCTAACACAGGCATCATCCAAGTGGCACAGAAGACCTAAAGAAGCATCCAAGAATTTATTAAAATAGAGAGATGAAGCAGTCAGACTGTATTTTACACAAATTCTGTGCCCTGGTATTTCAGATGGAGACTCCCACAGTGAGAAATTTGAGCAGTATCTTACAGGCTCGAGCTCATGAACTACCACAGGGAATTCATCACACACTTATAGACCATCATCTTCAAATACAAATTCTGTTACTTTAGAGGTGTCTCCAGCACTTCTGGAGCAGGAAAATGGCTGACCATTATCCAAATCTCATCCTTGGAGCAGTTAACTAACTCTTCTCTCAAACCAGCATGATAATTTTTCTGACATTCAAAAAGGTGCACATGAAGCTCACTTTAATTCAGATACGCAGATCACTTTTATTTCCATGTAGTTAGGAGATACCCTTTCACCTAACCTAAACTAGAAAATTTTCCACTATACCAGTGAGGATGGCCAGATCCTAACACAATCACACAAAAATATCTAAATTTGCTTTCTGGATTCATACAGTTATCATAAAGGGCATAGACCAAGTCACACTTCTCAAGCAAATACAGATTCTGCTAAGGGCTAGGAAAAGATCTTTCCTTGCAACCTAAACTGTACAAAGGTTGCCTTCTAGCCTGGCACAAATACTTCTTTGTCTCAGGCTAGAGGGGTTTAACAGCTCTTTGCTTTTCCTTTTGGTAGCGAAGTGCGTAAAATAAACACGCCACTTTCAACAAGTGCGTAAACCCCCAGAAGCACCTTCCGTGGAAGTGCCAGGCTTGTGCAAGTTGTGTACCCTCACCTGCCTTTCCCTCTGGACAAATGCAGGAGAAGGAAGCCACCCTGTCGATGCAGGTGGAGCCGTTGGCACAGGAGGCAGTGAAGCAGTCGTCGATGTTCTTGCTGCAGTCGTCCCCGCTCCAGCCGTTGACGCAGACACAGGCATAGCCCCCGTTGTGGTTGGTGCAGGTGCCCCCGTTCTGGCAGGCATTGGGCTGGAGCTGGCATTCATCCACATCCTCGGTGCAAAACTGGCCTGGGGCACAGAAACGAGCAGGTTTAATGGCACCTCAGACGCTCGGGCTCAAGGAGGTTCTTGCACAGACAACGTGACCAAAGGGAGCGCTGCTGTCCCCCGACTGCTGCTCCTCAATTCCAGCATGCTCCGGTGCCAGAACTTCCACAGCACTGCCACCACATCAGGCAGAGACAACCAGCAGCCCTAAACAACCCCAAAGCAGGAGCTGGGCTGCAAATGACTTTAAAAGAATGACTTTAAAAAGAATGACTTTAAAAAGGAGCAGTGTGAGAGCCAGCAGGCAGCCTGCAGCACATTGCAGATACATTGCAAGGAGGTGAGAAGCAAAAAGAACGAAGGGCTGCCTGCAGGGCAGCCAGAGGGACTAAGAGGAAAGATGGCATGACAAGAAAATCGTGGCCAAAGGAGTATCAACAGGTCAGCAGCAAGGTCACACTTGTCAGGAGAACTTAATTCTTTCCTCTATAGTTATTCAACGATGATTACCCAGTGAGGAAGAATAGAATTCTTAAAACACTTCCACCTGAAATACTAACTTTCCTTGCCCCAGGTATTGTACAGACAACCACAAATACTTGGGGATTTTTTTGGTTGTTGAGAAGTTCTTTTTTTTTTTTTTTTTTTTTTCAGTAACAAAATAAGTAATCTAAAAATGTTCTTATGACCAGAGATATTAGAGAGAAGAAAACGAATGTACACTCTCAGGGAGATTTAAGGAAAAGGACCAAAGAACCAGTAAGTATGAAATGATTTTCAGAGGATGCTGAACTTTACAGTCACATCTACGGAAAGCTTTGCAATTCACATTTAGTGAAGTATTTTTTTGCTGAAATCCATCCTGCTTTGACATCAAAATCTGGATAACCTACCACTTGCAATAATATTTTGTTTCAACAGTTATTCATCTTCCCCATTAAAGCTGTATAGTTTACTTTTAAGCCAAAATTGTTTAGCTGAAGTTTCAAGTAATTTTGAGTTTCCTGAACAGATAAAACCTTACAAACACCAGCTCATTTCTTCC
This sequence comes from Vidua macroura, assembly GCF_024509145.1. Lineage (NCBI taxonomy): Eukaryota > Metazoa > Chordata > Aves > Passeriformes > Viduidae > Vidua > Vidua macroura. Next base: position 1,177,392 of record NC_071579.1, on the reverse strand, counting down.
CAGGCTGGCATATGGGTACACATGTGCAACCACAGAGTACTGGTCACAGTCCACAATCTTCTTCTTGATAAACTATTTCTCTCCTTTCAGTTACATTAAAAACCTCTAAGCACTGAAAGCTTGCCTTTTTTTTTTTTTTTTTAACACTTCTTGGTAACTTGCTTTTGCCACCCTTCCTAAAACATTGATAGGATGCACACAGCATGGGAAGATGGCCCTTTATCAGGGAGTGAGGTTTGATTTGTTTGATGTGACCTTCCCCTCTTCCCCAGCTGACACCATCTCCTCTCTCACTGGCTTCCAGCAGCTTTCTGTTATTTGGGTCAAGGCTCTTCAGTAAATGCGCTTCTACCACAAGATTTCTCTTCCTCAGCTACTCTATCTGCTGCACATTTACATTTGCATGGAATTCCCCTGGTATTCCAAGAATAAGAAATTCAAGAGCAGGCCACAGGTCTTCTCTGCCAATGCACCTGGGCTCCAGTTTATTCAGGCTTGCCAAATTAAAAATACTTACTAGATACTGATAAGTCCCATTGTTTATTAATGGCACAGAACTAACGATGCGAGAGCACAGACACACCCTCCTCCAATACACCAAACTGAAACATTTATCCTGAGCAGGAATCTGAAAATGTCCAAACTTAACCATCTCCATCCACTATCCTCATGATTCTTTTTGTTTTCAAAGTACTTAGATAAATCCTAGCCTTTGATCCCATGAGACTTGCAATTTTTTTTTCCCACTTAAGGGCAAAGAAATAAAATTATTATTAAAAGAATAAGTTGCACAACTGTGTTCTGTGCATATGTTCCATTCTTTGGTAGGACTACTTCACAACATTAATTTTATCACTTAGAAAACCATTACAAAATTTCGACGGTAATGATAATTACAGTAGAGTTTTCAGAATTAATCTTCAGTTCCCGGTTTGCTTAGTGAAAGAGCTGGGGAGAACTCGATCCCTTGCTATTGTTATCTGTGAAACACCTCTGCGCATTACAAACAAACAAACCATGAATTTGCCACACGGGAAGTGGTTTGTTCAGGAGCTTTCAGTGTTGGCTTATCAGTGGCCACCCTAGAAAGAGTCAGAGCTGGGGCTGGTTCTGAGCAGTCACGCGTATCTCGCAGCTCAACACGATCGGCTCCCTTCAGGAGAAAATGATCAAGGTGCTATTTGCTTATTATAAAAGTGATTTTCCTTCTGTTCTTGGAGGGGCCCGGCCCAGATCAAAGCACTCCCTCTCTGAGGAGCCCTCACAGTGCTCACATCCTTCTGGCTCAGCCAGGCTGAGCTGCTGCCACCAAAGCGTGAAGAGGTTTTCAGCCACGCCACCCCACAGTGTGGTGCCTCTCAAAAAAGCATTTGCCTTTTGACTGGCTGAACAGAACTCCAGACACGAAACGCAGCCTAACTCCAGATACAAAACCCAGCCTAACTCCAGACACGAAACGCAGCCTAAAACTCCAGACACGAAATGCAACATTCTCTGGGCTTTTGTGAGCATAGGAGTACATGCTTTTAATTTGCATCTTTTTTTGCTTTTGGGGGATTTTTTTTTTTTTTTTTTGTGATTTTTTTTTTTTAGCAAAGATGGGCTAACTAATTGCCCATATAAACTATCAGGGCTTGGTTCTGACTTCCCATTTCAAGTGTCACTGGTAATATCAACACTTAGGCTTTTTTTAGTATTTTTTTTCTAGTACTCACTCTCAATTTCTAGAAAGGAAAGTACCAAGTGACATCACTGAGGTCCTTGCAATAACCCTATGTCCTTGGCTATTCCATTTTTCTGCAGCCCTAAACTAAAATAAACTTTTAAAAGGTCTATCAATGCCTCCACAAGAGAAGAAGAATACAGAGCTTCAGCTTCTTCAAGCACTTGAACTGTATTATAAAGACATATCACATTTGAGCTCCTTGAATCTGGTTCTCACTTGGCTTCTCCAATTTCTAATTCCCCTTTTGCAATACAATTGTATTTGTGTTTAATTATGAATATGAATCAGAGCTCCAGCTTAATGCAGTTTGTTTAAAAAAAAAAAAAAAAAAAAGGAAGTCCAAGTCAATATATTAAGAGGTATAAATGAGCAATTAACTATTGCATTTTACTATTGAGTATTTTAATGAAAAGACCTTGTTCCTAATTGAAGACTTCTCTCTGCCAGGTTAGTTAGATTTAAAATCAAATGAGATGAGGTCTCTGAAACAATTTACTTATGGGATGCTGCTTGGACTTAACTGTAACAAAAGAAATACATTTATTTCTAGCCATGTACTTGGCCAGCTTGTTTACTGCTTGTTAAGAGTTTTAGGAAGAATCAAGTCTTTCATTCGCAGAACAGAAATTCAACTTCCAAGGGAATCCATTATGGATTGTACAAACTGCACCGTGTAATACACTTGTCCATAACCCAAGTCACTTCTGATTGCTACAACTACTGAATGTTAATTCATCTAGCTGCACCTTTGTGTGGGTACTTCTTTCCTTGTGCTCTCACTAGTTTCAATTACATTTCTAAAAGACACATAGTGAACATAGGCTGAACTAGCGAAGTGTGAATATACTTACAGTACAATATTTTGATGGAAATGTGGAAACATACACATAAAAGACAACAAGAAAGGAAACACAACTTACTCTAAGAGGGTAATGAAAACCTAGCCTGACCTTGATATTTGCAGAGCCTGGGAAATGAGTAAAATGCCGACTCAGGTTCTAAGTGACCTTGTACAAAGTAAACAGCTAGTCCATGTGGTATTTCAAAATTGAAAACTAGAAGTAGAAAAAGGGAACAGCATTCAACTCTTAGCACTTTTTGCCCACTATGAAACTAAGTTACTTCCTGCATATTTCCCCTCAGAAAAGCCATATGGAGTAAGTCAGACATGTTTGCTGCTTTGATTGCTCCCACTTTCAGAGCCTCCGGAACTGCAAGGAACTCCAGGAGCCTCTCTTTTGGCAGACACAGGGTTCAAGGCCTCCCTCAAGCAGTTGTACCAGATGTCACTGATGAGATGACAGCCAGCCCTTCTCCTTCTTTATGTTACAAAGAAAACAAAGCCTGATTTATACAGGTAAAGCAGCACACAAAATTAGAACAATGCTACACCAAAAGAGAGGAGCATTAGCTTGAACAAAGCAGTCAGTGAAACAGTCACCCTGGAAAGCAGCACCAGACATCTCCAAAAAGCTGATCCTACCAAACCTTAGCGGGCTTGCATTAACCTCAATTCCAGCTGCACTGATCCTGCAGCTGGATGCAGGACCATCAGACAGTTCAAGCAGAGAACTTCATCTTTGGAAGAACAGACTTTCCAAAAAGGAGAACATTTTCTTGGCCTCTTAACAGCAGGAAAGTCTGCTGATGCACAGCTGGAGTATCAGAGGCTAAAGCTCCTGACAGCAGATCTAATACAGTTTAATCACTAAAAATATTTTGTAGGGCAAAGGGTGCAATACTTTCCTGTGCCTTGAATAAAAAAAAAAATCAGTTCCTTGAAAACTGAGCTGGGAGGAGATGACAATATCCCATTTCCCTCAAAATCACAACCACCCCGGTACTGGGCTCAGACTGAACTGGAAGTCAGAATATCTTACAAGTTTAATGATACTGGAAAGGCAACTTGGTGACAATCACAAACTGGTGCTCGGGGTCTTAAGAGACTCACTGGAAGGGGAGCATCAGGTGTCAAGAAGCTTTTATGCCATCATCCACTCAGCAGTTCAAGAAGTTTGTCACTTACCTCAGACACAGCAGACAGGGAAGAGGTCATTAGCTCTCCTGAAAGGGCTACCTGGGAACTATAGCCCAGATCTAGACAAAAACTCTTTGAAAGAGTAGTTTAATTCACAAAGTATTCCAAAGATTGCTGTATGGGTTTTGAATACAACCAGGGTAGCTCAAAAAAGCATGGCTCACTAGAACTGTTTGCATTTTTAATCCAAGTTTCAAAGGACTACTAAGTGAGAAGGTGAACAGCATCTTATCAAGACTCAAGAAGGGGCTAAGAGATAAGGACCAGTATTTGTATGAATGACCAAATCTAATAGTGGCAGAAGGTCATCAGTGCCACACTCCAAAGGACCGTGCAGTTTCTCCTCCTCTCTAACCACACGTGTGTCTATTCAGGATGCCAGCTGGCAGGCCACAGCTGGCTGGAGAAGGACACTCCTCTGTCCAGTTCTTGGAACGCCAGAAAAATGTCTGCATTGACAGCGTAAGCCAACACGTATCCAGCAGCCCAAAGCACAGTTTCCTCATGCTCCTGGGTGAGCCTCCTCAGCAAACAGAAAGGGAAAAATTGCATGGAACCATTGAGCCTTCCAGGAAAACGGCATCTATGAAAATACTTTAGCTCCCATCTTTTTGAAATGTGCATTCGTAAAAGCATTCAGTTCAATCTTTAACCCAACAGAACTATCCATGCTCCTTGAAATAGTCCAGCAACATTTAACACATACAGGCACTGGAGTGTCTAATTAATGACCTAGAAGGTGATGAAACAGTAGGCAGTGGTGGCTTTAACAAAATAACATTTATATTTTCCAAGAGGAAGCCAGGGATTTCAGACAGATTCAACCAAGTGAGGCTGCTGGGCAGTGCAACAGCAGGCGAGGCTCGAGGCACAAACGCCAAGCAAAACACAAAGGCAAACAGACCTGCTGCAGTAGGTTTGGGTTAGGCACTCCTTGAGGAAACACCAGCTTCCCTAGAAGAGCTCAGCAGGGACCTCTGCTCAATCACAGCTTTAATCAGCAAAATAAACACCTCTGAGCAGACATTTGACTGCAAGGAACAATAACTAATGCAAACACTCGTTGTGCAATGGTGATGGCACAGCCTCTGACAGGAATACATTTTGCAGTACTGAAGCCACCATCTCTGAATAAAAAAGAGGTAGAGTTCATAGTCTGACAGACTACTGGAGAGAAGAATTTCCTAGGAGACTTATAAAGGAATTGTGACTCATAAAGGGAGAAAGAGAGCTAATAAGGAGCATAATACATCAGTTATTGCAGAGAGGATACAGCACAAGGCAAAGCCTACAAAAGAAAATATTTGATTGGTCACGTAATTTGCTTTATTGACACTAGATATCTCAAAGCAAAGAACTGCAAACTTCTCTGAAGGAGAGAGTCTTTATCCAGACCAAAATGTTCTGAGCAATAAACAGGCAATACTGAAAGGGATCTCAAGTGTGATGCCCAGATCACATGCAAGTTCTAGACCCTACAACCAAGCCACCTCCACAGCTCCCTGCAGGCAATCCAACAAATGACACTGATACTCTGATCCCCAAGGATGGCTTCAGGGGCACACTGAATTCCACACACTGTTTGCACCTGCCAGAGTTGCATGTGTGTCTAGTAAAGGTCTTCCCTGCTTAAGTTTTACAGTAGTTCCCCCTGAAAAAAAAAGGACTGAAGTCAACTATTTTCCCCTTGCAGGAATTTTCTGAAGAACAAGCATCACAGCTCTCAAAAATGAGCTCCTTCCCCAGGATCTCACAGCATCTTTCTTCCAGAGCAGCCATTCCCAAACCTCAGGTGCTGGGGTTTCGGTTTTGCTTTTATTAGATCTCAAATAGATGTCAAATACCATCAAAGAAATCATAAAATTTAATAGCTTAATACATAATTTGAACACTTGAAGACGAATCTATAATTGTAATGAGCAGAGCAAGCATCTGTGTTTATTTTAGGCTAATATGGTAGAGAAAAGAGTTTAATTTCATAACCACACTGGGAAGCATGCAGTGGAACTAATGGGCTTTTACAAGGGATTTTACAAGCCCCAAATACAAAACTCTGGGCTTTAAGAGACTTATGCACGGCCTGATCCATTAAATACTGCCCTAAATCACTCCCCACAGACTACTGGGTAGAGACAGCAGTCCTGACCAAGCTCTTCAGAGGCAGTAATACAAGTGATCAGAACAAAATTCATTAAAAATTCATTAAAAGTGATGCACTAATGACAGACTGATTTAATATGGCGGTGGCAGGTGAAATGACTGGGGACAGCAGCAGGACAGAGAAGTAACCCACAGGAAATACATATCACCAAACTACTCTCTGCTCTGTCCTTCTCTTTACCTCCTCTGGAAAATCCAGTGAATCAGGGAAATACCAAACAAGTGAAAAGATCTGCAAGGCAAAAAAAATTCAACAGCTGGAGCCAAAACTTACAATGAAAGCTTCATATTCTCAAGCTATCTCAGCAACCCATCTTCAGTAATTACCCAAAGACAAATCACCTCATTTCAAGTACAAGGGAAGGGACAGAAACTGCCAGAAACAAGTCAGCTGGAGATGTAACAACTGTTACCTATTAGCCTGGTCTCACAGCAGACATCCACCAACCCAGCCTCACCAGAGGGGTCTGGCCCATCCTGTTTTAGTGCCAAGCACATAAAAGAGGTACTGAAAACCCAAGGACATCTCCATAAGAGATCATTTGGCACATCTGACTGCTCAGAGTATTTCCCGAGCTGGAAAGCCACCAAAGGCATAAAGGAAGAGGCGGCAGCGTTGGATGCTGCCATTCTGTCATCACATCAGCTCAGCTGTTAACACCTCAGGTGTTTTATTACTGCTGCCTCCCACCCAAGGCCTGGTAATGAAAAGCAGCACCAAGCAAACAGGAGGTTGTGGTAGGTGTCCCAGAATCCATACCGGATAAAGGACTAAGGGTGTAACCTTTAACGCCTCTGGAATCCATCCCCTCTGCACGACACCAAGATCAAGGGCCACAAGAGAAACCAACAACATACAGGATAAAGTCTGTTTGTGTCCAGAACTTCGAATCACTTGTACACTCAAACTTGGAGCTGCCAGCTCTGGAGGCTGCCACGTGCTCCCTGCTCCCTTTGTATCTGCCAGTTCAAACATGACGGAAGAAAACAAATCATGATCCCTCTTGGCCTCTGTCAGAGCTGTCTCTTGGAGATAGCACTGCAGTGATACCAGCCAACTGGTCAAGCTTGGCATAGACAGATCCCAGCCAGTACCAAAGAGGCCACTCTGCTTTTTAATAAAGCCTGGAAAAGCACCAGGAAGCTGATCACTGCTGCGCTGCTGGGGAAGATGACTGCAGTTCTCATGGGAGCATGACCCAGCCTCCCTGAGCTCACACAAAGGTCTTGGGACATCACCAGGAGGGAAAAGAGAACAGCCCTGACAGGGCTCTCTGTCACATAACCATCAACACTCTCCGTAAAATAGCAAGGATGTATGTTTAATGATTTAGGAGACTGGCATGTTCAATATTTATCATCCATGTCACCTATTGTCAGAGTTAATTCCTCTACATTTTGACCCTCTAAGTACTCCAAGAAGGCAGCATTTTTTGGAACACTCAACTAACATGACTTGTCACTGTGTACTGTGGTGACACAAGACCTGAGGAAAGTGATATTTGGTAAAGAAAGTTTTAAGAAACAAAATACCGGAGCATATGATCTTACATTAAAATGTTACATATTAGCCTTTTGATGTTTATCCTCCTTCTCAGAAAAGGAAAGTCACGTCTGCCCAGAGTTTAAGACTGGGACTTTCAAAGAAAACCAAGGCAGGGAGCAAATATTACTCTAATTAAATAGGCATCAAACCCTTAACGCCCACTTTGAAAATTCCTGCCTAAAGCTCTGCAGAAAAAGTAACCCTTGTGCTAGTGTTTAAGAGCATATGACCAGGCTAACAGCTATTTTAATTAAAAAGCACAGCCCTGCTGCCTGAAGAGCTTTTCTGCTCAAGACAAACATTTGCTGCTTAAGCTAGCTCCCAGTGCTGGAGTTCTTTGGTGGAGTCAGCTGTTAGCACACTGTGCTTCCCTTAGAGACAAAGGTCGCCTAGATTTTAAAATATACAGTTCACTGGAGCCCTCTTTTCAGGGGAAAACAAAGCCTAAACAAATATAACTGCCATGGGAGTCTTGCCTTCCCAGCCAGAGGGGTAGAAACAATGAAAGGGAGCAAGCAGGCCAAGCCTGCAAGTGAAGTATGATAATGTAGATCTTCCAGAACCTGCTTGAGAGTGGCACGGGGTCCCCCAAACCCAGAGACTCACCCCACAGCTTCTGATGCAGCAAACTGTGCAAAAGACTTAACTCCATGGAGGGCACAAATCTTTATCTGTGCTGTGCACTGCTCCTGAAACATGATTTGGGCCAAAAACAAATTCATGGTGAGCCTCTAAAACACTGCAGACTTTCCAGGGGAGCAGGAGTCTTTCTTAGACATACAAGAAAAGCGTAAGCATTTACAGCATTTAGTATTGGTAATCACATAGGCACCCAAGACATCTTTCTAGACCCAAAGCTGCACAGGTTAGGTCAACAGAATCAACAGGTACAGTTTAAACCAAGCTATGTTTCTTTAGATTAATTGTAGCTTGAATGACTGAGTAGCCTTTAAATTCTCAGATGGTTTCCTCATGTGTGTGGAAGGACACCCTAATCTTCCATACGACTTTCAGCCCCGGACTGCCATCACTTCCCTCTGCATCCAGTCATTTTGAGACTGCTCTGCGACTTTTAATTTCTGATCCCAGGAAAAAAAAAAAAAAAAAGGCAAGAAAGGGGGAAAAAAAAAAGGCAAACTGGACAGGTTTTTTTACTAGATTAGTGAGTTAAAGTGGCACAGTCCAACAAATCCCAGAGCCAGCTCAAGGGAAGGGGAAGAGTGTCTGTGAGCAGGGAGAGAAGGTGGTGACTTCCCTCCTCAGACCACAGTGAGGCTGAAGAACAGCAGCATAAAACAGCAGCATAAAGTCCTCACATGGCACTTCATCCTGATATTAGCCAGGATTTTTGGCTAACTTTGACTCAAACCACACTTACACCAAATTCTCTGTCCTGTCATGCACAGAGGAATAGACTTCACACTCTCACAAAAGCACCCAGGACTGTTTCCAAGGAAAGGTGGAGCTTCATTACACATCTTTGAAAAGACCCAACAAACACTGGTTCTAACAAAGGCAGTATCCTGGGACAAGATAAAGTCATCTTCAAACAAACCAACAATCAGTTAACATTCAGCAACAGGAAAGATCTGGGGCAGTTTCACCCCAACACACCCGAGACTGCCTTGCCAGTTACAAATTTATGAGATTGATAATCACTGTAAACATATGAAATACGAGAACTCTGAAGGTGACAAAAACACTGGTGACAGCAGGAATTTCACATCATTGTTTTTGAAAGGCAAGATTTTATCTTTCCGGAAAAAACAGCAAAATGAGAATGAGAAGGCAGGCACTTCAACAGAAAAGGAGCAGTGAGCTCTGTTTGAGGAGCAGGAAAAAAGACTGAAGGCAAACAGCATCACAAAAAGTAGGAGCAAGCAGCAAAAGAAAAGAGTATTTAAAAAAAAAAAAAAAAGCATAGTTACGTAGTCCAGCCTACCCCCTGTCAGGGAATTACAAGAGGCAGATGGTTACCAAAAGGAACTAGGACAAATTCTGTCTCAGTAAAGGTTGCTCCAATATTATTTTACACAAAACTTTTCTTGATCAGATGCAGTACAACTTCTTAATTTTTCTAGCAAGGAATGGGACTCCTTTCTCTGTGCCATGAAGCACAAACCATATTAACAAACACTAGTGAGCATCACCCACAGCACAAAGATTAAATAAAGACTAAAACTGCAGACAAACTCAATCTTCCCCAAGAATAGTTGACAAGTATTTGAAATCAGAGACTGTTACAAATACAGCACATCTACACAGTCAGGTATTCTTAGAAAACTTAACATCCTTTCATTTTTGGTTGATGTTTCCTTACAGGTATGGGTATTTGGGCTTTTGGTTTTTTTTAGGCAGTACATAATGTCCTCTAATCTCATGATCTCATTGGAAGCTTTTGTTTTCCTGAAGTGTTCATTCTCACAGTTTAGCCCTGTTGAGCTATAGCATTTATCAGGACAGACTCCAAAAGAGCTGCCTGCTCAGCTCTCCCCTCTTTACTTACCTTAGAGATGATTTAGAATGTTATAAACCCCTGTGTGTAAAGGATGGACCTGCACTCATGCATTTCCTTACTGCTGAACAACTGATGTTCTATTGTTTACTCCTGTCAGCACTAACTGCAGTTTAACCTTGAAAAAAGATCATCTTTCTCTCCAAACTATTGCAGAAGTCCTCTATCCATCCTCCCTGTTTTGAGCCCTGCCTCAGTGTCACCTCTCATGTCTCTGCATTGGATGTGTAGTGGTTTAGTGCTTTCCTCACCCTCTTGGTCTCTAATTGAAGATGCAGGGAAGAGATTGGAGTCCATTCAGGAAAAAAAAAAAAAAAAAAAAAAAGCTTCTTTCACAAAAATTGCTACTGAGATGACAGAGAGGAGTCCTAGAAACTTGCACTGTGCATTCCAGACAGAACAGTCAAGTTCCATAAAGGTTCTAACCTTCATTGCTCTAACAGCCAAGCTGCTGCTTCCTAAATTGTGAGATCATTTTTATTTCCACACTGACCTAATCCTAGAAAGACAACGGCCTTGAGAAGCCATCAGCTAAATCCACTGCTGCACTGATAACTTCAGCTGCACCACAAACAAGGAAATTCTCAGAAAGCCCATTCCATTAAATTGTGCCAGAGAGCCAAGGGGACCTAATGCTGGGGGAGCTCCTCTCTCTTTCCAGGGTTTCCCTGGAAGGAAGCATCCTTCACACACGCAAGGTTTTCTGAAAGTGCCATCCACACAGGAGAAAGATGGCACAAGAAAGGCCACAACGCTGCCTCACCACTTTTCCCAATGCCACTCAGAGCCCATAAGAGGTTCAGAGAGGGAACCACCACAACTGCATTGCAAAGAGCAGCCTGGGGAGACAATCTACCACAAAGCCTAACAGAATCACAGCCTATTGCTGCTGGTAGAGTGACCAAGGTCTCTTCCAGGGGAGTTGCAGAAGTCATCCCTAGCTGACAGCAGGCATCCACCTAAATCCTGGAAGCCAAGCTAAATTTATGATGCTGGAATAATAATCCCTTGGAGATTGTATGCTCATGATCATTATACCCTCTGTGCTTGGGAGCAAGACAGGTTAATTTGCTACTGACAGGCGCCAGAAATCATAACAAGGGTTATAATTTCTGTGGGATGGAGCAAGACTATAGGGGTCACTAAGGGTTTGTTTGCTCCACACCCAAGCTCTCATGTTTTCCTTTGCGGGTTTCACTTTCTGCAGGCTTTCAGGACATGGAGAAGTAGTACAGAAGCAAGGACACTTGCTCATTGAGGGAAGGACTCATTTTCTCCTATTTGCACATGGTTTCAAAGAGCTATGCAAACTGTGGTGCACTTCACTCTTACGTGGTTTTCACTTCATTTAAGAATATATAATTCTTTTAAGTTAATGAGGATTCTTAACTGGCAGCCTCCTTCGCATTTAATGACAAACTTTTTACAACCAGAATTAATGTTCTCTGAGGAAAAAAGCATTTTAAAAACTGGTTTTAGGATGTTTTTTTTTTTTTCCCTATGATTTTCTAATAAGGGCAAAACCATACTCAGCTGAAAAAGTGCGTCAGCTAAGAAAGACTAGTATGACTCAAAAAAACTCAGCCCAAAACCGGAGGTGTTTGTTTATTTTTGAGGTATGGAGACATTTTGCAACTAAATACGACACCGTTTCCTGTAAGCTGCTTCCTTATATTGTGCATAACACTTTCTTGAAATTCACACTTTTTTCCCCTTCAGACTCATTTATGAGTCAGAGAACTCTAGATAAAAAAAAGTCAAGCAGGAAAATAACAGTATCAAAACCATAAGCTTCCCATATATACACTACTCTTCCCTCCTTTCCCCCTTACCTTTCAGATTTGCCCTGTTTCTCAGCAGCATTACTATAATCAACATGATCATTATCCCAACTTTGAAATGTATCAGCAAATGCCCACAGGTGTAACAGCAAAGCCACGTCTGGTGCTTTTGGAAAACGCTTCTCCATTTACAAAGTAAATCCACACAAGAAGCGCAACTCGTGGGGAAATTGTCCCTCGTTGTGGCGGTTCTGATGCCGACAGCTTTTCTTTGAAGGGTTGCACTGGCAGCTGGCCCTGACTGCACAGGCACAGGCATGGGGTCAGGGCCATCATGCCTGGTTGGTCCCCCCAGACGTACCTGTCCACTGGGGCGGGCAGCGGCAGTTGTAGGTGTTCACCCCGTCCACGCAAACACCCCCGTTCAGGCACTTGTGGTTCGGGCAGTCGTCCACGTTGTGGCCGCAGACGCTCCCCTCGAAACCTGGACAAAGCAGAAACAACAGCACGCTGAAAAGGGCTTCCAAGCTCTTTTGGAGAGAATTCACCCCTCACGCAGCTTCCCCTCCTTTTCTTTTCCTTGAACATTTGCTCTGTTCACCTAATCCTGGTGAATCCCCACCTAGCACCACTTTGTTGAATGCCTTTGCTGATAGCATGCGGGTCAGGTGACACGGTTAAAACACTTCCACCGTGGGTAGATGGCCAACTGTGCTTTCACAACCCCAAGGGCTTGAGGAGTTTCTCTTTAAGTGACTGAGGAGCACTGTCATTCAAAGCAAACAAAGTGAAGACCAAGACATTTCCATTACCATGAGATAACTTGTCACTGCCCACCAAGCATCAGCCAGGACAAGTTTTTCCCATGGTAAAAAAAGGGCTGGCATTCATTTCATGGATACCTCAGCACAGTCTGCCTTGGATACCTCAAAGAAAAGTCCTTCCTTTGAAAAGGAGTTTCTAAAGTCTTGATCTGGCTCTCTTCAGTGTTAGACAAGTCAGTCAATCAACAAATCAGCCACCACCCAAGTGATGCTTACATACTAAGCCCTGCCTGAAAAGCAGAAGAAATCAGATACCCTTCCCCAATGAAAATCCTAATGAACACACTGACAAAATAGTCTTGCTAGAGCTCCCTCTCCTTTTCGAAGAAGGAGAAGTGGGGACATTAGGGAAGGGAGCTGTCAGTGATGTGTCTTCCCATTGATTTCCCTTGCTGATTTATTTCATGCTTCATTAAATAAACCTGCCATTTCTGCTGGATGAGAGAGCTATTTATCAAAGCACAAGTGGAATGCATGCTAATATGGATGAAGTAAATGATTCCAGAACACACATGTTAATTTCAAACACCAGCTCTGCCTCTTCACTGCTTTGGAATGCAATATTAACATGACACAGTTCTCTCATCCAAAATCATGCTTCAACCCCTCTACTTTTGATGCCCTGTTCCAGACGCTTCCACAACATCTGTGTCAAGTCACACAGACCCTCTCAGTAACATCTGCTCCAGCACAGATCGTGCTGTGTGGCAGATGAGACTGAGACTATAAAGCTCTGAGCCAGCTTCTCCAGACTACTGCTGCTCTCCAGAGACTTGAGGTGATTCATATGCATTCCCATCTCTTGAACTTCTCCAGCTCTACAGAAGAGCTGGGAAGCTCCAAGCTGTATCAAGTGCATTAGCATCAGCAAGGAACAACAGACTCAACGTTACAAAACAAAACAAAAAAAAAAACCACCCAAAACTACAAGACCTTCAATATTACTCCATCCCTTCAAAGCCCTTCCAACCTCCACCCAAGATCCTAGAAATTCTGTGACAGTAGGGAAGCTTAAAACAAAGAGGAAATATAACATGCTTTCCCAGAGTCCTCATCATTACAGCAGCACATTCCTGGCAAAAGCTGCTGAAGAACAACCACCAGGGAAAACAATTAGCTTTAGATCCCCATGTTTAAAAGTGTATAAAGCTACCAAGCTTGAGCAAAGGCTCAGCTGTAAAACACAAGGGTGTCCTATCAGCTTGTGTTCCAGCTTGGGAGGAATCATCCCACTGATCACATATTGCACTCATGCCAGCACATGATCAGGATGGAAATAACACCCACAACGACAAAAGGTTTAAGTTCTTATCTCTTCGGTTTGTATAATATGAAGACCAGCCCTACTTTCTAGTAAACAAATTTCTGACAGCAGGCATTTACACTCTCTCACTGTACTTCACACAAATTTTAAAAGGCTCAATAATTTGCAGAATAAAGCATGGAAGTCACCCCACTACTAAAATCTCACCAAGCTGTTCTATATTTTCACATTTTGACCGGTTATACTACCAAAGAGCTGCTCTGAGATATGTGACCTTTTCTCTAGCTGGGTCCCAGGATCTAATTCTGCAGTTATATAACCTGACTCTCTTCCAGAAAGCCAGAGTTCTCTGTTTTAATGTATTTGGACACCTGGCACTGTTTCCTGCTCCCCCCTGTGCTGGGACTTACATGTTGTCCTGTGTTTTCTCCCTGCACGAGAGCAGTTTGCAATCCATATCCTGACTTTTGCTCCGTATCTCAAAGCACATCAAACTAAGGAATGAGAACCTCAAGGGGAAAAGCGTTCCCACTGCTAACAGCATGTTGTTCTTCCCCTAGTACACAGACTGACACAAGCAGATAACTTTATTCCTATGTCATCTGAAATCTCCACCCTGTTGCAGAGGATCTGATCCAATTCCCTCTAAATCTTAGTCCTCTAGCCTTATTTCAACCTATAAATCACACCTCAGACTTTCTAGGCTGGTTTCAGGGCCAGTTAGGACTGAGGACAGGAAATTATGCCTGAAAAATGTCATGTTATTTCCAGACTTAGGGCCTGCTGACAGGAAATCAGGGATGGAGAGCTAAACTTAAGCTGGACTACTCCAGGTAGCACCTGGGCTGCTCATCTGGAGCAGAGGGGCACCCACCTCAGCTGGAACCGCAGGGCTGCGGCCAGGGAGAAGCCCAGGGCTCAGGGGAAGGTGCTCATCCCCGAGGGGCAGCACGGGGAGCTCCGTGTGCATCGGGCCCCAGCGGTGGCGCGGCGTGACGCCCGGCCAGGAACCCCTGTGAGCTTGCTTCCTCTTCCCGGGAAGTGCTGCAGCTCTCACAAACAGCTCGCTCCAGCCTGACAGATCGCTTCCTGAACAAGCCCTTGGAATTCCCTAGGGTCCTTATCCTAGTTAATGGGTAATTATTTTGATGGATAACAATGAATAATCACTTTCCCAGCTAAGAACTTCCTCTATTGACTTGTTTAGCATTCCATTAAAGGTTAGTTGCCAAATGAAGCCCTTTTTTGTCAAATACTTATAACTACTAGCTCATTCTTATATTCAAAGGAGTTGCTAATGCTTCAGGTTACATCTCCTACAAGGAATTTTCTTTTCACTACTACACTGTTATGACTGACCTAACATGCTCACTTGCCTACAATCCTGTTCCTACTTAAATCAACAAAGCCCAGAGGAAAAATTATTAAGTCAAACGGATAAAAAAAATGTGGTTACCTTCCAGAGAGATGCAAAACCAGTAGTGTATATATGCAACTTCACTTGATGCTTGCCACCAAACTCTGACTTAACACACATGACTTCAAGGATTACCTAATGCAGGATTTGTTTGTGTACATCCACAAGTGACATGGGGAACCTGGGAATTTTAAATAGCAGCTGGACTGCACTGTACATAAACAGTACTCGTGTGACAGTAGAAGAAGCTGCTGTGACACACAGCTCCAGGTTCTAGGTTTTTCCCACTTTTTCAAGCTCTCATTCTCACCTATCTGTATTTACAAATAGATTAAACTCACTGAAAAGCTAAGAAGGAAACATCTACAGGAAACAAGAACCCATTTCAAGGCCAGTGCAGTAATAGCCTAATTATGCCTAAACTGCTGCTTGGGCACAGTTTCTTCAAAGTACTTTTACAGGTCATGAGATGCAAAATCCTATCAAAAACCACTCCAGCAGTTTGAGATGTAACTGCCTCCTGCCTCTGTGGCCAGAACACTCAGCGATGGCAGCATCTGAAGGCAGTCCAGAAGGGCCAGAGCAATTCCATTTATAGTCACAGCATCATCGGCATCGCTCCAATTCAGAGAGGGAGTCTAAAGTGGAATTTCTCCTCCATAATCTTGGCACTGTCTTCTAGAGGAGCAGGCCTTGTTCACATCCTCCCCAGGCATGACAGGCCACCATTTCTCTTCTCTTTCTGTTGACCTTTCCTTCCCAGACAGAACCTTTTCCAACACTTCAGAAATTCTGCTCTGCATGCTCTGCACTAAGGGGGGAAAGAAATGGCCGGGTGCCCTGCCTTTATCAGAGAGTTTAATGTAAGCATTTGGGCCTCTCCAACAGCTCCCTTTTTTGCTGTTTTTCAAATAACTGGTTTAAAAAAAAAAAAAAAAAAAAAAAATCAAGCTAGCAAAACAGCATGGCCAACTTAAACAAATACAGGAAATAGAAAAGTAAAGGCGCTCAGAGCCACATCAATTCACCCCCACAATACACACTGTGTAACAAGTTTAAAAAGACAGCTAATAATCCAAAACGTGTGAGGAGAGTAGGTGTGTAACTGTTACTATAGTAATCTCATTTCCATTTCCTGACAATATTTCAGCCAGCCCACACACTTGTCTAAGGGAAAGTCTGCTCCTACTCAGTCTCGTGCCCCTGTAAGAAAATCTCTAAAGCAAACTCATCAGCTTGACAGGATCAAGTCCTTCCAACTTCATCTTTCTCTCTTCTTCCTCCCACTACACTGCACCTGCATGAGACCTTAAAGTCCTTGAATTGGATGAACAGATCTGCCTTTAAATGAAATTCTGAATTTCTGGACAAGACTGTTAATCCAGAGATACTTGGTTTATAATTTCATTTTAAAAAGATGCAAAGCAGAAAAGCAATAAATTCCTCCAGGGCAATGGTTAGTTAAGATACTGCATTTTCAAAGACTCTTTCAGAGCGCTCTCCCTCCAAGCATAGTTAGAACAATCGCTTTCAAAAATAAGGATCCATCCTTCTACTTTTAGACTAACTTGGCAAAATTCTTCAAAGTCACATGCCTGCTCAGACAACCCAGAAAGTCGTTGTGCAGACACTAAGGTTGGCAATGTATGTTTAAGGTCATTTGAGCCAACACCTCAAGACAAGGGTCTCCAAAAAGGGAACAGTTTTCACGAGTTCTAAATGCCCTTTCCACACAGACCTGTGACTTTAGATTATCTTCGTGAGAACACAGCCACTCTATTCCATCCCAAACAGTATAGGGTAGCTGCATCTTTCACATAAATAACAGTAGAGACATGCTTAAGGGAAGAGAGTTTACTTTTCTAGATTACCACACACTGAGTCTGTGTGTGCCAAACTGCAATACACTCAAGTAGGAAGTCTAGGCAAAAGCATTTCCAAACAGTCAGTTTCCCATGGAGTTGAATTACTCCGTAAAAAAAAAAAAAAAAAAATCAGCCTAAAAATACCCTGAATATGCAAAGACAACTAGTAGGGCCCTGTGGTCAAGGCTGAGAAGTGGATAGGGAAGAGGACAGCATGAGACCAGCATCCCAACCAGGTGGCACATGGCCACTTGTAGAGGTGACACAAAACCAGTGCAGCCCCTGATCCTGAGCTAGCATATCACCCCTACTGTGCATGAACTCAGGGCAGCAAACAGCAGCAGAAAACAAGCAATCAAAATTTATCTGGAGACAAAAAGGGTGTGGTGAGTTGGAACTGATGTTCTGTTAGAATTGGAAGAACTGGAGAAAGAAAAAAATAAGAGCACAGAACTTAGTGTGTCTTAGGGCTACAGACAGAGAAGGAAAAAGACACATGCAATCTTCAAACACTGAAGTTAACTGAGACCTTTACTGACACAAAACAATGTACTTGTAGATGCTTATGTTCATGGAATTTCACATTCCAAATGGGTGTTATGAGATGCCACCCTAATCTCCTTGAATCTACCTCGTAGACTTTACCTATTTGATTCTCTGACTCCAATGAACTGGGCTCCAAAGAAATTTGTAATTTCTAACCGTCTTCCCCTTCCTTCCTTTTGTGTCCTGAAATCCTGGCACTCAGAAACGAACATCCTACAGAGCTCCCCACCTTGCTGAGATTTCTCCCTTGCACCTGACATTGCACACACGTCCCACAGAAACCCTGAGAGAAGCTCTTTGGAGGAGCAGGCAGGGGTGTAGAAACAAGGCTGCGGCGCCGAGCTCCTTGGAGCCTTACCGGGCAGGCAGTTGCACTCGAAGGTGAAGTCACTGGTTTGGTGGCAGGTGCCCCCGTTCATGCAGGGGGACGGGGAGCAGGGCACGTAGACTCTCTCGCAGCGGTGGCCCGTGTAGCCCAGCTTGCACTGGCACCGGTAGGAGCCGGGCAGGTTGACACAGGTGCCACCGTGCTGGCACAGGCCCGGCGTGGCACATTCGTTCACGTCTGTCTCACACCTCTGGCCAGTGTAGCCCGCCAGGCAGGTGCAGGAGAACTTATTTCCAGACACAGTGCATGTACTTCCATTGGCACAAGGTTGAGATGTGCAGGCATCAATCCACTGGCATTCCTTTCCTTTAAGAAATCAAGGCAGATTGACAAAGAAGTTATTTCTGTAGAAAACAGTATGCCTTTTATGCTGCCTCAAAATTTTTACTGAATTAGATCTTTACATTACTACAGGAAAACTGATGTCTGCATTTTACCGTATTATACCTGAAATGGAAATGAATTTGTGGTTACAGTACAAAGCCGTTGACCAGGTTGCAGCAAGATACAGAATGTTATGATTTTTAAAATTACCTGAAGTCATACTACACACACTGACAGCCACTCTTCTTCAACCTCCCCTTCAAGAGTGAAAGGAATAAATAAGGAATAAATTTCCATGCTTCCCCTCCAGCATCAAAATATTGTTTTCCCATAGAAAGATTTTGCTGGCCAAATTAGCTGCCTTTTTTTTTTTTTTTTTTTTTTTTTTTTTTTTTTTTTTTTTTTCTTTCTTTCCCCTAGAAACTAGACTCTGAATTCAAAGTGTAATAGCCACTCCAGAGTAGATTCTGCATTCAGTTTTCCCATGTGGACAACCCCACAAGATCCAAATATTTTTCTGCTTACGTGTAAAGGGTAGGGAGTCTGATTCCCTATTCCCCTTTGCTTTTTTTGGTCATGAAGTCATTTAGACTTCCTCTCATTTCCTGCGCTGGAGCTAGAAAGTTTGAGAGCATATTACAACTGCCCCAGAACATTCCAGGGCGAAGCTGTTCCCAAAGGAGGGGGTCTGGAGGCACAGATGCAGAAGCCCACCTGTGAAACCTGGAAGACAGACGCACTCGTACGTGTCCTGGCCGTGGGGGTGACAAGTGCCTCCGTTCAGGCAGGGCTGGGACACGTAGCAGAGGTGAGATTCTGAGTACTGACATTCCTCCCCCGTGAATCCTGGGGCACACTTGCAGGTTGGTTTTCCTATCAGGGATGCAGCTTCACAGGTTCCCCCATTCTTACAGGTATTGCTCTCACAGGGGTTTCGGTACTGACAGTAGTCTCCAAGAAAGCCTTCTCGACACCTGCAAGAGAGGAGAAATGAAGTGCAGCGGTCCCACCTGAAGCCCTGCTGTTCTGGGAAGATTCCAGGAATTAAGTCCCATGACCACCAAAAGTCTTGAAGTTTGCCATAATTGATGGTGACACTAACAAACCTAAAGGCTGACGTCACACGTGTAACAGGGACTTCCTGTGGGACTGTCTCAAATGAGAGCACTGAAAACTAAAGTGCAAATGGTGAAATCGCTCATTGCAAAATAAATACCACATTCAATCAGGGCTGTATCAAATGCAGAACCTCATTTTTGCACTTCCCTTCAAAACTTCAGTAAAAGCCTACGTGTTAAAGAACTGCTGAGTAACAATTCCTTACACCTACTCCCAATTCTAACAAGCACCCTTTTCTGGAAGAAAATCAAGCACTTCAATAAGGCATTAACACCAGGTATTATCCATCTTCCAAGAATATTTCTAAACATCGTGCAAATGCAGTGTCTGGGGACCTGGAGATCTGCAGCAACCCTTTCTCCACAAGGCTCCCGTGAGACAGGAATACACTGTTATCCTCATGCTGATAAGTGCATCTGGGACTGGGACTGGCTGCAGCCTGCACTCAAATAGCAACACAAGCGCTGCAGTCAGGTCTCCCACGCCCCTGGCGAGCACCCTAACGACAAGGTCATTGTTCCTCTGTCTCCCACAGAAAAATGAGTACACACACACTATCTACAGCCAGGGCAGTATTTTATACAAAGATCTCCGACTGCAGAATAATTGCAGTTACTTCTCTCTAACCTAAACTTATGTCAATACAGTCTGACTACGCTTGTCAGCTGTAATCCATCTTTTAACTGGCCTTTGTACTACAGATTTACCATTTAACTTCCAGGGACAGAGGATCCAGGCTAGCAAGCCTGCAAAGCCCACCTCCGTGCCCCCCCCGCCCAGGTCCATTTGCTTCTATCAGGTAGCAGAAAGCTGCAAGGGTACGTACTGGATAAAAGTAACACCTAACACACAGGACTGTCCCCTTGCAGCTCTTTCTGGAGTGCACAGCTGCCTGCTCTAACCTGTGAGTAACCCAAGAGACAGCCCAAGAGAACACGTATTTCACTGTAAAAAAAAAAAAAAAAACAGAGATGAACATTAGATATGCTTCAGATCAGGAAAGGGGCAATTATTAAATCAGTGAGTTACTCATATCTGAAGGGAGGAGATTCCAACAGCTAGAAATGCACAGTCTCTGGTCCTCAAGCAGGAATGTAACAGTAAAAAGACTGCTTTTTTCCTTATGCACTTAAAAGTGTATGGTAGATTGGAGGAAGAAAAAAGCACAACCACATCAACAGCAACAACCACCACCATTAAAAAAAAAAAAACAAAAACAAAAAAACCCGAAAACATCACAACAAAACCCCACAACTTGCAAAACCAAAGAATGGACATGAAGTTGTAGTAAACAGAATCCTACAAGAATCCGCCTTTGTTCCTATGCGATTCAACACATCTATTGATTATTAACAATGGGAAACATCAATGCTGGTCAAATATGTAGATAGGAGAGAAGACAAGTTCTTGATAGAGAGTAGCAACATTCTTAACAAGGCAGTCAGCACCCAAAATGCACTTTAGCACTGCAAAGTCATACATCTAGAAACAAAACATAGGGCATCCCCCCCAAAACAGGAAACTGAGCTGGGAACAACATACTTGCTCTGGGGATTCCTAACAGCCACATAAATGTGAGTTCCTAGCATGACAATTTGGCCAGGGATAATTTACATGTACAAATGGCAAATATCAAGAAGGACTAAATGAGATTATGCTACACCTGATAAATGTTTGGTACAACCACTACATCAGTTCTGGTTTTTGCTCTTTCAGAGGGAAGAGCTCAAATGAATTCAAAGAAGCCAAGTCATGATTAATAGAAAACTCTGGCCACAATGAAAAGCTCAGGTGGCTCAGTCTATTTAGCAAAGGGAAAAGGGAACAAACAGTTAATAAAAATCTCCAAGTGTCCACTATGAAACATGGATTTAACAGTAATTCCCAATCTACAAGATCTGGGATAACAGAACTGAGCATTTAAAACTTTAACCCAGATGAACTGAAATTAGAAACAGGGTAGTATCTTTATTTTCAGACACAGACTTGTACACAGTCTCTCAGCAGCGGAGAGAAACAACTGGAACAACGCATTTAAGGTTGTAGTGGAATTTCTCCATCACTCATGCTTGTTTAAAAGAACACCAGGATTGGCTGTTTCAGGGAGGGTATGCACGCTAGTTCAAACAGAGCTGTTCAGAGAGGTTATTATCCAAGTTATGCAAGGGGTCATTACTAGATGACCACAACTGTTTTTTCTCATGTTAAAATTTATTAACTAGCTTCAGTCATCTGTCTAAAGCAGGAAAGTCAGACGTGCATAATTGTAATTTACCATTGCCCACACCCAAGTTAGGCTCCTTTCACCATACCTTAATACTTTCAACTTCATACCCAAGAGCAGACATGAAAGGAGAGATTTTGCAGGGCAAGGCAGGATTAATAAAGTCACAGAAAGCAAATCCTGAGACAATAGCAATGCAGAATATCCTCTGCCTCCCGTGCCATCCTCAGTGTGACATCCCAAGGCCGTGTGTCAGCGTGAGCCACAGCCACATCACACAAGAGGCAGTCCTGGGCTATTCTGGGCCTAAACCACGCGGGCTAGAGGCTTCCTTCAACATCCAGAATCTCTCCTTGCTTCGGGTTGGAAAGCAGTCCAAACGCCAGCGGGCTGCAGCACGGCTTTTAGGAGCTGGATCGCACCGAGAGCTGGCAGCCAGCAGAGACAGCCGTGCCAGGAGCTGGAGCAGGGCTCCACTCCCACGGCACCGGAGCCTGCTCACAGAGCTCTGCCTCTGCTCCCAGGCCGGCTGGGCAACCGCAGCTAAGTCACGTCTCTGGACATCAGCGCGCAGCCCGCGGTTGTGTCAAGACAAGCTGAACTTCAGCCCCACGGTCTAAAGTGCTTTTTCATTGAACGGCTGTAAAGCAAACCAGAAAGTCTAGAGGAACACCTCATGTTTTGTCCACAAGGAAACAAACCCCCAAATAGGTCTCCTCTCCAGTCCCTAACGCTCAGGGACACTGGAAGGTGCATTTGGCTGCTGCCTCTAGACGAGAGGGAGAATGGAGCCTAAACACTGATTAAGAGTATTGCTGGTGTGAATTAAAAGGAAAGTTGAGATATGTGCTCCGAGACAACCATCACCCACAAACAAACAGCCCGGCATTTTGTACACAAATGTTCTGGTACAAAGTTGAAGAGCACTCCAAGACTGGGCTTGTTCTGGTATCTTCTGAGGGTAATCACAAAAACATGGGGGAGCGCTCCCGACAGGGAAGAGCAAAGCTCTTTTAACTTGAGCTCTTTTTATTTGGAAAGAGGAACACGCCTGCCTGCCTGTGGAAAGATGGTAGGTCAGGTAGCCACGGCCCTTGTACCCACCATTTTGTTCTCCTCCTGGAGAAGTGCTTGGTCACAGAGTGATGCAATTTTGCCCTCCAGCAATTCAGTGCAATCCTTTTTGAATGTTAAAGGACAAAAAACCTACAGACCAGATTTTCAACCACGTCTCCTGTCAAAAACATTTCTAGGCACAAATACTAGTAATTTAGTTCTAAATGTTGGTGTAGACAAAACTGCAAATATTTGCTCCCGATTCACGTTGAGCACCACATCGTTTCTCTAAGAACAGAGGCAAACACTGAAAACATGCAATCTAAGTCCAGACTTTTTTAAAGGATATGATTAAACTCAACAGCAGCTCTAGCTTCCCACCACCCCTGCTCTGCTCTCATCCCAACCTACTCTTTCAAGTTCTCTTTAGGAGAGGAAAAAAAACCCACTCGTCTACGGAGCAGCTTAAAATTGTAGCAGCTTGTGTCAGCTCCAAATGACATGATCAGAACAGGAAACCAAATCTTTTCCAAATAAAAGCCACTGTTTCTCCTCAGTTTTCCATTTAGCACTCAGAAAAAGAAACAGGAAGATGAAGTTTGTTCTGGCACTTTCTGGAAGCACATGAGGTCTCTTAGCCTACTTCAACAGGAATTTAATCTTTTAAGAACAAATTTCACATACAACTTAATTCAAATCATGATTTCTGAAAGCTAGAGTTTGAAATGGGAAAATGTCCTGTGGGCTGCATCAGCTATGCAGCTGCTTCTAATTAAAGCTTCTCCTTTACTCTCTCTGGGCTACTTTCCAGCACAAATACTTTAGAGCTCAGCCTCTTTTTTTTTTTTTTTTTTTCCCCTCCTCCTTTTCAGCTCCAGCCTGCATTTGCCTTAGCTCAGGCTCTCATGGGGCTAAACAAGAGACGTAGAAACAAAACGAAGGTATTCATCCAAATTTGAAGTATCCACAAATCCAGAGAGCTTCATTCATTCTAACAACCCCATGCTGCAAATCAAAGTAGAAGACTCACAAAAGCTGTACTTTTGGTTCTTCTGCCACACAACTACACCAAAGTTACCTTCCAAAACTTAGTTCTCTCCTGCTTTCAATAGACTTCTGGAAAATATGTCTGGTCTGTTGGAAAAACTTCCTCATCTGCTGTACTATGTCTGCCTGGGCACATTCATAAGACAGTCTCTTCAAATGCACCTTATAGACAATTTTAACCAGGCTTCCAGATGTTTGATTTTCATGGGAGTTTTCTGCTCAGGCCCATGATATCATCTGGAGATGCACAGAAGAAAGCAGATGGTTTTCATTTAGAAAGCGGAGGGAAGCATTTCCTCACAGTCCTGCCTCTCCCCCCTCCAACCCAGCGCTCCCTCCACTTTGATTGGAAGATGCTTCATCGAAGAGGGTAAAAAATTCCCTCTGATGACTAAGGCGAGAAGGGTCCCAGCTATTCTGTTACAGATTTTAACCAGACTTCCCTCTGGCTCCCGGGTTCTGACTCCCACACCTACACCTCCTCTCAGGAGGGAGAACAGGATTCTCTGGTTAGCTCTACAAACGCTCCTTCCCGTGTCTCAAGGCGCCCATTTATGCGTCATACTTTGAACGCGAGCGCTGGGATGGGACGGCCTCCCTGCCCTGCCTTTAAAGCAGCACACAGCTATTGTTCCCAGCCCACAGAAAGTGCCTCTGCAGAGAGCCACTCCACAGTGCCCCACGCAGCAACAGCAGCCACAGTCTGAGCAGACACGCTTTAGCTCAGATTTTCTTGCCCATCAGAGCTCTGAAGAGCTTTTTGTGCGCACGGGTAACTCACAATAGAAAATTATGACTGAAAATCACTACTCTGTTCCCAGAATCTAGGCTAGCAGTGTGTGTGTACTCTCCCCTTTTTCCTCTGCCCTGGTCTCAAGGGTCTCCTTTAACTTCTGGAAGGAGACAGAAGGAAACAGAAAAGGGCAGACCATTCTCAGAAAGGGACAACTTCTCAACTTCTGCATTTAGCCTCTTCTGGAAAACTCTCAGACCTCATCCTGCTACAAGGTCTCCTATGGGTATTCCTCATTCACTAGCCTAGGAGTGATTAGTCTCTCGAGACAGATCCTAAGCAGATATCAGCTGCAGTCCCAGAAGCAGTTCTGTGGTCTTGGATCTTGCCTTCAGCCCCAGAAGTCCTCTTGAATCCAAGTTAAAATTCATTTATGAAGGTCCATCTTGAAGGAAAGGTAGGTCAAAAATCTTGCAAGGGAGTTGAAGCTACTGGCAGCTACAATTAAGATAGAAGCCCATAGCGGCCATGCCATTGCTGCTTTGAGCTTAGCTTTTTCTGGAGGTCCTCCTGTTGCCTGTCTACACGTGAGACACAAACTGTATCATGCCATGGAAAAGGTGCACAAACTTCAGCACACAGCGAGAGAAACACTGCTCACTGAAGAGACAAAGGCACACGAAGCCGTACAGACCCTGGCAGCTTGGGGCAGGAAAGGATGTGCTGCAGGAGACTGTCCTTTTGGCACTCCAGTGTCCCCATTTGACTAAGCATAGCTTGAAGGTTTTTGACACCATCAGGAGTAACAGGAGACCTCCGTGTTAAAGCAGCACTTGGTTTCACAGAGGTACAGCTATCCCTTGGATACACAAATTGCAACAATCCTAAGGTCAAAAATTCAGTCCTCAAAGCCTGCCAAGCACAAGTAGCAAGGCCCAGTTTCCTCCCTAAACCTTGCAGCACCCCTATGTCAACTCCCTTCCCACTTCTGCTTCTCTCCCTGGCACAGTCTTGCTTCTGCTCCCTGCCACTGGGGTGGGAAGCTGTGAGAGGCCACAGCTGGTGGAACATGGGGAACTCAGTTAAGAGACTCTCTGCTCAAGGGTCCTGCCCCATCCCAAGCGCTGCCCCAGCCTGCATCCACCTGCAGCGGAGCAGATCCTCGTGCTCAGAAAACAGCAGGCAGCGATGCCAAAATCTCTGCTCTGCTTGTCCTTGAAACAGCTCCCTGTGCCCACACCTTCCTCCCCAGCCTGCTGCAACTGCAGAAACGCTGCAAGTTCACAGCACTGTCCCATGGACTCTTCCCACTACTGCTTCCCAGTCACCCAGCAGCAGGGAGAGAAGAAATTGCTTTGCTGGGATGGTCACAATCAGCATTAAGCAACGAGGAACTGTTACCCTGCTTCTCCTTGGATATGAGAGGATACAAGAAGGTTCCTTCATGTTTGACACTGCAGTGTGCAAAAAGCTACCTAGAGATGCTTTGAGGGGGAAAAAAAAAACCCCACCCATCACAGTGCAAAGCAAAGCCAAAGTCCAAAATGAGCCTGCCTTTTGTCAAAGCAGGACCAAGAAAGCTTGGAAGGACGGGTCCCCTTCAGTGCTGCTGCAGATACAGACATATTCTCTGAAATAAAGCCTGCATCCTCACTATGAGAGTCGCTGAATGAGTGTAGAAAAGAGCTCTCACACACACACACAAAAAAAAAAAAAATCTGTCTTTGGAAGATGCAAACACAGGAACGTGTAGTTGTCTAAATATAAAATCAAGGTCAGAGGAGGTCATAACTTTATCGAGCAGTGCCACAGAACGACAGCCATGGGCCAGCAGCGTCACCAGGGGAACAGAGCTACTTAAAGGGCACTCGCAGGAGCAATCTGATAAAGCTCCAACCCCAGCTTCCTCACAGGGGTGACAATCACTGTTCCCATAACAGATGCCAGATACACCACCATGGGCGTTTCTTAGCAGAAAACTCTTTCAATGCAGTAGATGCTACGGGATCTTCAAAGGCAGCTGCTTCAGCAATATGCTGCCATCCACTGCTGGGCCAAATATCTAGACTAGGTGTTTTGCTATCAGTGCTTACTCATATCTTATCACATTTGGTTATTGCTGATGCAGGTTCTCCCTCGGCAGTTCACCTAGGAGACGGCAAGGCTGACGGGACAGCCCGACCACACACTACAACAAACAACTCGGCCAAGAGGAGATACAGAAAGAGGAAGAGAGCCAGTTATAATAACTTATTGCCCAGCAAAGGAAGTGCTGCAGATAACTTTAAGAAAGTGGAAGGGGTGGAGATGCTGCTAATCATTGAGAGATCCTGCAGACTTAGAAGCCAAGGCACTTGCTTTAGTAATAAATTCAGTTTCCTGAGCAGAACATTTCTACTATCACAACCATCAAAATTTCAGAAAGTCATTTAGGTCACTAAACCGGAGAGAAAGTTCCCCTATTCAGAGTTCCTCATAGTGCAGGAAAGAAAAAAAAAAAAAAAAGAAAAAAGTTAAAACCAAAACAGGATGCTTAGAATCAGCTTGCTAAAGGTAGACACTCCACAATTGAGGTGGGTTTTGCTATTTTGTTCCTTCCTTTCTGCAAAAAAAAGTGTTCCTGAGCCAGAACTAAAAGACACTTACTAATCTCTGTATACAGGTCTTTGTTAATCTTTCCAGTTAATACGGCACCTGCAAAGGAGCTGAGCTGTTTCTTGAAGGGGAGCTCTGTTTAAAACCTTGCAAGAACGCTTTGCACAACAAGGAGGAAGGCAACGTTATTATTGTAAATGTGTGCTAAAAAAATGTAACACTGGTCAAAGCTGCCATTGTAATGAGGGAAATGCGTCAAGATCTGAACTGCACTACAAATAGTGCAGAAGCTAATCAGATGAACCAACGGAGGCCGTAAAAAACAATTGTTAAGACATGGTTAAGAGGAACATGCAAGTTGGAGAGAATGTCCTGAGGAAGGTAAAAGCAGAACCAACATCAATACCAGTGTTGTTTCTTACCTTTATTGCGACCTACATACTTTGTCTCCAGATTAACAATGCTTAAGAGCACATCAGAAAGACCTACAGAAGACACCTATTTCTTGTTTCAGTCTTAAAATACAAGTGAAAAGCAGGAAACGTTCCTGCTCTCTTTTCAAAAGGGCAGCTCCTTTAAGCTGACATCAATATAAAAGCATGGAAAAGAAAAGACTAGGAACCAGCAAGTTAGAAATTTTAAGAGAGACTTACAGGGAACAACAAGTTATGTATTTGCTTTTCTGTGGCCTTTCTGTACCTCAGGATTGATTTGAACCTGAAGAGAACCTCCAATTAGATTATGATTTCCCCTTTGTGTGCCACAGGTGCAATTTCAGTACATTGAGCTCTACGTACCACATTAATAGAGAAGTAAAGGTTGTGGTTAGGGAAGATGGAAGTGTAAAGAAGTGTGAGGAGCATAGCTCTGTGTTAGCCAAGCCAAATCAACAGGAGAAAATTCACTAATATTTAAAGAATGCTGGCACTAAGATAATGTCTTAGCATGCTAGAAAATGACACAACTTGAACTGATGAAGTAAACAACCTCTAGAAAATAATCTGATTATTGCAGACGTAATAAATTAGCCCAGCCAAACAAAGAGGATTCATCTTTTGGCCAAAAAAAAAAAAAAAAAAAAAAATCGAAGTACTGCAGTTTGAAAGGTGAACTGCATTTAAATAGATGTGATGTTCTCCAGATAACACACACCCTGCCAAAGCTCCTGCTGATGAGCTTCCCATGCAGCAACAAAGTGAAGATGGGTGTCAGCACTTACCAAAATCAGTTTACAAGATGCAAGCAAATGTGGATGTTTGGTTGGGGGGGTCGTTAGTGTGTTTTAGCAACTCACGTGTATTACTTGCTCTCAAGCAGTAGAAGGGAATTGGCACACTTCAGAGTGCAAAACAGTTCTGAAAAACCTCAAAAATATTTAAATTGAGGCTGGAGTTGTATAAAGTAAGGTGAGCTATTAAGATGGAGAGCAAGTTTCAACTTAGCTTGTGGGTCTGGAAACAAGGTACAGAGTTTACCTCTATGATGGGTTTGGCCTCAGTTCCCAACTTGGAGCAAAGAAATCCAACTGACGAGATCCAAACCCAAATACTGAACAAGAATCCCAGATTTATTACGTTACAAAAAGCTAGCACACAAGAACTAATGTGTTATAAAGAAACACCAAATGTGCTGAAAATGTTATGCTGAAAGAACCCTGTAAGAAAATCTCAAAAAAAAAAATCACAATTCCTTACCGGCGAAGGTCCTGAAGGAAAGAAAATAGGTGATTAAATTGATTAGAAATGAAACCAACTTACTTGCAATATCCTGTACCATTCTGATATGGAACGCACTTTCCCTCATTAACACACGGCTTGGAGTCGTCCATACACTGCAGAGCTGAAAGAAAAGAAAAGAAAACAACTATCAAACCCATCGCTACAATACATGTCAGGTCAAAGCTTCATTAGCATATTCAGGGGAAGGAAAATTTTATAGCACTGGAACAAAAACAAAGACACTATCACATAGCTTAATTTCATCTCTGGCAGCATCAAAAGAGCCAGACTGAAGGAGGAATCAAATACAGATTTGTTCATCAGGCAACCAAATCTTTTCAGAATTTCTTGAAGGTGGGTTTTCAAAGCAAAGTGTGCAGTAATTTCAGCAAGCTCCAAAGACATTCGTGTCAGCACCTGCATACTTTGGGTTAAGTGTCCTCAGTTACTGCTTTCTGATCAAAATTCTGGACTGAAATTCTCTTAAATACAAAGCAGCTACTCCAAAGCCTTCTTCCAGAATATTTTGTCTCAAATCCTTTCCTTCTTTTTTACTGTCTCTAGGGGTAGCTGGCACTGAAACAGGGGCATCTGTCCCTCATGAGCTGACCTGCTGATTGCCACCAGCAATCCAGAATTTGCTGCAACATGTACTGTTGTGGCTCTCTGATTTCAGACAGGATCGTGTTTGCAAGCAAGTGGAAAACACCAGAGCAGTTGACAACTTTCAGCAAAGAATGTAGTATTTCTAAGGAGATCCTCTGTAACTCACACTTGACGTTTTTGCTACTGTTTTTAAAAAGGCATTAAGTATGACACAGCTCAGGGCCAGCCAGTTTTTATCCAAGCCTACAGGAAACTCTAGTGAGGTCTGTCCTGATGGAACTTCCAGCTCTGGCAAGTGCTTTTCCCTTCACAGGAACCTGAAGCAGCACTCCAAAGTGATCAGAAGGATGGAGACTCTGCAGAAGCAGAGGGCACTTTGGAACCACAAAAATGGAGCCATTCCACTTAGACCACAGCCTGCCATTTGAATTGCACCAAACTACCAGATAAAGCTCTCAGAACCAGATCAGCTAGGTCCTGTCCTGGACTTATCCACAGACCAAAAAGTCACAAGCTCTTCCCAGCCTCTAGTTCTGTCTCTCTCCCAAACCCACACCCTTCCATGCCTTTACAGACCCCTTTTCCACAACCTTATTGCACTTGGGAAAGTGTTTAACCAACCTTAAAGGCACCTAAAGGCATCAATAATATCCAACCACCTAAACTGCCCACTTGTCAGCCAACTTTTGGAGGGTTGACTGCCCCCCCCCCCCCCCCCCCCACTTTTTTTTTTAAGGATGGCTTTCCTTTCCTTAAGTGGTTCTAAATTTCCAATACAAACTCAGCAAGGGGCATCAGGGAAAAACTGGTGCAAAGCACCACTGAGGTTGATATGCTGGTGACTAAGGAATGGGACTTGGAAGAGTTAACACAGCAGTCCCACTAAGCTCTCCCTGCAAACCAACCAAATTCAGTCCAGCAACTGGACAGCTTGGAACAGACTCTGGTTCTGCAGTCCAGGGCTTGAAGTGTTATTTCTCAATAACTCTGGAGCACATAAACAGGTCACACGCACTACAAGGCACTATAGGAACGTTTCACGCTCGCAATCCCTATAGAGAATACAGTTAAATTCAACCCAGATCCCCGGGAAAATTATCAGTGTTTCCCACAATACAAGTATGCTTGTTGCTGTTAACTTGATTTCTGAAAAGGGGGCACTTGGATGGCGCTGCTTCTGCAGAGCTCTCAGGAAATGAACAAAATTCCACTCTGAGCCCCTTTCAGATAACCCCCGAGGTCAGGGTTACCAAGCGACAGAAATATTAACACGGATTTTGCATGGCATTCCCCCCCGCAGCGGGCAGAAACACTCAGGCTGACTTGCACCTGTCTGACAATTTCTATCCCATTTAACCGCAACGTCCACACGGCTTTGACTCCAAACTTCATCTGCTGCTGTCTAACACTGCAGCAGCTTGTTTTCACAGCAAAGATTAGCTCTAGTTAGCAGGGCTCGGTTTCACCGTGTCCAAGAGAAACTGCTCTGTGTCCAAGGGAAAGTGCCGGGATTCCAGTGACTCCCACCACCCAGGCTACTCCAGGGAGATGGAGGAGGGTTAAAGGCAGCCATGCCACGTTTCAGAGAGCCAGGAGGGGACCCGGCCTTGGGATTCTCATCTCACCACCTTGAATTTCCATTCTTTTCACACCAGTCGAGCCAGTGAAGCAAATACTCAGAGGATTATTTCTTTTGTGCTCGTGCTTTCAAACACAATTTTGTAATCTCGTCGAGTACCCGCGTCCCCAGTGAGAACTGAGCAGCCAGTTGATTTTGTAACCCACGTAGTAAAAGCTTAACCAGCACTTGGCCAAAAACACCTTCCAGCACAGCCACACAGAGGGGAACAAGAGACTGACGGGGTCACAGTAGAGGATCCCAACCAAGGATTCCAGCTTGCTTTGCTAGGGCAAATACAGACACAGCAGAGAGGCTTTAGCAAAGTAATGATTAATTTTTCTGTGGTTTTTGACAAATTATTCCCACCTTGAACTGCTGTTTAGCAGATCATTAAACTACTACCAGCCTTTAGAGTTCCTTCACAGAGACAATGGGATATATTTTGCCTATCGCAATTCAGTAGTGAAAGAAGCTAAGAAAACAAATACAAAAATGCTTCTTACTTTTTGGCCTTTAGACTGAATAGAAATACTTTGAAATGCAACAACAGCTGAAGCAAATGTAAATGTAGCCATATTCTATATTAAAATAAGTATTAAGGAGTCATGTGACTTCTCTTGGAAAAAAAAAGAAATCACAAGGGAAATAGAAGACTACAGTTCTCACAGTAAAATTAGCATTTCTGTGCACAAAGCACTGTCTTCCTGTATTTCACTATATCTTTCATAAAAATTTCATAACACATGCAAAACCAAGGCATTTCATCATGAATCACTTCAAAAGCTACTTCTCTGCTACTCGACCATGTTGAGATCAAGAGTCAAAAGCGCCAGAAACTACCTCCTACCTCAGCCAGCATAAAAAGTTTGTTTTGCTACATGCATTGTGTGCACTGGAAATACTCTGGTGTGTACAGCATGAGAGAAGGCAGCCTCGCCTTGAAAAGATAAAGCCACTTTTCTAGAAGCCATATATAGACAGCATCAGCACGCTGTCAAGGCTCTGACAGCTGCTTTTGACAGTTTTCTTCTGCGTTTAACACAAACAGAAATGGTGACTTGTTGGGTGGTTTCCTGGGCTTGCCATAGCCTGCCAGAAGCTAGGTTAGCCTCGTGAATTTTAGGCACATTACAGGGATATTGGGGAAGACACTCTCTGGCTTTCAAAGGACTGGCATCTCCTGGAGAGGGCAGGCCATGCCAGAAAGGAGCACCCAATTTCTAGCAGCCACTGCGGCCAAGGTTGAAGGAGTTCTCAGAAAAGGGCTCCTGAGCGCAGGCAAGACGAACACTTTAAGTGATACTACCCAGCCTGGAGTCCGTACCAACCCTTGCTGCACTGAGATGCAAACTCTAACCCGACGTTTAACATCCTACCAAGACTATTTTCCAAGGCCAGAGGGAAAACCCAGATAACCACTGCTGTAAAACGAGCACAAGATACACCACAGGGAACACCGCTGTTTTCGACATCCACATCTGAAGCTCACAACTGGGGCACAATTATGCCTAGATTTAATTTTTCTTTTTGGCTAAAGAGACAGTTAAAATCTAGGGGGAAAGGTTTTGCTTCTGCCTCAGTGTTTTTTACGATGCCAAGATTATCTGGATGTTGTGATTTGGTTTCCACACGTCATCTGCCTACTATAAATTCAAATATTTTCTGGGCTATAAATTTAAAAGAAATAGTGTAGGATTAAGATCAGAAGTTGTGTCAGAGTTCAGCTTTTGAGAGAACTTTGCTATAGGGAACTTGAGCCATAACCAGAGCAAGTCTGAAGGGGCTTTGTTCTAACTACCCAAAGGAAAGCAATGCCAATAAACTCCTTGCCCACAAGTTCAGAGAATGTCAAGCAGAAATAGGTATGAAAAACACCAAAACAATTAATGCTGTGAGAAAGAGACATTATAAAGCTGATTTCCTGCAGCTTTGTGGTTGATTATCCTGCATTTCAGAAGGTGCAGGCTCTGACCAGAGGTTTTACTTTAAATAAGGGGAGACTGATGTCCTGGCAGAGAGCTGCTGGTACAGCTTTCTTCTCAGGAGGACACTACATGTGCCTCTCTCCTCTTTCTGTCCATAAATGTTTCATTATGTTCATAGAAAATCAACCAAGACCTCTCTCCTGTGTGGTTGAAGCTTGCCCATAGGTTCAAAAGCTTTCTGGCAGGAGTGGGTGGGAAACAACCTACTTGAACGTAGGAAAAAAGTCAAGCTAAAAACGCCTTTAAGACTAGACAGAAAGTAAAGGACAAAATAGGTTTCTATAACCTTTATGCAGCCAGTGAATTTTCTGTCTCGATTGAGATTCATGAGACTCAGCCTGTCAGTTCAACTGTGCTACCCATTATGTGTGAAGGGAGAGGAGGAAAAAGGATTTGGAGCCCTCAAACAACAGCAACACAAGACGAGGCATAGAAAATCCCATGCTCAGGGCTGCTTGTCAGAGGTGGATCAGCTCTGAAGAGGACAACCATCAGCGTGGCCAGAAACACCAGTTACACAACAAATCAAGGGGGTCTCAAATTCCAAGGGAGAGAAAGACAGCTGCTGATTCCCTTCAGGAAAAACAGAGCGTGAAAAAAGCAGTTAATGCTGAAACATGAGGTACGTTCCGTAGGAAGATCCTCCATGTGCAGAAAAGGGACAAAATGCTTCCACAGCAGCACAACACACAACTGCTGGAAGAGCTGGTAAGGAGTAAGCAGCACTGTACATATGGGGAGAATACCCAAAGATAACCAAATTTTGGAGGAAAACCACAAAGGACTAATTAGGCTGTTCACTAGCCTCAAGAGATTACAGCTCCAGTGAGATTATACAGCAGGGAAGAAACCACTAGTAAATACCAGCTAGCTGAAAATAGGAAAATAGCTTTTTCTATTTTTTCTTTTTTTTTCTGAAGAACAGATCATCCTATGGCAGGCACATGGAGGGGGAAGGAAGCAAACTGATAAAAAATCCTTACTGTGAAAAAGCAGCAAAGCCTTATACCCAGCTCAGATTTAGAAACCATTAACATTTGGGGAATTTAAACAAGCTGGCCGGTTTGCACTTCACACACTGAGGGTAGTAAAGACAAAGCTTGTCTACAGGGCATGGAAACAGTCTGTAAAGTGAATTGCTTTAATCAGATTAAGACATCTCCACTGTTTTTACACACAAAAGCCTGAAATCAATTGTATAATGCAAGATTCATCAACCGAGAAGCAAAGCAGAGCTCAGAGAAATGTGAAGGCACTCAACCAACACTCTATACCTTTTGGGAGAGAAAACTTTACTATCTAAACTGGTTTCCTTCACTAATGCTCTAGACAAGTGCAAACAATTTTGAAAAGAAAAATATTTAAGTGGATTTCAGAAGAACAAGCCTGTAAACATGAAGAAATGAATCAGGGTTTTTTTTTTTTTTTTTTTTTTTTTTTTTTTTTTTGAGGATGCCAACAGCAAATCTAACTACACAAAGCTCTTGGACATGCAGAACCCCATGCCTTGTCATCATTTGGTTCAAATCTCTCTTCCAAACACCTAGGACCCCAAAAAATGCCTCATTAACCCTCCTAAGAACAGAGCTGGGAACCATCCAGTAGATTCACAGGTAGAGTTGAAGTCTTTCATCACTGGGGTCTCAGGCCCAGGAAGCTGCAGGAACACTGATATGTATATCAGATGCAGCTACAGTTCATGTGACACTGCTGCCACTGAAAAACTACCGATAAAAACTCGCATTGTAATAGATACTGAATTTAGGATGAACTTGTCACACAGTTTGAAAGGCTGTCAGTCACCATGTTCTCCATCTCCCCATCCAGCTACTGTCCTCTGCCTTCCCCCATTTGCAGTTTTCCAAACAAAGCCAAAATGCCTAAAATCCAGAACTGCAATATAAAGCACTTAGTTAGAAGGGGGGAAAAAAAAAAAAAAGTTTTCAACAAAAAAAATGTAGGGAGGGCAATTAAAGAGCTGAAGAGGTATTGGTGTTTCCATGGCAATCTGGCAGGCGGGAGCCATGCTTGCCTCTTCTCCCAAGTGTTCCGTCATTCTGCAGCACTAAATCTTTATTAATGTGAACGCTGAGCATGTCTGCCCGTGCAGAAATGTTATCCCACCGCCTGCTCCGCGCAGCGCTTCCGCAGCCAGCCCGGGTGATGGCAGAGAGGAGAGAGGAAGGCTTGCTGCATGGAACAAACAGCAGGCGCCCGTGCCATTTTGAGATACAAAGCTCTTTTTTCATCCCCATGGCAGGCTAAAAAAAGGACATGTGCCCTAGGAACAGACTATTTTCTAAACAGAACGAACGATTATTTCTGCAGATCTCAGATGACCCTGCTTAGAATGATACAAGCACCATTTCTCCTAGACAAGCCTTCGACTTCTGTTGGAGAGGCGATTTCAAAGCAAATTTGGAGAAACTGAAGACATAAAAAAATCCACAAAATTACTTTTTAGCACGTGCTTAGGAAAAGCTCTTTTTGCCACAATGCGGATGATGTTTCCCTAAGGTGTCCCAAAGGAGGGATGACAATAACCACTGTATCGATGCTCCACTGAAGAGTCACTAGCCAAGAGTACAAACTCAAAGGAAACGATGTTACACCTGGAGCTACTATTGTAACTGCTTGGTTTTGATGCTAAGACAGATTCCCAGAAGAAACAGGCTGCCAGAGTCCTGCTACTGCTTTTCCACCTACTCCTCGTCCTGGGTTCAAAGGCCAGCCACCCATACTCTCTCATGGCACAGACGCCAGTTTTGGAAATGGGAGAACCCAAACAGGGTCTTCTGAAGGTAATCACCCACTTAGTGCAACAACAGCAAATAATAATAATAATAAAATAAAAAAATAAAAAAAAAAAAGGGGGGGGGGGGGGGAAGTAGCTGTGGAAGTTGAGAAAAACCCAACCCATGCACTGAAAGAGATTCAAATGCCAACAGAGGTGCGAGTCCTCCTTTCCCAAGGATTCAAGTCCTGAGAACATGAGCAGGAGGATCTTCACGTATTTATAATCTGACTAAGTGATGCCCTGCAGGAAGTGATGCGAGTTAGCCAGATTTTCATAACCCTCCCTTTTGAAAGTCTAAATCAGCATCTTTGATAAGAACAAATTTGATAGATGGCAACACCTTCAAAAAATCAAGTCAAACTTGCTCTCCCATAAGCAAATCCATATCAAGCAGACCAGCACTGTCAGCGTTGTCTGAAGTCCTCCAAATTTCGCCGGGTGAATACTAAAGACCTCAGACTGCAGTCCACGCCAGCACAGCACCGATTAAAAACGGATTGTAACCTGTTAGAAACACTGGCTGGCAGGCAGCAGCAGCAGCCTGGTGAGCCAGAGCACAGCGGGTAATTAGGGTGGGCTTGACAGCCGGGATCCCCCTGCCTTCCCAGAAGAGAAGGGACTGGTTCACAGCAATTATCAGGTAAGTATCCCTCACCAAAAGCGCAGGTGTTGCTGCCCCACCCCAGATTACTGCACCTTCAACTGCAGCCCTTTGCAAAACTAAACTGGAAAAGCGAGTTGCTGCACCATGGGGCTTGCATGATGAGACAAGGCTGAGTAGTCCAAACCATAGCGCTCCGTGCATCCAGGAGCCTCCTCTCTATTGACCAAGAGGGCTGACATCAGGTACCTGCCCTCTCTTGCACAAGAGCATCAAGCCAGTTGAATATGCACCCGAAAATACCCTTTCGGTGACTTCATCTTTCCCTTTCCCATTAATTGAAGCCACAGCTCCCACTCCCAGGGAGCGACACTGACCAGATGCAGGTCAGTATCTCACAACAACAGGAGTCACTTTCAGCCTGGATTTGTCACCTCTGCCGACCAGCCTTTGTTCAGCACCAAGAAGAGATTTCGCCCACCAAGGCAAAAAATTTCGGCAGCACGGCAGGACCTCAGCCACCTCAGGCGTGCGTACCCAGGCAAGTGACAACAGGTGATGCCACAGCTACTTCTCTCAGCCCCTCAGGGAAAGGGCCAGCAATAAGCTGCTAAATTGCTCGTATGAAAGTACAGTTTCACTAAGTGGACACGACATTTAGTCTTTGCAAAATTAGTATTTTGCCATCTTACTGGACTGTGTAAGCCATTTCCAGAAATGACAGTGCCACTATGCACCACAAGTCCATGCTACCACAAAAGCGTATTTCTAAGACACCTACCCCTGAAAGGCCCTTGAATTCTCCTTTTGAAGAAACCGAGCCAAAACACATTTGTGAAACAGCTTTTTTCTAAACTCCAACTTACCTTCTTGCAACATATTAGCAAAACTAAATCGGCTTTCAGAGGGGATTACTGGGAAAAAAAACCCCAACAACGTTTCTCCCAGGAGACAAATACTGAGCACTTTTAATTTGACCATTTCAAAGTCAAAACAGATCGATTGACTGACCCAACTACTCTGTATCCAAACCAGCAAGAAGCGGTCAAAACTCCGCATTCAACGATTTCCACTCCAAAACCATACTGAACGAGAAAAGTACTGAAAATGCCAGTGTCTTGCTTGCTCATCCCTGAACAACTCCCACTAATAGTTTCTCCCATGGCTGCACTCTTCACAAGTCATCTGAAGACCAATCTAGCCTCTCAAGAGTAAAAAGAAGGAATGAGAAGGCACGCAATCCATCAATGACTGCTGGTCCTCGACAGCTTTAACGCGGCGCAGGAGTGCGCAAGCTTTACTCCGGGAGCAGGAGCTGCTGGAAAACGCCATGAGATCCCCACCAGAACCCCCCGGTTATGGCTGTGGACCAGCGCTCCAGACAAGCTGCACACATAATGCGAGCGCCAGCGTGCAAGGGGGAACGGTGGCAAAAAGCGGCACTTCCCTCAGATGTGCACACATGGCTTTATCGCGCCCGGACCGATTAGCAGCAGCAGGAGGAGGAGGAGGAGACGCAGAGATTCTCTCTGCGTGTGCAGGAATGTCCCCAACAAAGGTTCGCTGCGCAGGTATGCGGAGCGACGGGCGCCGCAAACGCTTTCCCCCGCTCCGGGGCTGCCCCTTCCCGCAGCTCCCCGGGACGAGCGCATCCCTCGCACGGGCGGCCCGGGGCGGCTCCCGCGGCTCCCCCGGGCAGCGGCTCCGGGGAGCGCCGTTCCCACGGGGCTCAGCCCGCCGCCGGCGGCCCCGGGCCCCCCGCGCGATGTCACCCGGCCGCGGGTGCCCTTCCCCGGCGGGAGCGGCGACCGGCAGAGAGCCCCCCCCCGCCCCGCGCCGCCCCTCGCTCGGCGCCCCGCCGCAGCCTCCCCCCCGCCCTCCCCGCGCCCCCCGGCACTCACCGGCGGCGGGCTCGGCGCGGCGGAGCACGGCCAGCACCAGGGCGAGGAGCGCGGCGAGCGCGGGCCCCGCTCCGCGGGCCATGGCCACGGCCGCTCCCGCCGCCACGGGCTCGGCGGAGGGATCTGGGCGCTCGCCCCGCGCGGAGGGACACGCCGCGCGCCGCCCCCGCTTCCTCCGCCGCGCCCCGCCCCGCCCGGCTGCCGCCAGGGGGCGCCCGCGCCGCGGGGACGGAGGGGCGGGGACGGGGCGGGAGCGGGGCCGGACCCGGGATGGACCCGGGAATGGGGAAATGGGGGAAACGGGGATGGACCCGGGATGGACCCGGGAATGGGGAAATGGGGGGAACGGGGATGGACCCGGGATGGACCCGGGAATGGGGAAATGGGGGAACGGGGATGGACCCGGGATGGACCCGGGAATGGGGAAATGGGGAAACGGGGATGGACCCGGGATGGACCCGGGAATGGACCCGGGAATGGGGAAATGGGGGAACGGGGATGGACCCGGGATGGACCCGGGAATGGGGAAATGGGGGAACGGGGATGGACCCGGGATGGACCCGGGAATGGGGAAATGGGGGAACGGGGATGGACCCGGGATGGACCCGGGAATGGGGAAATGGGGGGAACGGGGATGGACCCGGGATGGACCCGGGAATGGGGGAACGGGGATGGACCCGGGAATGGGGAAATGGGGGAACGGGGATGGACCCGGGATGGACCCGGGATGGACCCGGGATGGGAAAATGGAGGAACGGGGATGGACCCGGGATGGACCCGGGAATGGCGGAACGGGGGAGCGGGGATGGACCCGGGATGGGGAAATGGGGGAGCGGGGATGGACCCGGGATGGACCCGGGATGGGGAAATGGGGGAGCGGGGATGGGCCCGGGAATGGGGAAATGGGGGAACGTGGATGGACCCGGGAATGGACCCGGGATGGGGAAATGGGGGAGCGGGGATGGACCCGGGAATGAGGGAACGGGGGAACGGGGATTGACCCGGGATGGACCCGGGAATGGACCCGTGGATGGGGGTGATGGGGCAGTGAGGGAGCAGAGCTGGACCCCGGGCTGGACCCAGGGATGGGGGCGATGAGGGCCATGGGGACTGAGGGGCTGCACCGTGGGGATCATAGAAGATGGGAGGCAGTGGGGATGGGGGCAGATGGCAGCAAGGGTGGGGGAGTGGAGAGTGAGGGCAGCAGGACACGTTGTGCCCCAGCGGGGCGGTGGCGGCGGTGGCAGGTACCCACGGGAGAGGACAGTGGGGCTCTCCACCTGAGAGTGAAGCTCTCTGCTGCCCTTCACTCAGATGTGGGGTGCAGGCAGCAGATCTGGAGTGTGCCCGTGGGGATGGGAAATCCGAAGCCAGCCTCGGCACGGAGGCTCGCCCCAGTGAGCAGGGGAGCTCCTGGAGCAGACGGACAAGCTCGCTGCCCCACGGCTCACCCCCACAGCTGCTCCTGCTGCAAAAGCCCGGGAGGAGACCTGTGTTCCCACGGAAGAGGTCTCAGGAGGACAGCAGCTGGATTCAGCCTCAAGATCCCTCCCAGTCCTCAGCTATCATTTAAAGCGTTAAAAATCCTTCTGCCCTGGCTCAGGCTCCGGAGGACTGAGAGCCCTTTGTGTGCAGTGCTGACACGGCAGCCTGGCCCGTGAAGGCAGGATTGTATCGGGTCTGGGGGAGAAAAGGGGCAATGAATAAACCTCACTGTTTTCCCCCTGTAGTTCTCCAGATCCCAGAGTCCCTCCCAGGCGTGGGGCTGGACAGTCAGTGCCCTGACCCCATGATGATTTTTGCAGGTATTCCAGTGCAACCCTCTGACAAGTCCCCCTCCATCCTGCACAGCTGCCAGAGCCTCCCGTTGCTGCTCCAACAGCTGCTCGTGCCTCACAGCCATGATGGCCATTCCATGGGATTGCTCCTGGCCCCCCGCCCTCCCTGCAGCTCCTCACCTGCTGAGGTGGAGGTCAGACTCCCAGTATGCCCCAAAACCCCCCACATATCCAATTATGGGTGGCACTGACCAGCACTTAAGTTAAAATGATGACAAAGGCAAGCTGGGAGTTTGAGGAGGGACAGACAGGGAATGTGACTACAACAACAGAGGTTTGGGGATGCTCTCCTGAATGCAAATCCAGGAGTAATTCTGGTGTTTCACCAAGAGCTGCCATTTCCAGCTCCCCTCAGCGCTGAGCATTACTTATCACCCCTGACCTTGAAGTGGCTCATCCTCCACTTTGTTTCACTTGGCCTGAGCACAAGCCTCCGAGCCCCAGAGCAGGGACAGGATCCACAGCCTCCCTGGCACAGCTCTTGGGAGCAAGCAGCTCCAGCTGGCAGCTGAGGCTCAGTGGGAGAATCCAGGGAAGAATCCAGGAAGAGGGAAAGCATTGCTTCCCTCCTGCAGCTCTGGGGAACCTGCTGATTGCTCTTTTCTCTCTGCTCTGACCCTGCCCTCACGGTGCACAAGGACTCAGCTGCTCATGGGAGAGAATCCCAGGGCAGCTCTGTTGGGGAGATAAAAGGGGTGAGAGCAGCCATCAGTGGGTCCTCTGCATGGTAGAGGCTGGGAGTGACTGAGTGGATGGACAGAGCGGATTTTGCTGTGAAGGAAGGTGAGTGAGGGCCAAGCTTCTCTCAGCTGCCCTGGCAAGCTGAATTGCCTGTGCCAGCAGCGAATGCACAGAGCAGAGCAGAAAGGGGACGGGGACAGGTGCCCCACTGTGTCCCCACACCAAAGTTCGTCAATTAGCTCCCCATTATCCTCGTGATCCTGTCGTTAAGCGAGAAATCCTTTATGGAGGAGTTAGAAATGTGTTTCAGCATTGCTTTGCCTGTGTGCAGCCCTACCACACACCACCCCAGCCCCAGTTTCCCACCCAGAGAAGACCAGCAGCCCACACTGGAATGGGAGAGCTCTGGCAAGGTGTCCTGCAGTTCTGTCTGGTTTCTGCCGTGCCTTGCCCCTCTTTGTCCACGGAGTGTCTCACCCAGGTGTGGGAGCCAAGCCCCAGCTGCTGGTCAGGCAGGGTGCCTGGCACAGGGCTGGGTGCACTCTGGCACTGGAAGCAATGCCAGCTGAGGGGCTAGGAGAGCTGAACGGGCTCCATATCCACGGCAGAGTTTGTTAAACGGCCCCAGCAATTAGGGAAATCCTGGCACTTTGTCTGACAAAGACTGGGAGATCAGGCCCTCCCTGTGACTCCACTCAGAGTCTCACTCTGCCATGATTTTGGTTCCACAGAGGATCCATGCACTTTTCTCAAAGAAAGCTCTCAGGGGCAGCATCTCCCCAGATCCCAAATGCCTCACCTCTCTCCAGCCCGGGAATTCTGCCAGGCAGATGTGCTGGGGGCTCTGCAGTGCTCACCCCTGCTCCTCTCACAGAAGGCAAAATGCATTTGAACATTCTGAGATGCTTTTTGTGTGTCTGTACCTGGTCAGTGAGGACCACGGCAGTTCTCTGTCCGTCACCTTGGAGGAACTGCTGATTTCAGCAGCTTTGTATTGGCTTGCTCAGAATAAATTGTGTTTTCTTGCAGTAATTTTCAGTGACACTGATGGTGGTTCAGGCATTCAGACCTCAGCTCAGCCCACAGCCCAATGCCTGCCTTGCATGCCTGGTTTTACATGTTATCCCAGATAAACAGTGTCTTTATCCCTGATAACCTGCCCCTGATCTGGGGGTCCTTAGGACAAACGTGCTCAAGTCCTATGTTCCAGCTTTCTCTTTTGTGATCAGAAAAGCTGGAACTACATTAAAATGGGAGCTGAGGGTGTTTCATAGTTACAAGATGTCAGCAGCCAAGAGGTTTAAGAAAAGCAGGAGGGAGAGAGGCTTCCAACAAAATCCTCAGGCCTGGCAGCCTTGTGCCTGTGCTGCAAATAGCTTGTCCTGTGGCTCATCTGCAAACTCTTAACATCCACGTGACTTGGCTTATGCCATGATTACCTTACCTGCCAGCCAGCCTCGTCTTAAAAAGAAACAGAGAAGTGCAAAGGCATTCCTGCAT
Source organism: Vidua macroura (assembly GCF_024509145.1). Classification (NCBI taxonomy): domain Eukaryota; kingdom Metazoa; phylum Chordata; class Aves; order Passeriformes; family Viduidae; genus Vidua; species Vidua macroura. Next base: position 1,134,976 of record NC_071579.1, on the reverse strand, counting down.
CAAGCCCCGCAGGAATGCTCTGGGCTCCCTGTTCTGCTTCTGCTGCTAATCGCCAGGGGAATTTGTACCCTCTGCCTTAGCTGCCTGCTCTCAGCAGCCCCTGGAGTATTTCAATTGCAGATGAGTTGCGCAGCTTTTACCAAAGTTGGTCTGACCTACAGAGTGGCCATTAAGCTCCAAATGCCCCTGGCTCTGGGCACGCAGTGGAACAAAAGCGGGGTTTGTGGTCACCCTCCGGGCCACAGCCAGCGCTGTAATGACGGCTGGCACAGTGGCATGGCCGCGGCTCAAGGAAGGAGCAGCTGCTCACCACCGTCATTGGGTTCCCTTTTTGGGGTCTGTCTCCAGGACAAAGAAACGGGAAATCTGTAACTCTGTAGCTCTCCTCTCGGCCTCGAGCAGCCTCTAGGTAGCGAGAGCAGCGATCGGCAGCAGGCACGCCCAGGCAGGGAGGCCACCCCTCCGGTGCCGTGCTGTGGCACGGCCACGCAGGCACGGCCCCACCAGCTGTGCTCCCCGTGCCTGTAGGAAAGCAGGATAGGGGCTTCCTCCTATTGCTGTGGGACCCAGAGCCTGGCCTCAGTCCCCAGACATGCTATTATGTCCCTCCTGTCAGCGGGCAGGAGCCTCTGCAGCCAAAGTGTGCCAGAGGCCACCCTCCTCGGCTCCCAAGGCAGGTGCCTGGGGCAAGATGCCATCGCAGCTGCAAGGGGCTCATGGCTATGAAGGGGGGAGCATGAAACTCCAGGAAAGGTCCTGAGGAGCCACACACACCTCAGAGTCTCCGGGCTCGGGCTCCACAGGGACCCACACAGGTCCCAGTGCATAGGATTTGGGGTCGCTGTAGCTGCTGCAAGCACATTTTGTTCTGCTCTTCTATGCAAATCCTGTCCCTGCTGCCAATTTGGGGGCGCCCCAGCTGTGGCCGACGGGGAGGGTGCACTTTTGTTCCGGGTGCTGTGCCACAATAGGGCTGGGGAATCCTGTTTGCAGTGAGCATGGGCAGCGTGCCAGGGAAGCAGAGGGTGCTGGAGTGGCCAGAGAGCACCCGCAGGGCTGGGAGGGTGAAGAGGGGAGAAAAAGACAAAATAGAGAAAAAGCCGTGACAGAGGAAACAGGTTTATCATCTCTCTGCAGAGCGCTGGGGCTCAGCCACAAGGGGTTTTCTGTGGCATGATTCAAAATTACACTGGGCTGATGTATGCAGCCATGAGTGAGCTCTGAGAAAGCCTCGTGGCCGGGTCTAACAGCCCCGCTGGGGTGGGCACGGGGAGCAGGGACTCCCCAACTTCTGCTTTATCCCCTGCGGTGGGTTTGTGAGCTCAGACATGCATGCGGCAGCTGGGAGCAGCCGTGTGACGCTGCGCAGGGCTCGGAGCTGTGGGCAAACCCCGGGGCAGCCCTGCAGGGCACCCAAACGGTGCACGGGGCAAGGCGGGGGAGAAGGGGACAGACTGGGGAGGGGAGGTGGCATGGCTGCTCCAGCGAAAGCAGAGCCAGGAATACATCTGGGCAGACAGGCCAGAGACTGCAGGGCTGCAGGACTGCAGAGAACTGCAGGAAGTGCAGGAGGGAATCTGCGGGGGAGAAGTCAAACCCCACCTCTCTCCGGTGCGGGATGCTCAGCGACCCTCAAAGAGCTCAGGTCTGGGGTGACCAACAGGGGCAGAGTGGCGAGGGGGTCAGGGGCTCGGCAGGTGACCCAAGTCCTGCCCTTGTCGAGCGCTCATGACCGGCACAGCTGCACCACCGGGGACAGGGGAGATGGCACAGCTGGGGCGTGCTCGGGGGCAGGATGTGGGGCTGGCTCAGGCCAGTGGAGGAGGGTTGGTCCCACAGTCAGCTGTCCCTGGCCAGCCAGCCCAGCACCCCACCCCCAGAAAAGCCTTAATTTTTGGTGGCAGAAAATCGACATCCTCCTTTCCAAAAGGGCACACTGAGGCAACACAGTAAAGTGTGAGGGGCAGAAGGGACCTCCCGAGCCCCTCAGCCTGGCTCTGTGGGACATCCCTCCCTGGCCCTGGTGGGATTCAGAGCCCTCCAGAGCTGTGGCAGCTCACACTGGCCACACAGGGAAGGAGAACAAGGACCATGGTGTTCAAAGGCTGAACTTCAAGCCCTGCCACCCTGGCCACTGCTGTCCAAGCACTTCTCTGGTGTTGAGTGCTCTGGGCAGGTGCTGCAGGCACAACCCTCCACACCACTGGGATATTCACCCATAGCAAAACAGCTTCCAGAAACCATCTGTGGCCAGACTGCCTTGGGATCCCAGAGGAAAAGATGCTGGAACTGGATCTTTCTCAAAACCTACTCAGAAGAGGGGTTTACAAGTGTGAGGAGCTGCTTCAAAGCAGAAGAACCAGCTGGTGCCCAAGTCAACACAGAAACCAAAACCCTCTTGCTCCCAGAGTGGTGCCAGTGCAGAGAGCGGCCACAGCCTGTGCCAGGAGAGACTGGTTGATATTTGGCACGGTGGCTGAAGCACCCAGCCAGACTTTGCCATCCTGCTGCACTCTTCCTCTCCACTCGTGCCCCACCCATGGCAGGTTTGGCAGCATCTGGGAACCAGCTCAGCCTGTCTGCTCTTGCTGCCTGTCTGTCTGCTCTTTCACTCAGGGAGCAAACCCCCGTCACCCAAACCTGGCGTGCCCAGCAGTGTAAACCCTCCAGTGGGCAGTGGGGTACGCAGCCCCTGTTCCCTGCTGCGGGCACTGTCCCCAACAGCACCCCTGGCTCTGTAGCACAAAGACACCCAGGGGTGCCCCGACCTGAGCTGAGGGGTGTCAGCAGCCAAAAAGGACAGCTTTTCACCTCTGTGCTCACACGATGAGCAGAGCAGCTCCCAGGACACCCTGCACCAGCATCTTTTCTTTTGCACTCTGTCTCTACCCCGTGCCAATATGTTCTGAGTGGCAATGGGCGCACTGGGGGAGAAGGGAGAGCTCAGCTCAGCTCTCTAAACCCACCCAAGCAGGGCTCAGGTGCTACAGAGCCTCCAGGAGTTTGCCCCGCTCCCACGTCCCACTTCCCCTCTGCTCCGCCTGTGCCCCACATGGGACAAAACCCCTCGCGTCCACCCGGCTGAGGGGGACCCGGCTGAGGGGGGAATGCCCAGCGGACAAAGGCTGTTCCAGAGCCCCTGGAAGCAGAGGGGGACCTCAGAAGCAGAAATAGAAATGGACAAGGTGCTGGGCAGGGGGTGACAGGCAAAATCCCTGCGGGAAGCGTCTCCCTCCGTCCCAGACCCGGCTGCACGGTGGGACGAGGCCAGCAGCCCCGCCTGGTCCGCGAGCCCTCGCAGGCACATCCCCGGCGTCACGGGCAGGCTGCGGCTCTTTGGGGAGGCCAGGGCACCGCAAGGCGCTGGGGGTGCCCTGAGGATGAGCTCCCTTTGTGTCCGCAGCCCCGGGCAGGCACTGCCATCTGCAGGCAGAGCCCCGGGACCGGTCCGGCTGCTGCCAGCACCGCGACCCCCGAGCCGGCAGGGACCGGCCACCGCCCCCAGCAGGGACCGGCCAGCGATCCCAGCCGGGACCGGCCACCTCCCCCAGCAGGGACCGGCCACCTCCCCCAGCAGGGACCGGCCACCGCCCCCAGCCGGGACCGGCCACCTCCCCCAGCCGGGACCGGCCACCTCCCCCAGCCGGGACCGGCCACCTCCCCCAGCAGGGACCGGCCACCGATCCCAGCCGGGACCGGCCACCTCCCCCAGCCGGGACCGGCCACCTCCCCCAGCAGGGACCGGCCACCGCCCTCAGCCGGGACCGGCCACCGCCTCCAGCCGGGACCGGCCACCGATCCCGGCCACCGCACACCGCGGCGGGGAGCCCCTGCTGCAACGGGACCCTCCCAGCCGAGAGCAGCCGCCACGTAACACACGGAGAAAAGGGCAGCGGCTTCTCCTCCCCTCTGCCCGAGCAGCCTGACGAGCTGAGCTCACACCTTGGCTGCGCAGGAGGGGCAGAGATGCCAGCAAAGCAAAACCACCTGCCTGTCCACACCTCCCCTGTTCGAGGGATTTTGAACGCAGCGAGGAAATTGCTCGTAAGGTGCTCCCTGGAGCTCCATGCTGGCCTGCGGGAGGGGAGGACTCCTCGTCTTCCCTCTAGGCAAGCAGCACTTGCAGTTCCGTGCCCCGCTCACACTGGCACAGCCCACGGGGGATACACACCCCACTCACTCCCGGTTTGTGCTGCTTCTCGTGCTGCCCTTGTGAACAGCATGGCCACAAAACTGTCCCCATAAAATTCTGCCCGTGCCAACAGCTTTCCTGCCAACAGGCAGAGATGTGCCAGCAGGGAGAGACCCCTGCTATAACCAAAGTACAGCTTCTCTGGCAGAAAATGGTCAAGATCACATCTTTCAACTAGTTCTGCCTCCAAAAAGGAGCCCTTAGCCCAGGTGGTTCCATCTATGGGGTCTTCACCCTCCTGCGTCCCTGGAGGGAAGGAAAGCATCCCCCAAGGTAACAGCAAGGAGACAAAGGACACTCCACGCCGCAGAGGGGATTTTTCAGAAGCATTTATTTCACTGCTGACACTGGGCTTGCAGGAGGCAGCTGCTCCCCGAGCTGCCCCGTGCTGCAGAAACATCATCCCCTCAATCACAACAATCCACGGACGCTCGGTGTCTGAACGGTGAGACCTTCCAGCACCGACGTTACACAGACCTACATCACTGGGACATTCACCTGGTAGGGACACCACTTAAAAGGACTTAAAATCATTATAATAATTATAATAAAGCAACCTACAAAGTAACACTTAGAGGCATCATGCAGAAACCAGATTACTTTAGACTATATGGCAGCTCAGAGTTGCTGGGTTCGTTGGTGGACAAGTGCTGACTGCATTCTGCCAGTCCAACAAGGTGCCAAGTTGGGGAGCATTCCCAGACAGGACAACAGCTGTGTTTCCCATCCTGTGCCAGGAAACACTTCCAGGTCACAGTTTATACATCCAGAACTACACAAGGTTATGTGCTTGTAAAAGGTGCTGGGAAGTCCTGAAACTTCCTTCTGTGACACCACCTGCTTCCTCTACCAAGTGGCAGACACTTGAGTGCAGCAGAGTGCCTGAGCTGTGGAGTTTCTTTTTTCTTTCTCTCTTTTTTTTTTTTTTTTAATAAAACCAAAATCTGACTGCTAAAATGTTATTCTCAGCACAGGTGGACCAAAAAAAAAATTATTAAAAAAAAATCACATTACACTGGAGATACAGAGATTGGCCCATAAGAAAGAAGAAGCTCTATACTATTGCCCCATAATGAGTTGTTATTCACCTACAGTTTCAACTTCCCAAGTGAGGTAGGGAGAAGGTGACCACGGGTAAAAGAAGTGGTGTTTCTAAAGGATTCCACTGTTTTGAAGTTATCCTAATCCTTCATGTAAAGTTAAAGTGTTCTTCACAGAAACACTGCCTTTTCTTCACAACAACATTCAGAGTTTTGGTTTTTTGGTTGTTTTGGGTGAGGGAGAGAGGGAGAAAGAAAACAAGGATCCCAGAGATGAAATGCTGGCAGTTTTGACACATTTCTGAAGGAAAATACAGTTATAAAAAGGAAGGAAATAATGTAGTGAATCTGCAGCTAGAAGGGAAAAATAGAGTGCGCTGACATAGTTTGCACTGTGCCCGTTCCAACAGCATTGAATTACACACCCTGTTCACATGGAAACACACTGTCACACACAGCTGTCAGGAGAGGGAGAGTGGACACTTAGAAACCTGGAGTTTAATTTTGCAGGAACCAGTTAATACAGAAGCCTTCCACCGCCCCTCCTAGAACTGGACAGAATGTGTTTTAAGGCATAGTTTAACATCCATTCTTCCTAAAGCAATTTACAGTGTAACAAGCCAGGATGTCAGACACAAAACACTCAACAGGTATTCTGACAGAGGTGAAAGCTGGTTTATGTACAGTGAAATTATTTGCCTGCAAACGGGGGAGCCTTGAAAAAGAAAGAAAGAAAAAGAACTGCAGACCCAGATTCTAAAAAAGCAAACATTACCAACACAAGGAATGTTCATTAGAGTCCAGTTCTCACTAGAGCTACTCAACAGGAGGATGTACAATACGATTATGCTAAACAGCACTGATTGACTGTTCCCCGAGCGCCCCGGGAAGGGGAAGAACCTTGGGAAGCCAAACTCTGCAGTATCCCAGTGCAAACTGCCTCAGAGGAAAAGCCTGCAGTCAACAAGCCTTTACAGCTGCTGTTAGGCTCCACTAAGGGATGCAGTAGCCAGGTGTCACCTAACAACTCCAGGACACTCCTGTGAAGGCGGTGGTCCTGTGTGGATTCTAATGCACATCCCCCATAAGCAGTGTCCTGCACACATCCACCTGCCAGGCTACTGGCTTTCCCTCTTCCACGGCTGGGCCAGCTCACAGCCACCAGAACCTCACATAGACAATCAGCATGATGAAGAACACGGCTACGGCCGCCAGCTTGGCATATGTGGAGCGCATGTTCAGGTACTTGGCGTCCTGGCGGTACTTCTTGGACAAACTGGACAAGTTGTTGGCCTTGGAATCAAGAGCTGTTCAAGGGAAAGGGGAGAGGAGTTAGGATTAACTGGATGTTCCCCAAATGTTACATTAAGTTTACAAGTTTCTCTGGAGAACCCGGAAGCGCAGCGGTCTCACGTGGCAGCGTGCCCTGTGCCCCCTGCGGCGCTCCAGGGCTTGTCCTGCTGGGATGAGAGCCACCCGAGCCGGTGAGGTGCTGGTCTCTCCCCACAGCAGCACCAGCACCTGCCAGCTGCTTCAGAATACAGCTGATCCAGCTGACACCCACTGGGTTCACTGCTTTTCTCAGGAGGGTCAAGCCTTTCCCTCAGGACGCTCTGCCCACCCAGCTGCCCGAGGAGACAGAACTGTGTGCCAAACACTGGCCATTCCCAGTACCTGACAGGGCCTCTCCTCGCTGTAAGACCTCCTCAATGTTGGCCACCATAATCCTCTGCACATCTTGCAGCTCTGTGTTGATGGAGCCCAGGTTCCTCCTCGCCCGGCTATCAATGTAGAGCTTCTTGGTTTTCTGGATGTAGGTGTCTGGAAGGAGACAGGGCTGAGTCAGGGGGAGTCACCTAGCACAGAGCTGCCTGGCTGCAGGAGTGGGAGCATTGCTGAGACAGCCAGAAGACCACCTGCAAATATTCACTGGAGTGAAGCCAAGAGGCTAAAAGCAGGAAATCTGAATCTAAGGACATGCACCATTTCCATACCACTTCTCTACTCTCCTGCTCAGAACACCCATGTCTCCAGTAGCAAGGAGAATTCGAGCTCTCAGTTCCATAGGACAAGCTGCAGAGAATCCCATGGCTGCTGCTCCCTCCCAGCAAGAGGTTTCCCAACTAGCCACAGGGAGAGGGACCTCACCAAATTCAATGAAGGAATAGGGCCTGGAGACTGTTGGAACCTTCTTGCCATGCTGCTCATCAAACTCTGAGTGCAAGTCTTCCAGGTAAGCAAAGGCCAGTTTCTTGGGGAATCCAGCTTCACACAGGACCAGGTAACACACTCCTTTCTCGATGATGTAGCTAAAAGAATGGCAGACAGAGCATTAATCAATCAATTTTGAATCTATCCTGTCAAACACCACCCTGCATGCCTTTATTCCTATGAGGCAATGAGAACTGGGTACAAGAACCTTTGGTTTTCAGTGTCTGGATCAAGTGTAAACCTTTCTGCAAAGCAATTGCTTATCTTTTCTTTAGCCAAAATAAATTTTCTTGTAGCCTCAGACCCTACACCCATGCCAAGTCTTGGGCTTTGACTTCAGTTGAACAAAAGCTGGCTCATGAATACCATTAGCTCAACAAAATACCAGCAACAAAAGAGCTGTAATTCTGGAGTATAAAAGAGAGAACACCCTGCAGTCAGGAGGAAGGGAGCACAGGGAAGTTTGCCAGCAGAGTAGAGGGGAAGGTGGCCAACGTGTCTCTAATTGGCAGCACAGCCAAGTACCCGAGGCCCACAAATGGGAAGCTGAGGCACTGAGATTAGGAGACACACACAGGAATTGGTCTCAGCATCTTGGGAAGGCACCCAATGACTGCCAGCTGTCCCTCTCATTTCAGAGAGCTGGGTGTCCCCCTCCTCCACCACCAGCAGCCTGTTGGAGGGGTGCTGCTATGCACATGCATCACCACAGGGGCAGCTGGGGAGGGGTACTGGTGCTGGGTGGGTTCTGGTGACCTTATGGGCTCGCCATGGGTGCGTGTGACCGTGCCACCAGTTCTCTGGCTGCAAGGTGAGGAGCTCCAAAGCACACAGTGACACACCTGCTGCTGTGTAAAGCTGCTTTGTTTGCCCCCCAGCTGAGGGCACATGGGTCCTCTTCTCACCCCACTACCAACCTTGAGATTATTTAGGCTTCACTGTGTCACTCTGCTGCTCCACATTCCCAGCTGAATTTTCCTCCTTGTTTAGCCAGTATAAAAATAAAGGCTACAATACTCCCACCACAACCGAGGGGGTGGAGACAGTAAACAGCCCTGTAAACACTTTTGAATGCTTATCTATATTCTTCAGGGTGGAGTGTGAATGCTACTTTTAGGTTACCTTCCTTTGACTTTCTGCATAATGCCATTAAGCATTAGTCTGGTTAGCATAAAGATTAGCAGTGTATTAAAGAAATGATCCAGTCCTGAGGGCACCGTATTAAATAAGCAGCTTAAAATTTTGTTAATAGGCACATCAGGCTTACAAAACAACTTCAACCCACTCCCCACTGTTTTTCCAGATACCCCAGCAGGGTCATGTCCTTTAAATTAGCCATCCTCACCTTGTTCCTGGGCTCAGGAGTATCCATTTGTCTTGCCTCTATATGGCCCGTGTGTGAACCCTGGCAGCCTTCAAACAACAACAGATTTACCCCAAGCAGAAGCAAGAAACTCCAGCTGCCATCATCCATTCCACAGCATGTCCCACATGCCTGCCGTGGCCTTTGGTCCTTTTTATGTTCCTCAGCTTGGACTGCATCAGTGCCCAGGCTAATCCTACACTACTACATCATCAAGCCTCTGTTCTTCCCTTACCCCCGGAGACCTGCTTGCCACACTGGGGTTCCTAAAGGTCATCACCCAGAGCTTGACTTAGCCACTGCCATGATGAGCAAGACTTGAGCAAATCTATTGAAATGAGGAGAAGCGGTGTCAGAAGGGAATTCTGACAGCACTGCTGGAGCAGCACTCCCCAGGTGAGAGAACTCTGAGGAACATGTCCCATCAGCACAGCTCTGTTTAGCTCTGCCTGGCTCAGCTGGTCCTGCCCGGAGCTCTTCAGCTGCATTTCCCACTTGCTTCTCCCTGGTCTGCTATTCAGTGTGTTGGATTTAAAGTTGGCCTGTCAGCACCGCAGAGAGTGAGCTCACCTCACTCTGGCCAGATTCAGACAATTTTGTCAACTTCGGACCAGAGTTCCTGCACAGCTGGGCCTCTCAGTTTCATACTCTGTGTGCACCTCCAAGCTTCAGCACCTGCCTGCATGTCCTCACACAAGGGGCAGATGTGGCCATTTGCCACTGTTAACTCTGTGCAGAGTGCAGCCAGCAGGTCTCTTGTAATCACGCTGGCTATCTTCAGAGAGAAAAGCTTTATCCTGCTAACAGTGAAAAAAGGCCAAGGGTTGCTTTTAAATGACAGGTAGGAGTCACTTCAGCCATTCATCAGCCAAAGGTCACCTGCTCACTGACAGCACAGCAGCGCTGTCGGTGTTCCTGCACCTGCACAGTGCTGCTGCTGGAAGGGTGACACAGCTGCTGAAACCTTGGCACAGCATTTGACAGAAATCACCCAAGTGCTCACAATTTAAACTTCAAGTTTCAGGAAGGCTCGGCTCTGCTTTGAACTGACGAAGCTGAAGACGTTCTACAGCACCTCAGCAAGTTCAGCAATGCCCTTGGCCGTGCTGCTCACTGCCCCCACAGGATGCTCTGCCCTGCTTTGTGCTGCCCTCAGCAGTCAGAGCTCTGATCTGGCACAAGATTGGTGTGCTGCGTTACCCAGCAGCGTGGCCGTGGGCCGGTGGTATTTTACACTAAGTCTCAAACTCCCCCATCGCCTCCCCTTCCTGCAGAGGAAAGGTTCTGACCTGAAATTGTTCTTTTCATACAGGTCCTGCTGCAATGTCCCACCTCAAAGGAGACAGAAGCAAGTGCTCTGCAGCAGCAGCTGTCAGTGGCCAGCAAAACCCAGTCAGGGACTAACTCAAGCCAGAAGGAGGAACACTCCTGACCTGCCAGGTAACCTGGCTGCTCCTTTGAGACAGCTGGCAAACCAGGCCTGCCCAAGCCCTTCCTCCTCGTCAGAACTGCTGTCATTACAGCCACCACTAAGAGGCTTTGATTTCCTGGGCAAGTGTTGCCACCTTCCCAGACATCTCTCTGCTTGCATCATGGAAGGAACTCAAGAAGGGATTTACTGGGATCTACACAGGCTCTTTCCCAAGGTTTCACTGCCAGGCAGAGCTACACCTGTGCTGTGCCAAAGAGACACTCAGAAATGAGGCAGTTTTTAAATTCTGTGAAGATTTTACTTGTAGAAAAAGCAAGAGGAAGAGCAGCACTTAGCACTTCAGCAACAACACCCAAATCCAACAGGAGATAAGGATGGCCAGGTCAATCAGGGCCATCCTTTGACAACTGTAACTCCTTATCAAAGGCAACCAGAAGCCCAGAGAAAAGATTTTTTTTTTAAATCTTGTCACAGTTAGCAGACAAAAGACAACCACGAGAAAAGCATCCCCCAAAACCTCACGGCTTTTGCCAAAGATGACCCCATCCAAAAAAAACATCTCTTCACGCCGCTGTATCTCTGAAGAAAGGGTCAGGGTGGGAGATTTTGCTCCTGTTGCTGGAGCAGAGGCCTGAAGCCAGGCTTGGCCTGCATTCGAAGGCCACCTCCCCCTCTCCCAGCCACAAGCACACACCCAGTCACCAGGAGTCACCTGGCACCGAGAGAGACCCGGTGGGGATCCTGGCACACTCCTGCCACAGCTGCACAGCTCTGCCTGCAGAGCCCACCTGGCACCTGAGCTCTGTCCAACAGGCATTCCTGTCACGGCACAACTCTGGTTCCCGGCCGGATCTTGACTAAGTGCTCCAGCATTGTTCTGCCAGGTAAGGACATGGCACAGAAAGAAGCATTTCCCTCCTCACACACCAGCTTTCCTGCCTTCCAGGGACTGTCAATTCCCCCTCTGTTCACCCACCTCTGCACCTCCCCTGCTCTTAAGGAGTAAGGACGTCTGACCTCTGTAAGATTTCCTTATTCCACATCCATGCTCCCTTGCAGGAGTACTGGTGGAGAATGCCAAAAGTGCTTTCGAGTCGAGAGCTCCCAAAGAGTTAAGGGAATTAACTAAACACACCCAACAAATCTAGCAACAGTCAGACTGAATTTCCTGGATGAAAGAAAGAAATCTGTCAGGTATTAGGACAACAATAATAGAAATATTCTGAGATGCTCGATGTGCCTGTAACTCATGAAAAGCTGAGCTCTCACAGGGCACAGAGAGGACAATCCTGCGCAGCAGGAGCTCACAGTGGCACTGCCACGCTGCCTGTGCAAGGACAGGCCTCTTTAAAGACAAGATACAGGCCGCCCAGAAAATCCAGTGAAGGCACAACAGAGAGGGCAAACAGACAAAAAGGCGGCGGGGAGGGGGGGAACAGAACCTGTGCTGTCTGCAGCAAAGGCAGAACCACGAACGTGGATGAAAACCAAGCGCCAGGCCCGCGTGCCAGGCAGCGGCAGCTCCCACGCTGTCCCTGTGCAGCAGGGCTCACGGGCAGCCGCCTTTCCAGCCGGCCCGGGGCCCGACTCAAAGAGCCCTCGCCCGCTCCCGCGATCCCCGCAGCCCTGCCGGTACTCACTGGAAAGCCATGGCTCCCGCCTCCAGGGTGCACCTCGTCGGGGACTGCTCGTTCAGCTTGCGGAAGAGCTGCTTCGCCTGGCTCTGGTACTGCTGCAGGTCGCGGCCTGACTGAGGAGGCAGGGAGGGAGGAGAGCGGGCTGCTGGGCCGCCACCGGACACACACCGGCGGGGCTCCGGGGCTGCCGGGACCGGCCCGACACCCGCCGGCGCCCGGGACCACCCGCCGCCACCGGGAGGCAAACGCCGGTGCCGGGGCCGCCCCGCTGGGAGAAGGGACCGCGCGGCTCCCGGTGGGTCGCCCTCCGCCCGCTCCTCACCGGCACGCCGGCCCCTCCCCGCCCGATCCCCGCCAGCCCCACCTGCTCGTCCTCTTGCATGGAGGCGGCGAGGGGGAGCCCGTCCGCCACGCGGGCGATCATCGTCAGCAGCACCATGGTCGCGCCCGCCGCCCGCCCTGCCACGGAGCCGCCCGCCCTGCCACGGAGCCGCCCGGAAACTGCCACCGCCGCTTCCGGTGCGCGGCCGCCGCGCCGCCGGCACTTCCGCCCGCGGGAAGCGCGGCCGCACCGAGCGCGCCTGCGCCAGCGCCGGGCCACGCCCCCGCGCTAGCCACGCCCACGGCGCGCCCCTCCCTTAGAGCAGGCACGGCCCCGCCCCCGGCCCCGCCCCGTGAGGCGCCCCCCGCGGGCGGGGCGGGGCGGGGCGGCCCGGCGCGGTGGGCGCGCGCCAGGGCGGCGGGCACAGCCATGGCGGCGGCGGCCGAGCGGAGCCGCCTCAGCTTCCCCGGCGGCGCCGGGGCCCTGGGGCGGCCCGTGCCTATGAACCTCTTCGCCACCTGGGAGATCGACGGCTCCAGCCCCAGCTGCGTGCCCAGGTAACGGGCGGGCGAGGGCGCGGACCGCGCCCCCTTTCCTCCCCGGCTTCGCGGCTGCCTCCTCGACCCCCGTTCCCGTCACCTGTGCGGTCCTCCCCGCGATCGCAGGGCCCCCTTCCCACCCCTCGCCGCCACCGCAGTGAGCGGCGCGGCTCCTGCCGTCCCTGCCGTGGCTTTTGGGATGGGTGGCGGTGCAGGACTCGCGAGCCTGCGGGGGTGGGGGGCTGCTGCCGTCCGCGTCAGGTGTGCGCGGGGGTCACCTTCACGGCGAGCGTCCCCCCGCCGGCCCCCGGCGCGGGCCGAGTGCCGGTGGCAGGCTGTGGCGCTCCCCCGGCCCCGCCATCCCCCGCGGGTGCCGTGTTAGCGGCGCCTTTCCCGGGCAGTGCCCCGCAGGGATGGGCTCGGGGTGCGCATCCCTTTCTCCGGTGAGGGCTTTTCGCCCTCCGCCCGTCTCCGTGCCTCTGCCGTGTGTGTAAACACGCGGCCGTGGTCCCTGCCTGCGCCGCCTTTAGCCCGCATGGCAGGCATTCCTCTTAGTTTTGATAAATTTTGCGCTCTTCAAGCCCAGCTCAGAACAGGATGCCTCTGAGGATTTAAGCGTGCCGGAGACAAATCTTTGAAGCGCTTCTCTTTATCTCTGTTTCTTTGGTTTTTGTTTTGTTTTCCACGAGGACATAGCGAGTGAGCAGAAAGGGAACAGAGCCATCGGGCTGACCTGGCAGGAGCGTAAAGCTCTGCAAGCTTTACCAAACCCCCCCCTCAAATCCCTCCGTCTTCTGCGCCATCCACACAGCAGGTTGGACTTGGTGGCCATGCCCCTGTATTGCAGGGACGAGTAACTATCATAAACACTGCCCACAGTCGTAGCGATCTGACATCGTGGGCAGGGAGATAGAGGGGTAGAAGCAAACCTGAGTCCTGCTATTGCAGGTAATCTGGGTCTATAGCAGTTTATCTGTGCTAGCAGCGCCTCGGGCAGCAGCTTTTTCAGCTTGTGTCTCGTTCAGCCTTTCTTTTCTTCATCGGGGGTCCGGCCCCCGGGGGAATGCGCCCCTCTTCAAGGAGTCCCTTTGCTGTGGAAGTTGTCACCTGGATGGGAATAGCTGGGGGAGCAGCTGGTGCTTTTTCATTTCTGCTCTAGACAAGAAAGTGTCCCTGCTCCTGGCAGAGGGTTGGACTTACATGATCTTTAAAAGGTCCCTTCCAACCCAAAGCATTCTGTGGTTCCAGTGCGATTGGCACTGTCCCTGCTGTGCAGAGGACACGAGGGCTCTGACAACAATTCTCTCCACTGCACCCTTTGCTACAGGAAGGCAGCTGGGTTTCCATCCCAGCCAACCTCATAACAGTGGCTGTTAAACAAATAAAAGCCCAAATGTCCGACACTCTCAAGGACTTCTCATTCTGCATTATCATTTATGCTGATGCTTGCAGAGCTGCAAACGAGCTCACAACACAGCCTGCTTGTTTGCAAATCTGTAGATGACCAGAAAATGCAGTGTAAGGACACTGACCCTGCCTTGGGGTGGTAGGGGGTGGGAAGCACAAGGGTGGGTCCCGGGTGCTGGAATTGCGGTGGGCAGCTGTTTGAGCTTCCTGGAGGAATGTGGGGAATGCAAAGCACATGTGGCTATCTGGGCAGGTGGGGCAGAACCGGGGTTTGGGGGGGAAAAGTCTGGAATTGCTGAAGCAAGCTGTGAACAGGGGATGAGGAAAGTGATCAGATTGCCTGCCCTGAGGCACTGATGGAAGAATCGGGGTGTTTGAGACCTTGTAGGAACAAACCTTTCGGCTGAGGGAGTTTGGTGGGGCGGTGGGTCCCTATGCTCTGGCCCTGCTGTTGCCATTACCTTTGCTTGCTCTTCCTGGGTGCCCTTTTTCCCTCGAGCCAGGGGGATGAGCTGCCACCCACCTGCTGCATCTGCTGCTGCCCACCCTGTGAACCTGTCTTTCCACAGATGTGGAGTTTTCTGCTGGACACGGAGTGTCCCCAGGGGCTGGGCTGAGGCTGCAGTTGTGGCTGTGGGTGCCAGGGGTTTGTTAACCCAAAGTGAGGTCAGGAGCAGCTGCGGTTGCAGGCTCGGCGGGGATGTTGGTCCTGTGGCACGGTGGGGTATGTGCTGGGCAAACACCAGGTTCTGCAGCAGTCAGTGCTGCTGTTTCTGATCATTGATCATCATGCTTTGCATTTCATTACGGGCTTTGCAACAGACATTTCTGTCAGAGAAAGCAGGAGTCTGAAAACCTTTAAGTTATGCCACTGCCTCTGCCTTTTAAATTCATATGGTAATGATTTTCACTATTGCACCATGACATTTAAGATTGTTTTATCTTAAAGCAAGAGATATTAGAATGAAATCTTCTGCGTGGGAAACCATATCCCAAGTGAGCTTGTTGTCCCAGCAAATGTCTGTTGGGACGTGAGAGGCGGATGTGGAGGAGAGTGGGCCTTGCTGTGTGGTCAGACACTGTGGAACTGCCTTGGCCTCTTCTGAGATTTCCACCAGTTCCCTTCCGGGTCTCTGCTGGCAGGACAGGCTTTCCAAGCAGAGAAGAGATTTGAACTTGGCACAAAGTCAGAAGATTCACGAAGAGGAGCGCGTGCCTGGGGAGGGAATGTTGCTTCCTTCCCTTTTCTTGTTGGTTCAATAAATCTTAGCCCATTTCTAAGGTGTTTTCCTATGATGACCTGGAGCAGGAGGGGCTGGGTGGAAGCAGTTTCTGGAGTGGTCTGTGCCTGCACTGCTCCAGGTTGTCTGGGTGGGTGCTGAGGTGGAGTGCCTTGTGTGGATGTGTGTGTGTGTGTGTGCTTCAACATACTCTGGTGGGTGATTTACTGGAAGTCCACTCAGCTTGGGTGGGGTGTCAGCAAAATCTGGAAGGCTGCCTTGGTGGATCCATGGAGTTTCCTTGTGTGAGAAGGCTACGTCTAAACTTAAGGAAGAACAGTAGGGAAGACTCCTGGCGGTGTTCTGCAGTTGTGCGCTTAGTGTGAAACATGAGGTGAGGTGGTGTTTTGCATTTGTTCTGGCTTCTCTTACTCCTCTGCTGTCTGCAGAAGTGATTTTATGATTTATTCTTCAGCACACGTAGCTCCTGGGGGGTTTGACCATAGCATTTCTGAAATGCAGCTACTTTCTTTTAGTCATCCCAGAAATGTGACTCAAAATGTCTCACTATCTGGGCGTATCCACTGCATAGCAGAAGGGAGAAATGCCTACCTTCTCCTGCTGTTTCTTTCTTCTGTGCACTGAAAGACTTTCCTTTGAGGAAGGTTACGTTACATAAAGTTCTCCCTACCACCCGTAAACACTGAGAGTAATCTTCTTGCTGTGAGAGAATCAACACCTTTTCCTCTCATTTTCCTCACACTGAGAGAGTGGAAGTAAGAACTGTTCTGTGAATTTTGGTGTTCCAATCTTTTGATGAATCTGTGGGTGTGAATGGCAGGATGCAGTAGTGTCCCATGTTGAAGTAGTCTCATGAGGAGATGTGGAGGTTGTCCAGAGGAAGAGAGGTCTTGGGGGGGAAAGGTCTGTTGGAAGGGTCTGCTGAAGCAAGGGAAGGCAGCAATAGCCACTGTTCCCATTTGGAGTGGGTTTTGTTTCAGGCTACTGCCTTAACAGTCACAAACTTGTGAGAGTTGCTGCTAAGCTTTGAACTGTAAAGTGGATTGAGAGCAAACTGGACGTGGAGCAGGTGTGACCCCGTGTCCCAGGGGATTGAAGGAAGAAGTCTGTGGAACAGACCGGAGCAAAGGCAGTGCTGGAGGGCTGGGGCTGCTGGCTGGGCACTGCCTGAGCATTTCCCGTGTTGGTTCACCTCTGTAGCTTGCCTGCTGGGTGAGGGAAAGGGAAGGGGTTCCACACACGTCCCCTGGGCCCACAGGAGGCTGGGGGTGTAGGGATGTGACTGCTCAGTGCTGTGGCATGGCGGTGCAGCACTCGGACATTCTCAGCAGCCCTGGTACGGACATCCCCAGGGGCAATGGAAAGTGACCGGGTGAGATTTCGGATTCAGGCAGCTGAGCAGATCCTAACAGTGTGCTCGTGCCCCAGGCTGTGTGTTCCTCTCTCTCTGCCAGCTCCCATCTTCTTCCACTGGCCTGTCTGGCTGTCTGCCTCCTGTGGGCTAATGAGTTGCAGAGGGCTCTGTGAGCATGGAAAGGTGACAGCGCTGCAGATGTGTGACAGGAGGGACGTGGTGAGGACTGCTGGGGCATGGAGCCACTCCAGCAATCTGCAGGTTTGCATCCATACGGGGTAATTCCCTCTGCTAGCAGAGTGTTGAGGGGCTTGTGACCTGTGTGAAGTCCACAGCTGACTCTCCCCCCCCCCCCCCGCCCCCCCCGTGAAGATTTGCCACAACAGCTTGCTAGAGTAATAATTATGATCAGGTGATGCTATGTTATTAAAAACACTGATTAATTCAGGTAGGGAGGGATGTTACTGTATCTTAACCTTCTATTCTGTCGGCATGCTAACATTTAGGAGAGAACTCTTCCTGGTTAGGATAACTGCTGGCACGTTCATTGGGAGCTGACAATAGATTTTCAGTACATTTGGAACTAGGAAAATGTCTAATTACTCAGATGACTAGGTACATTTCAGAAGTGCTTATTTGGAGGCTTTGTTTTGACTTTGTTTGAATAGCATGAAATGCCTAACATTTTACCTTGGAAGGAAATAGAATACAAATGAGGGCACAGGACAGGCTTTAAAAATATCACCGAGATGATGCAGAATGTGTGAGATGCGTGAGGAAAAACATCCATAACTGAGCAACGGAGATAAACTGCTTGGAGTAAAGCACAGGGTCCAGAACCAACCCTTCTTCTTGGAGATAGAACATCCTATTTCTCCTCCTTAGTCTTTTGGGGAAGAGATCAAACCCGATCCCTAAGTGTTCCCCATGTAAACCCTATCACTTTGTACGATCCTGCTGAATGTAACTTGAATGCTTGTATTATTCAGTGGAAGCATTCTGCCTAGAGGCTGAGTGGTTTGTTGGAGTCAGAGTTCCAATGAGACCTATTTTGAGTCATTTTTTAAGGTGAAGCTTGTGCATGTCAAGAACAGCTCTGAAACAGATGTTAAAATCTCAGAGCTGCTAGCCAAAGTCTCTGGATGGGATTTTACATGGTTTTCACCTGGATGCTTTGTGCATGCCCAGCGCAGAAGTGTGGTGGGAGTGGAAGGAATGGGCTGCTCTTTTGAAAGGCCTCTTTCCTTGCCTTCCACCAAGTGAGGATGCCCAGAGCATCTTCCCCTCGTGTCCCCTGGCAGGTCTGGCCTGTGCTCCTGCAGCCCCGCTTGGCAGGAGGTGACCCTGCAGCTGCTTGTCCAGGAAATAAAAGCTCTTGTCAAATGGAGCTGTTGATGCTCCACCTTTCATCAGCTCTGAGCAGGCGGACAATTTCTGTGGCAAGCTTGTGGCTGTATCAAATTAGCTATGAAATGATTTGCATAATAGATTAATCAACCAGCAACCAAACATCCCTCTTTTCTGCCAAGAAAAGAAAAGCAACAACTCAGCTGTTACAAGAGGCCATTATGTTCCTTGCAACCCTTAATCTTTCTTTTCTCCAAGAGCGCTCCGTGTTTTGCCCTCACGCAGGAAGCTGGCCTGCTCACTGGCTTTATTTGCGTCACATCTTGGCAGCTTTTTCCAATTCTTTTGGGCCAAATTTTGCCACCGTTACGGTGACCTTCTAGGGAGGGTATTTCCTATGGAATTGGTGGCTGGCTGCCAGATGACTCTGTGTTGCCAGGTCCTCTATTAGCCTCTGCCTTTGCATTGAAATTCCTCTGGGCCCCTTGAGCTCCTTCAGGGCTGACCCATTTCCTTGGGAAGTCGGGGAGCAAGTCGCCTCAGCACATAACTGTGAGTGGGCAGGAACTGGTCACTGTAGTTTATTTTTCCTGTGTTTCTACCTCCACATCAGCCAGCAGTATGGATTTCCTAAGCTGTACGGTCTTCCTGCTGCTCCAGATGTGACGTCTGTGTGTCCTTGCCTGGCTGAAGGATGCCCAATCAGTGCTGGGGGAGTTTTCAGTCCAAATGGATCCTAACGTGCAGATGATAAGAGGCTTAACTGGCTAATTGAATGTGATAGCGTGAAGCTTCTCTCATGGTGAGGTTTAATTGGATTATGATACTGTACAGTGATGTGGAGGCTTGCAGGGCATGCAGCCAGCTTCACTAGGAGAGAGTGGATCCTTGCTAATCACTCATTTGTTTAAAATAATGAATTGCCTGGAGAGCTCTGATGGGCATGCTCTGCTTGCTGCAGCCAGTATCCCTGGAGAAGGGATCCCTAAAAATCCGGGGGCTACCACTCATGTAGACCCTGTCCTTGGGCTGGTGCAGCAGTGATGGAGAGCCTCCAGGTGAGGAAGAGACGAGCTCCTTTTATTTTATTGGGGAAAACAGATGCACGGGCTCCGTTTGCTCGGGTTTCCTCCTCTAGAACAGCTTCAGCCTTTCCCGCAGCCTCTCTGTGGCTGTGTCGCTTGTCACAAGCTGTGCCTTTCTTTTGAGGTGGCCTGCTTGTTCCTTGTCGTCTAGCAGCTGCCAGTCTGCAGGCCAGGCTGCCTTCCAGCACACTTACTTGCAGGGCAATAACTATTTTTGATCAGGAGCTCAAATGCTTCTCCTGCTCCAGTGGGAAAGCAGTCTAATTTTTAAAGTAGGCAGCAAAAGTAGAACTGAGAGCAGCTTTTGTATGCTGTGAATTTTGCTTGGTGGAGGCTCTCGTGTAGGTAAAGCAAAGCTGGGGTCTGCAGGCCAGACGGTGTTTAGGTGCTCACCTGGCTCGGGGTATGTGTGGCAGCACCTGTGTTTTGGGTGCAGTGCCTGGGGGTTGTGTGCTTTGTGAAAGTCACTGACTGAGCTGCTGTTCCTGGGAGCTTTTGCGCCGAAAGTAACAATGTTTGGTTTACTGATGTTTCAAAAGGGTTTGAAATGTGCATAGTTGCTCAGATCTGATTGCAGAAGAGTTGTCAAGGAAAATAGCATTTGTTCTCCTGTAAACAGATGGATTAGCATAAAATATCAGCTTTGATGTAGTGTGAAGTGTGCTCCTCATCTATGGCCTTTGTACTGGTTTGGAGAGTTAACTGATCGGCTCCTCAGTGTTTGAATGGGCTGGGAAATGCCCCAGGGACGGTGTGTGCCCTTTGGGCAGGGAGCAGCACCTGGGCACTGCAAGCTTTTGATTAACTGTTTCTTGCTGTGGCTCATCCAAACAAATAAATGTGATCACTTTGCCGTTGCTGGGAAATGGCAGTTTAGTCACTTTTCGCCCAGTGCTCTAACATGTGGGACCTCCCTCCCTGACCTCTAGTTTGGTGTAATGATAAACCCGCTCCTCGCTCCTGCTTGTTTGTTTTTCGGACAGTCAGGTGCTCTGGAGCCTGTGGGAGGAAAGTGAAAGGCAATAGCCAAAGGGGAATGCTGGTGTTTAACTAAAACCTACATAGCTTACAGGTCCTTCTGGACCTCAGGGAGGTACTTGGTTTTGTTCTAAAAAGGGAACAAA
The DNA here is from genome assembly GCF_024509145.1 of Vidua macroura. Lineage (NCBI taxonomy): Eukaryota > Metazoa > Chordata > Aves > Passeriformes > Viduidae > Vidua > Vidua macroura. The sequence continues at coordinate 1,114,682 of NC_071579.1, read as the reverse complement.
CTTGGTGATCCAGGGTGACTTTTTTTTTTTTTTTTTTTTTTAGTTTGCTGGGGAGAAGTGGAGGTTTGAAGGTGGGAGGCTGTGAAGGAGCAGGGCATGAAGGGTATGCCTCTGTGTGCAGGGTGAAACATATTCACTGCTCAACAAAGCACTTTATTTTGCTGTTTAAAATCTTCTGAAAAAGACACTGTCTGCTTTCATCAGATCCCTTTGCTCTGTTGAGCTCAATTGTTCAAAATCTTTTCCTGCTCTTTTTATTTTTCTACAAAGCCATTGTTGTGCAAGGGCTTGGAGGTGGTCCTCGCTGCCGGTAAGTAAACATGTGCAGGAGAGGGATTGCTAAAGGCAGCTTTACCTCTGCAGGGAGACACATGGAAGGCTGTAAATGGAGACGTGGGAAAACCATGGAGCTAATAACAGCAGTGGTTCTGGTGTGTGCTTCAGGGGTTTCTAGTGCAGGGCTCTCATTTATGGCTGAAACGAGCTGCAGCTTGCACATGCGCTTGTCTGCTACATGCTTCCCAAGAGGCACTAGGCCAGATCTAGATATAGAGCAGAGAATAACCCCCATCGGGAGATTCTTAGGAAGCCTTATCTATATATAGTCCATATAAGTCTGTATCCCCTTTCTGCTGAGAGGACAGCCTGCCCGGGGAGCGTGGTGAATGCGGATACGCCCCAGCTTCTGAGAGCTGGGCGGAGATCCACGGGATCACGGCTGCCGTGTCCTGGCTCCCGCCGCGCTGGGTGGCACCGGGAATTCTCTGCTGAGAGCCCCAGCTGTGCCGTCCCGTGCTGCGGTGCCAGGCTGGTGGCACGCTCCCGTGGCCAGCTAGGCTTGTCCTGTGTGGGAGCACGAAGCAGCGTCAGGCAGAGGGAGCAGCTGCGGGGCTGGGGCCCATGGTTGGTGTGGGGCTGATGGTGCCCGTGCCTTTGAGCACGCTGCTCTGCTGGGTGCTCTCATTAAAGCAATGAGATCGTAGCTTGGCGGCGACTTGTCATGAAAGAGCTTATGCAGGGTTTTCATGCCAGATGCAGTTCCCTTGCAGCTGCTTACCAGGATGTTCTGTCAGAGGGACCTGCACGGACATTCTGCTGCTTTGGGAATGAGAAGCAATTTGCAGAGCTCAGCCCGCCTGCAAAACAACTCAAACAAACCGTGAGCAGGTGTCTTAGATCAGCAGTGGGAACACACAGTGAGGTGGACAAGGTGCCCTTTCACACAGCAATGTGGTCTCCTAGTCATTTATGTATGGTTTCACCATTAGGATGTCTGAGGCCATTCACAGCCATTCTTTCCTTTTAGTACATGACTTTTTCCTGCTGGTGCATCACATATTTCATAGCTGAGTGCCCACCATGGAGGAGCACAGCCTTCTTTTACTGCAGAGAGTTTGCTGTCTGCTTAGCAGTTCTGCAGCACATCCTGAAATCACAGAAGTGAGAGTCTGGGGAGCTTTGTACCAGCTTGAAATATCAGTGAACAGCTCGCAAGGTTCTGTTGGACCAGCTGGAGATGTGGCTTTCCCTTTGGATGCATTTGGCTTTGGGACTGTGGGCCTAGGGCTTCAGAAAGCAAACCCATTTTCTACGCTGGAGACGTGGATTTCTTTCTCTTTTAGGGAGCTGGTCCGGTGGTGTAGCTTCCATGAAAGTCATAGGGTTGTTGGAGGGCATCTCCTCACACGATTTTACAAATATAGCAGGATCGTTTGAGGTCACTCAGTCTTGAGTTTCTTCAGGGATTGCGCTCTGCAGCTGGAGGCTGTGCCGGAGCTCAGCTGGGTTGCTTCTGGAGGGGCTGTGCTGAAAATGGGTGTCTAATCTCAGTGCAGTCCTGCAGACTTCCCAGATCTTATGTGCGCAGTGTTCAGCTTGTCGTGCGTGTCCTGATTTCAGTGCTGCCTCAGCCGTGTGACCCTGGTGGTGTGTAACAGAGGCAGGTCCTTGCTGTTCTCAGCAGAGCAGCTTTGGTCCCTGTCTCCCAGCTGTGGGCAGCCGGCATCAGGGCTGTCTTCCTACTGTTCCATCTGTGCAGTGCGTGCTTGGGGGTGTAAGACACAAGCATTTACCTCTTCTGCCAGGTACAGCAAGGCTCCAGCAGCTTGCTCCCTGAAGAGCTCTCTTGGGTGTGTGCAGAGGTGGCTTTTACCTGCTCCTCCGAAGCTGGTGTGCCTGGTGGCTTTTTGTAAACTACCCACTTGGGCTGCTGCTTGCCAGCACCTTCTGCCTTGTGCCAGTGCAAGCTTTGGAGAGTTCACGTGGTAAAGTGGATCATCAGGGTGGAGGTTCACTGTGGGGCTGTGCTCAGTTGGATCAGTTCTCTGCTGTGCCTTGCATCATGGTCCAAATGGTTGTGCAGCTAGGGTCTGCAGGTGAGGATGGAGCAAGCAACTCACTTAACCTAGCACTGCACCGCCTTTCTAATTCGGTGCAGTTTCTCTTCGGGCCAAGGAAATGACTTTGAATGACTGTGGGAGGAGAAGTCCAGCCCCTTGTTTAGAGACTGGTGTTTTAGCTCTGTGCTATAAAGCCTGGGTGGTCCAAAGGCTTGTGTGTGTTCTCCAGCTCGGGGCTGCTGCTGTCAGAGCTGCAGAGCGGGTCAGGGGGAAGAGATGGTTGGAGTGGAGGTGGTCTTTCCCTCTTTTTGGCTCTGGTGGGAAGAAGGCTTTGGGAGCTGGGCTCTTTGCAGTGAGATTGTCAAATAGACACTTTCTAACTTGAGTAATTGACAGTGTAACCAAAGCTACTGGAGATTGCTGGGGATGTAACTGAATCTTTCACACCGATTCTTATGCAAATTTAAACATGTGCTCCTGGCTTCTAATGGGACACCTACAAATACAACCGGCTCCATTCAGAAATCGGCATCTATGTACTGGATCTTTAATTGCTTGTGGCTTTATAGTCAGACTGGCAGAACCGCATCTGTGGCGGTTTCTCAGTGCTGTCCTTACCTGTACACGTGAAGTTTCACTGCAGATTTTGCCTAAGTCACCTGTTCTGGTGGTTTGCTGTTGATACTGCCCATTGCCACACTGCTCTGGCTCAGGAGCAAATGAGCCTGAATGTTTCAGTGCTCTTTTTCTTGCTGATGTGTTGGGGCTCATTAGAGGCGAATTAAATGACCTTGAGGTCTGCAGAAAATAATTTGGTGTATTTAACACTGAGTGCAAATCATCTTAAGCTTCTATCCAGTAAATCTATAACTGTGAGTTGATGAGCCCATTTAAAAAGTATTATTTCTTGGGGAAGATGGGTGTCTGCAACCTCCTGGTGTAGTTTCCAATTCAGGCTTGTTTTTTTTTTTCATGCATGTGCCACGTGGTAAATGAGTAGTTGGTCAAAACCATGTGGACTTAATTTCTTTAAAGTACAAACAGCCTAGAAATGTTTGTTTATGTACAAAATAATCTGCCAGTGACTGTAAGCATTTCCATGTTTCTGCAAGAAAGGAAGGTAATTATATAATCAGCAAAGATTCATATGGCTTAACTTGTCTTCCATCTGGCATTAGTTAAATTGATGTTTTCATCTGCGTGACCTTTCAGGGTGGGGAGAAATTATGAAAATGGAAAACATGGCTGAAAAAGACCTTCCTTGCACATCTAGCCCATGTAAAGGCTGGAAGAGGTCCCCTGAACAGCCCCTGACAGCTGCTGAGGGGAGCAACTCTTTCTTTCCCCTCTGCCGTAGTCCATGTTACTGGGTAGGTAATTTATGAGCTTTGGAGTGGGTGGTTTTACTTGACTCGAGGAGTTGCCTGTCTGTATGCAGTCCTTCCCCAGTGCATGAAAGTATAGGCAGGCTAACTAGATTAACTACAGCAGGAAGAGCTTCCTTCTTAAAAGAAAGCTATTGTTAGAGCATCACTTATCATAAATCTATAGCACTTCTAATCCTGCCCTCCTCCCATTTCCGCTCTTCCATCCGCCTGCTGGTTTACAGTTTGCAGGGTTTGCTCTGAGTTTCTTGGGGCTGTCCTGCAGCCTTTCCCCTGTGATCTCTTCCTCTCAGATGGGCAGTTTCCAGCATCAAAAGGATCCTTCCCAAACGACCCCTTTAATGAAAATATATCTGCGTGCTTTCTCGGTGGTAGAAAGATGATATGCTGCTTTCCCGATCAAGTTGCACCCACTGCCTCAAAATGAAGGATTTGCAAGGAAAGCTGAGAACTGCAAGAACTGGATCATATATATTTCATGTTGCTAGTGGCTTGTTAGGGGCTGAACTCCCTTTTATTTGCTCTTCTACCTCTTCCCTATGCTGTGCCTGGGAGTGTGCCAGAATTCAAGGTGCTCCAATTGCTTTCAAGCTGGGGGGATCGGTATCTTCTTTTCTGCCATGATTCTACTTCATTTTGCTCAATAGAGCTGAAGACCATTAGTGTAGACTTTGCCCTTGCTTCACAAATAGACTTTGAGTGTCTCCAGGTACTTGGATAAGCTTTGCCTGTTCATGTTCAGTCCCAGCGAGGATCTGAGGCAGCCACTGGCAGATACCAAAGCACATCAGAGGATTTTTTCCTCCCAACATGTAGCATTCAGAGCTCAAGTGCAAAGATGCTCACTAACACAAAACTTTGGTGGCTCCTTAGCCTTGGCCCAGGGGGATGTGCCTGAGGATCAGAAGCCTGGGTAGTGCTTAGTACAAGCAAACACATGGAGCTTTTTCCAGGGAGAAGGGATTTCAGAGCTGGATTTTCTCAGTTCAGCCTTTAGTCAGCATGCTCCTGTTTTTCTGACACCTAAATGGGAGGTCCTGCTGGGTGTCTTTTAAAAAACATTTGCAATAAGCTTTTATTGTTCATTCAATTGTTTCCTTGTTCCAGGATCATAACCTAAATGTCCAAGTGGCTGTTTGTGTTCCTGCTGCACCTGCATTCAAGGCCAGCTTTCTGTTGCTGGCCCCTTGCTGTGCATGTGTGGAGAGCAAAGTGCTCAGCTCTCCTCACACGTGCTGATGCATTTGGACCACGCATCTGCCTTGTCTGGGTTTGCATGCTTAGGTTTGCTTGGCACCATTTCTCTCCTGCAGGTTCCAGTAGCCTGACTGCTGGTGTTTCCACCTTTACACAGCACTTGGGATCCAGGGGATCTCTGGATTAAGAAAACAGTTGCATCCAGGTGCTGGAGTACAGGATCTGGTCCAGAGCTGGCTTGTGGGTAGGTTTAGCCCAATCTCACCAGTGTCCCAACCACGTGCTGCCTCCAGTGTTCTGTGGTATTTCCTTCTGCCCTGGCCTCTCTCAGCATTGCCACTGGCCCCTGCTGTGGCTTTCAGTCCCAAAAGCAATGCAGAATAGACAGGAAAACGGCCTGGTGAACATCAGTGAAGTTGTACTGTTCTTTACAAGCCTTCTGGGGAGGCCTGGAAAGGTGCTTTGTATTTTGTGTACTCCTATCTTATGTAAACAGCTCTTGTCAGGAGAGCAAACAGGACTCTTGCTTTGCCAAGCAGTGTGCTGAGCCCTGGGCAGGTGCTTGTGTGAGGCTGCCCCCACGGTGAGCTCTCAAAGGTGCCTCTTGGCTCTTGGGTTTGCACAACTCCAAGATGATTTCACTGTGCTTTGCTTTGCATCCACCAGGTTGTCGTGTTTCTCTCTGGTGGTGGTCGGATTTGCTGATGGTTCGTATTTTAGCTGGGAAAAGTGCCCCTTGTTGGGATTCTGGAATGTCTGTATACAGAAAAAAAATGTTGAGTGGGCTGGGAATAGCTTCCAGCAAAGTTGTATCAGTTTCTTGGAGCTCTTTTGTTTGGTAGGAATTCCTTTCTTTTCTCTCCCCCTTCGCATGGCCCTGACAGCCCACCTCTTTTCTTCAAGGGCTTGCTGAGGTATAATTCACAATTGAGCGATTGAAGTGAAATATGCACAGCTGCAAATACATTTTAAAATTGGTGCTTAATCGTTAAAGCATCTCTCTGACCAGGTTGGCAGCTTCAGTAGCCATCAGAGTGCAGAAACAAAAAGAATTTTGTTGAAAACCCTTGACTTTGATTTTTACCAAGCTCTGAGAATGTGTTGACCACTTGCTGCTTTTGAGTGCAGATAGGAACTGTCTGGAGCAGGGAAGATCTATGCTGGGGAAATATGTTAGACGTGCCCCTGAGAAAAGGGGGTGTAGCTGAGTTTTCCTTTGCTCTTCCCACACTGTATTGTGGAAATCATATGACAGCTGGAGTATGATAAAAGACAACAGTTAGAAAAATGCTACATGCTGCAGCTTTCCTCTGCTGTCCCACTGAATGGAGAATTTTTGCAGCTTTCTTTCCCTCTTTGGATCCATCAGATGCTTTTGTGATTCCTTGCTTTTCCTGGAGTGTGACAAAGCCCAGGGAGTGGAAGCTGCAGGCACGCAGTATCCTGTTACAGTCACAATGGCCCAGTGCTGCCAGGACTTGGTGTGCGGCTGCCTGAATCCCAAACATACCAAGATCCAACATCTGTTTATCAATGAGGTAAAGTGATTTATCAGTATCTAGGACAGCTCAGAAGGCTTGAATCCGTTTAGTGGCAGAATTCGGTGTAGTTTAATGTAAACAATTCTCTAATCTCTGGAAATTCAACATTTCGTCTTGTCTCCCACAGTTCCTGACTCTTGAACAGTGAATTGAGGCTCCTCTAGCTTTTGTTTCTCTGTCCTCCGCCAGCAGATTGCTGCTGCTCCTGCTAAGTCTCCTGGGCCTATCTTGGTTCCAAAATTATCACCACATTTTCCAAGCTATTGCATGAGTAACTTTGAGCTTTTCTCCTGCGAGTGAATTCATTCCCCTATCAGCTCTCCAAGAGGACCTGTTCTGAGTGGAAGCTAATCCGTGTTTGAGGTGGAACATCTGCAAACAGAGGATCCCACTGAGGATCAGTCATGGGGAGTCATCGGTGTCTGCAGTGTTCTTGCTGATTCAGCTGTGAAAACAGATAATAGCTTGGTGATTTGTAATTAGATGAACATTTATGTGTGATTACTTAACAAATTATATACATAACACACCATGTCTTAGTGATGGTTGTACCACTAGTACTGCTTCAGTTCCAGTGTTTCTCTTCAGCCAGTTTCAAGGTGCTTGCTGTGAGCAGACCTCTGCTTCACAGGGATGGAAATGAAGGCTCAAAATAAATGCCCTGGAAGGGGTAGAGTATCTACACTGGTGCTCTAGAGAGGCTGGGCTCGCCAGGATTGTGCTGTAAACATATAATGCACATAAATACATTTCTTTTGTATGATTAGCCATAGACTCTGATGCAAAGGTTGATGTGCTTGGTATTACCTGTAATCACATGGTGAAAATCAGATGTTGAGTGGTCCTCTGAGTGAGGACAGCGTAAAATCAAGGATAAATCCAATCCTGATGTTGTGGTACTTGGCCTTGTCTCATCCCCACTGATGATGCTCAGCTGTTTCTATGATGGAAATGCTCTCTGACAGCCTGAGTAAGTGTGCCTAGTTCCAGATGTGCCATGCCTCATCCAGGAGCACTGACCACAAAATGATGCTGGTATCTATTCCTTGCTCTTAGCATCACTGTCACGTTAGCATTAGCTGATTGCATCAGCAAAGGCATTAGAGGAGAATGTTTTCAGGGGGCTGAGACTGGTCTGGCTGTGGAATTTGGTCTCCATGAATGATCTGATGGTGTGATCTTGTTCACAAATGGAGTAACTATCTCTTTCCTGCATAGGCTTCTTGGGTAATCCCTCCCTGCAGTGAACCTTAATATCCTGCTGGAGAAGAGCAGCCTCTCATTCAAACTCAGCTTGTTCATGCCTCATTTACCTCGGTCTGCTTATTTTGTAGAGCATCTACAGTTTATCTTGATAAATCCAGTTTCAGTGGGAACTCACAGGCTTGATGAAAGGTTCTGGGGACTGAATGGATTATGATTGTTATAAATTGCTTTTTGTTTTATTGCTTGTATTCAACAGTAAAAAAAAAAAAAATCCTACAGGAGTCTGGAACAAGTTCTGAGCATCTTGGAGCACCCTGTGTCTTTCAATGCCCACTGTTTTGCTGGCTTACACAGGTCACACTGATATTTTAATAAATATTCTTGGCAAATTGAACTAGCAAGTTCAGGCACTTAGTTTGCTTTGCTGCTCCCTTATTGCTTTCAGGAATGAAATATCACTGGCAATAATGCTGAAGAACTGTAACCTCTAAATAATATTGAATCTCTGCTTGCCAGCTCAACTTCCCATGGCTGCTGAAGAGGTTTGGAGTATTAAGGAAATGCAAATGTTTTTCTGGAGCAAACCACTGTATTCTGCCTGCCACCACAAGTGTTTGGCACTGGGATTCTTCTGTACTTCCTTAGTAAAAATTGTGGTTGCTTCTTTCCTTGATAAACTTAAAGGTGATGTTAGCTTTCAGAAAAGAGTGTAAACAAAGTCTGAGTTGCCAGGTTTTCTCCCTTTTTCATGAGAAACGCAAAGAAATCTCAGTCATGAGGGGTTTCTACAGAGAAGAAAATAAACAGAAAACCTTGTGCTGAGTTATTTCCAAACAAGTGCTTTCTTTTTCAGTCGTGATTCTTTAAACTAGAGCACACAGGGTATATTTAGATACAAAGGGATGTACTGTGGGGGAAGGCATTTTTCAGGTTTTGTTGAGAGACGTTTTGAGATCACCTGGAGAAGGGATTTTCCCTAAATGAAGCTGCTGTTACTGAGAGGGGATCAGAAGTGGTCTGACAATCAGAGCTATTTGCAAGGCAGCTGGAAGTGCATGTCCTGGCTGTCCCCCAGGCCATGAGGTTGGCCTGGTGTTGCAGGTGCCTCCCCACTCAGGGCATGGGAAGGGTTTTTCTTGCAGTCTTTGCCAGTACAAAATCTGCTGCTGCTTCAGTGTAAGGTCACCCCCACGGGTCAGCTTTAAAGCCTTCCAAGAGATCCCAGTTTCTGTTCATTTGTGCACTTTTGGTGAGTTCTGCAGTTTTCAGGGCTGCGTTTGGAGAGCTCATGTTGTGCTTGGCAGCAGGCTGGGCACTGCACCCTCTGTGAGCCTTTTCAGTCCAGTACAGCTGGTCTTGGAAGTTAAAATACTGCTTCTGGTTACTGCTGAAGTCCCATCCCTGACGGCAGTGCTGGTAGTTTCACTTCAGCCATCTCATTCTTGCATCAGCTGGGGTAATGTGTTCAGCTGTTTGGCTTTTAGACTCTCGCTAGATCCCTTATTTCTGTTCTCTGGTGATTTCCTTCCCAGCTTATCTGTGCTCTTCTGAGCAGACAGTGTGCAAATGAGCAAGTGCTGCCCAGAATATTTGATGGAAAAAATGCAAGGGATATGTGCCGGAGCACAATGTAGCTTCCATCAGAGGCATTTCCTTGCAAGGAGTGCTGAATGCTTTGGCATTTTCAGACCTTTTTTGACCACTGTTAATATTGCAAAGCTCCTCTCAGTTTGCCCCTGCCTTTCTGGGGAGACAAATCTGCAAGGGACAGTACCTTTCAGCTCCTTTACCCTCAGTGTTTTGTTCCAGTTTGAGGGCTGTTCATCAGTGTTTCCAGCAAGTTTAATGCTGATTGTCCCAGCTTTAGTGGCAGGATTTAGAGTTCTTTGTGAATTATATTTAGTGCTGATGGAGGCTGCTTTGTCAGCTGTGTGTCGTTGCCATGTAAAAAACAGCGCTGTTCAAATAAACGCTTCTGGCAAAGAACCACCCTTCTTTTCTAACTGTTTTAATGTGTTTGATTTGGGAACATCCTTTGAGCTGTGGCCAGAGAACAAATGGGTTGCCAGTGTTGCAGTCCCATGGTGAAAGCACCTGTGCACAGGTGAGGCAGAGCTGTGGCTCAGAGGTCGGAGTGCACAGCTGAGGTGCTGTGAGCATTACACAGGGTGTTCGGTACAGCTGTAGCAATTTTAGAAATTGCTCTTTTTGGAGCTGGTCTTTCTCCTGGCCTTCCTTCTTGATCTGCTGTTGAAGACATTGGGGTTTAGAGTTTCAGTTCTCCTGCCTCCTTCCCTGTTGTTCAAGTTGTTCTGTATTTTTGCACGCTGGAGAGAAATCATATTTTGGGGCGCTAAATAGTTCTCCTGTATTTTAGGCACATTGGGAATTGTGCAAAGCAATTATGTTTGAAACTTCAGTAACTAATTTTGATCCCTCTTTGATTGTCAGACCATTCATCTCTGGAGTCAGGGGAGAAGGGAGGCAGCATTAAACATGGGGCAGCTGAAGGAATAGTGCAGAGCATTGACTCTGAGAGGCGTTGGGGTGGCTGGCTGCACATGCCTGTCTGAAAGAAGGCCAGAGTGGCAGGCTCTCTGCAATGGGAATGGCACTGGGATCTGTGAAGTGTTCTCCTAGCCTGAAAGCAAGCCCGCCGGCAGCATGCTTTGCATATTTGATTGCTGTGCTGGCTAATACCAAACGTACCATCAAAGTTCACAATGGATTTCACTGCTGCTAGCTGCTCTGCCTTTACTCTTACAGGACACTGAGTTCTCAGTAAAGAAGAAAACAGCATTTCTAAATTATGGCTGTGTGGTTCTCCCAGCTTGTATATGTTGGGCCACATGGCAAAGTTCACAAACAAAAGCCTCTTCACTGGTACTTGATACAGCTGGTTTAAATCAAGGTTACAGAAAGTGGTTGGGAATGATCCACCTGCCCTAGCTTTGCTGCCTTGGGTTCAGATGGGTCAGCAAAGGAAAAATCAAGTTCAAAACCAACCATAAAACCCATGCCCAAAATTCATTTTAAAAAACTCCTACACCAGTTTGCAGACAGTCTGTTTATTTGAAACAGTGTAATGTGGTTGTCTTCCAAAGGAGCACCAAGTCTGAAGAATTACATGACATCAGGATCCTGGCTTTGAGTGGGAGGGCCATGTGCCTGACTTGCTAGTCAGCTTGGAATTGTTCTTGGATGGCTGAGTGAGAAGTAATTTGATGTGACCCATGGTGTGAGCCAGTCTGGTCCCTGGGGTGACAGGTTGTTCAGCTCACCTCTGTGTCAGGTGATGTTGTGGGAGCTATTTGAAGTGGAGAGAAATTAGGCAGAGAGATGGCACACTCTTCATGCCCTGAGAGCAAGTTCAGCTTTGGCTACGCCAAGAAGCCATGTTTTTCCTTGACTGCTTTCCTAGCTGGAGGCTTCCCTAGCCTTCCTAGGCTTCCTAGTCCTGCTTTCTTCTGCTGAAGAGATCACAGTGACGGATAACCCGAGCAGAACTGAGCCTTCTTTACGAGCTCTTCTGACGTGAGCCTGAAGTCCAGGCTTCTCTTGGCATCGTTTTTTCCTCTTGATGGCTGATTTACAGGCAAAGGGGGAAACCAGAATGTTTGAGGCAGAATCCTTTTTCTCTAAAGATCTGTGGGCCTTGGGGGCAGTGTGCTGTGACTGGGCCTGTGCTGTCTCCCCAGGTTCCAGGTGGGGAACAGGAGCGTGCGGAGCACAGTGGGCCCTTGCTGTGGGCTGTTCAGCAGTGGGAACAAAAAACCAGAATGCCGGCCTGCGGAGGGGAGCTGCTGGGGCAGTGCTTGTTCGGAGGACAGCGTTCTTGCCGCAGCACTGAGGGAGGCTTTGCCATCAGGCTGCTCGGGAGGGAGCGAGCAGCGACGAGCCGTGTGTCGGAGGGGCCGCTCTGTTTGTCGCACGGCTGCGGAGAAGTCGCTGACGTGCGGCTGTGACAGCCCCAGTTGCTGTGGAGATGTTCCAGCTCCCAGCCCGCTGCTGCTGCTGTGTTTGGGGATGCTGTGCTCAGGGTTGAGGCGTGGATAGGGGAGGAGAGTGAGGCTTATCCGGGCAAGGCAGGTGCTGGAGAAAACCTTGAGGCACTTTCTTTAACCCTTTCATCTCGCTGACGGTGCCTGTACCAGAGCTGGCTGCCACAGGGAGGATTCCCTTGGGTGTGTGCTGGAAGGCTGGGTGCTGCCTTTGTTCTTGCAGCCGGCTGCAGCACTGGCAGCTTGGGAGTGGGATGCTGCTGCAAACCTGGGCAGATGTGCTGCTGCAAACCTGGGCAGATGTGCTGCTGCAAACCTGGGCAGATGTGCTGCTCCACCACATGAGGCGCGTTGGACATAGCAGGAAGCCTTTAGCTCCGATGGTCCTTCTCAGCTGCTGGCGACTTCACGCGGCTCCTGCTAGTCCTGGAGGGCTTCAGGGGCAGGTGGGAAGGGCTGTGGGCAGGCAGGGAGTGCTCTGTAGCATGCCTGGAATAGGCAATCCTGGTGGTCAGCCTGCTGTGTGACAGGCACTGCTATCTGGGGCAGGTTGCATAAGGAAGGCACGCAAGTGTGAGCCAGGGAGTGGAGGGCTTCTGGGTTTGTATCGGCTGCCAAAGTCTGTCCTCTTCATTCCCCACCCCCTGATTTGGTTTTTTGAGTCTCCTTTCGGTCTAGGGCGTGATTCATTTGCTCATTTGTGTATCTGTTTCTTTGCCAATGTGTGAGGTGTTTGGTGGGAGCTGCTCTCCACACTGGCTGGCCCATGTAAACTTTGTGGGTTGTGCCTTTGCTTTATTGCTGACTAGCTGAGAAATGAGGCCCGAGCTACAGAAATGGCTTGTCCAGCCCACATCCTAAAGGCTCCCCCTCCCTGACAGTGGTGTTTTGGCAAAGCTCAGTAGGTGCTCAAATGGGAGATTGGCATTTCTGGGCTCTACTGCAGTCCGTGGGTGTCTCCTGCAAGCTTGTGAGACCCACAGCTGCCACAAGCCTTTGGTCTGATGGATGTGGCTGTGCCTGGTCTGCCTCCATCTCCTTCCTTGGTGGTGCCTCTGGCTGCTCCAGCTACTACTGAATGAATACAACAAATACCAAATGTGTTTGTGTCATCTGTAATACAGAAAATGTCATCCTGATGTCTGTCAAAGGAGCCTTAACCGTGAATCAGCCTTTCCTTATTTGCTGACTTTATTCTTTAAAGCTAATAAAGTGTTTTCCTACTACCTCAAAACTTTGAAAACATTGATCAAACCTGATTCACCGGTACCACAGGCACTTTCACTGATGCTCACTTTGGTATCAGGATGCTGTGCTAGTCCTGTTGTTCTGGATGCTCTGTTTGGAAGAGGCAAACCAGGAGAGATGTATTTAACTACATTTGTGTCCGTGCCTGGCTTTGCAGGCAGCATGGTGTGAACATGTAGACAGATGACTTTGAGCGACTCCTTTATACTCTGTATCCTGTTTGAGAAACAGATTTAATCCCTGTTTTGTCAGTGGTTGGGTTTTTTCCTTCCTTTAAGTCACCCTGTAAAGGGATTTGAAATCATCAAATTGAAGAGTAAGAAACCAATGTATAACAATGTGTGCAGGAACTGAGATCCAACTGAGGCCAACACATGTGTGAAGAGCTACCCCTGCTCTTGCTGAGATGATTTCCTAAAGGGTGAGAAAGCTGCTGCTCAGTAGCCCAGTTCAGAGCATGTAGCTGGAGGTGAGCAGTTGGTGTCAGACAGGCTGATTTCCTGCAGGTGTGACTTGGAACACGTCACATCTTGGCCAGGTAGTCAGAGCAGTTGTGTGTGACACAACTGCCATGAGAAATTCTGCTTGGCTCCCTGAAGAGTGTGTGGAGCTGTGGAGGTTTGGCTATAACACCTGTGTGTTCCACCAGCACTGCTGTGTCTCAGCAGTGCCCTTTCCTTCCCACATTACTGAAACACTAAGAAATGAGATGTGCCAATGGAATATGTAAACTCTGCTTTTTGAGTCAGGGTGATTTGGCTTGCAGGGACCCTTATCCTTTTGTGCCCTTGGTGAGTCCCCTAGAGCCAGCCAGCAGTGTCTTTATCGACTGAAGGAAGACATCTCTCAGCATTTTCCAATTGTTACATTGGATTAGAGTATCTAAGCTCAGATGTTCTTTACTGGTTGGTCATATTAACTTCAAGTAGCAAATGTGCCCATGTGGAGTTCTAGGATCTTGTAAAAATCTTGTAAAAATTCTGCAGAATTTTAAGACGTCCACCCCCTTTTGCTTGCTCAGTTTGGAGTAGGCATATATGTCATTTATTTGAAGTGAGTATTTCAGCTATAAAAGGATAGTGTCTGGCTGTACATGTGTGTCCTTGTGAGGTCCTGGGTAGAACCTGTTGTGTAAAATAAGCTGCCATCCTCCTACCTGGCTGAACAAGACCTGCTTGCTCCAGCATTTCTATAGATCTTAGTCTCCAGAATCTTAAGAGCTTAATTCTCTGTATGAATGCTGGGAAGAGGATTTTAAGATCCTTGAGAACAAGAACAATGAAAATACTAGTTCTGCAATTGTTTCCTGGCTGCCTTACTCAAATGGATCTATAGCCAGAATAGCTGATTAAAGGTCAGCTTAGTGGGACATGTGAATGAAGGACTATTAGGTTTGTTTGCAGGTTACTCAGGTTATGTTTCTGTCATGGCAGGAACTGGGATGCCTCACCTCTGCCTCCTCTTTTGATTTCACCTTGCCCAGGAGCCTCCCTGACAATGCAACCAGGATTAGATCACGTTGAGGGAGTTATCTCAATAAGCTTTGGAAAGTGAGGAAGCACTTTCCTGAGGCTCCTACTGCTGCCCTTGCCCAGAGCCCAAATCTGATGTGTCAGTGTCATCAAAAGACAGTACTTCTGCCCTGCTTTCTCCCCTAGTTAGCTCCTAGGCCAATACAGAGCCCTGCCTTTGGCATGTAAGTTCAGCAACAAGTTTGTCCATGTGCTGTTCTTTTCTTCCTGAGAAGCTGCTGGTGCAGCTGGCTCTTGGTGTGCTGCAGACATCCATACCTTCCTGAAGCAGCTGTCTCCCCAAAATGCTGTGCAGGGCTCTTGGCTCGGGCCTGTCCTGCACAGATGCCCCCGTAGCTATGTGCAGAATGGCCCTGTTTGGCTGGGCAAGCTTGTGTAGGTGGGTGTCTCCCTCCAGCTCTCCTTCCAGTGGCTTGTGGCTTATTTTGGGACTGATGTGGGTGTAAACAGTCAGCTTGAAGCAAAACACTCAATGTGAACGTTGAAAGCACCGGACTAGGAGGCTGCTTGCTGTCCTGAAATGCTGAAATAACTTGGATGAGGTGAATCTGTCCAGTGGCCAAACAGAAACCAATTCCTTCCTTATAGCCAGCGGCTGATTGAGGTTTTCAGACCTCAGAGGAGAGTGCTCCTGGCACAAAACACTTTCTCTAGGAACAGTTCTTCACAGCTCTTAACCTCGACAAAGGGTATCTGTGTACTACAGTCTTCCTGCCCCAGCTCCCATCTTGTACTTGGAGTCCCCTATAACTGTGGATGCATCCTGTTATTAATCTCTACTTCTGTGGGGTTTAATTAAAATGCAGGTCTTTAATTTTTAATTTTTCCTTCCTGTTGATTCGACTGTCTCTGCGTGAACAAGGTCTCGGTACAATTACTGTGCTTCCTGTGGAGAAACAGACATTTAATTCAGCAAGGCTGACTTTTTCTTGGGGGGAGCTTATTTTCCTGATCTTCCTACTCAGAGGGATGCAAAAGCAAAACATCCAGTGAGTAAAGAATGCGACACTTCATTTGGTTGTTCTGGACGCGTTTGCTGCATCTCAGTTACCAAATTGTTATGTTCCTTGCAGAAAACTGCCTCCTTAAGCAAAGGGCTCGTGATGAAGCTGCTCAGCACAACTTGCATTAGCAAGGCATGTTGATCCCATTGGATCAGGTCGAGGTTTCTCTTCAAAACTCTGCTCTTGCAGCAGTGCTGTAAAAAGATGGAGTTTTATTGTAGCATTAAGCTTGTCTCATGATTTGTTGACCTGAGAACGGGACCAGGCAAGCACCTTGTGCCTGCTTGCCGTGTGGGCACGTGAGGGACCGGAGGAGACAGAGGCTCCTGCTGCTGTTTGGGACCCAGCTGAGCTCCTGGCAGGGAGATCAACTGTGACCCTTCAATAACGGGTGGAAATACTGGCTCTCAGATTTCCATTGTCCTTATTTAAGTCCGCTTCAGCTAACTTAGTGCTTTTGCTAACTGAGCTCTCCTTGTGCAACTGTAGGTCACTGCTGAAACATGCAAAGAAAGGATTTCTCTACACCTCCTGAATTGCAGTCCCAGGCTTTCAAAATACTTCAGGTTCTTTCAGCTCCAGACCTGAGGCTTCCCCAGTTCCTCTTGTGTGTTCTAGGTTATTTTCTGTGTTGACAGAGATGATGTCTATATGTATCAGACGCTTCCAAAAGTAGCTTTGTTCTTCCTCCATGTCTTTCCAGCTCCACCCGCGTCTGTTCTGTTTTACTTACCAGTGTTCAACCTAACAGGCTTGTTGATAGAAGTGGCTTGTGAGGCTGATGCCTGTTTTGACCCCTGAGACTTCATGGGAGTACAGTGAAACCTTGGTGAAAGATAAGTGCACTGTTATCAGAGGCAGTTATGGCACACAGATCCTTGCTGTACCTGTGAGTAGTTCAGAATCCTCATGCTGCTGGCAGGACATACTTGGCATGTACCTTTCGTTGTGGTTTGAGTAAGGTATGGCCCCTTTCTGCCACATGTTCTGAAGATTGCTTTGATTTGTGAGCTGCCAATTTAGACTGAAATAGCGTGTTGAGGGTAAGAGTGATTTGATGGGATTTAAACTGATTTTTATCCATCCCCCACACACCCTGCTCCCCGCGGATGGAGAGGATAAACATTCCATTGTTTTTTGTGTGAAGTGCCTTTTAGTACCAGCAGCCCAGCAATGGGGGATGAAGAAAGCAGATGTGTCCCATGTCTTTTTAAACTGCTTTTGTTTTTCTGATCACTGTAAAGATGGCTTTTAATTTTTTAATTTTTTTTTTCCCAAGCAGCAAGTGCTCCGCAGGGTTTGATCAAAGCTCATAAATGATGAATTGAAGGAATGCCCAGCGGAGAACAGAACGCCCTCCTTGTGCTCTGCTCTGTGTGCTGAGAACACCATTGTTTCTTCCCGTACCTTTTCCATCCTCGAGCTCGGGGCTGGAGAGAAAAGGCCTTTGTTCCTTGCCTGTCAGCTGAGACAACGCCAGTGTGTTGTCCTACCTCTGCTCTCAGCACCTGACTGGCCGGAGCTCTGTGGTTTTGGCAAGCTGAGCACAATTGTCCTCCAGCTACAGCGTTACAAAGAAAACAAATGGCTTCACAGCCTCCTTCCTCCAGATCCTGGCCCTGCTGCTGCTGCTTCACCGCAGCAGCCACGTGTGTCTGTCTGTGCCTGCTGTACCATTTGGGATGCAGAGGAAAAGCCAACACCCTCTCCCGTGCTCCAGGTTGAGAGATGCAGCTTCACCCGAGTCCAGCGCACACAGCTGCTGGCAGGGGGACAGGAGGGGACAGAGGCCCAGGCTGTCCTGGTTTTTCTACCTCTTTGTAATTTCTGCAGCATCTCTGGTTGTGCTGTCTTGCAATGCAGATCTCTGCAAAGGAGAGAGCTTGTAGTTCTCTCTTTCTCTTGTTTTTGGGGAGTTTTAGCAGGAACAAGAGCTTTGCAAATGAGGAGGGAGAACAGATGGCCTGGGCTGGGGTGGAGAAGGGGCTGGCAGGGACATGTTTGGAGAGGTGCTGGAGTGCAGACCGTAAGACTGGCTCTTCCCTGCTGCTGGCCCTGTGTGAGAGACCAGAGTTCGGGCAGAGCCACGGGTGCTTCAGGATGAGACCAGCAGTACTTGCTTCAACATCTGCCCCCACTCCTGTTGGGAAGAGCCCTTAGCTGCGTCTCTCCTGCTGTTTTGCACCCAAGCCCATCCTGTGTACCCTCAGGCATTGCAGCAAATGAGTGGAAAAGGTGCTGGAGGTGCAAGTCAGCCTTGCAGTGCTGCATTGTCAGGCACCTGGCACCAGTGTGAAGTACTGTAGTTCAAGTGCAGGTTTCAGTCAGTGACACTTGTGCCAAAATCCAGCATCAGCTCCTCTTTCATTCCCATCTACTGCTGGACTTCACCCCTCTGTGAACAGCCCTGATGTTATGCTTGATCTGGGAGAAAGAGCTCGGCTGTGGGTTTGAGAAGAGCAATACTGATGCCTGCTAACATTCCGTGCCAGAGGCCAGAGATGCCCATGCCATGGAGTAAGGACCTGACACAAAGGCAGTGCTGGCTCCTGGCCAGCGTGACAGATGATGTCTAGTCACTACGGCCTGCCCAGCAACTTTCTCTGGCCTCTGCTATCCTCAAACTGAGCTGTCTTGGCTTCAGGTTTATCTTTGCCTGAAGTTTGTTTGTGGGTATGCCTTCTGAAGTCCCCCAGCTGTTTCTGTGAAACTGTGACAGCACCAGTGCCATGGTCCCGTTACCTAGAGCTGGAACTGGGCTGCAGAGGCCGAATTCCATCTGCTCCCAAGCTCCCTGTGCTGGGAGGCAGAAGTGCAAACAGCTTTAACCAGAACAATGTCGCATTGCCTGGGTGAAGAATGTGATTTACTTGCATATGTGTGGCATGTGAACACCAGGGCCAGAGGGCACCACTTGAGTCCTCTCCTTTCTCTTTCCTTTTTTTCTCCCCCTGCCCTTGCCTGAGCCACTTGCTAGCACTTTTCTTTGGGGGTGAGGAGAAGAATGTGTGGGTTGACAAGAGGAGGTGGGAGCGAGATCTTTGGGAGCCAGGAGTCTGAAACTGAAAAAGCCAACAATCTAGGAAAGTCTTGTAGACAAGTTTAAAATTAGATTGACCCTGTGCTTTCATATTGCTGGAATTTAATTCCTCTGACCCTGAAGCTTTTGGTCTGACTCAAAGCAAGGGTTCCCAGGCTGTGGTCAGTGGAGACCAGTGCTGTCTGGGGCTCTCGTGTGGCCGTGGGTCTGTATCAGAGACAGATGCACCTCCTGTCCACCTCCTTGTATTTATGAAAGGTTGGAGAAATTCAGTTTTGAGAAGCCAAGGAAGCCTCAAATATTTCTGCTGTCTTTGTCTGTATCAGCGTGGGGCTCGTGTCTGGAGCCTGTTCTCCCTCAAACTGGGATACTGCTGTGTGTAAAAGCTGATCAGAGCTTTTCCTTTTTCGGACATGATTGTAACTGTTTCTCTTCTGTTCCTGTTTGCAGGTTGTGCAGCTTGACATTAAAGAAACTGGTAGTCTTAAAGGAATTGGATAAGGAGCTTATTTCTGGGGTCATTGCTGTCAAAATGCAGGTAATTACTGCCCCGTTCGATGAATTGTGTTGTTTGACTAAAAATACTGGCAGGTGCCCAAACTGAGCTTTACCTCCACGTAAGGATCCACAGACTTCTTCAACTTTTGCAGCTTCCACGTTGCATCCACAGACTTCTTTCCAAGTCCATCAGGGTGTTCTGGATCTGTGTGGAGAAGGGTCTTTTCTGACCTTTTCTGTCCCAGACTGTTTTCTGGCCCTTCTCCCACATTCCTAGCTCATTTCACTGTTGTAAGCGAAGAATATTGTTCACTGATGTCTCAGCATGAGCTTATCTGCATGTAAAAATGCTCTTCACAGATCACATGTCCCCTTTTCTTCCTGAGCTGGCATTAAATCCAAGCCTGGTCCTCTATTTACCAGTCTGGGGCTGAACATCTTGGCAGCTGGGTCGTGGTTTGGGGGAGTCTGGGCCTTCCTCTGCTGCTGGGCAGCTCTGCTATCGAGTCTGTAGCCGAGCTTGTCAGTGGGTTTGTAGGGTGCCTGTACAGACTAATTGCTTTCCCTAAAATACAGTTGTCATCCTAGGTAAATAAGCCACTTTACAGCAGATGTTTGTGCCATTTAATTAGGAGCCTCCATGTAGGTCACTCTGCCTGGAGGCGGGCTGGGGAGGAACGGGGCTCGGCTCGGCTGGGCTCACGTGCTCCCATCACTGCAAACCCTGAAGTGCTTAACGAGGAGAAGCCTAGCAGACCTACAAGTAGAACATTAACTGGGCTGAAAAGCTGCTGCTTTTCAAATGAAGAGCTAGGCAAACCCCTGCAGAGAGCCGGTTGTGTCAAAGCACGCAAAGTCTAGTTTGGAAGGTGCAATCAGGGAGGAAAAACACATAGCTGAGGATTTAATTGGTATCTCTCATCTCTGAGTGGTCCAACTGGGATAAAAATGTGCACCTCTAGGTTGGAGGGGCTTCGTGCACCCACAGCAGAGAGCATAAAAGCAGGGAATTGCTTCACACACCTGGATTTGTGGAGCCTCAGAAGAAGCACTGCTGTGGGTTTCCAGGCTGTCAGATACTGCTTATCAAGGCTGAAAGCTTTCCATATGTTTGTACTCCTAGATGATGAATGCATCACTGTAAGCACCTGAGGCTTGTCAGAGACTGATTTATGCCCAGAGAGTGCCAGACTTGGGTTGAAGAATTCAGAAGCTTTTATTAGAGCAAGACCTTCTTTTCCTGTCCAGATTACTGCTGCTTACGCTTTCTGCAGGTGAAAGCTTGCCCCAGAGCCACGATCCAAAGGGAATTTTAACACATGGGAGTTTTCACGTCCCATTTTGTGTATGTGTTGGGGTCTGCGTTGCTGCAGGGTTCAGGCACTGGAACCTGAGCAGTCCTCTCCACACCAGGCAGGCCCTGCTATTAAAAATCCCTTCAGAGCTTGCAGGTTATGATGCTGATGCTGACAGGCTTTTCCAAGGATGCTTTATTTGCCAGCGCTCAGGTTTCTGACATGGCTGTTGTTTGAGGCTGGTGGTACTGGATCATCAAATACCTGGTCTCTGTCAAATGACTGCCTTTGTGTGGGGAATTGCATGCGAGTTGTCAGACACCAGAGCCCTTCCAGAGGGGATGACTGAATTCAGACCTAATGAGAGCATCTTACCTGCATCTCCCATGTTTCCTTGCAGCCTCCAGAGCAGAGATGTTCAAAGAGTTGTCAGCTGTATTTCCCGAGCCGTTGCTCTGTTTATCTGCTGCGGTCTTTTAAAAGCAACTATATTTGGTCTTTCATTAGATTTTGGTTGCGTAACCAGTAAAGCAAGATTGCTGCTATTAGGAGCTTTGCACAAATGGAGCAGCTGCTGCTGTCGCCGGTGGCCAGGCTGGCTGTGCTTCACTTGCACGTGTGCTGCTTGTCCTGGGGGCAGCCCGTGGGTGCCTGGCCCTGCTCTGTTGTGTGCTGTCAGATCTGCTGCAGCTCAGGCACCTCGGCGTTCCCAGAGAGGAGCTGGAGCTGTGCAGGGCTGAGGCCCCGCTGCAGATCATGGCCTTTGCCGGGGCTGCCTTTGGGGAGGAGGGGATGTAGACGAGGCTCTGCTGCTGTCTCATCTCCTGATGCTCTTTGAGGCTGATGGGGCAGACCACATTTCCCCTTGGATGTAGCTTGGAGGTGTTTACCCTCCCCGCCTCCCCCCAGGCTGTCTCTGATTTCCCAGATGCTGCTTTTTTGAGAGCTACAGTTCTGTGCTTCTGGGAGACCAGCCCGTCTGGACAAAGCCAGATCTGCAGCCTCAGCAGAACATCGAGCCAGAGACCTCTGAAACTTGCCACTGTGTTTGAACAATGCAGAAGGGTTTGCTAGGCAGCAGTCTGTCATGTTTTCCTGCTAGTTTTCCTTCAAACATTCCCTGAAATGAAATGCTCACACAGTAAATAGCCTGGTAACTCTGTTAGCATAAGGCAGCCCACACACAGGGTTGATTTGGAGTTGCCCTGTGATACATTAGCTCTCCAGACTCCACTGAGATGCTTAGTGATTTTTTTCTTTAATATCCCTAGCTACTGGCAATTGTTTAAACATGTTAAAGTCCCCATTTTCCCCAGGGAGGGGTGTATGCACAAAAAGAAAAGCCCAGCCTGTCATGGCTAACGCCGGGAGATTTAAGCATGATGCTGCAGCCTCCAGACCCAGGAGACGAAGAGCCTTGTACCTATTGGCTGAAGTGAAAATAGGGGACTTCAACTCCGGGGATGGGGGTTGACTCACAGCTTTTCAATGCTGGCGTTTGGCAGAACAAAAGCTGTATTGTTGCAGTTAAGGACAGTAAATATGCCCAAATCTTTATTAGTCAAATATCTCCCTTTCATCTCATTAATATTTCACAGAAGTACAAGGTCAGAGCCATCCGTTCGCTTCTCTGTGGTAGTCCCTGACAACGTTTCCTGGTGTGCAGTAAACAGGGCTGGGATGGGATGTGAGAGGTGGCTTCGGGGCAGTTCACCCGGTGCTGGACTTTGTTTCTGTGCAGGGCTCCAAGCGCATCCTGCGGTCCCACGAGATCGTGTTGCCCCCGAGCGGACACGTGGAGACGGAGCTGGCGCTGACCTTCTCGCTGCAGGTAGGCTGGGACTGGCTGCTCCTGGGCTGCCTTTGCACAGCTGCTCCCTCGGGCTCGTTTGCAGGGAGCAGGGCTGCGTGCTGGCTCCGAGGTGCACGTCCTCGTGAGCAGCAGCACAGCTTGTCTGAATCGCCTCTGGGCGCTCGGGGGCTGGAGCAGGGTGCTGCTTCAGTGTTCTTCCACAGTGCATCCTGGAACGTGAAGGCTTTGCAGGCTGAGCTCTTCAAGGTGTAGCTGTGGCAAGAGCTGAAGCAGAGCACGTTGGCTCTTTTTTGCCTTTTGTTTCCTTCTTAATGAGCAGGCAGCGGAGGATGGCAGCCGTGAGGGTGGTGTGGAGTGTCAGGCTGACAGAAGGCTGTAGTAGGAATGAGTCAGGTGAGCCTCGGATTTGGAGCTGCTGAGGGAGGCACTATTTGGGGAAGCAGGAGCAGTGTGTTTATAGTTACTCCTAGCTCTGGAGTCACAGGAATAGCTGTGAATTGGAACAAGTGCATTTTTTGGTTCCTCTTTTCTCCAAAGCCTGCTGCCCTGGTGCTACCTCCTGAGCAGGGAAATAAGGTAAATTAAGGGCTGGCTTGCTGAAAGTGAGAGACAGGATCCTGCACACGTAGAGCAGAGCCAGACAGACCTCAAGAGCATTCATACCTGGATTATCTTTGTTTTGTGACTGTGGGTTAGATCTCGACTTCAGGACTTTGATCTGGTGAGGAGAAAGGCTCAGGTGGTGATGTGAGGCTGGTTGTTACTCAGACCTGTGCAGAGCTGAAGCAGGTAAGCTTTCATTGCAGACAGATGATAACCCTGCAGCTGCCCAAGCAGAGGGCTGGGTTAACTGCAGCATTGCATCCCCTCCTTTGTGAACAGGAATAACCAAGCTGCATGCCAGGAATATCTACACCTGGATCCTGTGGCTGCAGCTTTCCCATGGTTGGGAGCAAAGCTGTAAAACAAGCCTTGCAAAACAAGGTCTCCCTCTGCCAGTCCTGTGTCAGCAAGGAGCAAGTCTGCAGATCTTTTTGGAATTAATTTGGATTATGGTGTTTTGGGTTGTTTTTTTTTTTTTCTGGGGCTCAGAGCAATGCTGCAGCAGGATGCAGAGCACTGCCTTTAACCCTGTTTCCCCTGATGGGGCTGGGAATTGAGCCAGAGCAGGAGAGAGGAGTGTCTGTGACACTGAGCCTTCAGCAGAGGTGACTGAGCTTAAAGCAGAGATGTGCTGCTGCTCTCTGACTGCAGGAAGGGTTGGTGGTCTTGGATGCAGTAAGGCCTGGGAAGCATTCTTGAAATGGCACAGCTGGATTTTTATGGCAACTTTTACTGCTGCTTAATTGGACAATGGCTGAAAACTACTTCCAGTTTAATTCAGCTACAATCTGAATTTAGTGCCTGGCATATATTTGAGAGGGGTGATGGGCCACAAAGTAAAAGCATGTGGGTGTCGCAGAGCAGGGTTTTGTTGTCTTGCAGCAGTCAGTGTTTCCATATTACACGGTCAGCTCTCGACACCTTACACCTGGCTTTGTGCTACCTGCCTGGATTTGCAGCCCCTTGTGCCTTTGTGCTGCCTGCCTGCTCAGTTCCTGCTCCTGGGTGACACTGCTGTCCTTTGCACGGAGTGTTCCCTTGCCAGAGCTGAGCTAGGGGCGTTCTGCTGCCTGGTACAACCGTGAGCAGCCCCTGGTGTCTGGCAGGCCTCTGCTCAAACTGAAGGGAGGAGTTTCCTGCTGCTCTGTTACACAGCTGAGGCTGGAGTTAGGGCTGTATCCAGTCCTGCTTCCCGTCCTAGCTAGGGCTAAAGCTGAACCAGCAGTAGCCCTTCAGGCAGAGGAGCTGCCACCACCCTTCCTGCTGGAATGTCTGCTTCTCCTGACCCACACTTCTGTGGGTTTCACAGAGCCCGGGGAAATTCCCCACATATTCCAAGCACAACATCACAGTTCTCTGGCATTAATTAAGAGCTCTGCACTTAATTCCTGTCTTTAATCTAATAAACCTTTCCAGATGGGAGAGATTGTATCATTGGAGCTTCAGAAAAAGTCTTGCCCTGACTCTCACTGTTCTGGTGTGTGCATTTTCTCACCCCTCAGAGGTGCCTTGAGGTGTTTGGTGCTCCCTCTAAAAGCTTTCAAATGTTTTGAGCCAAACTGTTTTCCTCTCCAGTCTCTGTCATGGATTGACAGTCACTGTGAAGTTTGTGTTGAAGCAATTCTAAGAGCTGATAAGTCATGGCTGGTGTTAAAAAAGCTGGACTGTGCTATGCAAATAGCTCGTCTTTTCTTCTGGAGGGCCTTGCTTTTAATGGAGGAGCTGAGCGGCCTCAGTCTCTCTGTTCCTTCTTTTACCACCTCTCATCAGAGGTGGCCAGGCAGTACACCTGAGAAAAACAGAAACTTGTACATCTATGGACCTGAGGCGCTTGGTTTAATCCCAGAAAACTGGACACATTCAAACTGAGCTGGCCGGGGACCAAGGGTGACTTGGGACTTCAGTTCTAGGTTTGTACTTAAGCAGCCTTGGTGTGGCTCAAATGCTGTGAACTGAGAGCAAGGAGTCCCTCTTCCCTGCTACCCTTCCACATGTAGAAGGGCCCCAGAAGCAAGGAAATGGTAAATTTGGGTGTGAAAGGTGCCTCTGGCTTTTTGAGCCCCTCCTGCCCCTTCTCTCCAATAACTTTCTTCCATCCTTCTTTAGGGATGTTGCACATCTGTAGAGTCACAGGCTCTGTGTGTTTTGAGATTGTCTTTTAGTTATGTGGACTGTTGTTCCTCTCTTCTGCAATGCCTCTACCTCAGGAAATGAGCGGTAGATCTTGCCCTTGCAGGGCAATCAGCTAATTAGTATTCTTCTTGTTTGGGTGGCCACTGCTCCCAGCTCCCTGCAGAGCAGTCAGGCTTGCTCTGGACTGCAAATTAATATCTCAGGGCTTTCTGGTGGTGTTTGCTATTTGATTTTATCAAGTGTTTTGATGGGCAGGAAGTTAATTTTCAAAATAGCCCAAGGGAAAAAAAAAAAAAAAAGAAAGTAGTTCTTCCCTGCAAAAGAAGCATCCTTTGCTTGGGAATGTCCTCTTTGAGATCCCAGCAATTAGGTTCTCCTGTCTGCTGGTTACTTAGTACTATTTATGTTGTGTATTTGGAGCACGCATCCCAGTCTCCTCTTTTCTTGGGATGAGAACTGGTCAGGCTGCTGCTTTATCTTCCCTTGAAGACTTTTCTTCCTTTGGACAGCTTCTCCTTCGTGGTTATGGTTAGCCTTACTCATTCCCTAATAGTCTCTGCTTGACTTCATAGCTTTCTCTTCCTGGGGACTTTCTGGAGGAGGTGTATAAACAAATGTATTATTTTGTATGGAACATGCCTTGGGAGGATTTATGTCTTTGCAACATAACCTGGCAGTCGGACAGGGTTTTTTTCTTGACTTAATTACTAAAAATACAACCAATTGAGAAGTGTCCTTGTGCTGGAGGGAAGGCAGTGTCCTGCCAAGTGTGTGGGGGTCTGTGGCTGTCCCTGCCACTGGCCACTGCTTGTGCAGGGCAGCACCCAGGCCTCCAGTTCTGGGCATCCTCTGTTTAGCTGTTGGGGAAAGCGTCTCCTGGAGGCTGCCCATCTCCCTGGGCCCAGCCCTTCCCAGACTGAGCAGCTGCTCTGTGTGCCTGGATTGTGTTTTTGGGGTGCCTGTTCGAACTGTTTGGGCAGAGTCTTCCCTGGGATAATGAAGAATGGCACGCTGAGTGTGAGTGAGCTGCAGGCACTTAGGAAAGCCCTGGAGCTGTTCCTTAGGAATGCGGGTTATCCATGAAGCTTGGGAGATATTGCCAAGAAGCAAAATGAACTTTTTCACTGTGTTTCCCACCTCAGTACCCTCACTTCTTGAAGAGAGAAGGCAACAAGCTCCAGATCATGCTGCAGCGGCGGAAGCGGTACAAGAACCGAACCATTTTAGGCTACAAGACCCTGGCTGTGGGATGCATCAACATGGCTGAGGTGAGCTGCTCTTCACGTGGTCTGCTTACACACGTGGACATCTTCCCTCCTCTCCAAACCCACTGTTGTCACTTTCCTCATTGAGAAGTACCTGACAGGATTTCAGATAGCTGTCTTAATAGCTGCAATCAATATTCACAGGGCAATATTTTAACCAGATTTTATTGCTGAGTGATAACACTGAGCGTTTTTCTGCCTCATATCTTAATAGCTAAAGCTTTCAGAAGGATACCTGGTGACCTTTTGAGGGTTTTGTTATCATTTTGTGGCTTTATTAGGGTTAGGAGGTCCAGATAAAAAAGTGCAGAACGAGACAGAGTCACTTGGGCAAGCCTTCCAAGCCTGAGAAGTGGTAAAGTTAAACCAAGATTTGCTGTGCTTCTCAATGCCACAGTATGAGAGTTCAGGATTAAGTAATTTCTCTCATTTTGCTTGTAAAACTCTTGGCCATTGTTATTTCATGGCTGTTGGTAATTTAGGTGGAGCTCTATTCATGAGAAGTAAATGATAAAATTAATGCTGGAGTCAAGTATGGGTAAATTATTCACAAAGGCTTTCTGAATGGCATAGCTCCATGCTTTGTTACTTCATGCCTTGTTTAATCTCTGCTGTTTCAGTGTCTGAGTGTTTAGAAATGGGCTTAGCAGTAGCAAGTTCAGTTTCACACCAATATTTTTCATCAGACTGCATTCTGTCAACAAATGACTTTTATCCAAAATAAGCCAGTGTTATGCTGTCGTGAGTTGTTATTATTTTAAATAATTCACTCTAAAGACTGCTTCTCTTGTGCGAGTGCAGCTTCCCTCAGCCTTGCAATGAATGGTGAGCTCCTTGTTTGAATTGGCCAAGTGCATGGTGTTGCAGCTAACATTTTTCCTGTACTGTTTGATTTGTTGGACAACCAGAAAGTAAATACTGCTGTAAGGCAGAAAACATGTGGGCCCATTAATTAGAGTCATTGCTGAACTTCTAAGTGTTGGGCATTTGCTGCTGCTACATGTGGTTTTTCTTATGTCTGTTTGTAGTGTCAGCTGACTGGGGTTAGAAGGTCAAAAATGTTCAAAGGTTCATGGTGTTAGGAAATAGCTGCTCTCCAGCTCATCTGGAATATTTATGAAATTGAAGTCTTCAGGAAAATGGATTTTATAAGCTTCCCCCCCCCCACTTTTGGAGGGGGGATGATGACCCCTAAACTCCGCTGACTCATTTCTTAAAACAAAAAAAAAAAAAATCTCTTAAGCTGTTGAAACAAAGCAGTGGATTGGAGTTGAGAGTGAGCAGTTTCAGAGCAGGGGAACATATGTTCCTCATCAGCTCAGGTCTGTTTAGGTCCCTGGGAGGAGCTGACAGAGTGGCCTGGTGTGTGTTGGAAAGCTGCTGTGCAGGTGAGGGGATGTGCTCACTCACTCTGGTGGGGCAAGAGAAGATCACAAGATTCTGGGGAGAAACCTCTGAGCTGTGAGTGGCAAAGGAAGGAGAAACCTGCACCAAGATGTTCCTCTGCCTTCACCACTGACTTGTTTTTCATGACCTGCTGCTTCATTGTCCCGGGGTGGTGGCGGGTTCCTCTGAGATTCATGTGTCAGCTCTCCACAGTAAGGATATTTTGCTTTAGGAGGCACTTTACATCTGTATCTCACCAAGAATTTTTGATTTTACGGGCTCTTTTGCTAGGTTTTAAAAGACAAAATCAAGTTCCTTAATTAGGTGTTCAGAAGGTGGGTAACTTGATAATTCAAATCAGTACTGTGCTGGGGAAGCAAATACATAGTAATGAGCTAGTCAAGTACTCTGCTTCAAGGATGAGCTAATCAGCTGTTAAGCTCAGAATATTTTTCGTTTCCTTCCATCGCTTTCATTAGAAGTCAGCTAAAATCTCAACTAGCCTTGTGGATTGCCTGCAAGTGGCTCCTGTGGTTACAAGGTCCTGGAAATGTAGAGGAACTCCATTAACACAAATAACTCTTGTAGTATGCAAATGATACAAGTTTAAATACACTTAAATGCAGATTTGTTCCGCTTAATTTCTGTCCCAGGTCATGCAGCACCCTACAGAAGGGGGCCAGGTTCTGAGCCTTTTCAGCAACATCAAAGAGGCTCCAGTGAAGGTGGCAGAAATCTGGATCTTCTCCTTGTCAAGTCAGCCAATCGACCATGAAGACAGCACCATGCAGGCCAGCCAGAAAATCAAGTCTACAGGTAAGAGTCCAACCACATTCTCTGAGGACCAGTGTCTTCCTGAACTAGCTGGAGTTAAATTACCCTACCTGGGCTTGGATGCTTCCTGGGACAAATGAGGACTGGTTTGCACAAGTTGCTGTGTCTATAAATGATCAGTGCAAAGCAAACCCACTTTGCAAGAGTGTTGCTGTGCAAGCAGGGAGTGTGACAGGAGTAGGGAACTGAATTGTCAGAGCTTCTCCTGCACACCTGAGCCATCCAGCAAGGGTTGGCTGTGTCCTCACAGCGCTCTCCCAGCATTACTGGTGGTTGTTTTGAGAGCCTGTAGCTTCTCACCTGGCTATCAGTGTTGTATTCAGGAGATTCACATTTAAGCTACTCTTCTGTCTTCTTTTTCCTTTGAGTATTCTACAATAAATTTCATGAACTTTAGATGAGACCTGCAAACTTGCAGCATGTTTTGCTGGGGATGATGGCCTGTCTTAACGAGTGTAAATCCATGATGTTGTGCTCTGTATAAGGAAGTCACTGGGTTCAGGTTTGTGGTGATGTTTTTCTGTGGTACCAGCCCTTTGCTCACTGCTGCAAGAGTGACCTGCTGAAGGTAGTGCACGTAGATGTTTGTGTGCTGTTGCCTGGGGCCAGGCAGCTTACCTGAAGGGTCATTCCATAAAGGTTTTGTCATGCTTCACTTGCCCCTTTAAGTCAGTTATGCACATGTTAGGGGGGAAAAGTAATTTCCCTTGTGGAGAAACCTCTTTGCTTGCTGCTGTCTACCAGGTGGTTGGTACTTTCCAGGAGGAAGTTTCCTCCTCCTACTAAAAGGAGGAGGTGCCTTATCTGTGTCTGGTCCTTCCTTCTTACTGGGTGTGTTTCTCCTCATTCCTTTCCTCCAGAGGATTCCCGTCTCACTGGTTCTAGCATGGATAGGTGCCTGCTAGTTTATCTTCTCCTTGTGTGCCTCCTTTCTCGATTTGTGGCTTTAGCTGGCCTTTTCTGCTCCTGAGATGAGACCATGCCCTCACCTTGAAGGAGTTTCACAGGATCTTTCCCCTCTTTCCTTCCCTTTCAGACAACTATTCCGAGGAAGAGTACGAGAGCTTCTCTTCTGAGCAGGAGGCCAGTGATGATGCCGTACAGGGCCAGGTACTGTTCAGGGCATGGCTTCTCCCTGCGAGGGCTCAGCGGAGCATGTGCACTCCCAGCTCCTGCCTGAAACTAAAAGCCTATTTCTGTATCTAAACCACGCCAGTGTGAGACTGTTACCAAGTGTTCAGCTGCAGTGGAGAAGGCCTGCACAGTAACCCATTTCTTCTACCGTGCTGTGATTTATCTGTTCACGTGTTTGGACTTGAGCTCCCTGGAAAAGCGTCAGCATCCTTGTGCTTCTCTGCTTAATGGTCAGGGCGTCATTTGATTGCTTCTGTAGTGCTGGTTGGATTCAAAGAGCCCAGCTGCATCCCCGGCTGTAATTAAAGGGGCAGCAGGGTCCGAGGCAGCCTTTAGTCTTTAATACCTTTTGCACAATAGGTCCTTAGGGAGAATCCCCTGACTAGATGTGAGATGCTTTTGAGTTTGGGTCTTACTTGCCTTCAGACTCTGGCATCACCTGTCAGAGGGTGCTGAGAGAGGGACCCACCAAAATGTGGGGCTGTGACTCTCCTTGTTCCTTGAATGTAGAGCTAGGCTGTTTTGCTTCTCCAAGCTGTTATTCCTGTCCCTGCAGACTTGTCTCACTTCCTTTTCCCTCTACTGTCGTAACTGCAATTAAAGCAAATGCTGGATGCCTGGAAGACACAGCAGCAGGTTCATTTTCCTAGAAGGAACATTTTTAAATGCTCACGTGTCGCAGAATCACAAAGGTAACACGGGAATCCTCTTTCTGTTCAGGATTTGGATGATGATGAGTACGAGATGGGGAAGCCCAAGAAGCAACGGAGATCGATAGTAAGAACGACGTCCATAACCAGGGTCGGTGGAAATTAGTTTTACTAACACTGATGGGGTTTGGCCAGGATGTGCAGTGCATGTGGCTTGTGGGAGACCAGACACGCTGGCCCAGCATGGAGCTTGGGGGCATGGTCACATCATGTGAAGAGCTAGAAAAAGCAGCCAGTTCAGGCAGTGGGACCATCCAAGGTGTGTGCATGTCTTGAGTGTCCCTTGGCTGCAAGGGTGAGGAGCTCCAAAAATCATGCAAGTCTATGAAATTCCACCCCGATGAAGAAACCAGTGCAGGATCCATGCTCATGTAAGTCCTCAAAGTAGCTCTAAGTGAAGGAAAGCTCTCCTGTTTGTGCTCTGTGTGGGAGAGGCCAGTGGGAAGTTCTCAAAATGAAGTGGTTTAGTCAGGGGTTGGAGCTTGATGGATAAACTTCAGGTGGTGCATGTGGTGCTGAGGCAAAAAAAAGCAGCTGGATATGATATATATAGAAGCTTTAGAAAGATGCATGTGGCTGTTCACCCTCCCCCACAAGCATGGGTGTGCCTGCAAAGCTGCACTTGTGTGGAGCAGGGACTTGTGCTTCACCACACCATGGTCTAAGGCTGTTTCTGAAGTCCATATTTTGATGAGGTCTGAAATAAACCCTGTTTTGACCTGAATCTGTCACTATAAAGATCCTTTCTGTGAGACCAGGAGTGTGCTGGTTCGTACCCTTGCTGTCCATATTGTTTTGAACAGGGACCAGTCAGGACAAAATCCACCACTTGGTATTAAGCAAGGAACTCATAAGAGGAATGCCCTTGTAGCCCTGACCTCTGAACCGATGCAGAAGGTCCAGCTGGTGCAAAACTGGGTTTGGTGATGCCAGTTGAGTTACCATCAGCCCAGTTCCAAACCAGATCTGCTGTCTGTGAAGCCATTCAGGCCAGCAAACAGCTCTTGCCATGTCACCCTAGCTGCTGCATGCTGAGTGTCCCCCCTCTGTGGGCTGCTGAACTGGCCACAGGTGTTGTCATGGATGGTTTTGCTTCACGCCCTGAGCCAGAGGAGAACTTTCATTATTGTGAGAGCATCAGCCTCAGGGATGCATTGGGGACAGAAACAGGGCTGTCTTGGGAGAGTGTGCTGGATGTTTTTCCTCGAAGCTTCAGCTGTCTAGAAGGAGTTGCAGGATAGGAGTGCAGAGATAAAGGGTGCAGTCTGGGGTCTGTGTGAAGTGTCTGAGGCCTGAAGAGTGGGGAGTAGGCAGTTGGACTTGCAAGACCTCATGAGAGTCAGCAAATGAGCAACTTTCTTTGCCTCAGAGTGGCCCATTTCCTTCCCTTTCCTCCTGACACAAGAATGCCACCTCAGATGCTCTGTACCAGCACTGAGACCTGGGCCCTTCTTGACAATGTGCACATCAGGTTTGTCAGTGACAGGCAGACAAGGGCTGAGCAAACCTCAGCTCTTTGATCCTGCAAAAGGGGAGCACCTGGAGGTGAGCAAGCACAAGGGGAGGGCAGCAGTTTGCCTTGTGTTGTTCTGGCCTTGGTTCCTGCTGTGTCCAGGATCTGGGAGTATGACTCGAGAAACCTTTGTGTGATGGGGCAAGTGCTGAGGATAAGTGCCACAGCTTTTCACCAGTGCTGCTAGTGAAATAAATGAGCCTGTCATGCAAACTCCTGAAAAAAAATAAAAAACCAACATGTTTTGGTGGTAAAAAATCACATTTGTTCTTAGGGTCAGTGGGTATTTGTCTATGTTGGCTTACCCTTGTTAAGAATCAGAAAGGTTGACTGTCAGGTTTTTTCCAGGAATGTATCAAAAAGGCGCAGGGAGGTGATCTGGCAGAGAAAAATGGTTATCCATTATGTGTCCAACCAAAAGTGGAGTGCCATCTTTTAGATTTACAGTGCTCAATGGAGTGGGACCTACCATTGGTGGTAATGAAGTTATCACAGGTGTGGAAAAGCTGATTTCAGTGTAAGGACAGCAGAGAGGTGGTCTGTGGTGCTGGGTATTGTTTGATTTTAAACAGCAGTGTAGCACCAGTGTCAGATGTGTCCAGCTTCTTGCAGGCTGGTAGAAAACGGCTCGCTTAATGCTTCACTTATGTAAAAGTGTCTTTCATTTCCAGCAACAAAACTTCAAACAGAAGGTTGTGGCATTGCTGAAGAGGTTTAAAGTGTCTGATGAGGTGAGTAATTCCTTCTGTAAACCTTCCTGCTTTGCGTGCTGCCCTCCGCTTGGTGCATCTTGCTTTAGTCTTCAGGAACACTCCCCTGTTTCCTCCTGTTCCCTTCATTTTGTTTTCAAGTCCACAGTGGATGTGACCTTTCCTTACACCCTGGCCTTGCAGGGAGGCTTGAGGGCCAACTTCTAAATGTCAGCAAGCGTTTTTGTAGATGAAGTTTTATCAAAAGTGGATTTTGGCAGCTGTGTGCGTACCCATTAGTTCTGCAGATTGCTTTGAAATTATCTTTCAAATTATCTTCTTTCCGTTCAAAGGAAAGCAGTCCAAATGGTGTGTATTGCTTGTGAAGTTAAAGCCCAGCCTGTTTGATCATCTTACTAGAACAGCCAGGCAAGACATGAAAAACTTGGATAGGGAGCTCAGTCCACAAGAGTCAGCTGCTGGGTCAGAGCAGAAAAGGATGGAACAGATCCAAACCCCAAGGAACCTGTGCAACATTAAGTATCTAATACAAAAACACTTAACATCTCCTTTGGCTGCGTGGCTGTGTGTTGATTCTGTGGCTTGTGGGAAGGAGTGAGTAACTCCTCGAGCCTCCTTACTCTTCCAAGCAGTCCTGTTAGCTTTGCTCTTCTTCCCAAGTAGGCTCGGCAGAGGCAGCACCCACAGCTGAGAGCTCAGGCAGCCAAGCTGCTGCTTTTTTCTGGAGCTGCCACTCCAAAAGCAAGCTCTGGACAGGGCACAGCCCCTACTTGCTCCGGGATGTGTGTAAAAGCAAGTTCAGTGTGAGGTATTTGTTCTCCTTGCCTCTGCCTGGCAGCTGATCCTCGTCCGAGTTTCAGGCGCCTCCTGTGGACATTTTTGGGTATCAAATCAGGAGGTGTCAGGGCTGCTTTTTCAGTAAAACCCAGTACATGCTACACTGTTGGGAATACTGGAATTTTGTACTGGTTCTAGGAAGACTGAGATTCCTTTGGAGCTTTAAAGCTTTGTTTACAGAATAGGGTTGAATATTGGGCCTAACCAGTGGCATCCTCATGGATGCTTGGTCCAATATGTAACTCCTGCTTAACCAGGCATTGACAAGCTTGATCCAAGACAAGCATTTCTCATATGCTTAATGTTCCTTGGATATAGTACCCTAGCACCAGGAATAGAATCTTATTCCCAGGAGTGCTGTACTGCAGCCGTGGGGGGAGCACGGGTGATCTGGGGTCAAGTCTGGCTCCTAGCAGAGCTGGTGATGCCTGTTTTTGTCCTGTGTAGGTTCTGGATTCAGAGCAGGACCCAGCAGAGCACGTTCCAGAGGTGGAGGAGGATTTGGACCTTCTGTATGACACGCTGGATATAGAGAATCCCAGTGACAGCGGGCCAGAAATGGAGGATGATGACAGTGTCTTGAGCACGCCAAAGCCAAAGTTAAAGTAAGTGTGAGGCAGCTTATGCTGGGCCAGAAAGAAACCATGTACAGTGCCAGATGTTGGTTTTATTCCCACCCTTCTGTGCTCTTTTTTCCCCTCCTGACGTGGTGGTGTTAGAATGGGAGTGACATCTTGTGGGCTAGAGGTAGGGTGTGTGGGGTCTGACTTCCCTTCAGTCCCAGTTCTTCCTTGTTCCCTTTGCAGGTGTTCTGCTGCCCTGCCACCTGAGCACAGGGAAAGAGTTGGTGGCAGGCAGAGAATTGAACTGTACACAGTGTTTTGAAGAGGTAGTAGAAACAGGAAGGAAATGTGTGCTAAGGCAGGAGTAGAGGCAGGCATGAACAGGGCACACTGTCTTTCTGGAAAGACCTTTCTTGTAATAACACCCCGTGTGGAAAGAGAGTCTTTGCAGGGGTTAAGGAAGCAGAGCTGCAGGAAACAGATGGATTCCTCAGGTCCCAAAGGCACTGGCTGCAGCACATGTGGATGTGCTCAAGCCTGTTCTTAAAGAGCTCGTGTGGGTCAGTCCCAACACGGCGGAGCTGAGCTGAGCTGGGGGTTGCTGGCTCGGGGTCTCGAGCAGATGCAGAGCCCTGAGCTAACAGAGCTGTGTCACACTCTGCTCAACAAAGAGTGAAAACGTGAGACTGAGCTGCACTCGTGCTTCTGGCTGCTGTGTGGTTGCTTGCTCAGGCCCTCAGTGTGTGAGGGCTCTGAAACAGAGTTGTGGCACTGACCACTGCAGCTGGTCAGTACAGCATCTGCTGGATCTGCTAATTACAGGTGTCGTTATATCCTCATTAATGCTGAATAACTTCCTTGGGCTAAGAATAGATTCTGAGTCTGGAGAGAGCTGTTTCCTGTCAGTGAGCCAGAAGGTGTCAAGGATAGACTGGGACAGCAGCAGAAATGGTGGGGCTGGTGGCATGTAAAGCTGTTTGGTGCTTAACCCAAGGTACCAGCCAGCTGGTTGGCCCTGTCTTGAAGGGATTTGAAAATAGATGTGTTATGGTAAGCAGCTGCTTTGAAACAAGCCCAAATGTTCTACTTTGCACACTGGGAGTTCATATCCTGTTCCCTGGAGCTGAGGAGCAAACTGTGCTGGGATATCTGATTGCTGGAGTAATGCTGGAATAAGAACTTAATGTGTGTGGTCCTGGGGAGACACTCTGTAGTTTCCTAGGTCCAGTTCTGGTGTTCATATCTTGAAGAGGATGTGATAAATGTTGATGCCTTTGAGGCAGGTTTTTCCCACGACAACAAAAAAAATCAGTTCCTTACGTTGTAATTGAGTCTTGCAGCCTGATGTGATGAGCTGCCTTTTGAGTGGAAGCACAATCTGATTGTGTGTGGTACCTTATCTTACTGAGCAAATGTGTAATTGGAGCCTAGGGCTGGCAGCCAAATCCAGATGCAAGCTGGAAACAAAATGCATATTAGCCCAAGAATCACTTACCCAGGAGCAGAGTGTTGGGGTGTGGGGGAAGAAGTAATTCCACTTGCTGTATGTCACTCAGAAGCTAGATTCAGGAATGCCTGGACTTTCTGGCTTCCCTTACTGTCCTGGACACCCTCCTCTCCTTTCAAAAGCAGCCTGTTTTACTGGAACCATCGGGGAACAGTAAGATCTTCTGGGAAATGCTGTGCTGCTTTGCTCTGAGTGTGGTGGACTTGCCCTGTCAGTGCTTTTTGTAGTAAGAAATGGGTTTTACTTTTCTTATCCAGACCTTACTTTGAAGGACTGTCACACTCCAGCTCTCAGACAGAAATTGGTAGCATCCACAGCATCAGGAGCCAGAGAGAGCCGCCAAGTCCTGTAAGTCACATTTCAAGTGTTGCCTCTCTGCACTGTCTCTAATTGCATGTGTAAATATAAATTAAAGCACCCTCTCTGATCCCCCCACCCCCCCAAAGATTTGGATGCAGAGATACAAAATTTCTGCTAAGAAAACCTGTTTGCACTTTTTCAGGATTGGGGATTTTTTTGGCCAGTTGAAGTTTTTTGTTTGTTGGTTGGGGTTGTGTTTTTTTTTTGCGGGTTTTTTTTTTTTGTTTGTTTGTTTTTTGTTGTTGTTGGGTTTTTTTTGGTTTTTTTTTTGTTTTTTTTTTGGTTTTTTTGTTTTATAGGTTTTATTTTTTGTGGGTTTTTTCTGGTGTTTTTTTTTTTGGGGGGGGAGGTTAATGCAAATATCATATTAACACAAGGGTGCATCTTCAGGTTATGTATTGAATACTTGCTGATGGTGTGAATAGCTTCAGATTCCCATGTGCCTGAAATGACTGCCAGGATGGGAGATGTTGCCTGGGAGTTCTAAGGACTTCCTAGCACTCTGTGGAGGAAGCTTTTCTTTGCTGTTATTGGGGTATTTTTTCTGGAGGCTGACAGTGATTGGTCAGGGGCAGCTCAGCTGCTTTTCCATTCCCTCCTGAATGGGCATAAAGTGTCAGTCCCATCCCAGAGCATTTCATTGCCTCTCCTGTGTGTTGTGCATCAGCTTTGCCACATCCCACACTGATGTGTGCAGCTGTGAGCAGGGAGCACTGCTGGCCATATTGCAGAGCTGTGTGATGTTTAAATGGAGAAGCCTCTCTTCTGAACAGCCTGACCCAGAGAGCGTGGCTGGAAACTGTGCTGGTGCTAAACCTCCTGAGGATTTTTCTTCTCTCAAGCAGGTAGAAGTGCCTGAAAAGACAAAGAGTCTTGGAAGCAAACATGCAGGCGACAGTGTTTCTGACACTGTCCCTTATGTAAGTTGGAAATCACTTGTTGACTTTCCTCCTGTCAGTTTGGGGGTAAGCTGTGGGCTGCATCTGTCTGTCCATATAGCTGCACATGCAACACAACTTCCACTGGTAATGTCAGCTGCAGTGAAGATAGCACTGAGTTCTCCTCCTGGCCTTAGTTTGGAGCTTCTTGTCTTTCAGCCTTTTGCAGGTGAAATGCTCTATTTGGCCTTTTGTTCAAACAGCCTGAGGAAGGCTGGCCCAAGGTTTGCTACTGAGTGCGTAAAGGATGCTCAAGGCTGTTGCATTTTATCAGACAGAAGTATTACTTTAAGCTGAGTTGGCAGAAATCAAGCTGGTCCTGGGGTAAAAATCCCAAAGCTCAAGTTGCTCTGCTGGGAACGTGGGGTGTGCAACATTTCTCTCATGTCTTTCTCTCTTAGCTAGTTCCTTTGGGTAAGATGAATTTATCTGCATTGCATGAGAAGGCATGTCCCTGGCTTTGAGCCGTGAGAGTGCCTGTTCCAAACAGCATATCTGAACACCTTTCCTACCTCCAGCTCCCTTGTGAGGCAGAGCTGGGAACAGGTAGCCCCAGATAGCCACTACTGGTTTCCCCCTTTTGGCAGTGAGGAGGATGTCTGGAAGAGGCAGCCAGTGTGCCCCAGCCAGAGCTAAGCTCCCAAGGTGAGACAGAGGGGAGGGTTTGTTCCTGGTAACTCTGTTCCCTGTGTTTTTGCAGGAGTCTAACCAGCAAGCTGAGGTCCAGGAGGCTGAACTCCCCACTCCAGATGTGTTTGTGGAGAAGCTCCCACCCAGCGGGAAGATCACGAAGACAGAGTCCCTCATCATCCCATCCACCAGGTACAGGGGACAGGGCTGTGCCTGCTGCAGGCTGCTCAGGAAGTCATGGACGACACACTAGGATTTGGTCAGGGTGGCCTTAAGGCAGCAAACTGCAAGGACACCCTCCTTGTGTTTGGGCACTTAAGCCAGGGGTCTGGGGCACTTGATAAATGAATGCCAGAGGTATTCTGTGCTGCTTTGAGGTGTGTGACTGCAGTTTGCCCAGCTGCATCTTAGGATGCTGGTGTAGCAATAGCAGGGAGGTGGTGTGGGTGTTAGCACGGGCTGTGGAAGTCATCCTGGGACTCCTGGCAATGTGCTGAGCTGTGAGCTGTGCTGTCAGAAGCAGAATCATCCGGGCTCAAGCTAGCTCAGATCTACGTGCAGAATTCCCCAGTGCTTCTGCTGGCATCGCTGGCTGCCAGACCGGGCGATGGGGATCTGGGGGCTGTGTCTCACTCAGAAGTGTGCCTGCCCTGGGAATGTGAGCACGTGTCTGCAGCAGGTCTGAAGGGAAGCAGGCGGGGCGCCGGGGCAGAAGCACGTCCCTGAAGGAGAGGCAGCCGGTGAGGCCGCAGAACGAGAGAGCCAACAGCCTGGACAACGAGCGCTCCCCGGACACCCGGCACCACCTACAGGTGTGCATGACACTGCTGGCCCTCCAGCCACTCAGCTTTCCTCTTCTCCACTGTCTCCTTTTCCTTCTGGTTCAAGCTCTGTCCCTGCTGGGAAGGAACTGGGCCCTGCAGCTTCAGGAAGGAGGGAATTTATGTCTTGGCTAAAATTTTATCTTCCATCCAGTCTGCTGGGGTTTGCCAGCTTGTAGCTTTGTCAGCCAGCCATAAACTCAAAGCACTGGAAGAGATTGTTAGAATGAGAAATGAATAGGGGTGTGTTGAGGAATTACTCCTTTGAGATAAGGCAGATTGCTAGGGACTGTCTTGTGCACAGCATATGTGCCATGCTTTTGTTAGCTCTGGGACTCACTTATTTCCCTCCTTGAAGGAGATTGTTCCTGGCTTTTATGAATCTTAAGTTCCTGGGCTGCTGTTAGTTGGTATAAAGTGATGGAAGTAAAAGTGCAGGGCAGAAAGAGTAATGGCCAGCAAAACCATGGTGGCTAATACTGAAGAAGCTGCAGAGTGTCAGTCCCAGCAGCCCAGTGTTCCTTTGCTGATGGGGTGACTGGCCAGCATGCACATCATTTGCAAGAGCTGGAGCTGGTGGCTTGATGGCTAGAGCTGACACCTCTTACTGGTCCTTCTGTGTCTTTATTTCCAGATCCCCAGGAAAACTGTGTACGATCAACTGAATCACATCCTGGTTTCCGACGACCAGCTGCCAGAAAACATTATTCTTGTCAATACATCTGACTGGCAAGGCCAGGTAAAGGCAGGAGACATTACCTGGAGCACAGTTCTCCTGCACTGCTCTTCCTCAGGAATGGAAAGGCCTTGAGCTCTGCACTAACCAAGCGGTTTCTGCTGCCTGCAGAGTGCTCAGTGCCCACAGGCTGGATTTCATGTGGCCAGGAGATGCTGGGATCTTACAAAGCTTTGCCACCTGAGCCTTTCCACAGAGGTTTTTTCTCCTCCAAGCAGTGCCATTCCTTCTGGTTAGCAGCACACCAGGAATATGGCAAAACCCTTGCACTCAAAAGCCTCCTGAAGCGTGGTAGACTGGGACAAAGGAAGCAGAGAGATCTGACCTTGTGGTGGTTTAGGCTGAGATTTCTGAGCACAGGTGGTGAACAGGAGAAAATATTTTGGATCAGCTCTGTAGCATGTACATGTGCCTGTGACTGCTTGCTGCAGGAACCACCCCATCCTTGCTGAGTGACGGTTGTTTTAAGGAGAAACCCTGAGCAATACTTTCTTTTGCTGACAGCATGGAGCAGTTTGTTACGAGTTTGGAACAAATTTTGCTCCTTTTGGAACCTTATTCTAAGAAAGCAATAAAATATATAAGGAAGAGGACCAATGAACATGTGCTGGGTGGCTGTTGCCTGGGGAACTTGTGCCAGGCTTGTGGAGTTATTGTCTGGTTTGGTTTCCTGCTTCTGGAAGAACTAGGGTCTCAGTGTGTGAGAGAGCAAAAATACCATCTGAGCTACTGGTTCCACTTTCCCTATGCTTGGAAGACAGAGAAATGCCTTCTAGAGA
Source organism: Vidua macroura (assembly GCF_024509145.1). Lineage (NCBI taxonomy): Eukaryota > Metazoa > Chordata > Aves > Passeriformes > Viduidae > Vidua > Vidua macroura. Next base: position 1,075,124 of record NC_071579.1, on the reverse strand, counting down.
CAGACAGAAGATGTTGTAGATCCTCTTCCAGGGGTTCTGGCACCTTGTGCCTGCAGTATCAGAAGGCATGAAGGATATGGACTGAGGTTTATAGATGAGTCATGCAGAAATTGAAAGTGAGAGATAATTACTGAGTGCTATAATTATGTCCATGTGTACCTGGGGTCTGTGGTGTCCCCATCACCTGCATGGAGGGGAAACAGTCCCTCACGAGGAACCTGTGTGTGGTAGCACCCTTCCCTTTCTTCAGTGTTTAAGGGTGGGCAGAGCATTGCATTTCTTTAAAATGGAAATCAGAGAGATGCAGCTGCACTTCCAGAAGCAGGCAGGTAGAGAGTGTCTGCTCTTCCCCAGTGCTGTCTGCTCAGTGAATGGTCTGCTGGCCCTGCCCTCTGTGGCTGTAAAAACCGTGCTGCACGTTTGGGACATGGTGTTGTGCCTGTCAAGAAGATGTTGCCATTTTTCTAGAAGGAGAGCTTTCCTTTGGCTGCTGTGCAGGGAGGAGGCATTTGTGAAATAGCCATATCACCTTCAGGCACAGGGAGAGCGCCCAGGAGTGGATGTGAAAATACCCAGGAGGTTGGGAGAGGCACATTTTCTTCTTGTGGTAAACTGTACCGAAAGAAAGGACTAAAAAGTGTTCTGTTCTCTCCTCAGTACCTTTCAGATGTCTTGCAAAAGCACACCTTGCCAGTGGTCTGCACATGTTCCTCTGCTGATATTCAGGCAGCTTTCAGCACAATTGTCTCCAGGATACAGAGATAGTAAGTTCTCACCTCGCCTGTGTTGTCTCAGCTCTACAAAAGCCTCTCAGCTCCTGTGCCCCACGACTCAGGGAGTTCATTCCTCAGCTACTGCATGAAACCTTTCCACTGTGCTCTCCTGAAGTCAGAGTTGTGTGGCTCTTCAAGAGCCGTGTGGCTCTTCAGCACCCACCACCCCTGCAGGGGACTGCAGTTCTGCCTCGTGTGGGGCATGCAAGTCACCAGCAGCAGGGAATATCAGAGACTGTACCTTGGAGGCTGCCTCAGGGGTCAGGTGCATGCCCCACTGAAGCGTGCAAAACAAATAAGGGGGTTTTAAATAGTTCTTGCTCTCCCTTCCGAGCAATTCCCAGATTAATTCCTCAGTTCCTAAAGGCACTCCCTACTTACCTGCTGAGGGCTGTGGTTACCTGAGTGTGTTCTCTGACCAGCAGTTAGTAGGTACATCCTAACCTAGATAGCTGAGCCCAGCCCTTTAGAATATCAAAATGTGCAAAAGAAGGAGCAGGGAGAACAATTAAGAAATTACTGAAGAATGTTGTATTTTATTAATAATGTTTTAAGCTGCTGAGAATCGTTGCAATATTGCCTTGTGTGTTGAACAAATTGTCTTCTGCTATAATTGTTATTAACCAGTTGGGGTTTTTTTTGCTGCTTGCTCTGAAATACGTGGTCGAAGGCACAATTACAAATATGTTTCCTCTTTTTCTGTCTAGCTGTAACTGCAATTCACAGCCTCCAAACCCAATAAAAATTGCAGTGGCAGGAGCCCAGAATTACCTCAGTGCTGTGTTGAGGCTCTTTGTGGAGCAGCTGTCTCACAAAACCCCCGACTGGCTCGGCTACATGAAATTTCTGATCATCCCTCTAGGTAAAATAAGGAATGGTGTTTCTTCACAGGAAGGGGAATGGGTGAAATCTGCTGTGTTCCCTCAGGAGAAGCCTTTCTGGAGCTTTGGCTATAGGTTAAATGGGGCAAATTGTTACATGGCTGTGTAGTGCTGGTGTTGCTGCTCTTGTGTGACTGAATTTCGCCTGTAAGTTCCTGATGCCAAAGTCTGCTTGTAAGCCTTTTGTTTGAAGCAAGGGGTTAAGTACTTCCTCCCCCATACAGGGAGACTCTTATGCACAGAATATTGTTCTGGAAACCCTTTTCCCTGGCTGAAATGTTAAATTCAGTGGGCACCACGTTTCCCAAAGCAATAAGTGTTCTGGCCTCCCTGGGCTTGACTCAGAAAATGTTAAGAGGAGAGGTAGAAAATTTTTAAAAGGCTCTGAAACTGCTGAGAATTTGAATTATTCAAATTACATGCATCTCTTGACCTTTACTTTTCGTTCTGGTCTGCTCAGGTTTTTCCCTCAGTTTTCCAACATTTTATTTCTGCCCTTCCAGCAGCTCAGCAAGCCTGCCTGGCTGGAACATTCCCCAGCTTGGATTGCTTGTGGTGAGGGAAGTAGAGTGCACTGATAGCAGCACCAGGGGTCCTGGTGCAGTCAGAAACATGAGGAATGTTGTGGTGGCAAGGCCTGGGAAGCAGGGGAGTCACTGGTGCTGTGGGCAGGGACATCTGGGCACTGCTGGTGTGCTCCAGGGCTTGACTTGTGTGGACAGAGCACTTAAGTGATGTAAGCAACAGAACACTCAAAAAGCACTTTTTGCCAGTGTTTTTCAGCTTTCTGGGTTTGGGGGCAGCTGAAGGCAGTTCCTGTAGGAATCAGAAGCTGCTGCCCAGCACCATGAACACTGGGGTTAGGCTGTCCATTCAGTGGTGGCATTTGCAAAAGTTAAATAAAAAAGGCACAGGAAAAGAACTGGATCCTTCTGTAAAAAAAGGCATTAAGTTTCCAAAGTGGTTGGCAGGAAGAGAAGAGAGAGCCCTTTAGGGAGTAAAAACAACAAAAAAATTAATTTCTGCAAGGTTAAATGTGATTTGAATGAGAATCTGTGTCTGAGACTTTGCTGCTCACTTGCTGACTGTCTCCTGGCCTCAGAAGAAGAGTTTTGTGTCCTGCAGTTTTTAATGACCTGAAAATACTCTCTCTTTGAAAGTGAAACGCAAGATTTAGCTAGTGTTTGGGTTTAGGTTGGTTTTTTAATCTTCAAACCTTGTTTTGTAATCAAAAAAGAAAAAAATTAACCAGGCACTTTGATAATGAAATGCTTTAGAACTGTGAATTCTTTTTAGATTCTACTATAAATATAGAAACCTCTCTAACAGGATCTTTTCCATAGAAGTCTGCAGTATTTCCTGATTGGATCAAGTGCTTATTTCTGGCCAGCTCTCTGGCAGTTCATTAAAGTGATTGAGGAGCCACCTCTCATTTCTGACAATTGAAAAAGCACCAAAGACAGAATGGTGACCATGCCATAAATATCTTAAAGGAAAAGCCTCTCTGCTGCTTGCAATACCTTTGAACTAGGGTTGGTGGACTTTTTCCATGGATGGTTTTACCTTCTGATTCCACAAGTACACACTCCAGTGACAGAAGGGTCAACCTTCAGTGGTTTATCAGCAATCAGAAATGCTTCGTGTCTGCAGACATATGAACTGGGAGATTCACTCCTGCTCCATGCCACTGATTCCATGGCTGTAAGACTCTTTTGCTGTCTAAAACACTACATCAACAGCTGAAAAGGGGAAAATAAAATGTTGGGGGTTATTTTGGCTGTTTGAGGTATTTTAACATTTTATGTAGCTCTTGTGGGTAGGACTTCTTGGGAGCCTTGCTTTGACTGCTTGTTTCCAGGTGCAGTGTGTGGGAAAGCTTCTCCAGTAGATGGTGCAGAGCTGTGCTATGTGTGTTGCTCAAAACTCCACTGCAGGGGAAATGATGGGTCCCAGTCTCCACTGACAGTGAGGGCAGCTCAGAGGGACCTCCTGCTTTCACCTCTCTTTGCAGGCTGGAAATCAGCTTGGAGGTTTGGAGCAGTGAGACAGTGGGTTTATTGTTTGGGGTTTTTTTCCACCAGAGCTTTCCTGGCCCATGGTGAGTACAGTTGAGCAGCTGGGGACATCTTGAAGGGATTTTTCAGGTTTCCAGTTACCAGCTGGTGACTCGACTGTCTGCAAGTGTGGCTTGGTGTGCAGGAAGGATGAAAAGAATGTGATTAAGAGGAGCTCTGAGGCTGCTTCATGGCTGAGTGTAAGTGTACAGGGCTGGTGCTGAGCGTGACTGCCAGGTGGTGACTGGGCAGGGGGAGCCTGGCACACTTTTTCTCCTGTGTTCAAAGACTGTAGAGGTAGTTGCTAGGGGGTGTTGTCTGTTTTGGGGACAAAGATGGCCTAAAAGGAAGGTGGCAGCTTTTTGCCACCTCCCAGGGCAGAGTTTGTCACTTGAACACTTTCCCTGTCCTGCTCACTGTAAGTATGAAGTCAGGACTGGAGGCTGGACACAAAAAGCTTCTGCAAGGAGGTCTTTCCATGCTCATGGAGGAGCTGGGCCACAAGGCTCAGCCAGAGTAAGCAGAACCTGCTGCATGTGCCAGTGCTCAGTGGGTGCTGTAATCCTGGGGCTCTGCTTTCTGTCTCAAATTACCACATATTTATTGAGCTCATAGCTCATGTCCACAGACTAAACAAGCCTCCATGGGTTCTTCTTCCTGCCTGGGTGCAACTGCCTCTTCTCAGTGTTGCATAACAGCTGTGGGGGTGCAAGTGGTGCTTGGACAAAGGGGTCTGGCCCCTCTTGGCAGAGGTGGCCTGGCTGTGGTGCAGCCTGTGGGCAGGAAGGGCTGTTTGGGAGAGCTGCTTGCAAAACTGAGAGGCTGACATGGAGAGCTGTAGAGCCTTTGTGCCTTCCAAATCATTTCTTTCCTCAGCAGTTTCCCAGTCCTGTTTTCTTTGGCCTTTTAAAATGTAGTTTGTTAGGGGGAAGGTGTCAGGTGAAAGATAGCCATGTGTTGAAGCATCTGCACTGGGAAGTCTATTTGCATGCTCTTATAGAGATAAGCTGGACTAAATGACTTGGTTATAATTGAAGAAGTTTATTTCTGAGGTGTCTAGTGTGGCTTTGATTTTGGAGTTTAATTCCTTACAGATCAAACCTATGCCTGTGTTCAGTGCTGGAGAGCACAGCTGTCATGTTTTCCTTTCTTTCTTAGGCTCTCACCCAGTGGCCAAGTATCTGGGGTCTGTAGATTATAGATACAACAACTTCTTCCAAGATCTAGCCTGGAGAGATCTGTTCAACAAACTTGAAGCACAGACCACTGGTAAGACTCTGTGTCTGTCTGGCCTGTGTGGGATGAAAAGCTTGAATGAGTAATTTTAGCAGAGGTCAAGTAAATACAAGAGGAAGCAGACAAGTGTTTTTGTTCCTCTTTTCTCCTCACTCCACCACATTCCCATTTCAGATGCTGACCTTTCTAAGTCTTGCCCATGGTGGTTTGCAAACAGTTATTGGCTCCCAGAGGCACTAGCTAGCTGCCTGTGAGTCATGCTGCTCTTACCTAGCTCTCAGCTTTGTTCTTTGATGAGGAGGTCTCGCTGCTAAGTTCAGTACATTGCTTTCCTTCAGGAACTGTGCAGCCTAAAACGTTTGGAAAACTGGAAGCTCTGAGAAGATTAACTTCTGTTAGTTGTGTGTGAGAAAGAACCTGCCAGCAGACTTGAAAACATTCTCATTAAAGAAGAATTTTGTTCTTCACCAATGTGGTAACAAGTGGGAGCTGCCCTAGGTCAGACCTACAAGTTCCTGTTCTGATCTGAGTTTGTTCTAGGCAAGATCAAAGCCTTACTTCAGTTAAAGTATTAATTTGTTTAAAACACGAATGCTTGCAGTGTCTTGCTCCATCTCTTCAAGAGCGGAAAGGAACAGGAGAAAGGAGGATTTGCAACGTTCAGGGCTACGTGAAGGCTTAAGATTTGTTGTGGGCAGCATTACCCACAGAAATTTCATTAGAAGGAAGAAGCTTTGGAGTTTGTGTAGCACCATGAGTGTGCAATGTGGTTCTCCCTGCTGGAATTGCAGAGTTCCTGAGATTCCCAGGATGCTCCTGGAAGTCCTCCAGCCATGAGAGGAAGAGAGAGACCTCTTCAGGGGTAATTGTTCAGAGCTGTTTCCAGCAGTGGGGGACATGGCTGGACAAGGCCTGGGGCAGCCTGTTCTGAAGGTGAAGTCAGCCCCGTTTGGAGCAGGAGGCTGGACTAGAAATCTCCTAGTGTGCTATCCAAGCTACACTTTCCCTTAATCCTGAATTCAGGGAAGAACTGGTGTAGGAAACTGGTTTCCTTTAATTGCTTTGTGCACTTGAAAATGCAGAAGACTGTCAATACAGACTTGATTTTTGTGTCTGAATTAGGAACACTTCGTAACCTATAGGAATCTAGAAAGAGCCATATCTGTTCCTTAGCTGGTTGTATGCTGTGAGGAAAAATTCACCTCATTTTTGATTAGTGCAGACTGTGCATTCTGCATTTTGGTCTGTGTGGTGGCAACTGCACAGGAACTCCATAATGGCACAAGAAGATCTGGCAGAGAACCATAACTCTTACGAGTTCACTGTTCAAATACAAAGAGTCTGGGTTAAAATGCCCATGGTAAAGTATGGAAGTGCCTGGTGAAGGTCACTTGTGTTCCTGGGATCTCACAGTTGAGGCTCTTTGGTTGAAACTAAAGAAATATGGAAGGCATTTAGGAAATGTCTTTGTGTCAGCTTGAATGAACCACAGTCTCACAAAATCATGGGATCTTTGTGCTCTTCCTACCTTTGTGTGTCCCTCAGTCTTTTTGGCCAACTCAGCAAGGCCATGAGTTCATTAGAAACTCAGGTAGCTCAGTGCTGGTGTGGGCAGAGCAGCTCACCTGGGAGACATGGCCAGGCACTTTCTTCAGCAGATACCTGCAGCCAAGGCATGAAAAAGTCTAAAGCTGACTCCAGGCAGGTACAAAGAAAAGCTTTTAACAAATCTGAAAGACCCCAGATTCGGTCAGAAATGCTGAGTACAGATTCAACTTTTACTGTGCTCTGGGGTAGGCAGAGCTCCTTGTGCAAGGTGCAGCCCGAATGCAGCTGGCTGGGCACCACCAGCAGATGGAGGACAGGGCTGGCAGTGCTCTGAGCAGTCACTTGAATGCTTTTCCCTCTGTTCTCTGCAGTTTCGGAAGCGCCCGACGTCGTGTCCCGGATAACCCAGTACATAGCAGGGGCAAACTGTGCTCACCAGCTGCCCATTGCTGAAGCCATGCTGACCTACAAACAGAAGAGGTATGACCCCCTTGTCCTGCTGGCTCCCAGCACAAGCAGCTGCTTGAAAGCAAAGTGCTTTTCTCATGTCATGCCAGCAGTCTGAAAACCAAACGGCAAAGCCCTTGGGAGCCTGCACCCAGCGGTGTGTCCCACTCAATGAATCTGCAGCAGCAGGGTTACTTTAAGTGCAGAGATTCTTTTTTTTTTTTTTTTTTTTGAAGATATAAGAGGTTTGGAGAAGTGCAGGCTAAGCAGGATGGGGATGGACAGGTTTTATGTGCTTAGGTTCCAGAGATCTCTCACCACAGCAACCTTAGGTGTGTAAGACTGGACCTTGGCATTCTCTCACAAAGAATCTTCTGTGAGACCTGACCTTTTTTACATTGCTGTTTAGGGAACTAAGCCCCTTTCTTTTTGGAGTGTAAATAGCGGAGCTTCTTGCAGGAGAGACAAAATCCTTGTTGATTGGCAAGCTACTAGGACTCCTGCTGAGGAGGGCTGACATTCACCAGATTTCATTTCAGCTTTTCTTAAGGGATAAGCAGGCTGCAGGAGGGAGAATTGGGGCCTGAAAACAAGATTCAGGAGTATGTAGGGCCTCCTGTGGCCATGGTCCAGGAAGAAGAGTAACTGTCACTGAAGGGTAGAGAAGCACTCTTATCAAGGGACAGAGGAGAATGATAGATTTGAACTCAGCTGATGTGAGTTTTCTCTGTTAGGGACTAGCAACTCCCTGTGAGCCATGGATGTTGTTAATTTTTAATTACTTCTATTTGATTTTTCATTTTCGAGCCATTAACATCCTTTACTGGTGCTTCTCATTTGCCTAAGAATTGGGAGAAATTGAAAGTGTAGGTAGTGTCACTTTTCCCCCTCCTTTCTGGAAATTGTCATAGTATATTTCTTTTCCATTCCTGTGGAATTCCTGTCTGCTCTCACATTACTGTGCAGAAATGATTCAGTGAAATTTCACCCATTCTACATGTTTTTCCTGTATTTCCAGACTGACTAGTCATGTAAAAGAGACTAGCCTAGGCTCGTCACGTATTTGTGGACTTCTGTAAAGTTAACATGATAATAAGGGTGAAATTTAGAGAGCTACAGAGCACTTGAAGCTCTTGCCTTCAGTTTTGCATTTAGTTTTTGGTGTGAAGGCTTACCTTGGTTACCAGCAGGGAGCTCAGACACCCCAGTGCAGTGGAAATCCCTTCTGAGGCTGCCTGGTTCTTCCTCTGCACCCTTCAGGTGCTGGGTTCTGCACTGCTTTCCACTGCCTCCTCCATTCTGTTACAGCTTCATTTTTGTCATTAGCACACATTTAAAGGTTTTGAGTTTCTGATGTGTCCAGAAGGTCAATTTAGCACTTTGCTGGAAAACAGCAGAAATGTATTTGAGCAACCCCTGCCCTTACCCCTCCCAGCAGTGTGCAGGACCACTTTACCAGGCTGGTCTGATCCATTTGGGTTTGACACCCTTTGGACTCTGGTGCCACACCTGAAGCTGTTCATAGTTTTCATTTAGGAGGTTATTGGGAAGAGAGATTGCTGACACCCACAATCAGACTCTGGCATAACCTGCAATCTCTCTGTATTTCTGTGTCTCTGCCTTGAAATAACTTCTGCTTTCAGGTCAGTACCCCGTGAGCAAAGGAGAGTGAGTCAGAGGCTCTCAGTGGAGCATGGGCAGTTGTCTCCTGTGTGCCTTCCTTTAGGAATGGGGGTCTCTGTCATTGGCAGCAACTTAGGGAGGATGTTGTTAAAAATAACACAGAAATTGTGTCTCCATTAGCACTATCTAAACAAATGTATACTTTGTTGTAAGTATAATAACACATTTATCTTTTTCTTTGGTTGCTTCCTGAAAAGGAAAAAGAGCTTTCATTTTGATTTTACCATAAGGTATCAGTTCCTTTTAGGTTCTCTCTCCCAGCTCCTCTCTCTTTTCCCAGTGATTTGTGCCTTGTTTAACAGCTCCTGCGGGTCTGGGATGCACAGTTTGTGCTTTAGGTTGAGTTCTGCTCACTGCCTTGAAACCATGGCATCTGCTGGCAGAATGCATCATTGAAAGTGACTGCCGTGCCTTTGGACCACACATTTGGGTTCCCAGGATGTAGATTGAGTAGAAATTAAGGAGTTACTGAGAGAACAGCTTACAGCAGTACAACATGGAGAAGGCGTTTTTTTTTTTTTCCCCCTTGCCTTTTCCCTTAGCCATCAGAAGATAGAGTGTAGCTCCAGAAGGATCAGGATTGAGAAAAGGCTTTTCAGTTCCCATCTGTTGGAACTGGAGTGCTGTAGGTGGCACTCAGTGGCTCAGGGTAGGATCAGCTGTGCAGTGTCCGAGTGCAGACCAGCAAATCTCCTCCCTGTAATCAAAAATTTGAGGACTAGTCTCTTGTTGGTGGAGCATCCCAAATGTATGGGACTTCTCTGAGCTTAAGAAAGAGAAGACAGATGTGTGCTGGCAGTGGAGCTGTGCTCTCTCCAAAACCCCCATGCTCTGCAGGGTCCCCTGCTTTGAATCATATGATTATTGGGCATTTTTTATTTTGTACTCAGCACACAAAGTTACTGCAACTCCCTCCCCCTTGAGGCCAGAGGTGAATGGCTTCTCCAAGGCCAGCTTTCAAGGCAGTGGTCCAGGTGGAAACAAGCAGCACTACCTGCAAATATATTGCAAAAGAAATCTCCCAGAATCCTGGCATTTGCTCTGTTAAACAAGTCCTAGTGGTGCAAGGAAAGCCAAGCCGGTCTCTAGGATGTAGCTGTATGTGATGAGCTGCTTTACATCTCTCTTGCCAGCTGTCCCTGTTCTGACTGACCCCGCTCTCTCCCCGTGCCCTTGTTCTGTTTGTCATGGCAAAGGGTGGCGCATGAACTGCCTGTGATGGACTGCAATGGTGCCAAAGCTTTGTCCTGGTCTTCTGCAGCATCTGCTGACCTTACCTGAAAGCAGGGGGTCTGGCTGTGAGGAAAGGGGTTCACGAAGGAAATGAAGTGCCATTGCAGCTCCTCTGAGTTACACTGGGTGACTGACTCTGTCTGTGAGCTCTGGGAGAAGTCCTGGTTGCTGAATTCTGAAGGAACAGGGCAATCCAGGCAACACCTGGGGAGCTGAGACTGTGGGGATGGGGTGGGCCTCTCACCAGGAGGGGCATGTCACTGATGTCTCTCTGCATTGCTTTCTTGAAAGAAACCCTGTGGTATTTGAGGTCTGAGAGTCAGCGCTCAGACGTTCCCAGTGCAGCTGAACTGCTGGGCTGGTGTCACCCACTGTAATTCAGTGCCCAGCACAGCTCATGCCACATGGCTTCTGGATAGCCCTTGCATGAATCTGGGGAGCAGCCTGGCTGTTGGAAATGGAGGCATTGTTCACTTATCAGGGCAAGGGCTGGATCACTGCCTGCCTGGTTATGTTTACCAAAAGCTTTTGGGAGCACTTCCCAGCTCTTGCTCCCAGTTCCCTTGGATTGGAGGGCTCCTGGGCAGTAGGAAGCACAGATTACACTGATCCTGCCTGCCGTGTGTCTCAGAGGCCCTGCAGGGCAGTGGCTGAGCAGAGTCCAGGTCATTGCTCTGAGAGCTTCTCCTCAAACACACGCTGCAGCAGCTGCTGGACATGAAAACAGCTGGCCAAGAGGGGTCCCTCCTCTGGCTCAGCAGATCTCATCTGGCTGGTTACTGCAGGAAACTCCTTGGGCAGCTGCTGGAAATGCAACAGGAGTGCAGCAGAGGAGAGTCAAGGCTCAAGAAACTATGGATGTCCTGTTGGCTACGTCCAGCCCACCACAGGAAAGTGAAGAGTGCTGGAAAGGAGGGTTTTGGGAAGGCTGAGAGGAGACTCATCTGATGTGTCATGAGGACCTGGTGTTGCTTTGTCCCTTATTTGGTTTGACCCTGGTGGAAGCAGGACAGTGTTAGCCAGCAGACAGCTGGAGTTGCCCGGTGGGCAGGACAGATTTCATGTCATAGATGAGTGAAGAGCTGCTGGTGGTGGTGCCTGGCCTGAAATGGCCCAGAGTCCTGATAGTCCTTCAGTGATAAAAGTCCTCTCTTTTCTGTTGCCTTCTTCAGGACTTGACTGGAATAAAGGTGGTGCCTGAGACCCTCCTGGTTAGAGGGAGGACACGTCAATAATTGCTAAAAATCACAAACTTGGGCCAGGTCTGGCTTTAAATTACAGCTGAGGTACCAGGGCTTTCAGAAGTCCTGTGGGTAAAAAAAAAAAAAAAAAAAAAAATCCTTGGACACGTGGGGTTAACCCTCTGCAGCCTGGGAGTCTGTGCAGCTGAGGTAATGAGGGGAAGCTGCCTTTCCAGAGATGGGTGATACTTCAATTGCAGGGCTGTGGTAGGAGGAGGAATCAATGCAGCTGTTACCAAGGTGAAAGGATTCTGAATTCATGTTTTGGGATCTTGAGATCCTGAAGAACAAGAATTGGGAAGATCATGAAAGGGGAAATGAAGAACAAGCATGGTCATCTAATCTTTGCTTTCATCCACAAGAAGAGCAGCTGTTTTGATAAGTTGCATTTCCAGAGACACATGTGCAAGACCAGAGTTCCCAGGAGGACATGTGACAGGACTAGGTTAGCTGAGCTGAAATCCAGCTGGATTGCTTCAGGAACAGCCTGTGTGTCGTGTGGGCCGTGATAAATGGTGGCTGAAGCAAAAGATCTATTTCAGAATTGCCCCTGAGCTCTCTGCAATGGGGATCAGAGCTCCCAGGGGAACGAGAATGAGTTTTCTGCTGGAGCTGGACATGGTTGTCGTTGTTCAGAGCTCAGAGCAGAGCCACCCAGTAGCTAAGAGATGACTGGGTGGCTGTGGTGCTTCCCTTGCTTGGTGAGTGGGACTCACTTTCTGCTGGCCTCCAAGCCCATGGAGCTGAAGGAAAGAGAAGAGAGCTGAGCCTCTGTTCTGTGCCTCTCCCATCATCTCTGTGGTTTTCTCGTTTCCCTTTGCAAACCTGGAGCTGGAAACATCGTGTTTGTAGGAGATGTGTTTGCTGGGCCCTGCAGTTGTGTTTGCAAAGATGGGACCTTTCTGCCTTCCAGCACGGAATCAGGGACTTGGCCACTTTGTCCTGTGCTTTAGGAGAACAACGAGGGTGCAGTGCCTGGGGGTGTGAGGTAGGAAGGGAGCAAAGGCCCTGGCTTTGCCTTAAGGATGGATCAGCAGAGCTGAGCCAAGGCAAGAGGCTGTTTGCAAAATCGTGTTCTGCTTTGGACCAGAGGGAGCTCTGGCTGAGTCATGTTCACCGCAGTTTTATGGCATCCTTTCCTTGAGGCTTAGAGGAAAGTGTCCAACCTGTGCTGATCACACAGGTTAACAACCTTTGTGCATTTGGTGCATTTCTGATCCGTGCTGGAAACAGCAGAGAAATACCTGCAGTATTTATGCTGCTCCCAGCTAAATTCTGGATGAAACCAATGCTGGATGGATTTTTCTGAGCACTAGGGGATGCAGAGGAAGAGAAACATGAGAAATCTCAGTGTTTGTCTGCTTCCTACCTGTTTCCTGTGCTCAGCCACTGAGAAATGTGTGTCTTGCCTGTGCAGTCACTTCCCTCTGCTGAGCTGTCGTTTCTCCAAACATGTGGCTGTGCTCCTGTGGTCTCCTCCTCACCCTGTGGGTCCGTCTCTGATCTCTGTTGCCACTGAAGGGAGCAATGGCTCTGCAGGCCCTTCTGGCCTGCCTTCCTCTTCATTTATCTCTTCCTCCTCTTGTCTTTGCTGAATCTCCTCCTAATTCCTGCTAGGTTTGACTGTGGCCTTCATTGCTGGCCTTTCTCCACCCTCTGCTTCCTGGCGGGGCCCAGAGCAGAGGGGCTTTCCAGATGTGTGTGGTGTTGTCTCCAGCTCTTCCTGGGACCGGCGTGCCTTTTGCCGGGCCGGGTTCAGCTGTGGGCGTGTGCCCTGGTGCCCGAGCTCCCACGCAGGGCGCGCCTGTGGAAGCTGCCAGCAGCAGGGAGGGCGTGAGGGCGCGTCCTCGCCGGTGCTTCGCCAGTAACCGCGCGTCACGGCTTGTAACCCGCGGCAGGGCCGCTGCTCTGGGGATGCGCAAGCTGTGGCACACGGCTCCGAGGGGGGACGCCGGGAGGCCGCGCGTGCAGAGCGCCTCGGGTTCTAGTAAGTAACGCCCAGTGCTCTGTGTTGTGGTGGCACACATCCGTTTCCTCGCAGCAGGAGGCCGTGTGTCTGTGGTGACTGCCGTGCCATCCAAGCATGTTTCTCTGTGCGGAGCGTGAGGGAGGGAGGAAGAGCCTTTCCCCCCAGGGACTGCCGTAGGCCGCGTGCTCCCGCGGGCTCCTGGTGCTGGCAGGGCGCCTCGAGAGGAGCGTTGGACTGGCGCTTGCATCCCGTCCGTCCCTGCTGCATGCTGGAATGCGACGTATGGAGTGAGTATGGTGCCCGGGGTGGAGGCAAGCTGCTAACAACTCTCTTCTCTTTGCCTTTAGCCCCGACGAAGAATCTTCGCAGAAGTTCATTCCCTTTGTCGGGGTGAGTGTTGCCGTGGTGCTGCTGTCTCAAGCAAGCTGGAATGTGTTCTCAGGTGTTAACCTGAACTTAGCAGGTTTCTGGAGTCCAGCAGAAGCCATTGGGTGCTCTAAGGCAGGCGATCAGCATGACAATCTATCTGACGGACGGATGCAGCTGCCTGATTTTTAAGCAAACCTCTAAGACACTTCAGCAAACTACTGGGTGTATTTTACTTCTCAGACAGGAATGTGATGTGTCCTTGGAAGCCTGATCATAGGGATGCTGTACCTAGCATTGCCCTGGTTGATTGCTTTGGCCAAATTTGCTATTCCAGTGTCATTTCTCTGCGTGCTTGTCACTGATGGTCTCCCAAACTCTTAGCATCCCATCTATTCCTGGGAAGTAGAGAGTACATCCCAGCAGGGAGGTGATTTATACTACTGTTATTTATTTGGGATAGTCCCTTGTTTTTCCCCCTGTCCTTAAGTGTTCCCGTCTGAGGTGCCAAGTGCAGAGTGCCTGGACAGGGCCATGTTTGTTCTCCTGTCACTGTATCTTGTGCACTGTGTGCTATTTGCCTTTTCTAGCCTCCCTCCCCTTATTTGATCACGCTCTTCAATTCACTTAGTTTTGGGTGTAAAGTCATTGACCTGCAGCCAGAAGAAATCCCTTGGCTGCTCTTCACCTCTTGGATGTCCTCTTCCCAGTTCCTGCTGCTGTCTTGCCCGCTGGCCTTGCTGTGCCTGCTCGGTGTGACACTGACACGTGTCACGTCCCCTCTGTGTCCCTGCAGTGCATCAGAGCTCCTCTGAAATCCCAAGGCATTTAAAGAGCTTAGTCTGTCTTGCCCTCAGGCTGACCCTGCTTTCACTCTGGTGTCTCCTTGTAGTGAGAGTGTCTCTCTGCAGCATTCCTGACATGACAATCTACTTTTGTTTGTTGATGGAGAGGTGCCTTCCACAAAGGCGGGGAGACACATCTCCCTGGTTTGTTCCCTGCTGAGGAGCTTTGCTGGGAACTTGTATCTCCCATGAACTGCAGTTTCTCGTGATGGACTGTTCTTACAAAACAGCTGTTTCACCTTTCTCAGTAACATGGAAAGCCTAGAGAACTTGGAACATCCCATCCCAGGTGGGCTCTGCAAGCTTTTTTTCAGGACAGATTTAATCCTGTATTTTGTGCAAGCAAATAGGGCTCAGAGTGTTTATCCAGTTTCTCTAAAATGATTGTCATCCTGACATTAGCACTGCATTTCCAGTCTGGATTTGATTATCTGAAAGTGGTGGAACTGCTTTGTTGTGTACATACCATTGCCAACCCCCCAAAAACTTGCCTTGAAAGCACAGACTGATTTCCTGTGTCACTGGTGATAAGGGTCAAATCATTGCTGCTTGCTCCTGATCCTGAAGCATTCCTGACACAGTAATGCCCTGTGGAACACATCTGGAGAGAGTGAAAGGCCAGTTGTAGGTGTCTCACAAAGTCTGAGGCTGGACATGAGCACTGAGGCTCTTTCCCTCGGCTGCAGCCTGCTCAGAGCTGTTGGACAAGGAAGAGAGGCAGCCAGTGACTTCTGGGTTTGCAGCTCCTGATGTTGGCTTCACTCTTGGCTAAACCTGGTGTCCTGGAGGTGGACTGTGCAGTCTCTGATGCAGAAATGGGCAGGGCAGTGCCTTGCTGCTCAGCTGGGCTCAAAGTGGTGCGAGTGGAGCCTTACAAGGGGCCAGACAGGCACAAAAGGCAGGCTCAGGCTGCCTTGGGCTGACAGCCAGTTGCCAGGAGAGTCAACAGGATGTGCCTCTTCCTGCAGGGACAGGGGGCTGGCTGCTGCAGCTCTCCTGGATGGAGGCCTCTTGGAACTGCAGTGTTCTCATGCACCTCCTCAAGTGGAGGGAAGGGAAAGTGTTTAACCTTGTGTTCCTCCCATGTGTCTGAACTCGAGCATCTTCAGTCAGCCAACAAGGAGGAAAAGGCCAGAAGAGATTTCCTGCCTGGCTTGCAGATCAAGGTGGCTGCAGGCAGTTTTCTGTTGCTTGTCCCTCCCCTAACTCTGCTCTTCTTGTTCACAGCCAGTGACACTTTGTGGAACATCTTCTTGGCATTTAACACATACAGCACAAATGGCTGCTGCACTCCAGAGCCTGATTTGTTGCCCTTTGGGTGGAGACTGGCCAAACTGAGCTGCAGCCTCCTTCTCCCAAGCCAGTGAGCCCTCAGGGAACCTGTGTACACACTGCTGAATTCATGATGGCTTTTCCAAGACTGGATCTAAATGAGAATCCACCAGAGATCCTAACAACTGTCCAAGATCTACTGTTGAGCATACGTCTCCCTGCCCTCCAAACTCTGCAAAGCGTTTTGCTTCTAAGAATTAAACTTTTTTTTTTTTTTTTTTTGACCCCATATTACAGAAGTGTGCTCCCTAGAGATGTGGTCCATTCATGGTCGTGTCTGAACTTAATGACCTTCTATTTTCAAACCACACAGCCTGCATGACATCACTGCTCATTTTAAAGCAGTTTTTATTGACCTGAGCTCCCTTGGCAGCTCTTTCCCATTTGTCAGCATTTGTGCAGGGTAGACATTAGCCCTGGAGACAAGTTTCTTAAGGACCTTAAAAAGGCTCTCTTCTCTGCAGTGTCAAGAGTGATGATCCCTGTGTACCATAGCAGATTATCACTGCAGAAGGTCTCTGCTTTTATATCACCAAGGGCCAGTTTATCTTTGTAGGCAGTGTGTTCTTGGGAGTTTGTTTGCAGCATGTTCTGTTCCACAAGCTATTGCCAGTGACATTTATCATTAATCTTGATGTACCAGCTGGTGATTGGCCACACACATTTGTGCCCTTATTACAGTGTGGTCTGGCTCGTTCTGAGCTGTCCATGTGGTGGTTTGTCCCTGTCTGCCTCCAGAGGCTTTGGTAGGGGCTTTATCGTCTTTGTTGGACGCTTCCCTTGTTTAGAGAATAGATAACTCTGACCAGAAGCTGTACTTTGTTGCTTCTGTGGTTTCCTAACAAACCCCAGCTATGCTGCATCCTGGAAGTGGCTGCTCCTGAGCAGTGGAAGCACTGTGTCTGTAATTAGCAGGTGCATCAAAGCAGTGCTGAAGGGATAATGCTGCCCCTTCTCCTCCCTGTAGCTGGCATAGCTTGGAGCTGATGGGCTGTGCAGAGCTGGACAGGTTTGTGACAGCTCTGCAGGGTCTGTGCTGTCCTTTGTGTGGGTCAGGTAAGGGCTGTGAGCTGGACATTGCCAGGACCTGCCTGGCTCTTAGAGGACTCCTTAACTACTCTGACTGCAGGGACAGTGCCATGGAGAGTGCAGAGATGAGCTCAATGCTGGGGTTTGGGTTCCTGAAGTTCAGGGGGCTCTTGTTTGATAGAGCTCTTCTGTTTTGCCCCCTTTAGGTGGTGAAGGTTGGAATAGTGGAACAATCTTCTGCAACGTCGGGTAAGGACCATCTTGTGTGTGCTTTCTGTGTCCTGCAGCAGTGGGAGCCTGACCTCACAGGCTGAGCAGGCACATCCATCGCTGATGCCTTGGAGGCTGGGAGGTGGAATTGGATTTTATTAGCTCCCAGTGCTTTGTCTGCAAAAAGAGAGGCCCTTTTTTCTTTGTTACTTTACATGGAGCTTCAGGCCAGCTGAAATTCCCACACCTACATCCAGGGAAGCTCTACTTTCACGTTTGTGCAAACACCATTTCTCTAATGTTGTCAGTGGGGTGGATTCACTGTTACAGTGGTTTGAGGCTCCTGCTTCAGCCTGAGGAGGCAGTTCATCAGAAGTTCATGCCTGTCTCCCTGCAGTGGGCTCAATTGCTGAATGAAATTGATCTCAGCGCCTGGGAACTTCAGGGTGGGCAAAATTTTAGACCCATTTATTTTTTATTGGGGGAGTGCAAAGCTGATATACAGGAGGATACTGTCTGCTTACATACACAGACATGGAGTGGTGCTGTTTTGTCAATGTGAACTTTTTTTTTTTCCCTTTATATGCACAGGAATATTGTTTTCCTTGTGTTGGGATTGTTTCTTGTATTGCTTCACTGTCAAACCCAGATTCTCGTGGCCCGGGTGGCACACAGGTTTGTGCATGGAGGCAATCCTTCTGTGGGTCACTCCTTGCTGCCACAGTGCTCCCACCATCCTAAAGGGCCAAGAGGAAGGGGATAAAACCGTGGTGGTGGAGGCAGATGGAATGGGGAGATCCCTGTGGCCACCCAGAGGTGCTGGATTCCAAGAGTGGTGCTGCCCTGCAGTGGTTGCAGGGGGAGATTCCCTGTAGGAAGGAAATCAGTGTGCTGGGCTGTGGCTGTGGCTGTGCAGGAGGCTCAAAATCAGCTGGGAGCAAACCCTAGGGGAGCAGATGCCAAAGGAGGAGCCCCGAGGAGTGTCAATGTCTGTGCCTGCCTTGGACCCAGACGTACAGAGCCAGTCAGAACTGATGGGCCAGCTGACCTCTGGATTGAATCTGAACAAAACCTGTGCAGCAGGAGCATGGACAAGGAGACTGAGCTTTATCCCGGTGTTCTATGCTGTGAGACAAACCCAGACAAACAGTTTGACTTCCTTTTTTTAAGGTGACTCTGATGACGCAGCTCCCTCAAGTTCCGTTGTCCTTTCTTCCACCCCGCCTTCCGTGTCTCCTGCTGTGAAAGAAGCCTCCCCCACGCCCCCTTCCTCACCATCTGTTACAGGCAGCTTCTCCTCCCCAAGGTAAACCATCTTTTGTCTCCTTATATCTCCATTATCTGGCATTCACGTGGCAGAGAACTCCAGAGGAAAACCTGTACTTCTTCCTTCATCCCTAGCAAACATTTAGAGTTGTCACCTCTTTTGCCTCTGGAGTGACTGTGTCCTGGCTGGGGAGGGCAGGGGGGATTTTGCACTGAGTAGGAAGGTTGCATGTCTCAAGGGCAGGATTCTCTTGGGAAGATAAGTATTCAAAAAATTTACTGACTCGAAGTACATGTGGGTGCCAGGCTAATCCCTCATGATTCTGATGTTTGTAATGGCCAAGTGAGTGGAAGGTCAGGGTGACTTTTGAAGGAGCTGATGACTTTCTCTGTGAGGGTAATGCTGGCAGTGATAAGGTGGAACTGCAGCTCCCATTCATGCGTGTGCCTGAAATACATCTGAACAGCAAGGGGACTGCAGCTCTAGGTAAGACTAAGCCCTGGTTTAGCTGAAATTTTTAGGAGTGAAGGGAGGAAACCCTTAGAAAGCTGCCCTGGCCAGGACTCTTCATTTTGTTGCTGCACAAAATGTTGGTGTAGCAGTCTAATCCTTTGTGTGTGCAGCTCTAATACTCAGAGGCACTTGGTGAAGTTCCCCTTGATTTTGTTAACTCCCCTGAGCCTGTGAGGGAACATAGCAGCAGCCTAGTGAGAAGGGGAAACCAGAAGCACTTGGACTGTGCAGTTCAGGACAGGAGAGGAAAGCAATAAGCCACTCAAGGTGTGCAAAGTCATGGGGGTTTGGGTTTGTAGAGGGTGGCAGAGCACAGGGAGGTTGTGGAGTCTCCCCTCTGTGGAGACATCCCAAACCCACCTGGATGTATCCCTGCATCACCTGCTCCAGGTGACCCTGCCTTGGCAGGGAGGTTGGACTGGATCTAGAGGTCTCTTCCAACCCCAGCTGTTCTGGGGTTCTCTGAAGCTGTGGTACAAGAGCTGGAGGCACCCAGTGACACTGCAAGAGCTCAGTTAAAAGGGAGAGAGGAAGGGACCACATCTGCCTCTGCTGCTTCTGTGGCATCAGCATCAGCAGATCAAAGAGGGGTCAGACAAATTCACGGACAGCAGGTCCATTAATGGCTACTAAAGGATGTTTCAGGGACGTGCCCTCTACCATCCTCAGTCCTGTGGTTTTCAGGCTGTGGAAGTGCCAGGGCATGCTCTGAGGCTGGGCTTATGTGCTCTCCCTAAGTAGCATCTCCTGTTGGAGACAGAATGGGGACCTTTCATCCCACCCCAGGGTGCCCTGCAGCGACCTTTAACCTCTGACTTCTTAAAGTGGCTTAAGAGTTCCCTTTCCACACGAGGCAATGGAGATGTGGAAGTGCCAGTTTAGGTGCCCAGCACTGGAAGGTGTTAGTGCCTGTTCACCTGTGCCAGGGGCCCAGTTCCCCAGGCCCCTCCTGGTGAGTCCCTGTGGTTGGATGGCAGGAGAGCCCCGTGTGCCCCAGCAGCAGCTGGCTGGCAGTGCAGAGAGCTGGGGGCTGGGCAGGCTCTGGGGAGCAGAGCTGAATTCTTGTGTGTGAGCTTTGTGTGGGGGTTTTTCCAAAGGTGGAAGTGGTTTGGAAACCGGTGCCCCCAAGAGCATGGGGTATTAAAGCTGTGAGCCATGGATGTGATAAATCTGAAACTGACACCCCAGCTCTAGGAATCTGGTATTTTTTGGTTTTATACTGTGGGGTAAAATCATCAAGAAATGAGGAAGTGCAGGTTCAACATGGTTCCATCTCCCCTGCTCTGTAAGTGACAGCACAGGGGGTGGTAGCAGACCCAAACTGAATGATTAAGCCACGTATTTAACTGGGAAGGGAACATAAAAATCCTGCCTGGGCCTGGTGAACATTGGGATGCTTTGTCTTTATGACCGAGTTGAGAAATGCGATGCAAAGGAGTCTTAGAACTCAAAGCAGCATCTCCAAAACATGATCCTTAAAGAGTCTCAATTCTGAATATTGCCCTGAGAGCCAAAAACCTGGTCTTAGTCATCAAAGATGAACTCTGCTTTGCAGTCTGACTTTTAGCTGAATAAATGGCAAAGAAAAGGAAATGATTTGCTGAGAGGACTGTAAGGATGGGGAGTCCTTGTTTTACCTTGAGTTCCTTATTAGATGGGTGGTGCAGAGGGATGCATATTTCATTCAAGATCACAGATTTATCTTCCTTAACAACTGCCATTTCTCAAACTGGGGACACAGGCTGGTAGATAAATTTAGGTTTTTGTCTAGTACTTGTGTATTATTCACCACTGACTGTCACTGTGTAGGAAGAAGTATAGGCTGTCACTTGTAGGTCTGCTGAATGGTGAAGCCTTGCTCCCCTCACGGCTCTCAGTGACAGGCAGGGGCAGGAAAGAGCTGGAGCTTCCCAGGCTGCTCATCTTACCTTTGCTGCCTCAAGAAAGGGCTGGCAGCATGTTTTGGTGATGCACAGCTGCTACCACATGATGCACAGGATTTTTCAACAACAGAACATATCCTGAAGTCTGCTGTTGTTTAGCAAACGTCACGGGGCTGGCAGAACATTTTTTTTTTTTTTCCAACAGTGGAATTCCCCAGCAAGTGGCAAGGCTTGGGGGTAGGTAATTGCAAAAAGCAAGTCAGGGAGACTGGGACCTCAGTGCCTGATGTTCAGGAACCTGCCAAATCTTTGTTCACCCCAGCTGAGAGTTGGTTTTTGCAGTACTGTGCCTGGACAGTCACTCACCAGTGCTCGGGAGGCAGCAGCAAGCTTCTTACAGCCTCTTTTCCCCACTCAAAGATGAAGTAATCTGGGCCACCTCGGGAGCTGCCTTTGCTGCTGTGTCACAGAACTCAGCATTGTCTATGGAAAGTGCTTGTGTGGTCCCTTTCCCACTGCTCACCCTTGTGACTGCAGCAGGTCAGCTTGTCTCGGCTCACTGAGGTTCTGTGCAGTGGGACCCGGGCTGCATCTCTCAGGGGTGACTTCTTGGGCTTCTGTAATTGCTAAGTCTCACTATGAAATGTCACTGCCTGATTGCCCAAAGAGCCAGCTGTTTATCCTCTGACCAGCAATGCAGTCCCTCTGACAAAACTCTGCTGAGAGGCATGCAGAAATCACCACCTCCTCTTGTTTCCCAGCCAGGGCCTCGGTGCTGAGCTGATGGGCCTGCAGGTGGATTACTGGATTGCAGCTCCACCCGTGGACAGGAAGAGAGACCCGGAGAAGAAGGACCCCTCCACTACCAAAAACACACTGAAATGCACTTTCCGGTCCCTGCAGGTCAGCAGGTTACCTGCCAGCGGCGAGATCGCCACCACGCCAACCATGTCCATGACTGTTGTGACAAAGGAAAAGAACAAGAAAGGTAAGGTGTCCTTCTGTCCCTGTCCTGCTGCTCCAGAGCTGCCTGACTTGTCAGTGCTGGATTACAGCACCTCAGTCCTATTTTTATCCCCAAAGTCCTGATCAGTTGATTGGAAGTGACTGGGTAAAGTGATAGGGTTTGAAAGGGTGGTTCCTCTGCGTGAGGTAGGAAGGGGATGTGCTCACTCTGATGGCTGAAGCTAAGATGGTATAGCCCAAAAGAGCAAAGGTGGGGACAGAGCAAGGACATGCAGGAGGCCATGCCTGGACAGTTTCCCTGTGTTCCTTGGGAGCCTGCTGGTGCTGTTTTGGGATATTGGATTAGATAAAAGGCAGCTTGTACCCCAACAACCAGTGAGGGTAAATGAGCCCCTCCTTTCTGGCAGTGTGCTGGAAACTTGGGGTAGCTTTACTTTCTGGGATGATATCCCCATCCTATGGGCCTTTAGCTCAAAAGAGCCCCAGAGAATGAAGGAGACATGTAAGGGAAAACAAAAGCCCAGCAAGTATCACAGATCCCTGTGAGGTGACACAGCAGGAGTACCCCCTGAACTGCAGTCTAGGGCCTCCCACTCTCCTCCTGCACCCACCACCCCACAAGAGCCAGTGGGGTGATTCAGAACCTGGAGCAGAGCCCTGGGAAGAGCAGCTGAACTGGGGGTGTTCAGCCCAGAGAAAAGGAAGCTGGGGGTGGCCTTATCACTCTCTACCACTACCTGAAAGGTGTTTGGAGCAAGGTGAGAATCAGTCTCTTCTCCCAGGTAACAAGAGACAGGGCATGAGGAAGTAGCCTCAAGGTTGGCAGGGGCAATTTAGATTAGCTATTAGGAAAAATTTCTTCACCAAAAGGGTTGTGAAGCCCTGAAAGGGGCTGCCCAAGGCAGTGGCGAAGCCACCATCCCTACGTGCTTGGAGGTATTTAAAAGATGTACAGATGTGGCACTTGGGGACATGGTTTAGTGATGCAGTTGACAGTGTTAGATTAGCAGTTCAGTTCAGTGGCCCTGGAGGTATTTTCCAACCTCAGCAATTCTATGATTTTATAATTCTTATGCTTTTGCACAGAATCTTTGTGGGTCAAAAGGAAGTAGAAGATAAATACTCTTCTGCTCTTAAACTCGTGGCTTTATTTTCTCGAAACAAGCTAACAAAATGGCATTTTGAATGTTGTCAGTGATTTTGCATTTGCTCCCGGCCTTGGTAATGTGAAACACTTTAGAAATTGAGAACAACTCTGCAACAAATTATTTTCAAAGAAGTAGCAAGGCAGTTCTGCATTTACATTTTGCCTGCCAACATTTTGTCCTTCACAACATCCTCTGCCTGTGGGCCTGGGAGTCACTCTTAGTGGACTCTGAGAGAAGGCTGGTAGGGCCTCCTGGGCTGCAGGACATGGGTGCACAGCCCTGCAGCCAGGTCAGTGCCAGGCCAGCACAGCTGTGGCCCTGCTGGTGCTGGAGCTGCCAGCCCTGGCAACACCCTTTGTGAGTGTCGTGCTGCTGGGAGAGGCAATCCTGAGGCACTCCAAACCTCCTTCCTGGGGGTGGCCCAGCCTGCAGTAGAGGTGTTCAACACCACCAGCTTTTGTGAAACCAGTTTGTACATGTTTGCTCATGCATTTGGACAGTTCTTGGACCCTTTTTTAGTTCTCCTTATGCCTTCCATACCCACCAGCTACCCCATTTTGTAATCCCTTCTGCTCTCCAGGTGTCTGTGCAGACCAGGCTGTGTTGGGCCACAGTGCAGCAGGCTTGGCACTGCAGATGCAGATGTTTTCCCTGCATGGTGTCCCAACAGAGTAGGAGTTATTGAAGGTGCCATTTGGGATCAGGATTGTGAGGTGGGAAGGCTTCACATGGAGACATTTAGGATTAAGATGCTCATATGCATCAGTGATGGTGCTGAGCACTGACAGACTCCTGCCAAAAAGGGAGGATCTTAGGAGTAAGAATTTTCAGACACGAATGTTTAAATGCAAAAGCTCAAACAAGAATCAGTGCAGCACGGATGAGTGGCACAGATTGACTTTGCGCTGGTTTGCTTTTCTTCCAGTGATGTTTTTGCCCAAGAAAACAAAGGACAAGGAGGTTGAGTCAAAGAGCCAGTGTATTGAAGGAATCAGCAGGTTGATTTGCACAGCGAAACATCAGCAGAACATGCTGCGTGGTGAGTGCAGCACTTGCATCCCTTTGGGCACTGGGGCAAGGCTCATGTGTTGTGATTGTCCTCCAGGCAAAGGGCTGAGCTGGTGTCCTGCCCTGTGCCCTGGAGCCAGCGTGGTGGGGATATTCCTGGGGAATTGGCTTTGGTGTGTCCAGCACGAGGGAAGGCTTTAATAGGTCCGGGATGTGGGAAAATCCTCCTTTAGCTAGCTCTGAGTCAATGCTCTGGATGAGGACAGGAGTTGAACAGGGCTCCGTTCCCCTCTCTGTCATCCCCTGCTTCTCTTGCACATCTGGGGCAAGTGTTGGTTGGTGGCAGGTGGTGACATTGTGGCTGCTCCTCTGGGCAGGATGCTGGCACATGCTCATGCCACAGCAGGAGCCATATATGCATCTTGTAGACAGACCTGGAGCGTCTGTCAGTGGAGCTGGGCATCCAGGAGCAAAAATACCTTGTAGCCTTTTCAGTGAGTAATCCCCAACAGAGGGACCTGCTTGGGTCACCTCCTTCATCCTGGCCCGGTCCCTGTGAGACTGGCAGGCATGAGGGGTGCTCACTGGACATGTGTCACCTCTTTGCGAGACATGGATGTCCTGGTGAGAGTGCCAGTGAGGAGAGACTGACGTCCATCTCTGTAAGAGCGCATTTGCCCAAAAAAGAAAATGAGGTGTGCTTAGGAGATCTGAGAAGCTGGATCGGGTGACGCTGCGATCAGCAGCGTGGGGAGCTCTGGTGTCAGTGAGCGATGCTGGAACAACCTGAGCTCTTCTCCCCAAACCTGGTGTGCTCCTCAGCCTTTCTCCCTGTGTGTGCAGCTGAGTGGGGCAGAGCAGCTGAGCGTGGCCAGGCCTCCCTCTGCTGACTGCAGGGGGACTTCTGGCAAAGCTGCCTCAGGCTGGCCACTTCCTCTCAGCATTTTCTAACTCTCCTCTCTTTTTGCCCTCCCATGCAGTCCTGATCGATGGGGTGGAGTGGAACGACGTCAAGTTCTTTCAACTGGCAGCACAGTGGTCCTCTCATGTCAAGCACTTTCCCATCTGCATATTTGGACACTCCAAATCCAACTTCTAGCTGTGCTCAGCGCAGGGACCTTCTGCCCATCCTGAGGACTGCACACCAGGAGCCAGGAACTGCGTGCCAACTCTGACTCGCGTCGCTCTGCCCTCTCCTGCAGAATTAATTACAGATGTGCTTGGATTACTTTTGAATTACTTTTTCTATTAACTCTTAAGTTTACTACAAAGGAAGGAAACCCCTTTAAACAAAGGCAAAAAACCCAACCAACCAACAAACCAGTCTTAAATATAGATGTGCTGACAACGTGAAGTCGTGGGGGAGTTGGCAGGAGCAGGCAACCTGCCCAAGAACACCTACCACTTACGAGCAGATAGCTGAGTAACTGCACTGCTTATTAACCTGAGACCTCATTGGTGTGAGTGGGCTGGGGGAGCCGTGGATCAGCTCGAACAGATTTTGCAGAAGATCACGTGCGTTACGGTGCGTTTGGCCCCCGCTCTGTATTTCTAGGAGAAAAGGTTCACCGGTCTTTCTTCCTGCTGCCAAAGGATGAGAGATCAGAGAGTCTGGGGGGAGTTCAACTGTCTGGTGTGGAAAACAAAGCCACTTGCAGAGTTAGGGAGGTCTGGAGAGGAGATCCTCTTCGGAGCATGGAGCCTGCCACAGGGACAGGCAGGTTTTGGTGCTGAAGCGATGCCTGAGGAGGGTTGGGCAGGAACAGGAATTAGGGAAACAGTAAGAGTAAAGAAGCTCCCATGCCCCAGGTCTTTGACAATGACCAAACCGGGCCAGTCTCTGTGTTCCCCAGCTGGCTGTGCTGCTGAGGGGCACCACGTCAGTGGGGTCGCTGCTATTTACATACTCACACCGATTCTTTACCTGTCAATAAACCTTCGTCCAGCCTCGAAAGGGAAAGGATTTTTTTCAACAGCTGCAGATTTTTTTTAATGCTTTCTAAAAAAAATAAAATAAAATAAAAACAAAAAATAACAGGAAAAATATTAATTTGCCAAAAAAACCCCCACAAACCCAGGAAGATGAGCCGTTGTCTGTGGAGTGATGCATCACTGTAGTGGCTGGACTGGGAGCCAGCCAGGCACTCTGCGTGTCCAGCTGCCTTCCTGCCCATGTGTCACGCTGCACACCTGAGGTGGCACGGGCTGCTCTGTCAGGTGGTGGGTGGGATATGGGGAGCAGGGTGTTGTTGCCATGTGGAAGCACAGACATCTCTGGCGTTTCGGGATAAGGGACTGAAATTTCTGATGGGCCCTTTTGGGTCCCCCCCCTTGTGGGCAGGCCAGACTGAGCATTTCCAGAAGGCACTTTCTGAGGGCAGTGATGCTTTTCAACTGTTTTCTTTTTTTTTTTTTTTTTTTTCCCTGATCCCTTACCCTTTGGTTTCCAAAGGCTTGAGGAACCTGCTTTGCGCTGCATGGCAGGTCCTGCTCTGCGTGGGGACCGCCCGGGTCCCCAGGGCAGGTACTGGTGGTGTGCTCTGCTGGCAGGGAGGTTCTGAGGTGACAGCTGCATCTTGTGCCTGTTGCAGCTTGGGCTGCTTCACCAGCTGATGTCGTGAAACCTTTCCCAGCACAAGGGCAACCTCCATGGCCAGGGATTGGGTATTCCCTTCAAACCACGCGGGGAGGAGGACACTGTCCCTGGCCTGGTGGCACGCTGCTGGGCAGGACACACTGTCTAGCTGCAATACTTTGTTCTTCCTGCCTGCCGTGGGCTGGCTCCTGGCTGTGGCAGAAGCTGGGCTGTAGTGGGCATGTTGTTGTGTCCCTCAGCTGACATTTTCGGGTGACCTGAGCTGATGCTCTGGGGCTGTACTGCGTTGCCTAGCAGCAGCAGCAGCATGGGAGAGGGTGTATAAGCACATCACATCTTTATCGAGGCTGTTGCATCAAAAAAAAAGCTTTGTAAAGGAGATTAGTCAGTGTGTGTGATTTCTCCCTCAAATCTCACACTGGTGTGACAAGGATGATTGGGCTGGGATCCAGCTGTGTGCAGCCTGGGCAGCTCTGGTGGTGCTGCTGCAGAGGTGGGTTGGACTGACCGACTGCAATAACTTTTGTTTACTGGGGAGTGAGGGGAGAACCTTCACTGTGCTCCTCTTTGTATTTCAACCTACTGTAAAGAAAAAATCTGGTAGCTAGGACAGGGTTTCCAGAGCCCTGCCTATCAAATGTGTGTTGCCCTGCTGTACTCTGTGTGTGCGTGTGTGTGTACGTGTGAGAGAAACACTTCTGCTCGTTGCATTTCGTGTTGGTTTGTGTTTTGTTCTAACTTTATACAAGTGAATTCATCGGGAGGCTCTCTGTACACCTGAGGGCTTGATTTCCCCCGTGTGGGAAGCCGTTGTTGCTCTGAACTGCGTCTTCCGTGCAAGAAAACATCCCGACTCCTCAGCCTTGTTATCCCAAAGGGAGCCCAGCAGTAGCAGGCTGGGCCTGCCTGTGGGCAGCTGTGTGCCCAGGGGTGGCTGTGGTGTTTCCTGGCCCTGGAGGCAAGGGCTGGCATGCAAATTTGGTGGCACAGCTCTGATCAGGTTGTTGTGCCTCTGTTGTTTCTCCTGCGGAGCCACTTTGTGCAGCTGTTTCTTTCCCTGTGCGGAGTAGAAACAGGTTTCTGTCTCTAAGAAAAATGAGTGTCAAAGCACATGGCTCAGACTGCTTTGGGAAGGAGCTTTAGATCTGGTCCCATGAATGAGTGACTGATCTCAGGTTTCCCCACTTACCCACAGTTTCTGGGGAAGTTTCTTGCCGGGAGTGAGCTCCACTGACTTGAAGGATCGCCACTGTGGGATGAGGAAAAGTTTCTGGGGCAGCAGAGGGCCCATGCCTGCAGAGCTGTGCCAGCCTGTGGGCTTGGGTGGCCGTGGCTGTGTCAGCGAGTGGAGAAGGATGGCTTAGAGCAGAGACGGCACCGCGCTGTGTTCAGCTCTGGAGAGCTTGGGCGGGGAAGGTACATCTCAAATGAAGAAACTCAGGGGGGGCTATCTCCCAAGTCGGGCTTGCTTTGGAGCTGTGTGGTCTGGCAGCAAAGGCAGGGCCTGGGGTGGGCAGCACCTGAGTGGATCACTGGCCAGGAGGTGCTTTGAAGGTGGTGTCCCTTTCTCTGTGTCCCAGAGCTCACCCCAGCCCCCCACAGGGCCAGTCTCTCCTGCCCTTCTGGCTGTGGCTTCTCAGAGCTCTGGTTTCTTTTCCAGCTGCTGTGGGCGAGGCCCCCGGCTGGCTCGGGGTGAGCTCTGGGAGCGGCTGGCTCCGCGCTGAGCTGCGCCACGCTGACCTAGTTTAGCAGCTCCGGAGAGCAGATGAAAGATGGAAGGGGTTCGTGGCATCGTGTTGCACCCTGAGTGCTTCCTGGTCCTCTGGCTTGAGTTTCCTGGAGACAAAGCCTGGGCTTCAGCCCTGCCAGCGCTCAGTCAGGCCTGGCTCTGCTGTGGCGCTGGTGGTGTCGGGGACATAAGTCTGAGGAAAAACTCTTTGGCTATGTTTTGCTGCTTTAGTTAAAACACAAGGTAAAGCTTGTGGCTTTGTCCTGCAGAGAGGGCAGGGATAGGTGGCTGGCAGGTTTCTGGGGCTGAGAAGATGTGCCTGTTTGCTTTCCAACATCACACTCAGCCGGGAACCGCACTGCTCTGTGCTTAACCTGTGATTGCAGCAAAGGCCCTGTCGTGTTTCTCACCAGCAGCGTGTGCGGGTGGGAGCACTGGCGAACCAGGGCAGAGGATGTTGCGCCTGGAATCTCCAAAGTTAAGAGGGAAATCATGTCAAGAGGCAGCAGAACCAGTGATCTTTTCCTGCTGCTTGGTATGCTAAGGGATTGGGAAACTGGGATTAGGACAGGTGGGCCATGCAGCTGTAAAGGGCTTGGGGCCCTGGAGCTTTCTGGAAGTTAGGTTGGATGCAGTGTCTGTCCCCTTCATCTGGGAGGTCTTGATCTCAGCAGATATTTGAGTAGTGGCATTTTAATGTGACACTCCCTCTGGGCTTAACCTGGCAGGAGAAGGCCAGAAATGAGCAGCGGCATCCCCTGGAGGTTTCCTGGAGCCTCTTCAATGGTATTCTCATGGGAGATGTTCCTGGCAGGGCTGGCTCCTGCAGGAAGGATCACTTTGGTGCTTTGGGACAGACTGGGGCAGAAGGGGACGTGCCAACTTGTAAAGCAGCGGGTTGCTGGTTTCCTTAAGGAAGAGCACTGTTCTGGGGCCGCATCCAGTCAGCTGCAGGTTGGAGCCTTGGTGGGACAGTGCCCCAGCCGTGGGGAAGCGCCTGAATTCTGGGGCTGCGTGCCACCAGGCTTGTCCGCGCCGCGGCGCGAGAGGGGACGTTGCCACTTTGTAGATTCCTGAGCTGTCCATCTGTTTCATTGTTGTATTGTTTGGGTTCTAGGGTTGTTTTTTATGAAGACAGATTAAATGTAAATAGCCTTTTTTTTGGAACAAACTGCAACGTGCTCGACCTCGTCAACTATTTTATGGTACTAATGCAACACTAATAAAACTGGACATGAAAGCACACACCCGTCCCCTGAGTCGTCTCTCGGCAGGGGCTGCTCTGGCATGCCGGGGGCAGTTGTTTGCAGGAGGAAACAGCAGCATGGCTTTCTGCCGTGGGGGTTCTCTTGTGTTATTTATCCAGCTGCCACTTCCAGGGCAGAGCTGGTGGATTGGCACGTCCTTCCCAGCACTGAGCCCTCCTGTAGTTTTTGCAGCCCTGCTGTTCTCCCAGCTGCCTCCTCTCCCAGAAGGATCTGCTCACCTCCTGCAGCTCTCCTGGATATGACAGCCCTCTCCAGCACTCAGTCCTCACCTTTGCACAGCAAGAAAGGACCAGGCTGGTGCCTATTTCTGATCTGGGGGCTGCGTTGGATGGATGCCGTGGTGTTGGGGTACCAAGGGGGACATCTCAGGGAGGAAGACAGGCTGTGGGAGCCTGAAGCTGTGTGTGCTCCTGGGAGGACTGTGGGACAGGGATGTGTGGGATTTCAAGAACCTGGGCTTGGCGCTGGGGAGTCAGAAGGTGAAGAGGTGAAGGAAAGAGGAGAGCTAAGCTGTTGTTTTGAGGAAGGAAGGTGAAGAAGAAATTTTGAGAAATGGCCCCATGGCCACGGTCCTTAGGATCCAGGATGTTGGAGGCAGAAATGGGAATGCTCTGCTGGAGCAGCCTGTTTCCTCGTGCTGTCCTGACCCAAGGGTGAGGAATGGAGGGGTGACAGCTGGTGGAGCAAAGAGCTGGGGTGAAGGGAGCCCCTCAGAGCAGGCCAGGCTGCTCTCAAAGGACACAGGTCTCAGTGGATAGCTCAGGTGCTCTGCGTGGCCTGGCCAGGTGCAGATGCAGTTATGGCCCCAGCCCTATGCTGGGAGAGGGGACAAAACCCACACCTGGTGGCACAGAGCAGGCATTGGATCATTCTAGGCAGGAGGAATGGAGGTAGCTCAGGAGAGGGCAAGCTCAGAACTCAGGAGTGCAGAAACAGCACCTAAAGCCATGAAGGGGGTCTGGCTGGTGGTGAAGTGGTGGTGGGGGGGGCACAGGGGCACCACGGAAGAGCTGGGGGAGACAAACATGTGAAGGCTCTGTTCTGGCTGTGTATTTTCTGCACAGGTTCAGCTGTAAACTTGCACTGGTGGCCTGACTGTATGAAAGAGGCACATCCTGAGCATCACCTTTTAGAGCCTATGGAGGAATTTGTCTCAGCAAGTGAATAAGGGTGTGAGTGGAGAGGACTGGGTGGTGGGAAGGCTCGTGTACTGCTGGGGGAAGCACATCAGCAGGGAGAGCACCAAGCCAAGTGCCCTTGGCACACTCTGCTGTTGCCTGGAAGAGAGGAGAAGGAAACAAGGGCTGGCTGAAACAGGAATGACTTTGGATTGGAGTGTACCAGGTTGCATGCAATGGGCCTGGAGAGCCTCCCTCATTCACATGCACTGGGACAGATGAATTTCTGCCAGGCAGCCTAGGACTGGGCTCTCAAAGCACTGGCCTTTCTTTTGCAGGTCTGGGCCTCTCTCAAACTATGTGCTCAGACCCTCACTGTCACGGGAGAGGTGTCAAACGCAAGTGCTATCCTGCCAGGATGCACCCAAAGCTCTCTGGGAGGTCTGGGTTTGCACACTGGGAGTCGGTGGCACCCATGGGAGTGGGGTTTGGTGGTGGGAGATGGGGCATTGCAGGAGCTCGCTTCTTCCTAGGCTGAGTCCGGCAGCTCCAGCTCGCCTCCCTCCAACTGCACAACACCCTGGCTCTGACCACAGCTATTGCTTAACCTGGAAGAGGAACAGCAGGGAAGATCCAACATGTTTTTCTTGCTATCGTTTAAAACACGATTTAGCATTTGGAAAACGCAATCAACGCCATGCGACTGTCCACATCTCCATGTGCAACTACCGAGTGCGCTGGGATGTGGTTTGTAAATATTTGTTCTGGATAATTTCTCTGTGTCCTACTGGATTATTTTCAGCTCGGCAGAATGGCTGAAGGAGCAAGCTGGGGAGGCCAGCCCTTGTGTCCTGTGGTGTGCCCGGCGCCTGGGCCAGCACACGCTTCCCTGGATGGCTCGGGAAGGAGGAAATACCACCGTGGTGCTCCCCAGAGCACTGACCTTTTTTGGCTGACTGATTTTCTCCCCCAGAAGTGTTTTCCTCACTCAGCCGTGCTCCTCATGCATATTGGGAACATAAAAGCAGAGCCCTGTGCCCTCCTGGGATCTGAGGACTGTCAGAGATTTGGTGTTATAAGGTTGTTTTCCTAACACACAAAGCAAATTTTGACAAGAGCCCTGTTCTTTCTGAAAAATAAATGTATTTTGGCAGATGTCAGTGTTTTGGGCGGTCTTATGTAGGTGTTTCAGTTCTTTGTGAGAAGCGTGTTTAGAGTGCAGGTAGCAGCTCTGCCCAGGCCATACCCATTAAAGGGTATGACTGCACTGTTAATCACTTACTCCAGCAAAGAGTTTCATGACGGATATTTTTTGGCCATCCTGACCTGTGTGACTGTGTGGAGAAGTCCTGGGGTGTCACCCAGTTTGGGCAACATCAGGTGACTCTCCAGCTCTGTGCTGGAGCCAAGTGTAGTCATCCTGCCTTGCCTGAGGGGCCAGCAGTGCTCCAGGTCTTCTTCTGCTGACCGTCAGAGGGGTAGCTTTTCACTGAGCTTCACCATCCAGCCTTGGCCACATGCATGGAGAAGTCCTCGGGGGCATGGTCTGCCACCTTCACTGCTGCACTTTGTCAGCTCTTGCTGGGGGAACCTGCTGTAAAGGTTCTATGTACCACAGAGTGGTGGTTCCTTGGGGTGTTTTTTGGCATCATCCAGTTCCTGTAGGAGAGGAAGTGGCAGTGGTAATGTGCAAGTTTTGCAGAGTGATCTGGAGCTGACAGCTGTTGAACAACTGTGTAACCACTGCAAGGCTGCTGAGGAGACACCTGGACAGGAGCTGTGCAGGGCTGCAGAAGGGATGTACCTGCATGGTGCAGCTCAGGACCAGTGACACCCACAGGTCAGCGGGCAAGGGAAAGCTAAATCCATCATTTCACCCCTCAGGCTGACACTTGAGGAGCGGGGGAAGCCCCAGTGTGGCAGTGGGGGACACAAGTGCAGAGGGGACCCAAGTGAGACAGTGCAGGAGAGGGGAGTGTGAGCAGGAGGTGCGTGTAGGGCCGGAGGGATGTGTGTGGGAAGCACGTGGATGTAGGTGTGAGCAGGCTGTTGGTGTGCACCAGGAGGGCTGTGTCCGTGCAGGAACCTGCTGTTCCTGCCCTGGGTGTGCATGGCCTGTGGCCGATGGGTCTGTGTGAGGAGGGCTCTGTGTGTGAGTGTGAGGACAAGGCAGCGTGAGGGCTGTCCAAAACCACCAGCGGTGCCTGTACATGATGGAGGCTGCGTGTGAAAACATGATAAGGACTGTGAGTACAGGCACAGGCATGTGAGCACAGGTGGTGTGTGTGTCAGTCTGTACCCGAGGACAGTCTGCTCTGTGTGTGTGTCGGGCTGCCCATGCCACATCAGGGCTGGTGCATGAGGAGAGCAGAGCCACTGTGGGGCCCAGAGAGCTGCCTAAGGAGGGTTGTGTGAGGGTAGGGGTGTTGTGGGCGTGCACAGGCGGTGTGTGTGTGTCACAGGTGTGCACAGGTGGTCAGTGTGTGTGTGTGTCACAGGTGTGCACAGGCAGTCAGTGTGTGTGTCACAGGTGTGTACAGGCAGTCAGTGTGTGTGTGTGTCACAGGTGTGTCACTGGCAGTCAGTGTGTGTGTCACAGGTGTGTACAGGCAGTCAGTGTGTGTGTGTCACAGGTGTGCACAGGCGGTCAGTGTGTGTGTGTCACAGGTGTGCACAGGTGGTCAGTGTGTGTGTGTGTCACAGGTGTGTCACCGGCAGTCAGTGTGTGTGTCACAGGTGTGTACAGGCGGTCAGTGTGTGTGTGTGTCACAGGTGTGCACAGGCAGTCTGTGTGTGTGTGTCACAGGTGTGCACAGGCAGCCCGTGTGTGTGTGTCACAGGTGTGCACAGGCAGTCTGTGTGTGTGTGTCACAGGTGTGTGTGTCACAGGCGGTCAGTGTGTGTGTCACAGGTGTGCACAGGCAGTCTGTGTGTGTGTGTCACAGGTGTGCACAGGTGGTCAGTGTGTGTGTGTGTCACAGGTGTGCACAGGCAGTCTGTGTGTGTGTGTCACCGGTGTGCACAGGTGGTCAGTGTGTGTGTGTGTCACAGGTGTGTACAGGCGGTCAGTGTGTGTGTGTGTGTCACAGGTGTGTGTGTCACAGGTGGTCAGTGTGTGTGTCACAGGTGTGTGTGTCACAGGCAGTCTGTGTGTGTGTGTGTCACAGGTGTGTGTGTCACAGGCAGTCTGTGTGTGTGTGTGTCACAGGTGTGCACAGTCAGCCCGTGTGCGACTGTGTGTGGGGACAGGCGATGTGTGAGGCCAGGCCGCGTGCGTGTGCAAGGCGAAGCTGTGTGTCTGTAGTGTTGTGTGTGCGTGAGCAGAGGTGCTCTCGGCGTGTTTGTGTACAGACAGTCCGCGTGTGTGTGTACACTCACTCTGTGTGTGTGTGTGTGTGTGTGTGTCTGTGTGTGTGTGTGTGTGTCTGTGTGGAGGCCGTGCCGCCCCAGCCCCGCTCGCTCCGCTCCCGTCCCGTCCCGCCCCTCGCGGGCCGGAGCGCCGCCCTCACACGCCGCGGGCGGGCGGCTCTGCCTCGTTCTCCTCCCTCCCTCTTTCCTTCCTTCCTTCCTTCCCTCCCGCCGCCGCCGCCGCCGGGCCCGGGCCGCCGCCCCGCCCTCCGCCTCACTCCCTCCCCGTCCGCCGGCGCGGCCCCTTTAATTCCCCCGCTCCCCTCCCCCGCCGCCCGCTCCAGCCTCCATTTTCCAGCGGATCCGGCACCTGGAGGCGGCGGCGGCGGGAGCGGCCCGCGCCCCGCACCCGGCCCGGTCGCGGGCATGGCCGCCAACATGTACCGGGTCGGAGGTAAGAGCGGCCCCGGCCCCGCCGCCCGCCCCGCGCTGCTTCCCGCGCGCGGCCGGCGCTCGGGGCCCGGCGGGGCAGGCCCGGGGCGGGGCGGGCGGGGGCCGGGGCAGCCCGGGAGGGGGCCGCGGGCGCGGGGCAGGGGCCTGGGGGGGCTGCCCGGGGAAGGGAGGCCTGGCGTGGGGTTACACGGGGTGAAGGGCTGCGGGGCCCGGCGCGGGGCGAGCTGCGGCGCTGTGCCCGGCGCTGCGTGAGCCGGGGCGGTGGGCGCAGCGGGGTGGCCGAGGTGAGGGGGAGCGGCCGCGTGGGGCCGTACGGAGCACGAGGGTGTGGGGAGACGAGGCGTGTGAGGTTCGAGGTGGTGGGGGGGCTCGGGGGCTGGGGCAGGTGCGGGACTGGGGCAGGGTGGGATGGGTGAGCGGGGCTGGAGCAGAGCAGCCACGGGGCCAGGGCCCGGGATGGGGCCCGGGGTGGAGAGGCTGCTCGGATGGGGGGGTCATGCGAGGTTGTCGGGGTGGGGACCCAGGAGGAGTTGCGCGATAAGGAGCACAAAGATGGGCAGAGGCTGCTGGTGGACCGGGGGGCTGGTGTGAGGCACGTCCCGCAGAGCTTGGCCTCCCCTTTCACTCTTGCTGTTCTGTTGTGTGCTTCCCCATTAGTCTTCTGTTCAGGGTTGTGCTCCTGTCTGATTGTCCTTTGTTTTGGCTCACGTGAAGAGAAAGGAGAGGCAACGGGGTTTGGGACTGTATTTTATGGAACATGAACTGAGGGTGGTCTGGCATGAATTTGTGCTCGGCCATTTTCCTTCATAAAAGCTGTTCTGTGGAGCTTCCTTCTCCCCAGGATTATAGGCTGTATAGGAAGACGTTTTTGTGGAGTTTCCCTCTTTTTCAAAATGCCCTGTTTCTTGTGGAGTTCTGCAGAACCGAAGTAAAGTAAACAAGAGAAAAAATACAGCGAAGGTGGCCAAGCCATCCTGTCTGGCTGCTCTCCATCAACAACTACTTTTTGTTCTTTCTGCTCTTCTGGCCTACCCTTACTTTTTGAAAAATGCAGCTGCTTTTGTCGTGTTTGTACTTTTTTTCTGCTTGCACCTGGTTTCACAGAGGTATAAGAGCTGACTCTTGGCTGTCCTAGCTTTGTGTCTTGGGTTGCCCCAGGCCGATAGCGTGCCTGTAGCATTATGTTGGTTTTGAGATGGCTGGGAGTAGGATGATAGGCGAGATGAGTTGTGGAAATTCACCCTGGTGTGACTTGCGAAGGGAATAGTTTCCTGGAAATTTTTGTTCAGCATTGAATGGCCAAGTCTTGTGGGGAGTGTCATCTCTAAGCATTTTGTTTGGCTAAATCTATACTGTGGGTCCCGCAGAAGGTGGGAAAGCGCCTCTGGAGGTCTCTAGATTGACCTCCTGCTAGCAAATGCCCTGGTAGATCAGACTGCGCAGGGCTGTGTCCATCCCAAGCTCTAAGAATGGTTGATGCCACCCTTTACTTTGGGCCCTGTCCAGTGTTTGACTGTGCTTATAGAAAATATTTGTTTCCATGTGCCTAGATGGATTTTCTCTCGTTCCAGCTGGGGTCCCCCTTCCCATTATCCTTCATCCTATCCCTGCTTCTAAGCAGGGCTGGCTGATCCTTGAGGGGTGCCATTAGTAACCAGCAGCCCAGTGGAGGTTGTAACTGCTGATTGTGATCCTTTACACCTGATGTTACAGTTTCCCCCGGTTTTCCAAGCATTTTTGTTTGAAGGATGCTTTATCCTCCGGTTTTCCAAGCATTTTTGTTTGAAGGATGCTGTGGGAGGCTTAGCAGGGCCTTTGACATGAAGTCCAGGTGTCCAACACTCCCTGCTCTCCCCTCAGCCGCAGAGCCAGTCTCCTAATCCCAGATAGGGGAGTCATGTTGGTCAGGTGTGATTTGCCTTTGGAATATCCATTTTGGCTGGTCTCAGTTACCTTTTTGTCCTTCCTGCACTTGGAAGTGTTGCCCAGGATTTGCTCCCTAGCCTTTCTGGGCAGAGGGCAAGGCAGCTGGCTGATAGCCAAGGTTGCAGTGCTCTGTTATGGTCCATATGGATGAAGTCTTGATTTGATGTATTACCAAGATCAACATATGGATGGATGCAGCTGTTTCTGTGTGAGAGCTCTGTTCAGCTTGAGCCCAGGAGTGTGTGTTATCGAATTGCTTCTGACCTCTGGTGCTGCTATCTCCCACTAATGGTTTTGTGCACTGAAGTTGTGTGTGAACTCCAGGGCAGGATTAAATCTGGGATGGGATTTGTGCACAGTCATTTCATATACTTCCCACTGGAAGACAAACACTCAGCAGATAATCTCTTATTACACTTGTGACTACCGGATGTGCTGCGTGAACTCCAGACCTAACAGCTGCCAAAAGCAGCTTGCTCACTACAGATCAATACTGCTCCTGGAAGTCTATGTTCACTCAGAAAGGATGGTCACTGCTTTAGGCCTGGGCATGAAACACCATGAATTGTTGTTTTCAGAAGACAGCGGTGGGTTGACAACAAGTGGGCATGAAGTGTGTTGTTCCCTTCACGTGTTCCTGGGAGCTGAGGAGCCTGCACTGTGGGGGCTGGAGTCTTCCCCTTTGTGTTGAGAAGCAGAGTGACCGTGCTGGGGGGCTTAGGGGCTGCCCCTTGAATGGTTGTCAGGCTCTGTGGATAAGTTGGCTGGTGGCATCCAGTCATTTGGCGAGAGCAGCTGGATCTGCTGGATCCTGCCAAGTTTCTCCTGGTAGGGTTCTGATGGGAAGGGAGTTGGTTTCCAATACAAATGGGACTGTCACAAGCTAGCACAGTTCAGGGGGGATGTAAAACTTCGGAAATGTGTGGGGAAGAATGGCAGGGTATCAAGTTCCAAAATGAAATGGGGGATCTTAGTTGTTGGCCAGTAGGAAACCCTGGAATCGCCTGCATCCAGTGAAGCAGAATTGAAGATTTTCTTAACAGCTGCTGTACAGCCATGAAGCAAATGGCAGCACGAAGAAAGTGGACTGCTTTCACTTGGAAGGAGTCATGGTGGGCTGGCTTGCCTCTTCATGGAGAGGACTGACAGCCTGCATGATCACAGACCGTATGGGAATGTTGGATAAACACCAGATCGGAGAAGCTTGGGACCTCTGAGCTGGAATCTGGGGCCTCTGATGAAAAAATGCACGTGGGAGAGATATGTTCATTGTCTAGCTAGTGCCAGGCTCTGCTTTCAGGAGAGTGCTGTGTCAGCTGCCTGGAAGGGAACAGGTCATCTTGGTATCAGGAGCCATTCCAGCAGGTATTCTGTCTCCACCTTCTCCAGGAGAGCTTAATTGTGGTGTGACAAGTATTCCTTTAGTGGTGGCAGTTGACTGAGCCCCACTGCAGGTTTATGCCCCTATGGCATTCCCTTGATGCAGCGAAACAATGATTTTTTTGCATTTTCATCTTGTACTGATTTGAGGAACTTAATTTTTTTCACCTCCCTCCTCCTCACTTTTTGTTTTTTCCTGGATTATTTTTAATCTTGCATCAGCTACCCAATCTGGTTCACTGTGGGACTGTGTGAACAGCTGAATGGGCTCAGTGGGAGGGCAGGGAACAAGGGGATGGGGAAAGAACAGATAGGAAGGATGGAGGAAAAACTACTGAAGACAACACTTTTGCTGAGATAAATGTCAGTTTGTGCTTTCAGATGGCGTCTTTTGTGTGTTTTTGACTTTTATGGGCTACCATCTTGTTTGGGAGCATGCTTAGTTACAAATTTATCACTGAGTCTGTGGTAGATTTAAGGTATGTTTAAATGGCATTAGGAGATCTGAGCACAAGCATAGAAAGTACTTGCTGTATCTAACACCTTTGAAGTGAGGGAAGTGAGGACCCACAGTGCCTGACGTGGGCACCCAAGGTTCACAGCAGCGTTATTCCAATGTGCTGGAGGCTGAAGCTCCAGAACTTACTGGCTATTACTTTATAGCTAGTGGTGGTATGTCTGTCTGCCTGTGCTGCAGTCACACATCTTACTTCAGTGTAGTCCCCACAGTTTTTAAGAATGGCAATATGACATCATCTCTCTGCTTCCACAGGGTGCTGTTAATGCGTGGCTGGGGACTATGGTTTGACCTGCCCCCATCCCATTCCACACTCCCACTTGGCATCCAGGCTCTTGTGGCAGCCTACAGCTCTTGGCTTCCATGGTGAGCACAAGGATGGTGCATCAGTCCTCTTGACATCACAATCATGTCAATAATAATTGTTTGAGCTTTCCTGGTAAAGAGCTGAGAGCTATTAAGGAAGCTCACATTGAACATGTTGCTGGAGTCTGAATCTCAAGCAAATTCAGATAATTTAACTGCAGGATCACTTGTAAACCTTCTCCTGTCCCCTTGCTTTGCTGTCAGTGTGTATGTGTTTTGGGTGACAGGAGGGCTTACTGTGCAATATCCTTGTTTTGGTTGTGCTTGCTGGGTTTTTGTTTTCTAGATTTGCAGGTAACCTGAGCTGAGAATGGATTTAGTGGAGAGGTATTAAATAACCTGTAAAGATAAAAATAAGAGTTTATTCTTGAAAATTACTAATAGGCTTCTGCGGTCACTGGCCCTAATAAATTTAGGACAGCTTCTAGCTTATCACCTTTCAGCAACAGCTAGGCAGTGGGTTTCTTCATCTTTTTCTTTCATTGTTTCTAGTTTTGAAAGTTTATCTCGCATGTTTTGCAGTCTTCCTTTCCTTCCCTGCCCTTTCCCCTCTCCCCCGTATCAGACTGCTTCAGCATTCATTAGCCTTTTATTGGGAAATGCTGCATGAGGGAGAGTGTTGTCAGCCAGCTTAGGTGTGTTTTGGGGCTAGAGCTGTGACAGCTCTGGATTTGTAATAGCTGCAAGGCATTTGCAGCTGGCACAATGGAGTGAAAGGACTAAGCTTGTTTCTGCTGTGTTGGTGAGTTGAGGCTGTTCCTGGGCTGGTGCGTGGGAGGCTGTGCCAGGGCAGCGTTCTGGGAGAGCTGGGCCGGGGGCACTGCTGGAGCTCTGGGGAGTGGCTGAGGTGCTCCTTTGGCGTTTTGCCTTTCAGTGATGGTGAGTCAAAGACACTCAATAAAAACTGTGCAAAAAAGCCTCTTAAAACTTGTTTTGTTTAACTAGTAAGATTTTGATGAATGTCAAAATGTTCCTTTCACTTGCATCTAGTTGTTTTTCAAGCAACTTTTGATGTTTAAGCATCCTGACTTCTTTAAAGAAATAGGGTGTGTAGTCTCCCCAGTAAGATGAGAAGAGAATGAGGTGCTTGCTGTTACTGTTTTTTACTTTGATTTATAAACCACTCCTGAGCAATTTGGGATCGCTTGAAAGCAAAGGTATGAACTGTTGGAGGCTGGCTTCTGGTAGTTCTGGGCATTTGCTTGTAAAAAGTAACCTGTGAAATCAGTATTAGTTCTGCACCAAGTAAGGTGTTTTTTACACTCTTTCTTGCTGCTTTCCAAAGCACATTATTTTTTTTTTTAAATCCCCAAGCAGGTAAGTGACCAAGCCCTGCAGCTGCTTTGCCTTAGTTTCCCACAAGGTTTCGGTAACTGGAACTGTTGGGAGAGGTGCTCTTGTAAGATATTGTGGTTCTAGGTCTTTGGAGCTCACCACCATGAATCCAGTATACAAAGAGGCCCTGCTTCAAAGTGCCTTTGAAGGTCTGGAATGATTCCTTGTCCCCTCTTTACTTGTAAAACTAAGTCTGGAAGGACCTGCAAAGTACTGGTCAAGCTTTTGGGCTGTAGCCCAGCCCCAAAGAAACAATTCACATTTCTTCTCTTCCAGCTCTTTGGCTGGACCACCTTTAGGAAGGAGAGGTGTTTGTGAGATAATTTTTACTTGGCATTGATCAGTGAAGCAAAGCAAAGAAGTTAGTTGGTGGCTTTAAAGTGAGTTTGCAAGTGGAGGAAAGACTTGGGCTTTTCCAGTCCTTTACAGGTGTGTTACTTGCAAACTGTTGAGTCTTCATGGTGCCTGGGCTTCCGTGGTCCTGGTTCTGTGCATTGCCAGATCACGTGTCAGATGTGGCCCATGGTAGTGTTTCTGTTAAATTGCACATAATGTGCTCTGGTTAATTTGGGGATTTTATGCTTTCACGCAAGATGTAGGAGGACAGATGACACTTGACCAAGCATAAAGTTAGTGTGGCGTGAGCAGATGATTCCTGATTTAGCACAGGGCTTGTCCTTAGAGAGTTAAGTTGTCAACATCTGAGCAAATTTGAGCCAGCCAAGTGAGACAGTTTCTGTGGATGTTTCTTTCGGTAGTGTTGATTAAGACATTTCTTTTGGTAGGGTGTCCATTGAAGCAATTGTAGCTGTCCTCTCTTTCCACTGCTGGGCTTAACACAGCTTGGTCTGGCTGCGCAGTGAAGCTGGGCAGGGGTTGGTATGGTTGGAGACAGTTTTTTGACCCATGTGAGTGCCTGACTGTGTTTACCGTGTTCAGGCCTCCTGCCATCCGAGAAGAGGCTGTCACAACTTGAGGGGGTGGTATGAGAGGGCGGGGAATGAATCAGCTTCACTGGCACTCTTGTTTGAAGAAACATCTGCAGAAACTCTGGCAGGAGTTTACACTTTGTCCGTGTTTTGCATTGTGAAGCTGTGATGTTTCTGATCTGGCCCTGAAACTCCTACCTTTGGAATTAATACATTGTCGTACCACGGCCTAAGCAGTCAATTCACATTGACAAACTGAAGTTCAACGTTGCCCTTAAAGAAGCAAGCAAACTTCAACAAGAAACACAACTTTTTTTAGTTTGTTTTTTTTCTCGAGGGTGATGCCAAACTTGGTGTCTTGAGTACTACAGAGGTTCTTGTTTTACAACTCTTGAGATTCTTGCAGGGAACACGATGCTAGTTTCTTGTCATCTTATTTGCTGCCTAAATAGCTTTTGGAAAATAATGCTTTCCTTATCTGTCCTTAGCAATGAGAACTACAACGGAACAGGCTGTTTTCTTGGCTGCTACAGATGGTGATTGTTATTAGGGTGTAGCTTGAACATACTCCTCTTCCATTCTCCCTACCCTCTCCAAATACTCCCCATGATTTAAGGAACTCTCTCACTAGTTTCTCTATCTGCTCAAGTGACTTTTCTGTAAATTAGACCATCCTGGTCTTCCCTTACAACGTGCCTTTGGGGAAAGTTTTTTTCTTTTTTTAAGCCTGAACTATTTCCATGGTATTGATGCACAAAGAATGGCACTGGATGCAGCTGAAATTACATAGGCTCACAACTTTGCTAGTGCAGAAAATGTTTGTATGGCTACATTCTTGGGAACTGAAGTGGCAGAAGAGGTAGTGCAGAAGAGGCTTTGTGTCCAGAGGCCTTCAAATCATGCTTTGATATCTCCTGTAAAGTACAGAATAAAATAAGTTGTTCTCCAGGAATGTTTAGCATAGGCTTGTCCTGCTTGAAGCTGGAGGGAGTTGACTCAGTGAACCTGAAGTGTCAGTGCCACATGCAAATGTGCCTTAGTTATAGTTGAAATATTGGGAGTGGATTAATTGAAATTGGTTTTCTTGAACTGCCATATAATTGATTTCTAACAGTAAAATTGCTTCTTTGTCCTCAGGGTAGTGCTTTGGAAGCTTAATTTTATTTCTAGGATTCTTGCACAGTTTCTTTTCTAGTCTTTTTGTACAGACTTTTTGTCTCCTTTGGGGTGGCATCCCTAGTAGCAGTTAATCCAGTAGGGCACACAGTTCTTACCTGTGTGTGACCCATGAAGTACAGCTGACACCTATGGTCTCTTTGTCAAAAGCACCAGCACACTCCTGGTCTTCGTTTTTTTTCCATAGATGTCTGCAAGTGAAAACAGCCAACAGTGTTCTGAGGAACAGAAATAAGGGTATTGACAATCTAGAAGTTGTGGGTTTTCTTCCATGGGGTGTT
Organism: Vidua macroura; assembly: GCF_024509145.1. Lineage (NCBI taxonomy): Eukaryota > Metazoa > Chordata > Aves > Passeriformes > Viduidae > Vidua > Vidua macroura. The sequence continues at coordinate 1,033,070 of NC_071579.1, read as the reverse complement.
CTTCCCTTTCTTCTGTTCCTCCTGCTTGGGAATTTTATACTTCTACTGGGAAAGGTGTCATCTATATGAGCTTTGGGACTCGTGCAGAGTGAGATCTTCAGTCCCTAGGCGATTGCTGTGAGGCAGAATATCTGCCTTCTTCCTTGGCAGAGAGGGGAAATATTTGGGAGCACACCTGGCCATTGTGAACCAGGTTAGAAGTTAATTGAGCCCAGGACCTGCCTTGAGCAGCACTGACAACGGGGGAGTTGAGAGGTGGGTGCATCAGAAAGCAAGGACTTCTAATAATTCCTCTAAACACTGGAATCTCCAGTGATTTGCTTTAAAATCCAGTCTATTAATTGTTTCTGAAACAGGAACCATTTCTTCTCTCTGTCTTACCTTTCTCACTTTCTCTTGTAGTTTTTGTATCTTATGTCTTTTATATAGGAAGCAGTGATCAGAACTTAATTATCTCTGAGACTTCTGTCCATCTGTGAAATGTCTGAACAAAGGGTTCAGGAGTTAATAGGGAAGAACTAATGCTTGGATAATGGAGTTGCATAAACCTTGTTTCACTAAGAATCAGGCAAAAAATGATACAAGATGGCTGGACAGGAATTTTTCTTGCCCCCTCCCTTGACGTGATAGAAAACAAAGAACAGAAGACATCTGGGAAATTCCAAATATCATAATGTTTCAGAGTTTAAAATGGACCGAGCAATCAACAGTTGGTCCAAGCAAGTTGCATGTCATTAACTTTGATTAATTTTTCTTTTTACTTCAAAAAGACAGGTTATGTTTTACCTTGAGTATATTTCTGTATGGAATGTACTTAATTTTTATTTATAACTGTTACAGGTCCTTCAGAGTTTGGCGTTTTGGTGGGTTTTTTTTGTTGCTGTTGTTTGGGGTGTTGTTTTTGTTGTTGCAATAACTCTTGCTATAAGACCTGGCATGGATAAGCAACTGTATCAACTTTTTTATAGGCCTGTGCATAATGTGTAGTTCTTTCACATGGATCTTGCCATGAATTGCTTCTCCTTTGACTTACGTTTTGGGTAATATTGAGTCTGGATTTGTGGAGGCCTGTCAGAAAAAGTGATCCATAGGTTACATCTCAAAACAGCCGAGTATCACTGGCTCATTCTGCACATTTGGAAGAAAACATAACATGAACGTTTTGTTTACCATGTGAATGTGTAGATAATCCTTGCTCAAGAAACGGAGCAAAGCTGGCTTGATTTAACTGGGGTGCTTCAACTTAGCCTTGCTAAATTTAGTGATGATTTACTTTTAACTGTGTGGAGGGGAGATGTTTGCTTTTGCCATGTCCTCACTAGCTGGCTATAGGTATTTACACATCTCTTCTAAGGAGTTGGGTGGTAGTGGTGGTGTTTCCCATAGCATGTGCTGCCTCATCCTCAGTTTGATTTATCCAGTGCATGCAGTAGCCACAGATACTGCTGTCCTGTAAATACAAATAGAGCCCGTGCTGACAGTATATCTTTAATACCTTTGTTGATCCATGAAATACATTAATTTGTAAATACCTGGTTTGTGTGTATTGCCAGATATATTAGACCCCATAATTCCTTTAGCAACAGAAAGAACTGTTTCAGTTTTGCCTTTGTGGTAATGAAAGTACTGTGCTGGTGAGGCTTTCTCTGTTGAAACTCTTGTCTGCTCTGTAGCTAAACATTTCATTGGGCGACTGCTGCTGGGAGTGTTTCTGCTTTTTGAAGAGCCAGAAGGCAGTAGGACTTGGGCTCTGCCAGGTGAGATTGCAGGACTTGTAGGGTTGCCTCTCCAACCTCCTCTTTCACACCAAGAGGGATTGTATTATCCAGAATGTAAAATGATTGACAGTTTAGGGACAAAGCTGGTGAATAATTTGAAAACTGGAACTTACTGAAGGAAACTGGCCCAAAGTTGAGTTGTAGAGCCCAGAGTATGAGGAGGCACATATTTCCTGTAAAAGAAGCCATAAAATCTGCAGATCATCATAAGTTTAATCACTCTCTTGATGTTCCTCTCTAATTCAGGACAGCAGCTTTGTGGGTTGGGGAGGGGAAATAGTTACAACTGTGGAGTTACTTCTTTATCTCATGTCTGGAATTGCACACTGTACCCGGCAGTGAGCGTGGGAAGGGGAAGGCTCCAGCCTCTCTCATGTCCTGGGTGCATCTCTAGGCTGGTGCAGTACTCACTGTGTAAGACTTCTGGGGGGTAAGGTAGGGAATACTCAGCCAGGTCAGTCCTCAGAAAGCACTTGTAGCTTGAAAGGCAAGTGTGCATTGGGAAGGATAAAAATACTTTTGGGCATTTTTGCAACTTGATCACCTAAAAGCCCATAAGGTTATTAGGTAGCTCAGACATGTCTAATCTTATAAATATATGACCTCTAGACAGTGTGTGTTATTTATTTTGCTGTACCCCCTCCTGATTTTCTTTTCCATGGACTGATGTAGACATAAGCAACAGCTGACATGAAGAAGACAGAGGAGGAAGCTTTTTTGCAATAATGTCTTGAAAGCATATGAGAGCAAAAAGAAATTCTGTTATGTTAATTGTGAATTGAGAACTGTTATTTTACTGCCTTTATGGAAAATTTTCATCTTCTGTACTCTGTAGGCTGTCATTCTAGTTTTAGCTGCTATACTTGTGTCTGTGTGTTCTAGCAGTTAAGTCATTACCTGTGTAATACAGCATTGCTTTCTGGCAAGTTGTGTTGTGCAGATTCAGAAAAAGTATTATGGGATATAAAGCCTTTTTTTGGATAGATTTCTCTATGTGGGTACTTCTGCTCTGTAACAGCACAGGCAAGGGGAAGGAATACATTTTGAGTTTGTCAGAAGGTGATGATCTGTGTGATGGTCCTTACTGCCTTTTGGTATTTCCACACTCCTCAGTCATTGCTTTAGCCTGATCACAGATAACTAGCATGCATGAGTGATGCCATTAATTATGGTCGTGGTATGGATGCACGGCTGATTAATTCAGGGATGGTGAGCTGAAGCCAACAGCTGTTGTGAAGGTATGGGGTTGAAACTCTCTTCAGGCGGCTGGGTGGTGAGGGATTGCCTTCATGTGCCTTTTGTGGTGGTTAGGGGGCATGTCATGCTTGTGGGATGCAGAGCAGTTTTACACTAGTCCTTTTCTTCAGTTTTCTAAGTAGGAAAGCAAATAAATCAGCAAGGATAAATAGTCAGTTGTGTTTGAAGGGCCTGACTTGTTTTGTTTGCTATCAGGCTCTACCTTTCCGTCCCTAGACCTTATTTTTTGTTTTAGTGAACTCTTTCATCCTGTTCTTAGTAGGAGTTAAGATGTGTATCTTCCTGTTGTCTAGAGATTTGATAATTTTGTCTCCTTCCCCATCCCTTCTTTCAGCCCAGGGAAGGACCCTGGCAGCTGTGCACATACAGGATGTCTCCCATGGACAGCTGGATTGTTGGGAGTCCATGGAAGGTTTCTGTTTATTGTGTGTATGTATGCACAGGCATCTGCAATTGTAGGCACTGCCCTGAAAGCAAACTGGGAATAATATTAGTTGGGTAGGCAGTATGAGAAAGGGTGCACTTCCATGGCATGGGAGGAAGTTAGAGGTGAAGTGGAAGAACTACTCAAGGAAAAAGGCAGTGTTTTGGAGTGTAGGGCCTGGTGGTGTGCCTCCTTTGAACCTCCTGTGCAGGTCTTGCAGTCTTCTTGGCTTGGCTTTGCTGCTCGTGGAGTTTCAGAAGTGTTCTCACCAGCCCGAGCATCAGTTTGGAGAGTGGTTTGTTGAACTTAAAATTTCCATGTTGTACATGTGGAATAGGAATTCAGACCATCCTCTGTGCAGGATAGCATTTTAATTTTAGTTTTAGTATTTAAAATCTCTATGAAAAATGCAGACACTTTCCTCTGATACATGTTATTTTGTGTTATGTGGTTTGCAGTGTGCTCTGCATTACTTGCAGAGAGGAAGAAGACCTTTTCCAGGTAATTTGAGCAATGGGAAATAGGTCTCCATTAGTTGCACAGCTACTGGTGAAATGCTTAGCATAGTTGTGGAATTAGTCCAAAACATGGATGAGATGTACTGGGCTGGGGATTTGACATGGTGAAGTCATCAAGTGCTGGCCTAGGAATGCACCTCTGCATTGCCATGTGTCAGCTCTTGGAGCATCCTGGGGGACAGGTTTGGTTCTGCCTTTGTGCCAGCAGTGTGCAGAGCGTGGTGCTTCCTGTGAGCTTGGTTTGCAGTTGTTGGTCACAGTGTGGGTCTGGGGATGCTCCTGCTGCTGACCAAGACAGTGGTGGAGGGGGTTAATTATTCAGTACTGTTGCACATCACTCTCAGCTGTTCTTTGGTAAACCGTTCATCTGTGATAAGCTTTCTTTAAATCCATGCTAGATTTTACAATCAATAAACTGTAGTTACGTGAAAAATCAAGTTAATGTTCACTTGAGGTATAAAATGTGTCTCTAAGAATGTATGCATGTACATGCACACAAAGAAGCTGATTAAAATGATGTGAACTATGAGCATTTGTAACAGCCACCTGAAACCCATGGGGCTAAAGACAAGGTTATATTTTCAAGACATAAATTGATATTTTTAGTTTTAATTTATAATTTTCAGGCACAGTGCTTACAAAAGTTAATATTTTTTGCATCTGCCTCAGTCAAAGTACCTGAAGTGAGGAGCAGCTGGTTGTCTTAGGAATTATTGGAGGGTTGGAGGGAAAGAACTCATCCTTTCTTCACTTGTTGGAGCCTTCCAGTGAGAAGTGGCCAGTGAGCTCGGAGAGCACCTTGAAGCTTCAACATTCTCTGCTGCAGTGCCCTTATTGGTCGTGGGTGGTTCTGCCATGGGAGAAATAATTTCTCTTTACTCTGCTGATTAGTAAATTGCTTAATGCCCACCATTGTTATTTCAGTCAGCAGTTGTTATTGCTGAAGTTGCCAAATACCTGTTTGGTTTTGTGACTTCTGGTAGAGTTGGTCATAGTAATGTTGAGCCTGTTGTTTCTTGTTTGATGGCTGCACAGAGCCAGTGTTTGGGAATGGAAATTTAGGGTCTAGTTACTTGGGTGTTTTAACCATTTCTGGTACCAACCCACAAAGTTTTCTACAAAGCAGATGTCCAAACTCTATTCCTCACTTGAGATCTTCCACTAGTTTAAAGGCTGCAGGGATGTGGTATTTTAGAGGAATTGACTTGTGCAGTTGGGAATAAAGTTTTGAAGTCACTCAGGTGCTTGTTGGTGTGTATGAAGATGGTTCGTGATCAGTCTGAGAGGCCTGGAGCACAGAATGCACAAAAATCTCAAAAATTGAATGTGCTATTTCAGTGCTTCTTAGCCCTGGTTACACTCTGTGGCTGGATAACCCAAGACTCATGCTGAACATAACCATTGAAACTCTTGACGTGTCACTCCAACCAAGACCAGGCTTGGACTTTACTATCAAGGTGTCTTGACAACAACACAGTTTTGACAAGACAAGAGCTTGGAAAATAGGCGTGTAAAGAATTGTCACTCTTGGGATTGTAACCCCTGGGATTCCTGGTTAGTGAATCTCTCCTAAGGCAGCCAGCCCCACTGAAGGGGCAAGCGGGCACTTGGGTTTTTTGCAGGTAGTGCAAGAGCAGCTTCCTTGGGGTCATGCGGTCAGCGCTGTGCTCTTCTGTCCCACGCAGCAAGTAGGTGGGTCTGTAAATCCAGGGGGACATATGGATAATGGACTGTAAGCAGCAGTCTGAAAAACGGCGTGTCTGCAGCTGGAGTGGTGTTACACGGGGCACGTGGAAGGGCTGTGACGGGTACATGCCCTGATGTCTCCCTGGTCAGCCCAGAAGTAAAAGGGGTCCCCTTAACTCTCCTGCTGCAGTTTTTCCAGGAGCAGACGCCTTTGGGATGTCTTCCTTCCTTTGGGCTGGAGAGGAGGGAACGGTATCTGTGCTTTCCACAGCCCTTATAACAAGGATTTCAGGGGGATTGAGGGTAAGCCTCAGGAGCTGTCCCTGTTTACAGAGAGCGAGCACTGCACATCCCGGAGCACCATGCTAATGCAGGCATTGCAAAAAGATCACCTGAGGCGTGCCCGGGGGCTACGGGTGTTTTCCTTCAAACACGAATGAGCTGGGAAGTCTGGAGGGAAATCGTCTTAGATAGTCCTGGAAGGAATTGTTGTCAGTTCTGTGTGCAAGGTCAGCACCTTGTCAGCGGGGAAGTGGATTCAGCTCCCTCTTTGTCTCCGTTCAGGCTTAGGGTTTGGCTTCTGGAGTACTGGGAAAGAAAGGTCAGTCCATTCAGAACTCGTGAGCATCTGTTTTCTTACGGAGTGCTGAAGCTTGGAGTTCCCTAATACCAAATAATTTATATGGCACTCATGCATGTTTCTATGATTATTTTGTTTTTTGATTTTTTTTGAAGGCACTACCTTTGGTAAGAACTTGTTTTTTTTTCCTATAACTTTAGATGTTTATCCTGCTTCAAAATACAAGTATTACTGGTAAGTCTGGACAGCGCTATGGAATTTTGCTGAGGGCATTCTAGGATCACATAAGTGTAAACGATCAAAAAGTAGAGAAAAAGATGAGCGAGAGAAACTATTTGTATTCTCAGTAAATGAGCCATACTTGTTAACTGGAGGGAAAGAGAGGGATCACATATTGCTGGTGAGAAGTGGCTGGATTTTGATAAGAACAGGAAGCAAATAAAGACAACGGTGTGGTGTAAGTGGAAATAATCTGATCAGAGAGAGAAGGAACATCACGTGCTTTGCTTTCCAGGCTGAAAAAGGTTTTGATTCGATTTTTAGCAGTTCATATTTTAAAGTCTTTTTTCTTCTTGTCAGATTATGTCTACTTCGAAAATTCTTCAAGTAACCCCTATTTGATACGAAGAATAGAAGAGCTCAATAAGGTAAACATTTTTTTCCATTAAGTCTTTGAAGTTAATTGAATTTATGATCTGCTTGATTTGATTAAAATCAAAACAATTCTTTAGCAGTTCTCTGGTAATTAGAAGCTTAAAAATACATTTGTTCTCTGATAATTTTCTGGAATGCTTTAAGACCTTTTGTTCTCCTTTGGTATGAAAGGATTGGGTATCAATGGCATGTAGTTCTCCAGGTGATTATGCCCACCTTTAGGGAAAGAGGTTTCTGCAGTTCTTCACTTCCATACCAGGATCACAGGATATGAAGAAAATACAAGAGTTTGCCTAGAGGATGGAGAGCTTTAATTTGGTTTTTCTTGAGGGAAACTCTTGCTCAGGAGAAAGGTTTGCAGCTGTGATCTGCTGGCTTAGACTTTGTCTTTGCTGGTTGTCCTTTTGGGCCAGTGAACTTGATCTGCCAAATTCCCTTTCAATGGATTGAACAGGGAAACCTGATGGCTTCTGTGTGGGAAGGCAGCTGAAGTTCTCAGCGCTTAAATTTGACCTGGCTTAGGAGGGAAGAGGGTTCTGAAGCCACTGGTTGTATCCTAAACATACCACGTGTTCAGGTTTGATACCAACATTAGGGCAGCCCATACAGAAGGAATGTCACATTGCTGGTTTGGATTTGGGTGTACTTTAACTGACTGGTATCAGGTATTCTTCAGTCACCAGTCATGGAAAAGCATGTGGTTCTCAAACAGTTACTTGGAAGAGAAAATGTATCAATTTCATGATGTCTAAAAATCAGAATGCTAGGACACCCCATAGTAACCCCATAGAGGTCTTTTGCAGAAATACATTTAAGGCTCTTTTGCCTTAAAGAAACACGAGTGAGTTTTTAAAATGTCCCTAGTGGATCCCTATCCATGAGGTATCACTGTTGTATTCCATTCCAGGATGTAGGTTTGTTGATAACTTTCCTGGAAAGTGTTTTCACCTCTTACTCTTACTTTTCATTCTTCCCCTCACCTTTAAAAGAAGATAAACTTTCAACCTGAATTCCCCATCTTGGTGCAACTATTGCTTGAGCTGTGATTTCTCTGACCTGTGCTTTAAAAATGGGTCTTTCAGGTTGAAATGAATCCTAGCCCTTTTATTTCCTTTCTAACTGAGTGTAAATGAAATGTTGGGAATTAAAAATAAATCAGATCAATTTACATGGAAGCAATCCGTGTTTGAACAAGATGGTTCCTGCCTTTGTATTTTAGTTTCTCAAAATTTAAAACTTCTCAATTTTTTTACCAGAAGAGGGTAGAAATTCTGAGACTCTACCAAAAACTTTTGGTCTGTAAGGGAAATACCTGTGTATGTATGTATGTATGTGGTGTCTGGTGTTTTTTGTTGTTGTTGTTGGTTTTTTTTTGTTTTTTTTTGTTTGTTTTTGTTTTTTTTTTTTTTTTTTTTTTTTTTTTTTCCTTTTTTAATTTATGTTAGGAAAACTGGTATTATAAAAGCATTCACATCTTAGAAATGAGCATGTACATTAGTTTTTATTTTGTTTCCTTGTGGACACCTTGCTGGTTCACTACCCTTTTTTGGAGACTTCCTCGCAGGGAATTTGTATCTTCTGCTTTTGGGATCTGTGCCTTCATTATGGTTTTCAAAGAGTCTTCAGTAGTAGGATACAACTCTTGAGTTACTTTTGCATTATTTGATTTATTTTAGAGATAGTAAATTGGCTGAGGCTGTTTCAAACCAGTAGGTTTATTTCCCCTAGAGTTTGTAAAAACCCACTTGCACTGTTTGACAGGTGCCATCTTACATTTGATCACCTATCTCATTTTAAGAGGTTTAAGTAAATAATCTTTCAAAAATTCTGACTTTTTTTTGTATGTTATCACTGAAATAGAGTTTATTGTCTGGTGCAGCTTCTTTGGTTCTCTTTCTGTAATGATTTTTTTGTGTGTTGGTCATTATTTAGCTCACCACTGCTGTCAGAGAATCTCATGTCGTTTCTTTTGCAAAAGTAATAATGGCTGGGTTCTTTCTTGCCTTTCTACTGCCCTGCAGAGTTTGGAGAACAGCCTAGATATGAATTCTGTTATTTTTCACAGTTTTTTTTTTATTAGGGTTTTTAAAGATTAATTTGAGTGCTATTTAATTTAGGCATCACCTCAAAAGTAGCAAAGTAGCTTGTTAATAAGTTGTAATGGCAGGTAAGTGTGTTTTTCTCCACTTGAAACATCTGTAACTTAAAAGTGGTGATACCTCGGGAAAACCATTAGGAGGGCAGGGCCAAACTGCCAAATATTCCATGATCCTGGAATGGATCATGCTGGAGTTTGTGTGTGAGATAATGTGTGCAGCTGGAGGTGCTCGAAGCAGATGCTGTGTAGCTCTTGTGCAAAATTCCTGATAATTTATCAAGTTCCTGGTTCAGAGTGTGCAGTTCTGCTCTTGGTCAGGGGTCAGTTTTTTCTTCTGTTCCCTGTTTCAGACTGCCAATGGAAACGTGGAAGCAAAGGTGGTGTGTTTTTACAGGAGGAGAGACATCTCAAGCACGCTCATTGTACTGGCAGACAAACATGCAAGTAAGTTCCTCTGCGTTCAAATGACATTGCATCTGCACAAAATTGTCAGACTTGGGGACAACTCTGATATTTCAAGTATCAGGATCTTAAATGTAGGGGTTTTTGTTTTGTTTTCCCCTTTCCTTAAACCTTTTAATACCTCATTTGTGTGTGGTTGAATTTTGGTGGGGACAAGACAGAAGTTTTCAGTTAGGGCTGAGTAAAGACATCTTATTTGCTCCACAGAAATGAATTTTTTAATTTTTGGTGTGAGAGAAAGTATTCTCCCTGTTAATATAACTTCTCATGAATTATTTGGTTTGGTTTGTATATTAAAAAAAAAACCTCAAGCATTATTTGAGTGAATCAAGTAGACTGATTATGGGAAAGCAACTTGAAACATGACCAGCTTGAAACCTGACTAACAGGATTTCTCTTTAAATTTCAATATTAATAATATTTCTTGCAGTGACACAGCTTTTTTCTGAACATGCTCAATAAATACACTTTGAAAACAGAGAATCTGAGAATCTCCTATCACTATTTTGAATACTTAAAGCCCTTCTGTTGGGAAGCAAGTGGAGTAACTAAACTGTTTTTCTTTTGTAAACAACGGACTGTGAGAGGTGTAGCTGTTCAGATTGCTTAAAACTTAGCAAAAAGCATGGACTGCCTTATGAATCCTTGCAATTCAGGGCACATCTATAAATGAGAGAGAAGCAACAGATATGGGCATGTCAGAACTGTGATTTAGCTGGCAAGCATCACTGTCTTTTAATGTGCCTCTTGGTGTGTGTATCAATAGAGTGATCTGGGGATTGATTAAATCAGATACTCAGTTTTAGCAACGAGTATAATGGCTTGCTGTGTTCTCACTGCTTTAATGCCACTGGGGAAAAAATGCAGCAAAATAAGCCCCTTACTGATAAATTTGAGTATTTTCTGTTGTAGTCTGTCCATATAATCCCTCCATTGCAGCCATACCTTGGAAAGAGGTCGTGGTATTGAGGGAGAGTTCGCTGTGTCACAGAATTGTGATGGCAGGCAAAGCTTTTTTGAGATCTCTTCAGTGCAGCAGTATTCATTTTATCTGAGGATCCTGAAGCTCAATAGGAGCTTCACCATAAACAACGTGGTTATTGATTCCTTCATCTGTGTCTCACTTCACTAGGTTCAGTAAAGGAAGCAGGTGGGAAGGATTCACAGAAACACATCTGAGACTGAAAATGAAAAATAATTTGAACCCACATAAATGCTCTTTGAACCTGCAAATGCTGATTTCTCTTTGTGATAAGAAATCTAAGTGTTTGTTTCTTTAATGCAAACAAATAATTCATTGTTCATGTGTGTTGTTTGAAAGATGGGAAAATTCTTCTATAGCAAAATCCTATTAATAGAGCAACCAGAGACAACTGAGTCTGCTTCTTAGAGTAAATTTCATTAGTAACTAGTATTTTCTCCATTATCTTTCTTTCTAGTGCAGAATAAAATTGCTACTGAATGTCTTCCATTTATTTAGATAGATGTGCTGCTCTGTGGTTTCTGTTCTTCATACGAAGGGAGAAGAGAGCAAAATTAAGCTTTTTGGACAGCCATTAGATCTTTACTCTGGAAAAAAAAATCAACATCCTGCATGATATAATGAAATTAAATTTTGTAGATGTTAAGATTCTAGTACAGATATTGCATACTGTCACCGACTTTGAGTTCATTTCCATAAAGTCTCCTGTTGCCTCATTTTGATGCATTTGCAGTAGATGTACGTGTCTGCATCGCTGATCTTTTAACTGCCTTTGTTCAGCTGATTAATGGAGCTTTCTGACTGCAGACATTTCTGGATTCACACAGTCTTCTGTTTAAGATGCCTTTATTTTAGACCTACTGTTGAGATCAGTGCAGTGAGAGAGCTAAGCAATGGGGAGATACAGCCAGGGCATGAATGAAAAAATTGTATGGATATTTTGTTATTTTTTTACTCTTCCAGTAAAGGAAGGAAAAAGATGTAATTGTGAAATTAATGTTCTAAAGTTTTTAGAAAAATAAATAAAAAGCCACTTTAGCTTGGATGATTCATCAGATATCTGAAACAGGCAAGTCTGAAATGTTGTCTGTTCTCATAAGTCTGTATACAGAGAAAGGTGTTGGAAGTGCCTTATTCTGTAGTTGGTGACTATAAATTGGTACCTGATGTATGTAACCTGATTCTTGGATTTAATCTGTGATCTTACTATTTTTATCATGTGATGTAAAGCTTGTCTAGGCTGTCCTATAAATCTTTCAGCCTTATGATGTCTTCCATGCATTGCTATTGCTTTTTATTCATAAGCCTCTTTAATCACCTCACAGATTATTCTAGGGAATTTCTCCAGCTGTTTCTGAAATGAACTTGCTTCTCTAGTAAGACACTGTTTTAAGTTCTTGCTGAGAGACTTAGAAAACAAGATTGCAGACAGGACTTGATGGAAGAGGAATGGGAAAGATACTTCACTCCTCATTCTATTGTTGGGTGCTGTCACTATGTATTTTCTTTATATAATCTCTTACACAGTTTTTTATAATTATTTAAATATTTGCAGCCATGACTGCATGCCTACCAGTGGATAATGGTTGGGGAACTGACATAGTGCTGTCTGGATTGGCAGATTTATGGTTGGTTTTCAGCAGGTGTTCTCTGGCACACATGACAGCTTGGTTTTGTAAGTGCCAAAGCTTCTGAAAATAAATGTTTGCATGATACCTCTGTGCCTAAACAGGTAGGAAATATGTTGAGAATTTTTTTTACATTTTAAATAACACCAATCTAAATGAAGTTTGACAATAGTTTCATGAATTCACTCTTTTTATTTCAACAATTTTATTCCCATTCTCTATTTTCTCCCAGCCCCACACATGCAGATTTAAGAGGAGTCCAGTTCATATATCCACTAATGACACCTTGGCTCAGTTGTTGCTGAGAGGAGGGAACTGTGGTTTTTTCTTTGGGAGTGGTGCAGTGAGGGAAGATACAGGTGTCCAAAATAGTGTCTGTTTGCTACCTGAAATTGTGGCCATGGCTGCAAGAGATGACCACCAGAACTTCGTGGCAGGGGATCCACACTGGTAATGTGGCAAACTCCTTCTCAAGTGTCAAGGTGTAAGGATTCCTGCCTGTTAAAACTTTCTCCGTGTTTTCTACAGCTACGAGTCAGTATCTGTTTTTTGGTAGAGAAAAAAGGAATAAGGCTACAGCTTCATACAAACTATTTGAAACTGAACCTGGAAGAAAGAACCTGGTGTTGTATTTTAATTTATTCAAATGCAACATTTCTAGAATGTTCCTCCAAGGTCCTTAGTTGAGCTGTTAAAACAGCCAGAGTTGCAGCTTCCTTTGCTGCTGAAGGAGCTGTTGTGCAGGTCAGTAGCACTGGTTTTACTGTGTTTCCCAATGATTTGGCCCCGCTCTTTTTCTCTTTTCTTTACATTATTTTGTTAGTTATAACCATGCTAACTAATTCTTCTGTTACTGCGGACTGTTTCCCAAGCTGGTAAACCTTGGCTGCTCTCTAAACCTGATTTCTGTGTCTTGTTTACCTTCATGCACTTCTGAATTCTGTCATGTAGCTACTTGTATGACACCCACAATACAGAGAAGGGGCTGCTGCTTTCTGCTTTTGATGCTCTGGAGAGCCCAATCTGATCTATAGCAAATTGCTATTCTTTCTTGTGTCTAGCAAATATTGATGTTTAATTTCAGATCTCACACACCCAGTCATTTAAAATTACAATTACTGCCTCTTGGGTTTCTCCTGCTAACTCAAAGTTTACTCTTTCTAATTATTTTCCCCATATATGTTAGCTTTCACACAAGTCTTGCTGTTTGTGCCTAATCTGCCTATCTCTCGTTCCCAATATAAGTCATCTTCAAGCTTTGTTAATGTGCTATTAATGATTCTGCCATTAAATATCAAATAATACTTAATCTAATACACTTCTTGCAGCATTCCACTGGCTACTGCTGCACAGCTGATATATTACTGTTTGTATTAAGATTAAATGTTTAGTTTCAAATCTGCACAGGCACATCTATCAAGCAGAAAGATTAATTTTGAAGTAAGGCTTTATGAGAGCGCTGAAGTCCCAATGTACTGCACCTCCTGTATTCCCATACGACTTATTCCACAGTACTGTAAAAAATGCAGGCAAATCTTTCTGAAAAGATTTCTTGGGTATTTTATAAATACGTGTTTCTATCTTTTTAAAACTTTTTCTTGGAGGCCACCATTCTTGATGGTGGTGTTTGATCCAGTTAGTGTGAGGGGGTGAGCTGTGGGAAGGTGAAATGCAGCTATGCCAGACTTGTCCTGGAGCTGGGGCTGGGACAGCCCCTGTTGTGCTTTGTAGTCTGACTCAGCCTGAGCTGTCTGGGTGAGGTGTTAGTGGGGTGTGAGGTGCTATTGGGTGCTTTTTGTCCAGCAGCTTTTGCCTGAGCTCAGTGAGGGAGAGGTTCCTGTCCCGGATCCAGTCCTTCTCTCCCCCATCCCTTGGCTCCCAGTACATTGGTCAGGTCTGTTTTTTTCAGGGCTAAATCACGGCTGTGGAAAAGGAGGGACAATGTTCATATAGATCTGTTTATTTGTTATTTCTTGGAATGTTCCTGCCTCTGTCTGGGGGTGCTATGAGGGTTTTACTGCTGTGTGTGAGGGAGTTGTTCGTTACCGATAGAAATGTCTGTCTGTTTTTAAGAAGAAATGTATTGTGCTTTTTTGTTTTGAGAGGCTGTTCTTAGCAGAGCTGCCATAAGAACATGTGCTCTCCACCTTCTGCATTTTATTACAAAAGCAAGACACATAAATAAAATACTACTTGGAAGGCAAGCCTACCTGAAGGGATGCAGTCCCTGGGATTAGTTTGGTTGAGCTGGGTGCTTTCATTTTGTCTGTAGGTTTCATTGGCACAAAGGGGTTGACATACTTTTTAGAAAAATGTAATTTCTAAAAGCTGTAGGCTCTCAAATATACTGAAGATACAAACTATTTTAGGTTGCTCCTTGTAGTATTTTCCCCGCATTACACAGTGCGTTACAGTCATTTCCAAAAGCTGCTCTAAGTTCAGGCATTAATTCCCTTTTCCTTTGTGCATCCTTCAGTTTTCAGGCAAATGAGCTTGGAACTTGCTGGATTGTTTGTGGATTGCTGCTGGTACATTTACAGCGTAGGATAGCAGTCACAATATTAATTTTCAACTAAAACAGAACCCACTTCAGTAAATAAATTGCAGACCCGTGAGAGTGTGCAACAAATGTAAATTTGGTATTCTAGTTCCCAGGAAAATATTAAAACCTAAGTACATGCTGCTGTATGGTTACCAGCTCATGTGGTGTAGCAGCTATTGTATGTTGAAGTCTGGTTTAATTATGCTGCTCTTTTTTTCCTTCCTTGCTGGAGCAGCCTACCTGATTAGCACATAAACTGCAGGTCTTTTTTTTCAGGGCAGTTAAATGGTGATAAATTGTGGGCAACCTGAAGGGTACATAATTTTTTGTCACCACCTTTGGTGTAATGGTGGCCTATTTAAAACTAAATGCAATTTTAGTGTTTTATAAAATTGAGATCTTTGTTTGCTTTATTTTTGGGATAACTATGGGGATTTTAGTTAACTAATCTTAAGGGTATATAAATCATAACTGTGCCTGTATGTGTTTCTCACTAGAAATGTTTTTTGGCAACAACTGTTGAATTAAGCTGGAGGCATAAGTTTGCTCTTTGAGAGTAATGCTGCTGTAAAATTAAGAGTTTTACAATTCATGCATGAGGCTTTACAGCTCATTCTACTACAGTCTGGGAAACTTTGCCTGTGGTTTTGCAAAATACAAGTAACTGCATTAATTTCTTAGAGAAGGGAAAAGTCTGATATCTTCTTTCTCAGTCATTTGTCATGGAGGATCTTTGGAGTTACTTCCTTTGAATATTTTGCCCTTTACACCAGCTTTAGCTGGTGTAAGTGGCAGGGTACTTCTTAACAAACACAAGACATACAATTTATTTCCTAAAAGAAAGATGCTTGAAGATGTTTGGGATCAGTTGCATGCCAGTGTGGGTGGGATTTAATGTATTTACTTTGGGGTATGTTTGAGAACTGGTTGGATGGAGATTGGATAGCTCCAAGGCAGAGGTGGTGGATCCTGGCTGCTGCAATGCAGGAGTGCTGCAGTTGAGTGTGTGTGGTGTGGGTTGGGTAACCAGGGTGGCAGGAGTGGCCTCAGGCACTTGGTTACATTCCAGTTCATCTTGTGCCTGTGGTTGGGGTGAGGAGAATACAAAATAAAGAGTACTAAGAGAGTACTAAGTAAATATACTGCCCTTTCCAGTGGGCATTTCCTGCAGAACCTGTTAAAAACTGGCACGGGACAGTGTGATGTCCTGAAAGAGGAGCAGGGCTTATGATAACTGATGCCTGGAAAAGAGGAAAGACTTCACTTTGCCTCACTCATCATGTGCCAGCTTCTACCTGATGAATTTGACCCACTGATGGTCTCCAAAAGCAGTTCTCTCTCTCTCTCTCCAGAACTTCTCTGTTGGTAGCAGATTTGCGTGACTTTCAGCTTGGTGTGACCTGTGTGTGCCTGGGGTGATTTGATGGTGGTGGTGAATAAATAAAATTCTTCACAGGCATAACTTCAAGGGTCTGTACTAATTATGTAACGGTTCAATTGGCCAAAATGTTACATTGAATCTGATTAAAGTTTGTAATTTAGCAAAGGTTTTGGAGCAGGTTATTCTGACTTGCTCAAAGTCAGTCCTTGTCTTGTTGTTGATCAATTTTGTCTCTTTATGACTAGGAGAAATGGAAGAAGAGATGGAAAATCCAGAAATGGTTGATTTACCAGAGAAACAGAAGCATCAGCTACGACATCGTGAGTTGTTTCTCTCACGACAGCTGGAGTCTCTGCCAGCCACACACATTAGGTAATGACTGCTTTCTTCCATTTTATTAAAGCATCACACAACACTGTTATTTTTCAAGTACACTTCAATGCAAGATCAACTTCTGTGTACAACTTCAGCGATACCATCTTGTGAATCACACGAGCATTTAAGATGGTTTTTTTCATGAGATGTGTTTCTCTTTTTTTAGAGGGAAATGCAGCGTTACTCTGTTAAATGAGACAGAATCCCTTAAATCGTATCTGGAACGGGAGGTAGGAACCATTTTGTGCATTGTAAAGTTTGAACAGTTTATTCTGGCACAATTTAGGTTTGGTGCCTATTTGCAAGTTTTCTAAAAAGAGTTCTTTCATTTCTGCATGTACTGGGTGTTGACAATGGGAAGCTTTAGGCTCTGTACAATCTTCATTGTGCATAAAACTTTGTGGGTCTGGGGGCCAGACCTTGTGTTTACATCCCTGTGTCACAGTGAGCTGCCTCTCCTTCTGTAGAGAGAACCCAACTTGCTCATCAGCGTGGCAGGGCTGAGAGTTCCAGCCTGGAGGCTGATGCCCTGGGAGATGCAGTAACTGCAGAGGAGAGAGCAAGCCAGCAATCTGTGCTTCTCTATATTTGCTTTATCCTGAAATCATACAGATTTATGTTAATATGCTTTAAGCTTGATCTTGCCTCAGATTTTTGAGGAGCTTAGTTCCCTGTTCTTTGAGTTCACTGGTCAAAATACTTATCTGGAGTCCTTCATATGCCACCGCTGACACTTAAATCCTTGAAAAACTGCTTGTCAGGTGATGTCTGACAGAAATTTACCCAGTCTCTCTCTTTAAAGGTATCTTAGACCAAACACTTGAAACTGAATTATCTTGCACAGTTAAGCACCAATCATAATATAAATATTGGGCTTTACTTTTTCAGGTATTTTGTGATTTTAAAAAATGGCTATTGTATTTAAAAGTTGTATTTCTAGACCTTTAATTGTGGCTAGACCTCTGGCTGCTGTCTGGGTTAGACAGTCTTGAAGTCTGACAATTCTGTGAGACATTTACTGTGGGGATTAGCAAAGAACTTCAGGATATTATTATTTGAACACATCTGCAAGCAAATAATTTGCATTTAAAGACATTGAAATGTTATACAAGAGAGGAAATCTTGTAATTAAAAATAGTAGGGTGATGGCCATTGCTGGCCCTTAAGAAATGAGAAAACAGGCTGTTTTTGCAAGGAGCCTACTGCAGTCTCTCTCATAGCTGGGCTTTCTTTTTAAATGCTTTTGTAGCTTTCCTTCAGTATTTATTTTAGCATAAGATTAGTTTTAATCTGATACTGTAGTTTAAGAGAATTTTAAACAAAGCACAGGGATTAAATAGTTGAGTTTTTCTTTGGAATGTGAAACCAAAAAATGTCGGCTCTGCTGAAGGCTGCCAAATGGCAGAGCATTAAACAAGGGACGTAGTATTCAGCAGTGCTTGTAACCAGCTAGCTGCCCAGGATATGCCAGTTTAAAAGCACAAGTTAATCAAACTGAAATGATTTCAGATTTTCTAGTACCCAGCTCTCAGGCAGTGTTTGTTCTCAGTTGCTCCCAACATATTTTTATTATCACTGGTGTTACAGGTGGGTGTACTGAGACTGAAGGGAGATGCTTTCCTCTGATCATGCAATGCTCAGTTGCAGATGTAGGCACAGAAAGAGATTTTTTTTCCCATCCTTTTGAACTTTCAAAATGCAAGATGAGTGATGTGAGTTATTTTTAGAACTGAGCAGGCACTTAGAGATTTCACAGAACGAGAGAGTTCCCTGAATGTGTCCTGTCACTTAGCATGGCATTTTGCTGTGGTGCAAACTAACTTGGACAGATGGTAAAGAAATTAAAAGCTCAGGAACACAAATATGCTTGGGTGGAGGGTAAAGAGATTAAGAAAAGGAGATAGTTGTTGCCCAATGGTTTCCTAACACTGGGTAGTATGTTTTGAACTGTTTCTTCTTTCCCCATGCCTCCCTTTCTTAATCCATCCTTTACTTTCAAAATGTTTCAGGATAGTTGCTTTTTTTTCTAACATGACTTCTGTTAATAAAGCCTGAGCAGTTCTAGGGAGCCTAGTATTTGATTTCCCAAGTGTTATGACCAGTAAAAGTAGGCTTTCAGCCCAAGGCTGTCTGCCTTGAAGCAGTTTAAACATCCAGACAGAATTTTTTAGGGAGATAGTAAGCATAGCAAAATTACATTTTTGCTATCTCTGTTCTCCTCCTCCACCCTCTCTCTGTCATCTTCCTCAGGAAGATTGCCTTGCACGTTTGGAAAGCAGGCTGAAGGGGACCAGCACTGACTCTTTCACTGTGCCTGTAAAATTGGGTTTGTAGCAGGAGTGAGAAATAGCAGGACAGAGAGGGGGGAAAAAAGGCAACTGGAAACCTGAATTTTCTATAGACACCTAATTCCCATGGAGATCATAGCCAATTATGGCAAAAGCACTAGATTTCCCTATTCTGCAGGAAACTGTTTTGAATGTAGGTCTATTTTACTGCTCTGCCTGGCTATATCCAGAGGCTTGTGTGAATTTGCCTGCTGAGCAGATGTCTGGCATATCTGTTCCTTTTGGTAGCCCCCTAAAAATAAAATGTTCTCTAGTTAAAATATATCAAATACATGAAAGTAAGTTTGCAAGCTGCAATGAAGTAACCGTTATTTCTGTGGTGTAATTTCACTTTTCTTTCTCCAGTTTCTTGGTGACTTTGGTTCTTGGCTATAGCTATGGGTAGCTTAGGGGCTTGGGTAGGGGAGCTCTGAGCAGATATGTCTCTAGCAGTTGAGAGAAGCAGAAAGTCATGATTCAATTTTAACTCTTGGCAGGTCATGTAAAATTTTTTTCTGAATATGTTGGGTGTCTTCTGGGCTGTGAAATGAAAAGAGAAAACCCTTCTCTTTTTTGACTGCTGCAAACCCAGCATATACAGTTTGACAGCACAAATGAGTGTGGAGGATTTTGAAGAGCAGTGTTATTTTGTTGTGAGCATGACTCTTGTGAAACCTTTGTGTAAAATTATTCTCATCACATAGTGGTGGTCAGGAGTTCACACATGCTTTAGAGTACACAAGGATCTGGTTTGTTTCTTAGTTTGCATTGGCACTAAGCTGACGTGTATTAATGTTTTCAGCAGTCCCACTCAGTCTGCAAGAATGACTCTTATGTCTTTGAGGGAAGATGGCAGTGGTATTGAATTACCTCTAGGGGTTGCAATCTCTGTTGGATTCACACTTGGGCCCCCAGACTTCACCTCTCCTCTGTTGAGGAGGCTCTGGATGGGGAGAAGAGGCCAGAGGATTTTCATTCTTTTGTTCAACCTGATTGATTTGAGACAAAAGTGGACAAGACGTAAATGGATGACCTGAGCCTAACAGAGATTTTGTAGAGAAAATTCATAATGATAACCAATAAAAGAAAAGCAATAGGGCATCTAACAGTCAAATATCATGGGAGAAACCTCCTCCACAATGTATGGCCAAAAAAGACTAAAGAAATCGTCTGTGGAATTGCTCTTCTTTGGGGCTCATTGTGTTGTTACACTGCAGTGTGTTGCATATTTGCTGGGCAACATGCCTGCAAAGCATTAATGCTGCACTGCATATACTTTGTCCTGCACTCAGCTATTTTGAAGATGGAACAAATTAAACATTGTATTTAAAACCTGGAAGCCTGTGAGATAAAAGCTTTCCCTACGTTTTATTTCCACAGTGATGCATGCTCAAAATATTGCAATAATCTTGAGCTTTGAGTGTGTCAAGAAGCAGGAGACCCAGATTTCTTTACATAGATGTGATATAAATGAGTTTTCATGTGCTCTGAAGCTGCCTTCTGCCTGTAGGTTGATATAACTTGACCCTAGTGTCTGTGGGAGTAGGAGTTTTTTCATTTGCTAAGGATGCAATCATTTCCTCTGACCCCAAACCCAACTACAGACAACCCTTCCAGTTGAAGTTCAGTTGTCTTCCAGAATTTTTGCCATGTTACTGTGGAAACTCACTGTAATTCTTCTTTTTCTGGGGCTTTGCATGACAGATTGGGAGACTCTCTTTTCCTTTGCCACCTCTTCATAAAGCTGAACAGGGCTTGAAACTCATGGTGGTTTTGTCCTAATTTTTGTTGCATGCTGTTGACACGTACAAATATAGGGAAAAGGAAAAATGAGGTGAGCACGAAATGAGACATATTTAAACAGGGTGCCTGCTAGTGCCACAGGAATAAGGGGAGTGAAAAAATAAGCCAGAAACCTGAGATGTGGAAAATGGCACGCTGCACATCCTGTTTCGGTTCAGACAATTCTTCCTGGTGACCATGTTGCTGTGGACAGAGGTTACAAAAGGTCTGTTGTTCCATGTTCTACCAGGGCTTTAATCCTGCCCAGAACTGCACACTATACTTTGATGGATCATACCTGGTCCACAGCTATAGCTAAGTACTTATCCATGCAGAAAAGTTTAATTACTTAAATTGTACAGTTTTAGGTAGTTAAAAATTTTAGCTGTTTCCTTTCTCTGCCCTGGCAGAACATTCTCATTCTGGAATGCCTTCTTGTTTTAATTTTACACACCAAGGTAGCAGAAGCCAAGCAGCTATTTTAGCCTTTTCCACGTCTACTTGAACAAAAGCAACAAATTAATGGATTGCCACCTGCAGCTAATTACTGCTGCTGCCAAATCTGCTGCCCCTCTCCTAATAACAAGCAGAAAGAAATGTGGTGGTTTAAGCTTAGATGGTAGCAGGCAAGAAGTTGGTCAGCAACGCGTCCCTGTGACAAGGAAAGCAGAGCACATCCTGGTCTGTATTAGCAGCAGTGTAACCAGCAGATGGAAGGAAGGGGTTCATGCCCTCACTTTATCCTTTGTGAGACCATTTGTGTGGGTTTTTGTACAGCTTTGGGCCTTGCAGCATGAGAGACATTGACAGATTGGAGCAAGCCCAGCAGAGGCTGCAGGGTTTGTCTAGGGCTTCACACCTCTGTGGGGCTGCATTGGTCTGGCTGTAACACTCTGTTATGCTTTAATTTGTGCTGGTGTTTCTGTGTGGATAGGTCACAGATGTCTAATCCTCCTGGTTTGGAATATGGGAATTGCATGGGATGTGGCAATTTTGTGTTCTAAAGCAGCTGATGTGACTAAAACTTGTCTCCTGGCCCTTCTGAGCCTTGCCTGTGCAAGAGGAGCTTCGTTCACTTCAATTTGAGAGGCTGTATGTTGAGAGAGGCTGCTGTTGAGAGCTTACACTTGCAATATAGAAGAAAGTGGCAGCACTTAAAGGGAGTTTTTAAACTGGTGGTTCATTTACTTTTTGTTCACCCAATTTTAAAATCTATATATAAGTAATGAAACCACACTTAAACTGTAAAAACTTGGTAGTGTGGTCACAAAGCTGAAAGTAAAAGCTAATAACACTGTTTACCTTTTTGCTCTTGTTTTATTTTTAGGATTTCTTCTTTTATTCATTAGTGTATGATCCTCAGCAAAAGACCCTGCTTGCTGATAAAGGAGAGATTCGAGTTGGAAACAGATACCAGGCAGATATAACAGACTTACTAAAAGAGGGTAATTTCTGTAATTTATTTAAATTGTCCAGAGTTCATGTTGAATGTGGCCACTTCTCTGTGTGAGGCCTGCCTAGGTGTGGGAGATGGTTTCCACTGCCAGGCCATGTGTGCAGCAATGGCTGGGTTTGTTGAGGCTGTTGCCCACTGAAGGCAATTAGTTCTCTTACAAATGGGTCTTTAAGTGGGCGTTCGTCCAAATCATAAAAGTTGTTTAAATAAATTGAATTAATGGGCTCTCTCGGAGCTTGCACTCTTTTTATTAAGAGATTTCAGAATTTCCATGGGAAACACAAATTTCCATCACATCTGTAAAGCCTTTTGTGTTTTTAATCAAGCCTCACTTCCCTATAAGAGTCCCTCCCAAATTACTGCCAATTAAATGCTGTCTGCCCTCATCAATTTGCCCATTACTGCTGGGTGCCTTTTCCTTGGAGCCCTCTCCCCATCCCAGTGTTGGCTGCCAGCCTAGACTTCTCACCTGCAGAACAGGCAGGAGGAAGAATTTGCTGGCTGGAGCGTGTGTTGAGACTTCAGCCTGCCCCCACCGTGTCATGGAGCTGCGGGACCATGGGGACACTGGCCTGAGGACAAGGGAGAAGTAGCAGGCACCAGGAGTATTTATCAGATAGTAGCTAACTTTAGATTTGTCTCTGCACTACCCTACAGATCCAAAAGTGGGTGGAAAAACTGAGAGTGATGAGGAGTGTTGGCATCTAATTCTTCTTTCCTGAGCCCTGTATAGTGCAGAGGGACAGGTCTGTCCATAAGCTTCTCCTAAGAGAGAGAGGATTGTGACCTGTGTTGGGAAGACCACATCCAGGCTGGATGGGCCAGGATGTGGAAGCAATGAGATGCTTCTGCCTTTACTTAGAAGCTCTGCTGACACTGTTAGTCTCATGTTAAAACAGGCAAAAGAAAGGGTCAGGATTCTTGTTTAATTTGTCTGTGAAACCAGTATTTATTCAACAGCTGGGCAAGTCTCCTAAGTGGGAATGAACTAATCTGAAAGGCATCCTGTTCCCTCAGTGGGCCAACATGGGGCTTCAGAAAAGGATAATTGCCAGATGTTTTAAAGGAAGCAGAAAGAAAAGAAGAAGTCTCAGTAGCTTCTGTATTTTACCAGGGTATTCTGGCTTGTCTAGACTCAGGAAAATGAAGAGTGTCTGATGCCATGGTTCCCCCCACTAGAAAGCAGCTTGAGGATAGGTTGAACTAGCTCCTCTTTGCCTGTTTTCCTGGAACTGCTGCAAGATAAAGGAGGAAGACAGACGAGCTGGGGAAAGAAACTGAAAAGAAACTGTCTAGTTTGGAGAAAGATGCACTCTGTTTCCCATGACATAGCCTCTGACATCAGTTTGTGAAAATCTGATTGCCCAATTCGGATGAGCTGCGTTGCTGTGTCTATCAAGCTAAAATTGTCACATACAGATAAGTGAGTGAAATTTTCAGTGGCCTGCCAGGCAGAGTAACTGAGATGGGCTAACAGTGACATTATTGTGAGATAAAAAAAGAATCTAGAAAGTACTCATATTTTAAAAGAGCTGTACTAAATACTTCTGATTTGTTTTTCAACCAGGTGAGGATGATGGAAGAGATCAGTCAAAACTTGAAACAAAAGTTTGGGAAGCCTTTAACCCACTAGTAGACAAGCAGATAGACCAGTTCCTGGTGGTAGCACGGTAAGAGCATTTCACCTCTCCTTTGAAGAAGTAAATGTTTGTAACTCTTCCAAGCACTTTCTCATGTTCTTTTTTGTTTTATTAGCGGGAGTTGCTTGATTCTGGTTGCTTGATTCACTTGCTCCATTTTAAGATGAGGTACATTTTACATGCCTTTGTGGGAATAGCATGACTTTAGGAATAGCTCCTCAGATTTACAACTTGGTTTCATAAAAGCAAAGCAAGCTGCATGTGAAAATGATCCTGTAGTTGGTGGGGTTTTTCAAATACTTTGGTCAGCATGCAGAAGACATAGTGAATTAAATTCTTGGCAGTTCTTTGCTCTGTCCATTTACTGTTTTTTTTTTTTTTCAAAACCAGTGTCACTTTAACATCATTAATGGTTTGCTAAGAATTCTGGTAAATGCTTATGATGGGCTGAGGATACTTTCTAGTGCCTAGATTCTAAGAAGTAGGCATAATAAAATAAAACCCTGCAGATCTCTAATGATGATTTTTTTATTTAAGGCCAAAGCAATCTTTGTTGATCAACTCTTCCTTTAGAAAAGGTTCTTGAACTAATTTGTTAGTATCCATTTCTATAAATAGAAGTCTGTATTAAATTTTAGGCTCTCCTAGCAATTGGTGACTGAATAATTTAGGGGAAAAAATACACAATAGCACTCTCCAAATTCTCTGTGTTCTAGGTGCTACTTTTATAGATGGACCCTGGCTCTGTCTGCCTTTTTTTTTCCCCCTTCCCCCTCTTGGGTTTTCACGTGGTTTTGTTTGCAGTGACCGTGGAGCTGCTTTGTGATGGGAGTTTCCACCTTCTGGTGGCAGAGCTGGTTTTAGGGGTTCTTTCTGGCAGGTCAGTGCTGCCCACTGGGTTTGCTGCTGCAAGGTGCAGGCTGTAATGAGAATCACTGTAAAGATGACTGCAAGAATTGCTTCTGTTCAGAATCAGCAAAGCAGTCCAGTTTATAATTAGTTCACAGATACACAAAAGTATGAGTTCAGCTAAAGCTGGGCACAGGAGAGCTGTGGGGCAGGGGTGAGGATAGTGACTGGGAGGCTGGGAAGAGGATGGAGGTGTGAGTAGCCACAGACACTCGGATGGGGGAGGCTGGTTTGGATTTTGGCCAAAATTAGATATTTGATG
The DNA here is from genome assembly GCF_024509145.1 of Vidua macroura. Lineage (NCBI taxonomy): Eukaryota > Metazoa > Chordata > Aves > Passeriformes > Viduidae > Vidua > Vidua macroura. The sequence goes on along the minus strand of NC_071579.1, from coordinate 1,008,329 downwards.
ACAACTACTTCTCAAACATTTACCTTTCCTGGTCCTGCACTGCTTGGCACTAGTGTGTTCCTTTGTGCTCTCAGCTAGTTTGGGGAAGTGACCTGAGTGGAGGGGGAAAAACCCAACCTGCCTATTTTGTTGTTGCAGTTGCTCAGATGAGTTCAGTTCCAGTTCACTGTGCAGGAGCACAAATGTTTCACCCATGTTGTGTAGCAGGCAGGCAGGGGAGTAGGAATTTTAAGAACCAATGTTTGTTACAGGTTTCTCCAACTAATTTTGTTAGGAATAATGTGAAGAGCATGGGGCTTGTGGTCTCAGATGCAGATATGAAGAGTTGTGAAGTATTTGATAATTACTGTGTTGTGGGGGCTTTATGATGTATATATATATAATACAATGTTAAGTTGTAAAATAATAGTTTCTAATTTTCTGAAACTTTTAGAAAAACACTTGCATTGCTGCGTTTGTTGTGTCTGATCTTGCATCTGTCTCTGTACCTTTTGGACAGCGCAGCACTGCTCTTTGCCATTGTGGAGGAGACTTTTGTCATTCATAAAGCTTGCTTGTGCTCTGTTGCTGTTGCAGCTCAAGTCTGTTGGGAGATAAGGGATAAGAGAGTAGCTCAGAACTCCCTGTTGGTGACCCCTGAGTCTTTCTCTGTTTCTTCTGCCATGCCTAAGCCTCTTCAATCATATGAATTAAGTAAAGTGTTCACAATGACAAACCACATTTGGAGAGAATGGCTTAGAATGAGCACCAAACCATGTAATCTTGTAACTGGGAAATGGAGTCTGCTCGTCCCAGAAAGTGTTGGCTGGGTGTTTATATTTATGCTGGGTTTGCATGCGAAGTTAACGCTGCATTTAATTTCTTTCAGGTCTGTTGGTACGTTTGCCCGAGCCCTGGATTGCAGTAGTTCTGTCAGACAGCCAAGTTTGCACATGAGTGCTGCAGCAGCCTCCAGGGACATCACACTGGTAAGATTTTTTTTAGAGGACCTTAAGTTTGTGGGAGATGCAAAATATTCACCTCAGCATTAACAGTTGGCAAAGAGAGAGAGAGACAGATGGATTGTAGTTGTGGCTTGCTGTGAAGCAGACCCTGCCTTTGTAAAGGAATCCTTTAGTTACAAATGAAGTAACTTTTTCTGGCTTTGTGCCTCTTATGGTCCATCATGGATAATACTATGAGGTAATTTTTTTTTTTGCTTAGTTTTATTAAAATATTCTGATGGCATGCTTGACAGCTCATCCCTTGCATGGGCTCAGTAGTGCTCTCGAGAAGGCGGCAAATTATTGTCTGCCTGTCTGTAACGTTACAGTGCCAGAATGCCATTCTTCATCACTTCCCCAACACCAGACTGTCACTGGCATCCTTGGGTGAGATTGACCAAGGACGTCTGGGGGAAAAGCTTGTGGTCAGATAAGAAATGTCAGTTGATGCTGTTCTCTTTGACTTCCAGTTTAGATTACCTGAGGAGTTAACGTTTCATAATCATAAATGTTGCTGAGTCAATCGAGGAAAGGGAAAAAATTTGAACTTTTATGCTACAGGAAGTTTAATGAAAATTTGAATAAAATATATGAAGCCTCCAGAGAACTGTTATAAAACTCATCTCGTTCCTGGAGTAGCGTAAACTTATATGTAGAGCAAATTCTAGTCTGGAACAGTGTAGGTTAATTATGCACATTCACAAAACTGGTATGATGAAAGGCAAATAACATCCTGATTATAAAACTGCAGAAATGGGGCAATAAAGCCAAGCTTTCATTTACTAATAGCAATTCCTCCCTCGCAGCATGTCCTCAGCCCTTATAAATCACAAGTTGCAGACAGCTGTAGCTTGGCTTTCTGAGGAGTAATTGCCCCCGAGAGTCATTCTTTCTTCCTATTCAGCTGTGATGTGTGACTTAACTTGAATCTTTGCTGAGCTTTCTGCCCTTTGAGGGGGAATGTATACATGTGTTGCTGCTCTTGTTTTTCATATATGAAATTTTTGTGGATTATTTGACAAAGAAAATACATGGCTATGTCTGTGAGGAAATGCCCTTGGACCTCTTATCTCCGTGCCCCGTCTGGGGATGGTAGCTCAGTCCTGGGGGAGTGGATCTATCCTGTGCATCTTCTTACCAGCAGTGCTGCAGTGGTGGTGCTGGTGAGGAGCTGATAGGAATAATTGATACACAAGGGCTTGTGTTCCACAGACCTCACTATTAATGAATGTTAGGTTTGTACACTGACAGCTACAGTCAGTGTGAGGTTGGAACCAGCTTTTACTGACTTTTCCTTAGGTTCAGAATGCCACACCTTCACATCTCAGTGCAGAATTTGTCATTGCTGTTTCACTGTTGAACATTTTCCCCCCCAGATACTTGTCCTTACTTTACTTTCTCCTTTCCAACCCCCTAGTTCCATGCTATGGACACTTTGCACAAAAATGTCTATGACATTTCCAAGGCAATCTCTGCACTTGTGCCACAAGGTGGGCCAGTCCTGTGCAGAGATGAGATGGAGGAGTGGTCTGCTTCAGAGGCAAACCTCTTTGAGGAAGCACTAGAAAAATATGGAAAAGATTTCACTGACATTCAGCAAGATTTTGTAAGTATATAAAAAGGGGCCCCCGTGGTGACCGGCTCTGATTGATGACAGAGCTGGCTTGCAGCTTGTCTAAACTGTGTTTTTCATTGTGTTGAGCAAGGAGCCTTTGAACTGGAGTGTGTGTCTTGCTGTAAAGCAGGGAAAGGCAGACCTCATACTGGTGACAGCCTGGTGTACAGTCAGAATTTCAAATCACAGATGATAGTTTTTCCTGTAGAAACATTAATTTAGGATTGTCTGTTCCACTACAGCCGAGGGAGGATGTAGGAAACTGTTGGGATAGCCAAGCTGCTCTAGAGTAATTTGTGTTTGAAGGAGAATAAGTATTTGGCCTTCTGAAACATGAAAATGTAGTCACCTCTACAATGTGGTTTCAGAAAGGGCCTTTTGAAAGTTTTCAAAAGGAATCCTGGGCATTCAAGGGAATTGTCCTGTAGTTTGGCCAAAGCAACACCCTAGGTGCTCAGTGTGCAGATTGAATGGAGCACTGTGAGGAGAGCCAAGTTTCACTGTGTCGTTGTTCAAATCCTCTGGAACAAAACAAGTAGTTTCAGTGTTGTTTGTCCTGTGCTCTAATCTCTTAGAGGGACTTGGAAACAGCAACACACTCTGTGGTCCTGCTGAAATCCTCATGCTTCTCACACAGAGAACAGAGCTGGCAGGGCACAATTCTGTTAGTAGTTTGTTTTGGTTTTTTTTTGTTGTTGTTGTTGTTTTTTTTTGTTTTTGTTTTTTTGGTTTTTTGGTTTTTTTTTTTTTTGTTTTGTTTTGTTTTTTTTTTTTGTTTTGTTTTGTTTTTTTTTTTTTTGTTTTGTTTTTGGTTTTTTTTTTTTATGGGCCAGCTCCATTGAAGCCAGGCATATCAGAACTGTGATACTGTAGCTATGACTCTTGCTTCTACTGCTGCTGAAGCGGAGCCTGAGCCTGTGGGCTTCCTTCCACATTGTGCCTCTCTGGAATGGTTTGCTGTGAGGCAGTGCAGCATGAAGATTTACCTGCAGTCTGTTCCACTTTTACACTGAAAGCTCAGAGTATTTTGAAAAGGCATTTAATTTAATATGGGTCCCATGTGCGTCTAGTCCCCTTTGTAGATTCAGACTGTCTTTTTTTTTTGAGGAGGGCTAGTAGTTGCAAGACTCTGCTGCAACCATCAGTCAGAAGAATCCTGTGAATTTCAGTGAGACTGTGTGCCAGCTCCCTTCAATAAATGCTGCTTTTCCTTTGTGTCCCCAGCTCCCATGGAAGTCCTTAACAAGCATTATAGAATATTACTATATGTGGAAAACTACAGACAGATACGTTCAACAGGTAAGAGAGTCAGAATCACCTCCTTCATTCTAACAGAAGTTGTTTTTCTTGCCTGTGAAACCAAGCTTTGTGTCTCTGTTCTCCCTCTCGGGGTTCAGCCTTTCCAATAGGTGAGTTCTGTTGTGATCAGAACAATCTTGTCCCTGAACTCATCAGCCCTTCTGTAGATGCAAACAGCATTGGCAAGAGTGCATTCTTTTCATGTTTGCTGCTACCCTGTTTGCTCGGAGCTTTCTAATGTCTGGTTTGGAATTCAGCAGAGGAAGGAAGGCAGGGCAGTTGCTTTTTGACTGTGGAGCTCAGGGTCAGTGTTCCCTTCAGTGACTTTTTGGGGGGACAGTTGCTGTGCAGGAGGCTCCACCTGATTCCCCCGCAGTGCTGCCCATGACTTGGATGGCAGATGCACGAGGCTGCCCCATGTAAGCTCTGTGAGTGAAGTGTTTACCTGGGAAGTGTCACTGGCTCAGATTCCCAGACTTGCTATAATTGAGAATCAACTTTTGAGTAGTGTTTAGAATCATTTTTATCTCTGCTTGTTTAAATACAAAGGCTGGCTGGTCCCTGAAATATAGCAAGCACAATGCAAGCAGCATACAAATTCTTGCAGAGTATCAGTTGCTGAAAACTACGCACAATATATAACAGGAAAACTGAGTAAAAGAAGGCAGAGATTTAGAATGGGTTTTTCATTATAATTATCAGTCCTAAGATGTGGCATCTAGGTGAAGTATTAGAAAAAGTGGAATTGTGACAATGTCCTGCCTCAACTTGTTTCCTTGGAAATTTAGCCTGGGGTAAAGACTAGGTGCCTGAGGCATTGACCAATGTTTGCCATGTGCTGTAATGTCATTTTTACTATTTTCTTTCTGGTTGAGGCTCTGTTGAAATTACAGAGGCACCCTCATGACAAATGAGAACTTTTTTTTTGCATCAATTATATTTTACTTTTAATAACAGTATTAGTGGCAACCTCATTCCACTATTTCCCCAAGTTCATTCTTTGACTGAAACTTTTCATTCCAGTTAGGAAGTGGGTGGTAGGAACATGTGATGGTGATGGAAGCTGGCATGGTGGGGAAGAGTAATGCTCATGATTTTTCCTCCCCATTGCTTTCTCCATTTTCCTAAAGATTGTTTTTACATAGGCAAAATTGCAGAGGAGATAGTTATGTGAAGACTTTAATTATTTGTTCTTGCAGCAGTTAAAAAACACACTAAGCCTAAAGTTTCTTATACTGGTTTGTTCTGTTCTGTGCACTGGGTTTTCTCTCGTGGTTATGCTGTACCTTACATGTGCTGCCCAGGAGTTTACCAGGGTGTAGGATTTGGGGAAAACATTTGGTCTGCACTTGGAGAACAGTATAAGCTGAACAGGTAGAAGTTGCAGTGCAGAGATACCACATCAATTAGGTCTGATCTGAGCTGAAGACCTCATCTCAAATTCCCAGCTTGTACAAGCAAATAATACCATGAAACATTTATAAAAAGCTTGAGAGAGCTATCTATATGTGACCACAAAGGAAGTTGTAGTTCAAATAATGGTATATTACATTTATATTTTACTTGATTAGTGCAGTGTCTTTGACTAAGTACATCTGTTGCCATTTTTCCATCTGTTTCTCCATAGTATTTGTTCTGTGCAGACTCTTCCCTTGGTCTAATACCACAAAATGATTCTGAGGCTGACAGCATTTTTGTACATAAGATATTGCAAGTATACCAAGTAAGGATATGCAAAGTGTGTACCTCGAGTTTTTGCACTTCCACTTCCCTCTTTCCAAGAACATGATTTAATTATATTCCAAGTCTGTGTGTTACAGGATTTAATAAAAGTCTTAATAACTTGCTTATTCTTGTAAAATCTTTGGTTGAATGAATATTAAAAGTGCATTTAAATTATCTATTTCTGTGAGTTACAAAACATAGGAATGAAGATTTGTGTCACCAACCAATTGCCTGCTTGGATGAAGAAGCAAGAGTTAGTTGGGAGCTGTTTGCATCCTTCTGGATTTCTGTATTTCCCTTGATGTTTTCTTGGCATGAGAGAACACTGCCATAATACTGAATCACACCTCTCTGTTTCTTGCCATTGAGGAAGGGACATTTTGAGTTGCCTTTGACAGAAGGCCTGTTCTGAGAACTGAACAGTAACTTGTACTCATGCTTGGTGTACCTGAGATCAGAAGGCTCAGTGCAGCACTGCCTTGTCTAGTGAGTAGGAGACCGAGATGGAGATGAGTTCAAATTGGCTTCTTTTGGAGCATGCACTTGGATCACTTATCCAGTAATTTTTATTTGGCTTTAGCCAAAAACCACGCTTTTGAAGATTACCAGCATAAGTAGGAGTTCAGTCGTCTCGAGGAGGACTGACCCTCCAAGAACAGAACTGCTAGAAGGGCTAATTCTGCAACACACAACTGGTGTTTTAGTGCAGGCTCCTGAGTGCCTGTCCACAGTGATCCCAGGATCTGTCCTGTCAATAACAGCCTTTCAGAACTTCATGAACAACATGAGGGTGATGCATTCCAAATTCAGTATCCTGGGTCTCCTTTGAACATGTTCTTTTCCTGGGACAGATTTTCTGTGTCAGTCCACAAGAGTGTCTATTTCTGATTAAGGAAGGTTTGAAATGGCTTTGACTGATTGACAGCTGTTTGTTGGCTTCTCCCAGTGATTTGAGAGCTCTGAGGGTTGATGTGGTCTTTGGCTATGCCTACATTTTCATCTGGTTAGAGGTTGAGTTCTTACGTGGTTGTGAATTCCAGGGTGATTTTTAAAAAGACTAAATGCCTCTACTGTTGTGCTTATCATTAGGGGAAGTCCTGAAAACTTTAAAATATTGAACTTTCCATAGGTTGAGACAAGCTTGAGACATGGCAGTGGCAGATGACTGAATTAGTCACATTCCTTCTGAGAGTTAAAGGCTTTAATTTACTTTTTCCATTTTTATTTGTTTCTGAGGAGCAGGTAACTTCAAGGGGAAGATCAAATACTACCAATTTCTACTGTTTTATTTTTTATATGGAAGTGGCATTAGAGAAGTATAGGAGGAATAGACAGTGAAAGTTGCTTTTGAGGTCTGTATGGTGAGAACATGCTGGGGAAAGTGGAAATGCCCTTACATGTGACTCCACGAAGTTGGGATCTCTGGGTCAGTCTTGATACAGATAGAAAACATCTTTCTGAAGAGATGTAAGTCTGCTTTGTACCTAGCCCAGAGCTGTGAGTGATGTCTTAATGTACCAGCCTTCATAAGGTCCTGTGTGCTGAAGTGTAGAAATAACATAAGCGATAGGTTTTTTCCATGTTTATGGGATGTTTCATCCCCAAACACCTCCTGTTAAACCTATGGTAATATGGAGCTTAGTCAGTTCCTTGCCAGAAGTGCCAGAGACCATAGGTACAACCCATCCACTCTGAGACGTGTTGCTGGAGCACAAGCAGCTGGCAGCATTTCTCCCAAGTGCATCACAGACTAATTCTCTCTTCTGTCCCACCTCCCTGACCTCTTGTGTGTTTAACACTTGTATGCTCAGAGGTTTGAAAAAAGAATAAACAGTGTGAAAGTTCTCCTCTGAACCCAGAAGGTGTAATTTGTCTTTCATATCATAAACTAATAAAGGCTTAATATTTGAGGATGTCTTAGGCATCCCCATGCTATCCACCAGGCTAACTCTTGTTGAAATATCCACAGTGTTCCTGGACTGCTTCTGTTATTTCCTCTTTATAAGTGTTCACTCTTTAGAAAATGACCACAAACATTTGCTCTGATTTGTCACATATTATAAAACTCTTTCAAGCTCAGTGGGTAGGATATCAAATCTGAGAGAGGATATATAAAAGACAGATGTTTGCACCAACTTGAATGTACAGTGCTTAGTATTTTAATCCCTTGGTCCCTGTGAGATAGATAAGTTGGTGGTATCTTCCTCTTATAGATGGGGAAAATATGATGAGGTAAATAAGAGGATATACTTAAGATCTGTGTATATAAATAACTCAAAAAAAGATTTTTTTTTAAGGCCAAACTACTAGGAAAAGTTACAGATGTTCTGGGTTTTTCTTGGGAGTGAGTACATTAATAACTACATCAGACAGCATTAAGAATTTATAGCATAAATATGCTTCAGGCACAGATCAATTAATAACTGGCAAAGGACCTAGCAAAGCACTCTCTCAGGGAAGGGATTATTCTGAAATTGTGCACAACTACATTTCAGGCACCTTTCTTTTGTACCTTCTGGGATCAGTCACTGTCAGGAAATAGGAAACCCATCATATCTGGTCTATTGATTGTCCACAGCCACAGGTACTTAGTGCAAAGCCTCGTCTTACCCAGGACGTTGTGGTACCTTCTGGAAACCCTCGATTTTCCTGGTATGCTGTTTGTCACAGGGGTGTGTGCCCTTAGTTGTGTTCTGTGCTGCTCCCCAGGCAGCTGTAGGAGAGGAGGGTGTTGTGAGGTCCAGGTGACTTAGGGCAGTTCTTAGCTCAGGGCTAGCTTCACGGTCATCAGTCACAAAGGAAATCTGTGAGATGAGGTTAATTCATCACCTGTTTACTAAAATACTGCTTAATACCCTAAATTAGCCACATCCCCAAGGCAAATGGCTTTATGTTGTGCACAGGAGAGTATTGTAGTTACTGGTAATGTTTTGTGCTTGGATGAAGCTCTTGCATTCATACATTTCCAAAGCTGTCATAACATAATGATGCCAGACAGTCCCCTTGGGAGATGTTGTCAAGAAAACTGCATATTTTTCCTCTCGCAATCTAGAAACTTAAAAAACACTACAGTCCTCTACCAGTGTAAGTTTCCTGAATTTCCAGTCTCAAGGAAATTGGATTCTGGTACTGGTCGTCAAGCAGTATTTTAAGCTGTTTGGCAGTGTCTGGTGGTAGATTTCCATGGATTTCCTGGGGGCACTATGAGCTCTGGAGCTGCTCATGTGCTGATATAAGTGCCCGTGGCAGTCTGTGCCTGGAGCATGAAGTCCTCTTTTTCAGCTGAGGCTGTGTGTGGAACAGCCTCCAGTTCCTGAGCTGAAGGGTATCTGAGCATGCATTTTGTTAAAAGGATGATTCTTCTGTGTAGTGTCTCTGGAAGGTGGAGGAGGATTTCTGATGCTGTTTGGAGAATCATGATGACAGCACTTCTTGGGGCCCCTCTTTGGGTGCTTTTGTTTCTTATATCAAGATGCTCAGTTATGGTGTCTTGAAAATGTTCCATTTGAACATGCAGTTCATATTCAGGAGAACCTTTTCAGTTCCATCTCCAATTGGCAGCAAAATGTGTTACTGATTCCTGCACATCTGTAGGATTGACAAGGATTGTCTCCTGCAGGTCTTTGGGCTCTCTTGAGGCCAGCTTTCAGGCAGCAGTTCTTGTCCTAGGTGAAGTTTAACAGAGGCAATTTGGGAAACTGGCCCATGCCAGCAGAAAGGAGTCAGCCAGGAGTGCAGCTCTCTGTAGGTGTAGCCATTGTCTTAGGATAACTTTCAGAGGTTCTGTTTTCTCATTCCTTGCTCTCTTGTCTGACAACTTCATTCTTTGATTTCTAACATAGGGTGACTGTTATTTGCAGGAAAAGGGAAGAGGGAAATTCTTCAATAGTCCAGAGAGCTTTTGTGAGGAACTGTCAAGAGTGTCCTATGGAAAATTGTTGTTTAAAACTGTGCTGGTAAAAGCTTTATGCTTACAGGAAACATTTACTTTGTTGTTTCTGTATGTGTCTGTGGTGTCTCTGTAAAAACAATTTTTATGTTTGTCCAGCTCCTCAGTGACACACTCTTCAATTTTATTATGTTTTCTGGTACATCCTGCTTCTATGAAGATACTGACTTCAGCTTGACAATTATTCTCCTAGACTGTACCTTGAGGCTGCTGCATAGAAAATGTTAAGCTAACCTGTTTGTCTGGAATACCCCCATGCTGGTGGTTTGTCTGGAAAACAGTGTCACAGCTTTATTCAGACAGTTGGTATCAGCTTTGAGCAGAGGTTCACCCTAAATTTCTTTTGCAAATGTAATAAAGAGAAAACTTGAATCTCAGAGTGTGTCTCTTACTGTTTAAATGGTGAAGGTATGAGTTATAAAAGGAGTTACTGATCTTAATGTTAAAAGAAAAATATCCCATGTCACTGAGCCTTCAGAAATTTAGGGGTATCAACACAAAAGTCTTACTTGAAACTCTGAATTGGTGCAGCTGTTGAGGAACTGTGATGAATAGGTTGCATTGCTCTTACCTCTGTGTCTAACTGTTGAATGTTATAATGGAGAATTGACAGTGACATGTCAGATTTTCTTCTGCAGGGGAAATAAAAACTTTTTTAAAAAGGAATTTGAAGTGAATGGGAATTAAAAGTTTGTCCTCATTTATATTAGTTTGGCATCTCTTTGACTTTTTTGAAAAGCTACATAGTTACGTGATGCCCACAGTTGTCTTCAGTGAATATTTTCTTGTTGGAAGAAGATTTAGTGGTAGCTGCTCAGTAAATAACTGCTGAAGTCCTTATAGGTTTACTACTTGACTCAGGTAGGATGGCTCTTATTTTCTATTTTAACCATTTTCTTTTTTTCTATTCAAAGAAACGATTGAAAGCAGCAGAAGCAGAAAGCAAGCTAAAACAAGTGTATATACCCAACTAGTAAGTATCTCTTCTTTTGTTTTCTATCTCACTGTAGAGGCACTGGTGTAGCAGTTTCCATGTCCTACCAATATTATTATTGCCTGGTTAGGATGTTGTGCTAAGTGTTGCTCATTTCCTGCATCCTCTGTAATATTCCCATCCTGAAGTGACTGTTACTTATCTTCTAATTTTTATTTTTGTATGGACTGGGAGTTGGGGACTTGCTGGCAGGTTAGCATGGTTGTGAACAAAAGAGTAGCTAATTAACTGCTCAATAATCTATCTGTTTTTCTTAATTTTTCTCAGCAGTGGATCACCAGTGCATGTTTGTTTGCTATTTATCATTATATATTAAAAATAATGTATAATTATTTATAGATGTACATATATTTTAAAACAATTTTTTTAGTAAAATGTGTCTTCTATTTCATTTCCTCTGCATAGCCTAGTTAGTAGTTATTATAATGCAGAACTTCTAGTCTACCCTTTCCTTTCACTTTTCAACTTTCACTCCCGGATATGTTCCCCCGTGTATTATCCCCAATAACTACTTTGCTCTTTTATGCTGTCTCCTTTTAAATATTTATGAACTTCTACCATCTGTTCTGATAGTTTAGATAAAACTAATTTTTATATATTTAGCTTGCAAGACAGCCCCTTATTTCTTCTGAAAATATAAGATCCATGATTATATGTCAATACCTCTCAGCTGAATTTACTAAAAATGAGGTGTAATATTCAGAGTGAAGCCAAATAGATTTCTTGTCACACAATTTTTCAATAGTATTGCTTTTTGTGGATGGTGTTACTCTGCAGGGGGACACTGGACATCAAATTAAACATGAATTCACAATGTGATAAGCTCATAAAGCAAAAGGCAGTGTAATTTAGACTGCAGATGCAAAAGGATATTGCAGACGAGAAAGCCTGGCAGTCCTGCTGTTCTCTTGGATTATAATGTGTGGAGGGAGGGCTTTGTGTTTGGAAGGTTCTGATGCTCATTCGATAATGGCTGCCTGGAGTGGCATCTTATCCCTCAGCAAGGTAATTCTTTCTCCTACCTAGAGAACACATAATCAAATCAGCAACTTGCTTCCCTGCTTCAGGAAAAGACCTGGCTCTGCCCACGTGGCTGCTCTTCTGTCTCTGGCTTTGATTTCCAGTCATGGTTCATTTTATGCGTGTTGTACCTTAACTCACATATTATTTAATTGATAAAATGGGGGATACATTTTCCTTCTCCTTCAATATCCTTTCATGTGTATCAGGGAAAGTAGCAATTACATGATTTACTTAATCCCACATGAATGCTTCTTCTGTTTTCTTGCTATTAATACCTCTAAAGGTGGCAACAATTAAATATTTCTAAGCTTTTTGGATTACTTCTACACAAGCTTGAGTACAAGGTCTGGCATATAGAGATTGTATGGCATCTACATTATCTTGTGACCTAGGAGAAGATTATATTCTTGGCTCGTAATAGCAATGCATGGTGTAGGGATCTAAATATCAATGTTATTGATTTGTCCTTATCATGTTACTGAGCCCATTCCTGTTTCTAGGCTTGAGCCATAATGATCCACTTGTCACCTCGAAAATAAATTACTTAATGTAGGCTGTCACGAGACCTATGCAGAAGTGTATCACCTGATTGACTGAAGCTCATTTTAACAGTAACTGCTGTAAAATCACTGGCGGTGAGACACTCTAGAGGATATCAGGCTCAAACAATTTTATCTTTTTTTTTCCTCTGGCTGTCCTCCATTGATAGGGCTCTTGTTTGTTCCTCTGATGGTAAATAGGAAAATCTAGCAGAGAGGAGGAAGATAATAAGAAAAAGAATAGAAGCTGTCTTCAAAGGTTGCATACATGTTACACAATGAAAAATAACAGCTCTGTGTAAAGCTTTAGAGTTGATATTTTTTGACTTGAAACTGTGCCCCAATTTTTTAAATGCAGGTAACTGAAACATGTAGGGTCATACAGGTAATTGATGTGAGGTTATCAAGTCCTACACCAATGTCTTAGAAAAACACCTCTGACTCAGACTGAATAAGCATTTCTGTACCTCTTCCAAGAATAACCCTGGTTTTGGGGCAGACATTTGTAGTTGACTTGACAGAACCTAATGTCTATAAATACAGCTTTGCCATGAAGCCCTTTGGCTGAAAAGCACTAATGTGCTTTCCTGGTGAAAGAAAAAAAGTGTAAAATCAGTTAAACTCGGGAAATACTGAAAAACAAATGTTTCAGTTGTTTTCTGTAGACCTGTCTGTGTCAGTGTGAGTGGTGTGGAAGCAGCGACAGAAATCTGAACGCACAAAGATTCCACATTCTCACATCCTCTTCCTGCCACCCTCCAAAGTGAGTGCAGTGCTTGGAAGACCTTCATGCAGGTGTCGTCTCAGACACTTTCTCCTTCTAGGGTGTATCCAAATATACTCCTTAGGTTGTTGTGGAAGCTGTACTCTGGTTTTACTAATCTTACAGGCATCATATATACCATCTTCTTTTTGATGAAGATCTGGTTGTGTAGCTTGTGCTTTTTGGGATTAGGACATCTGCAGTTGTGAAGGCTGAGACATCCAGTTTTGTGTGCCTTTCCTCTCATTTGCTTTCATCTAAGTGATACCAGAAGGGGTAAGAACAAAAAGAGAAGAATGAACTGCTCTACACGATTTCCAGTCTCCAAAATGTACTGGTGAAAAATATATCTTTTAACTCTACATCTGTGTGTGTTAATGAATACATTCTATTTACAGTATTTTATCTGAGAATCTCAAAGCACTTTGACAAGCTGCAAACGCAGCCTCTCAAAGGCTGTGAAGCAGGGAAATACTGTTCTCCCTACTGTGCTCCTTTTGTGAATCCAATAGGGAAACTGGAGGAATAGGTCAAAGCTTTGGTTCACTACAAGGGGCAACTGTTTAACAAGCTGAAGATAATTCCTATGTCTATTTGTTGGTTGTCCTCTCCTTGAGGAGCAAGATTGTTTTTCTTCCCTGTTTTGTTGTGCAAAGGACCATGGCAACATGGAAAACATAAAAGGTGTAAAGCTGCTCTTCCCTCTGTAGCTGTGCTAGTTAAAATGGCAATCCCCAGTTTTGTTGGAGAAAGCTGCTCCTATTCAGAAAGCATTGTTTAATGGTCTTTAGACCTGCTCTTAGAAGTGGGTATTCACAGGAGGTTGGAGAGCTGTGAGGAAAGCTCACCTTTGTTGCCTGGATCCAGACACTTCAGTTAGATGCCTAGAGGTGAATGGCACAAATGTGCCTTAAAAAGGATTTTCAATTGTTTTTATTTCCGAGGCTTTATTTCTTACTTGTTTTGTTGCATCCAGCACACATGGGTTCTTCAATAACAGGAAATATTCACAGGATGGTATTAAGTTTATAATTATTTCTAACAACAAAAATTTTATCACCGTGCTGTGGGTCAAATGCTTTCTACTAATCTGCTGAAGGGATATCAGTCTTGTCTGGGGATCAGGATTATCTGCAGGTTGGGTATTTTTTGTGCAGGGGTCTCAGTACCTGTTGACAGCCTTCTCTCTGCATGTGCTTTATTGCCTCCATCTCTTCCTTTGGGACTGAGCTAAAGAATACAGCCCAGAAATCTGCACTTCATGGTCCCTGTTCTAGCATAACTGACTGCTCCTTCACACAACTGAAACCCCTTTAAGAGACTTCCATTCCTGATACAAGAACTGGAAATGACAGTTTGCCACACCATCAGTATTCTCACTACCTTATTTGCATCTTTAGCTTCAGCTTCGTTAATTGCTTAATGATTCATCCAGTTACTCATCTGATTCTCTTGTTAATAGCTGTGGCAGGCCTTGGTGATATCAAACAAGTTTAATTAACATATCATCAACAATTAAGAGCTTTTTTTGCTTCTCATATGATGAAAATATTATCTGCCTGAATTTTATTGTTACTGCCACTCAGAAACTTGACTCTAGCTTTGGAGCAGGATAATCTCTGGTGCTTGCTGCAGCTTCATTAACTGTAGTGCTGCAGAATCCTGGAGTTTACTACGACTATAGCGTGTTAGTCCTTCTGATCAGCATGGTTTGGTGATCAGCTTTCACCAGTGCATGTTTTCCACTCGTGTTTTAATACAAGCTTGATAATGGTTTTAGAGAGGATAATGGAGTCAGGCCATCATCCTCCTTTCTGGTCCCAGTTCTTTGGACATGTTTCGTTGGGCTTTACTGATGGATCTCAGACTATTTTGCTGTATTTTTGGGGAATAAATCCAGGGTATAGAAGGGAAGCAACAGGCCTGATGTTGAAGCATAAGGCCTTAGTTGTCTTTACTTCAGTCTCTTCCTCTGTGGAGTGATGCCGCCTGTAGCAGAGTGCATCTGGGAGGGCTGTTTGTTTTGCAGCATCGGGGCAATGTTTGCTTGTGGGGTTTGCTTGTGAATCATTGGCAGAAGTTCTTTTGCAGCAGGTTACTATAGTGACATCCCGGAGCAGAGGAGCGTGAACGTTCCCTCTTTCAGCTGCCCCTTTGTTAAACTGCCCTCGGCTCTCCTGCCATCTGTGGGGTCACAACTCAGTACCTTTCTGATAAGCACCCTGAAACACTTTAATCTTTGTAGGAGCTGGGTAAATTAATAAGCAGAAGGAGATGAAAACATATTCAGGCTTGTGAATTCATCTAAATGTCTTTTTTTTTATCTGCTCTGCTGCTTTTGAGCTGCGTATATGCTGCTCAGTGCACTATAGGAACAAACTACTTACAGTGCTCCTGTGCCACTTGGCCTCCTGAGCTTTCTCTGCTGCAAAAAGGCTCTGAATTTTACAGTGAGAACACTATCAGAAGTTTTTCCTGGACTGGACAAACCCACTCTTGCCTCCTTATGCAACCTGTGTGTGGTTCCTGTAGTTCGTTCACAGCAGAACCTATTTTGTCTCTGTCAAAACGGAGCTTTACTGAGCTCTGTATCTCAGGATCTGATGGGACATTTTCAGATGAGAAGGATGTTTTCTGGCTTCCAGGGCAGCATCAGCTTTCCAGTTGTCTTCAGAATTATGTCAGTTGGAACTCTTTTGCTTTTCATTGCTGAGTACATGAAACCTGATGCTGGTGCCCCCTTAGAAAGAAATTAATTTGGCTCTATTCCCACAATGCTGTTTTTGTAGCACTAGCCTGGGTGAAACACGGCAAGTATTCTGGGTTACTGAAATCACTGGTACTCCTGCATCAGTGTGCAACTGATGTGTAAGAAGAGGGGGTTGCAGAAAGCCATTTTAAGATATTTCTGCTTCCAAATCATGGGTTTGTTAGTAGGAAATAAAAGGAATATGTCCAATCCCTTCAGTCTTCGAGTAAGAGAATACCAATGGAATGTAACCAGCATTGCAATTCAGGCTCATGTTCAGCAGTTGGCTCCAAAGCCTGCCTGCTCTTTGCTGCTTCTATAATGTGAACTCCTAACAGAACTCCAGAGTCCTTGCATGTTTGATAAACTCCTTGTGTGCTCCGTGTGAAACTTTGTGTATGACTTCTTCCATCTTCCTCCATTCCCCAGAAGTCCTGTCCCTGCAATAGCAATCCTCTCTCCTTCTTTTTCCCTCCCATGCCAGATTTTTTGAATGTGTCATTTTCCCCCTCCTCTTCCTTTGCAGAGACTGTGTGCTGTTTTTATTGCTCTCCATGCCAAGGTTTTGTTGCCCTTCTATTCTCAGCTCCCACCACTAGCTTTTTTTTTAGCTCGTAACTCTTGACTTCTCCTGAATCATCGTTTTAAAGAGGGTATAGGGATGAGCTGAGGTGACCCAGGTGCTGTTGCATGTTGGGTGTACTTGTGGGAATTGTGGCTACATGATGCAAACCCTTGCAGTGAGACAACATGGAAATGTTTGTGACTGCAGTCTAGGGTTGTATTTCCCTGATTAAAGCAGATGTTGCCCTCTCTCTGCCTGCTGTTCCTGCCCCCAGCCTTCTTTTTGGAGATTTAAGTAAAATATCTCTCATGTTGAGGATTTGTGAGTAAGATCTGTTTTTACCTGGATTCACATATCTGGGATAGTGAATAAGATACCTACCTTACTGGTTTATTGTTTCTTAAAAGGTTTTGAAGTCTTGTAAATGGCATCCAACTATTGTTATAGTTATTTTCATTATCAATATTTTTAAAATAGTACTGGAGATGGTGTGTTCATAAAAGTCAGATTGCTGGTGATTACAGCTGGTTCTGGAAGCCACATGCTGAATGAAATTTGAGTCTTCACCATTTTGGGCTTCAAAAGTCAAATAAAAAATGGCATGCCTCAATTAACACTTGTCATTCTTTTTGCTTTGTGTCTTAAGTAACAAGCCAAACCCCAACCAGATCAATGTAAATAATGTCAAACCAGGAGTGGTAAATGGTACTGGAGTCCAGGCACAGAATGCGGGAGCAGGACGGGCCTGTGAGAGCTGTTACAGTAAGTGCCAGAATGGCAGCTGAGATGGAAATGTTCAAGTAAAAGCTTGCTTGTGCTGGGGTGGGGGGCAGAACTGGATATAGCAGCATTTAAAAGTTTGGGGGTTTTTGAGGTTGTTTTTGTTTAGTGTTTGTTTTGTTTTGTTTTTTAAGTAGTAGTGTTACATTTGTAAATAGAATTACGATGTACTAAAGGGGCAGTTAGCAAATATTCTACATAATTTCAGGTAACTATTGAGTGAATATTTAGATCACCAACATGTGAATTTGACAAATTTTTCCATCATTTTGACTAGATTTCAAAATATGTGACACCACTGTGATCTGCTGGCTAATATTAATACACTGAGTTCTAATGACTGTGCCCCTTTAATGGGGAGCCTGTAGAGATGGTGGAATATAGGACTGTATGAGAAGTCAAGTCACAGACTCTGTACATTTTTGAGTTGTAAAATTAATATATGGGAAGTTCCTGAAGGCAGTCTTTACTGTTTCCCATGTTCTGCAGAAATTCTCTTGCAAAAAGAGAACAGTCTCATCCATTGGCAGGAAATCTTCCCATCTTAATAATTGTTTCTTTCTGTTAGCATTTTAAAGGGGATGTAGATTAATTAATGCAATCAATTCTGCTGAAATGACAAGTATGTTTAACAGTGGTGATGACAGTGAAGCCATCATCAGTTTTGGAGGTCTGTTTGAGCTTTGCTCTGTGTGTGGGGGGTGTTTTCTTTTGTGCTGCTTCTAAAGAGAATAAGATCTGAAAAGTGATCCTGTGTAAGGATATATATAATTTCCACCTTTGTTATCTCTAGCCACCCAGTCTTACCAGTGGTATTCTTGGGGTCCCCCTAACATGCAGTGTCGCCTCTGTGCATCCTGTTGGACCTACTGGAAGAAATACGGTGGCTTGAAAATGCCAACACGGTTAGACGGGGAGAGGCCCGGACCAAACCGCAATAATTTGGTGGGTATCCACCAGGCAGACTGCTGCCTCTGCCTGGCAACCTGAATGTCCTGCTGCCTAACTGCCTGTAACTGTTCTTAAATATTTAACCACCAAAAGAATGCCTGCAGCCCTCGTTGTTGTCCTTGGGTTCGGTATTTCGTGCCAAGCAAGAGTTGGCGCATTAACCTCGGCTAGAAGTAATTTGTTGCCAAGTACTGCCCTGAGAAAAAAAACCCAGCATTTGTTTAGCAAAGCAGCCTTCAAATGCACGAAATGACTTAGTGGAGATGGGAGAAACTGAAATGCCAGCCAGTGTTTCTGGTATTTGGTTTCCATGATTTTTGCTGTAGGGGGAACAGCACTGGTTTTTTTCTCTTCAAAAGAATTAATTATTTCCTGAAACCTATTTACTCTCCCAAGGCATATTCAAAATTAGATATACCCCAAATAGCTAGTGGCTTTTTAGAGATCCTTTATCTTGTTTTTCTACCTAATCCCATTTTTTTAAATAATCCTTTTTTTTTGATATGTTTGAGTAAGCATTGTATGAGCTGTTTCTGTTTCATTTTTCCTCTCTTATTCGAAAACCAAAATTCTCAGATTTTTTTTTCTGAATTTGGTGAGAGTTTAATCTGGAAGCATTAGACATTAAGCTGATTGGAAAAGGTAACTGTATCACGTGGGTAGAAGGATAACACACACTGAACTTTTATCTCAGGATAATTGCTTTCCTTTCTCCTATTCTTTGCTATCATTCCCTTTCCATTCCTTTTGTTTAACCTTTATCCTATCCAGGCTTCTCTTTGCCCTCTGAAGCCTCCCAATTGCTGAGATAACTGCCTTATACCTCTTGTTTGTTAATTAAAAGTATGTAAATAGTCAGAGAAGGGAAAGCCTTGTTCTCCCCAAACTGAAACTTCTTCCTGTTTTCCATCTATGGGTGGGTCTGAGATAACAAGATACTACTTGCATTATTTCATTGGTTGACTTAGTTGCTTTTCATAAAGAGGATAACTACTCTGGTTCTCAGTAGCTGATAAATGTCTGCCAGTAGTATTCTTTATTATATGCAGTGAATATGAAATTTATCTGTGAGTACATTTGCTAAGTAAAGAGTAAGAGTTAAAAGAAATTCTTTGAGCCAAAACCATTCCTGCATGCCATACACTTGCTTTGGAAAATGAGTTTTTGGTGTATATTTTTGTCATGCAGCTCTTCCTGATTTTCCCCTCCTTCTGACAAATGCTTTGTTATAAGGAGTTTGCATTGTACCTCCAGAGCAACCCTGAGCACCCAAAACTGGAGAGTCTTTCTGTTGAGCCTATAAACTCTAAATCATGTGATGGCTCCAGGTAACTTCTTCATATCTGGCTTTTGGATCCCTACCTTAAAGCTTGTGACAGCATAGAAAGAAATGCTTCCCTGAAAAGTGAAAAGGTTTACCTTCATTTTATCCTTTGAGATATTAGGGATAAGATTTGGGAAATGGGGAGTAGCTGGGCTAAAAACATTTTCATCTGTAGTACCATTTCTGTTCTTGTGTCTGAGAATCAGTAGTTGAAAGTGATTTTACATAATACTTTCTCTTCTTAACAGCCGTACTTTCTAATAATTACTTTTTTCAGAGACCATTTTTCTTTTCCTTTCCCTTCAGAGTCCTCATGGTGTGCCAGTACGAAACAGTGGGAGTCCCAAGTTTGCTATGAAGACACGACAAGCTTTCTATCTCCACACAACAAAACTGACCAGAATTGCCAGACGTTTATGTCGAGATATCTTGCGCCCTTGGCACGCTGCAAGACACCCCTATCTGCCTATCAACAGTGCAGCAATCAAAGCAGAATGTGAGTGTGCTGCACCTGGGACCTTCTCGCCAAGGAGTCCTTTGAGACTCCTGTCCTGTAAAGTTTTGAGTTGCAGCTTGCTGAGATGCTCCCTTGCACGTAGCTAGTGCTTTCACAAAACCTAGCTGTACTTGCAGAGCCTTCTAACTGATAGTAGGCTGGGCAAAATAACTTTGAAAGTTCAGGAGTTGTTTATTTTAAAACCTTTCCGTTTCCTATTACATGGAGCATTCTCTGTGTTTGTGTCCTGTTGCCAGGATCTGCTTGCCTCGTCTAAAATTCCTTTTAACGGCAAAGCTCTTTCAGGACACTGGAGTTATTCACTTGGTTTTGCTATAATAGCTAAATGTCTTCACCCTCTGATTATTTTTCTATGTTTTACAGGCACAGCACGTTTACCTGAGGCATCAGAAAACCCATTGCTATTAAAGCAAGTGGTTCGAAAGCCTTTAGAAGCAGTACTCCGGTATTTAGGTATTAAAAAAAACTAAATCATCACATGCAAAATCCCCAAAACAGGAAACACCCTCCTAGCTACTCTGCTTACCATTTGGGTTTTCCACTTGGATCTAGATTTTAGATGCTCATTCTGCATTCAAAACAAACAACCAAGAAACAAGGCACAAAAAACCCCACCCCACAAACAAAAGAAAACATGGAACCCATCTCATTAACTTGTCCTTTTTACTTTTCCTGCTTTATCTGACAGACCCAGTGTCTCTGCAATCCACTCTGGGCTCATAAAGCTGTATTAGAAACTTTTTAAGTGAAGGGAGGGATGTGTTTGCTGTGGCTTCTGATGTGTATGGAGACAAGTTACCATCTGCTAGTGGAGGCACTAACATCATGTTTTGGGAACATTTGATTATTCATTTCTTCTGGTTTTGGGTTGTCTGGAGGTAATTTGTACAGTTGGGTTCTCCAAGAAACCTCTTGGGTTTAGGACAGCACTGTGTCCCTCAGCTTGTGAATCAGTTAATGGCTGTTCTGTGCTGAATCTAGACAAGGGGATCATACTTCTGTTTTTCACTTTCCTCTTGGGTTTTGGTGGTTGGTTTTTTTTTTTTTTTTTTTTTTTAATTACAATTTTCTTGAGGACTTTTGCCTCATGAACTGATCTGTGGGGCTGGACTGAGTAGCTCTATCCAGAACTTTGGTGTAATTTTGAGCTGCTGGAAGCATCCAAAGTGATGCTGTGTAACATGCCAGCGCTGACTCCAGACAAATGCCAGATCCTTTTCCCCAGTGCTCCCAGTTGCCCTGCAGACATCCCTCAGGTTGTTCTGGCAGCCAAACGCAAGTCTCTCCTCTTTGAAGGCTTCCAGCTTCGCAAGGAAGTTGATCGCCTTTTTATTTAGATAAGCAGCATTGGAGTTGATTTTTAGGTTTCATGTTTTTGTTGATGAAATATTGGAAGGCTGAGTGTGTGTTAAATATTTATTGCTTCTCTGCTGGGTGTTGTACTTCTGCTGTGTACTAATGGGATGCATGGATTGAGAAACCTTTGGAAACATACAGTACAACGAAAGAGAGCAAATGAAGGGGGAAGTTTGCTGTTGGATAAAATCCTTATTTTAATAATTGTACAGAAAGTAGCATCAGATTGAGTCTTCCTTGCACTCTGTCAGGGTCTCCACTGGATTACTGAGCTGCGAGAAAAGAGTGATGGAAGTGGAAGGAGGACTGGCAAGGAGGTTTTTTCGGTGGTGTTAGTGGCTTTGCATATATATCTTACTCTGCTGTTAGGCCTGCAAGGGAAGACTCAGTTGAAGTTCCCACTTGCTGTTTCTTGCAACTTTCTCAAAGTCTTTTTGGTTGAAGAGTGTGGGCTTGATGTCTGCCTTGGCCCAAAACTTGAATTCAGATGTTATGTTCTTTATATAGTGGATCTTTGAATCTTCACCTTTTTTGCCATTGGAGAAATTGTATTTTTTATAAACATTTCTGGCAAATCGGCAGAGTTGTAATTTCCCCAGAGTTTAGGGGTATGTTGCATGACCAACATGGTCAAAGTTGGGTTTTAGTATACAGCACCTCAAAAATCACCCCAAATTATTGGAGATTGGTGTTACAGAAGAAGATACAAAGTGCTTCTGCTGTCAAACCTTTTTTTAGGATAATACTATGATAATGATTTTAATGTCTTCAGTAGTGGTGAATTGCTAAATATATGGAAATGCTTTATATCAGTAGCAATCTCAAAACTATTGACTGAGATAATTTCTATATAAGAGGAGGTGTACTTGGTCACCTGGGAAGTTTGCAGGTTGTTTTCAGATTTATAATTCCAGTATTTTTGCTAATAAAAAAATTCTACTTTGCCATTTTCCACCAGAGTCTCATCCGTGTCCTCCAAAACCAGATCCTGCAAAGAGCTTGTCCAGTTCTCTCAACAATCTGACTCCTGCTAAGTTTACACCTGTCATTAATAATGGGTCCCCAACTATCCTGGGAAAAAGAAGCTATGAACAACACAATGGAATGGATGGTAAATATTTTTCCACAAAATTTATGTTCTGTCTATAGGCTTTTTCTTCTGTTCTCTCGGTATACAAGGAGATTATCTAAACTCATAGTCCTTTATATAAATTCCGAGTTTCTTATTCTTGAGGGAGGTTATTTTTAACTTTTGTAAAAGCCACCTGTCCCATTTCTCGTTTTGGGTGAGGCACATGGTGTGTACTGCCCAGGAGGTGCATGCACACAAAGTCACTGTGCTAGTGGAACTCTGCCTGGCTTGGCCAACCTTGCAAATGGAATAGCAAAGCAGAAACTTCCCTTCAGTTTTTAAATTAGTAGTGTGAAGAATACCCTAATAGACTTTTTGAGTGATGTTTCCCTTGCTGGCCCTGTTACTGACCACCTCTGTGCTTGGGCTTCACCTCTTCAAGAAGAGGAGGCAAGGGGAAGGTGTTTGAAGTGGGAGGTAGAAGCAGGATGTTCCTGGCGTGGACTCCAGTCTCTGTTCTGAAGAATTGCTCTTTCTTGAGAGTGTCAGGGAAGAGAAAGTGCAGCCTCTATGTCAGATGAGGATCTGTTGAAATGGTCCTAACGGGAGCGAGAACACAGAGGGTAGCTCTCCTTAACAGGGGAAAGGAACAGTTGGTGTAATGGTGACTCCAGCCAGGAGTTCCAGATCCAGAGAGTCTTTCTCATTTTTTACCTTTAATTTTAACTTTATAAGTAGCTTATCTGAAATATAATTACAAACATTTGATGATATCTGATTGTGTTTTAACATTAAGAACTTTTAAAACTGCTGCTGTTCAGGTTGCTGATGTGATGTTTTTCTCTTTTCTGTTCACTTGTGCTCTATCAGGCAACATGAAGAAGCGCCTGTTGATGCCTAGCAGGGGTAAGACCTTGAAGCTGCGCTCAGCTTATGCTAGGAGAGTGATTTTTAGTTTCATCTGCTGGCTTGTCTGTGCTTTGTGGCTAATGAGTCTGTGTGCACCTTCTGTGTTGATGTCTAAGTGTTCCTTGGGTAACCACTTCCACCCATGGTTTTGCTGCTCACTTTTCAGGCTTTTCACATGCAGGCAGCAGGTTGTGCAACTGTACTGAAGACACGAAGTCCTGTGTTGAGAACTGATTCCTAATTCCTCAAGTTGACAGAACAGCCTTCCAGCAGTTCTGTGAAACTGTAGGAAGCTGTGATGGTTGGTTTGAAAACAGGGATTGTTTCACTGTTTGACTTCTAAGAAAGCAAAGTTTCACATGTCTTGAACTGCTTTGAATTCACTTGGACCGAAAGAAATAGAAGACAGTATTTACATCAAGTCCCAAGTTCAACCCTCTATATTTTCCAGTGAGAGTGGACAGTTCTCACTGGTGAGAGGCTGTCTGCACATTCTCTGCAGGCAATAGAAAATTATTTTCAGAATTTCCACTGGTTAAAAATTAATCTGTTCTGAGTACTGAAGAGATGTCAAAATCTTTCATTTGTGATAATGCAGGAAACTTCACCAAGCTTAGTAGAACGGACCAATTTTGAATATTTAGGAGACAGACAACCACAAAATGTCACTTGTGAACAGGCAGGCACGAAAGCTTACATGTTGCCATGAACTGGCCAGCACTGCATGCCCTGATGATAATCTTTGAGTTTCATGGCTGAGACAGTGGATGCTTGTTACCCATATTTACATGCATGCAGATATGAGTGCATGTGGAGAATACAGCAGTGAGGACAGTGGTTGTTCTGCTGTCTTGCTCTCCTTGGGAATTTATTCCTTGATACCCTGTTGCTGAGTTTCTATGTGCTTTGTAACTTGTCTTTTGGGAAGAATAACAAAACCCTGCTACTTTGGTCAGTTTGGTTGCCTCAGAAGCTTCGTCCAGTAATGAGGGATGTAGGTGCAGAGTAGCTCACTCAATTTCCACAGCTCCTGGTGACTACCTGCTTATGGGCAGACCTGCTGCTCCCTGCTGAATGTCCTCCTCAGCAGATGACACACTTAGAAAGCTCAGAGATGTTGTGGCCCAAAGGAGGGAAGAAGAACGGATCCTTCCCTCTGGAAGGCTCTCTCTACATAGAGCACTGGACCTGATAACCCGACACGGTTTTCTGGAAACGGAGGATCCCTGTTTTAGTGTTCCACTCAGTTATAACTATTGCTGGAGCTATCTGCAAAGATGATTTTGGAAAAGTACCTGTTCCTCAGAGTTTGTGTTTCTCTGAAGCAGGTGTGTGCAGGGTCTGTATCTTCCCGAGCACCTGCTGCTCTACCTGTTCTGTCTGTTCTCAGCCAGCCACTGAAATACTTGCTGGAGTACTTGTACCTGTAACTGCTAGGTAGCAGAATCCAGTTGACTCCCAGAATCTGTTTACCTGCTGGGGTAGTGAGTGTTGACTGGATATTCTTGTGAGCAGTTCAGCTTTAACCTGTTCGTTGAGATTTGTGAATGGAAAATGTTTGCCATGCTGCAGTTTTGCATCTGGAATATTTCCTGAGCCTGGGTTGCTGGAAGCTTTGCCAGGACCGAGAGGGAAGGCAACCACCTGCAAGAAAACAACATTTACAGAACTTGGATCGAGATCTGCTGGGTACAGGGAAGCAGATAGTGGAAGTCTGGTGGATCTCTTTCTGTCCTGGTGCCAGTTTGTGTGTGTTGGTGCCTCTTAGCACAGGTTCCCAGCTGCCTTGCGTGTGAACTGGTAAAGCTTGCATGGGCATGGATACAACTGGTTTCTTGTGCCATGAAAGGACTAGGATTGTGGCACTGAGGCTTCTCCTTGGTTTTGGATGGAGTCATCCAGCCTTAGTAGTCTGGGAGGGCTGCTGGCAGGAAGGGCACAAGTTGGAACTGCTGTGAAGAAGAGGTGAATGGCAGTGAGAGTGATGAAGCCTTTTGGCCAGAATTTAGGAGCCAGTGAGTGAGTATAAAAGGATTGAAATAAAACCATCTATCCAGAATAACTGATTTTTGGATTATAGTTGACCTAAAATAGTAGAAAAAGATTTGAGAGTAAGCCTGACTTGTCAATTGGTCAGATTCTGCATTTACACAGATACTATGGGAAATTGGGAGTGTTCCTTTGTTATTTTCATGTTTCTTGTCTCCTCTTGACATACTGACTAGTTTAGGTCACTGTTGGAGAGTGTAGTGCAAAAAAAAAAAAAAAAAAAAAAAAAGTGGTGTTAAAGTGTCTGCACAGAGAGGCTGAAAATATTCTTTCTGCACAACCTTAGGTGCAGGAAGACTCTTTGTCCACCTGTGTTTAAATAGTTTCCAAAGAGATGTTAACCTAGTGTGAAATGGTATCTGTTATCCAGGAGTTTTGCTGTTTCCTTCTGATGTGCTGCATTGGTGGCACCTGGAAGACATCTTAGGGTTTGGACAGGTCACTGTGCCAAAGTCTGTGACAGGGGACAGTGGACACTGTTATGGTGGGCTTTAGCTGAAGTCTCTGCTGGTGATAAAAGCCTTGTGCTGCTGGGCCATCACCTCCAAACACAGGGGAGAAGTCTGAACACTGGAAATTATGGCATGTGATGGTTTTGTAAGGCTTTCCTCAAGGCCAGGTTGTAAAGCAGAATATAATCAAGACGTTTATTTGCAGGAAAGAGCCAGGTAGCAGCTTATGTCTAGTGTAAAGCATTAAGGTACATCTTTATACACGACAGTTGCTGAACTTCAAGAAGTAGTACACATTTTTCCTATGGAATTCTGTCTATTTGGTTTTTTATTTTTGTCTCTTGCTACTGTAGTTCCAGCTAAGTAATTTTAACTTTTGTTTTTCTGACTCATCTCTGCTTAGCCCTTGAAACCCGAACCTTTTCAAGCTCTGAATATGATTTATCTGGCCAGGCATTTTGAGTTTTGATCAGTGCCTGAATTCCAAGAGCAGGAAAATAGTCTTAATCTCATGTTCTTACTGCCTCCACTTTATTTTACAAAAAGATTGTAGTTCTTTCATCTATTTTGTTTTCCTCCTCTTTAAATCATGTTGGAGGCATCATTAGGCATACAGTACACTTCCCAGCTCTTCTTCAACATTAACTTAACATGGACAAATTGCTGCAGAATCCTATTTTTGGAACATGAAAAGTACATGGAGTCTCATAAGCTGTCAAATAGAGTGAGATGTTAGAAAATTAGTAGTTTATTGCTTTTTCAGTAGTGTTCTGGAGCTTGACTGACAATCTTTGCCATGAAACTTCCTTTGGGGGGAGAGAGAGAGAGAGGATGTTTTGTGTGCAGGAACCTGTTTACTTGATTCCTTCCAGCCATGCAGTGTGATACTTGGCTATGCCAGTTCCTGCTGGGGGAAGGGAGAGAGCATTGTTAGATTTTTATTTTTCTCCCCTCTCTTTTACACCATTCTGGCTTTCATCTAATCAAAATTGTTTTTCAGGGTCATCACATGCACTCCTAAAATTGGCAGAAAGAGGGAGAACATGAATGAGTAGCAGCAATAAAGGGAAGACTTGTCCCAGCAACAAACTTGCATTGATAACATGGTGGTGGATTGAATGCTGAAAATTGGAGAGGGTTTATAGAAGAGCCATGAAAACAGGGAAGGGACTGGAAAACACATTTATAGTGGAAAATGCTTCTATCAAAGTGGAAGTTGTAGATGCTTGTCTCTGCTGACAGGAGCAGCAGAAGTCTAATAATAGGGGACTTTCAGTCTAGCTGGGAGTGGAATAACAAGCTGCAGTAGCCAGAAGGTACAGTTGGAGACTTTGGCTGGAAACAAGCTACAGATTTTTGAGTGAGGTTAATTAACTGTTGGAATACCTTGCTTCTGCTGCTGGGGATTTCTAAACCCAAATGGAATGTCAATCTAATTTAACATGCTCTGGTTCATTGTTTCTCACATCCTTTTTGGGAAATGTGAATGAACCAGAAGTGGAAGCATTCATCAGCCTGGCATGGCTTTAGTTCAGTTATCAAGAGATGAGCATGGCAGTGGATGTACTGTTCTTGAACAAAAGCAGCTGTTGAGGTGGAAAGATAGGGAAGTTCTCTAACATCAGCTATGTAGGGGACCAACATTATCTCAATATTTTGTATATACATGTGTGCACACACACACATACACACACGTGTGTGTATATGTATATATATTTGTATGGTTTTTTTCTGGCTGACTTAGACTTGCAGAAAATGTGGACTTACCTGTATGCATAAATTGCATTAAAATTCTGCCTTTGTCATCAGTGACCCCAGCTATCTTTCTAAAAACTGTGGGATAACCAGCCAATGGAAATGTGCTCATCCAGGAATTATTGTAAACAGCAGGGAGTGCTGGTCCTTTAATAAATGGTGGGGTGCTGGGGAGAAGGCCTGGCTTTAGGTGTTGAAATCCAGACCCCAGTAATGCTGACCAGTGGCAAGAGAGCAAATGTTCGGTGCCAGCTGCAGCACAGCTGGGAAGAATGTCAAGTTGCTTGAACTGCTTTTTGGAGACCCCAAGAACCATGTGCCTGTGCAACTTTCTGACTTTATGATTATTTGCCTAAAGTAATGATTATTTTTGAGAATTTCGTATGGGATTTTGTATTCAGATGCTAAGTGAAACAATTTTCACTTGCCTTCAGTTTAGCCTTGATACTCTGATTAGGTTCTTTTGGTGTTGTAAAGAAAGATCTGAAAATAAAATCAGCAGATGGGCATCGTGCTCTGTGGATCAGCTAGTGAAAACTACTTCGTTTAGGAGTGATGGCACGGAGTAAGATGCAAATGTTGATTGAGAGGAGAGTGCATATCCCAAGGCAATGGTAGAGAGCAGGTGTAATTAATGTGAGAGGAAATTAATGTATAACAGAGCAAGGGCAGAATTGCAAGTGCCCTGGATAGTACAAAGGCTGAATTTGTAATTGAGTGAAATGTGTGACACATACAATTCATATTTATATATATATCTAATGCGCACATACGTATACATACATATATATATATATATATATATATATATATATATATATATGTGATGTATAATACTCCTGATGCTAAGAATAGTGAGTAATTCAGTGCTTTCTAGTTTAGATAGCTTGGATCAGCAAATCCTAAAGCAGTGAGGTGCATAGTTTTGTCTCCTCTTTTTTTTTTTAACCACTTGGTGTGTTGATTCTGCCAGGCAGAATCCACCATGATGCTCGTTTTGGAATATGAGTGTGACCTGCTGGGCCAAGCATTTTAGGAATTTTAGTCAAAATCCAGTGATGTTAATGTGCAGGGCTTGGTGGAAGGAGCTGGGTACAGACCAGTACTTACCTATCCAAAGTTAAAGCTGCTCTTTGCAAAATCTCTCATTTGGAGTTACTGTGTGTTTAACGTTGTCTTGGTTTTATCTGTCCAACAGAGAACTGTGATCACTTCTGTGTTTCATTACAGCCAAACCAGTCTGTATCTCTATTTGTTGCATGGGGCTGAGCTGCTGTATTCTGAACTACGTGAATCTTTCCCTTTTTTAACCTTAAATCTTTTCTTTCCTTTTCCTTTGCCAATCTTGGTAGGAACTTACTTAGGTAAGTAAATTGCAATTTTAACATTGCTTTTATGTACAACAGAATTTTAAGAACATGTTAAGTCTAGGTGGTGTTTGGCACAATTTATGCTCTGTTCTGCTTGTTGCACTTACATTTCTGAAAGTTTGTAGCCTCTGATTGTTAGAAGGTGGACACGAACAGTGGTAAAACACTCTAGGTAGTTATAAGAGAGGCAAGGGTGCTAAAGTGTTCTTGCAAGCTAAAAAAAGTGTGTGTGTGTATATGTCAACATACTGAGGCTGCCTCGAGTGAACCAGTAACTTGAAAGTGAAATCCTTGTTCATCAAGCCTTATTCATGCATGAATTTTTATATTTTTCTGGCTTACTCACAGATGTGGTACTGTTGATGTTTTTGTTACTGCTGGGAAGGATGGAGTCCCAGGAGGAGGATTACTTTTGGAACAGGAAAATGCACATGAAGAGTATATGGATTTTAGAAAGGAAATAATGGAGTCACTGTTGTGAAAAAGCACGTAATATGCTCTGCATTTGTTGTGATTGAAGATGTGCTTCTGAGTCTTAGTGCATATGACATGTTCTGCATGATACTTCTTGTGGGTAAACAAATAAAAACCAAATGCCATCTGTGACTAATTGCTTGATGAAGCAATTTTTGTGTGTGGTGGCAGAAGATTGGAGTTAGTAACTTTGAGTAAACACAAGTTTACCAACTCTGAGTTGTGCCCAGGCTGGAACCTGGGCTACTCTTCCTCCTTGGTATGAGGGTCAGTTCTATACAGACTTGTGTCAGACTGTGAAATGGGCTGTAAATGCACAGCAGCAGGGTGTATGTTCAGGTGTGGAAAAGCACTGGGTGGTTTCTGACCAAGCAGAAAGTTCTCCATGCTTCAGCAACTTCTTGAAGCTTGCTGTAGTAACTTCATGGGAATATCCCTGTGCTCCAGCCTGTGCTGGGCTCACGGCTGAGGGTTTAGGCTCTCCTGCTTCTCCACATGGCAGCTGTGTGTTGTGTGGTGCTGGCAAAACAGCAGGCAGAATGTGAGCAGTGGGAGTAGTTCTGGAGTTCTGCCATCGAGGTGCTGAGTTGCAGGGGATGGGACTGGAGCAGCAAAGAGCATGTCTAGAGTCAGGCATCCAGTGGGACCAGATGTGCTGGTTTGCTTTCCATTGGGAAATGAGGTTCTCCCTTTCTCTCTGTGTCTTGGGGTGCCAGCTATCCCCTACTTCCACAGCGTGCTCTTGGGGCGGTTTTGTAGTTGCTGCTGGAAGTTTAGGCATTCTCTTGTTCAAATTAATTTTTTTTAACAAATCCAAAAGCATGAGATGCAAATTACATGAGATTGGAAAAGGTTGTTTGACTGAGAGGTGGTTTCCCCATCCTTGAAAGATAACACAAAGCTGCAAAGTAGCAGCAGTAACAGACTTGTGTTGCTGTTTGATTGCAGTCCTTCCTCACCTGTATTTTTTTGAGAGAAAGTATATTCACCTGCAGCTTTGGTACTTCAGGAATGAAGGGATCGTTAGGGCATAGTAACCTGCTGGACTGGTTTTCATCCAAAATCTCTGTGATTGTGCTTAGCTTGAGGAGCAGTTCCAAGGTCCTTGGCACTGAGCTGTAGGGAGCAGACATGCCCTGAGGGTGCCAGTTAATCTCTGTGCAGTGATCAGCTGTTTTATTGCCATTTCAGTAAGGTGTAGAAAAGTCTGTGGCAGAGGACACTTATGATTCTCTGCAGCTATTCCTTCAGTTGACTTTGTCTTCATTTTATCCTCTGGGGCTTCCTCTTTATTTCAGTGTATAGAGAAGACTGGCAGGAGGAGTTGGATGGCAAGAGATTTTCTACAGCTTTGGGTTCTTTTCAATGCTATGGAAAAAAAACCCTGACATTTAGTCTGGAGTTTTCAGAGTATATTTCAATTTCTTTGGCTGAAAAAGAGTGGAAGACCTGCTTAGATTAGTCACTGTGCACCTTTACACTTTCTGGTTTTAAAAGTTTGGCCAATCCTGAAAACACTTCCTTTTGTTGTTTGTGTGGCTTTGTGTTGTTTGGAGGAGGTCAGTGTTGGTGCTGATGTGGAGCTGTGCAAATTCAAGCAGTTGAGCCTTAGATATCATCAGAAAGAATAATCACATTTTCTACCCTGTGCCTTCTCTAGACATTCCTCCATAAAATATAGTCAGAGCTTTTTTTTCCCCTCTGGAGAGGAGCTGCCAGAATTGTTGTTTTGCTCCTCATTTAAATTCTTATGCTATCTTATTTTTAACCTGCTTGTGGATGCATGGGGAGACATCTCTTAAATCTTTATCTGTGAAAGTGGAGCAAGCACATGGAGCAGGTGTGAGTCTGGCATGGTGAGTTCTCTGCCTGTGCCACCACTCACCCACAGACACAGGACTGGTTTTGTTTTTAGAGGTGCCTTTCTCACAGGCTTTCTCTCCCACACAGAAGCCACCAAAAACTTTTGGGTGAGAATCCATTGTCTCCAGTCCAGATGCATCCTCTTGACTTGTCAGCAGTTCCACAATGGGTTACAGATGTGCTGTCTCTCTGCCACTATTTGGTGATGATTGTGCATAGAGGTTGCTCATTTAATAGCAGTGCTTTGGCTGCATATGTTCTTACTGTGATATTTTTTTTAATTGCAAACTGAGTAAGGTCATTTTAGTGCCTGTTTTCATTCTTTCAGACTTCAGTTATTGAAGTGTGACTAAAGTGAAAATTCATGGATTAATTCACCAATATTAATATGCTAATTGATACCTTATTGCTGTGAAAGCAAGGGTATAAATTGCATTGAAGCTGTAGCTTTGTTTTGTGTCCTATTTTACTGGAGTAAAAAGTTGTCATGGGCAGCTTTATCCTAGAAATGGCAGTTTGGGAGGGAGGTGTGTTCCTGTTGTTAGCACTGCTTCTGTGCTGCTTGAGGGCTCTGAAGCTTTGGGGCTCAGAGCAAGCAGCAGTTCTGCTCAGCCTTTGTTCAGTTTGCACCCCTCAGCTTCTCACCATGGAATATTCTGGTTTAATCCTGGTGCTCGGAAATAGCACTGTTTACTGTCTGTTGTACATCCAGCAATAGTCATTGCAGCAGCAGCTACATATCAGGACAGTCTTTTCTGGCATCAAGGATGTTCTTACTACAAAAAAAGAACTGATCTGGAGTGTGGGTAAAAGAAAATATGTGGCTTCAATCCAGGGACTAGCATCAGTTGATTTACATCTCAGAGTTTCTGTGAATGGAGAAAGCGTAATCTTTCAGTTATGGAAGGGGAAAGAAAGTAACAAGTGCTGGAGCTTAGCTCTGAAGCTGACAGATTCTGGTTGCATCCTGCTGGCTGTGCTGTTCCCCAGCATCTGTGGAGCCCTTTGTCCATCCATGCCAAACAGCTGCTCACAGCTGTGTTTTGGATGCCATGGTTGCTCCCATGTAAAAATAAATGATTATCTGTTGCCTGCACTGCCTTTGTCAACATCCAGAGGTTGTTACTGGCCTTCTTACTGGTGCTTGGTACATCTGTCCCACAGGCTTGATGGAAATATTTTTGGCAGCTATTTCTTCATCTCTGTGGATACTTAGGTACAAAAATGCAGCAAGAACTGAAGCTGTGTGTCTTCCCATTTGAAGCAGCTAACAGCTTAACATCTACACAGGGTGGAAAATAGCCTTGATATAAACTGATGATTCTAATGTGGTATATCATGATATACTCAATGCTCAGAAAATGTCCCATTTCACCCTCCTCGCTCCTGACACTACTGTGCCCTGTGTTTCCTGTTATACTTGATGCAAGAACAGTGTGTTTGGTTTTACCAATGAGAACCTCCAGGAACCTGCTGGAGTACAGACCATGAGTTGTGAAAGTTCATTCTTGCTGGTTTCTTGAAAAAGTTTTTCATCCCAGCTAACTCACTAGCAATAGGAAGGTTCAAAAATCCTATGAATGTGAAAGCAGAATTCATCCTGAGACCTTTTGCAGACAGCAGTAGCATTTACTGATGCCTGTCCTGTAGAACCTGTTGGATTTGCTGCACTGACATTTTGGTTCTCAGCCAGAAGGGGCTGAGGAAGGTGGTTTGGTGTACAGATGCTAATGAAGTGGAGTTTTCTGGGAACGTGCATCTTGTAAAACCAAACGGTGCTAACAAACAGCTTTATTGAGTCTCCCAGTCCATTCTGTGCCAGGCCACGCTGCCTTACAGCGACACCTTTCCCTCAAATCCCAGGAGCTCTGGGAGTCCTGCAGGCTCCTGTGTGTGCACAGTACAGTTGAGGGCAGTGTGAGGGGGTACCTGATAGCACAGCAAAGCACCTGGTCCCAGCGAGCCGTGGTGCCTGGTGCTGTGTGTGTGCCTGGGAAAGGGCTCTGTGATAGCTGCCGTGGTTGTGCTCTGTGCCTGAGGAGGTGTTTACTCGTGGCAGGCTCAGCAGATACACTCTGCTAACAGCTTGTAGCTGATGTCTGAGCTGAGGAGTTCCTGGGGGACCCAAGGAGGAAAAGGAAGATTCTGTTTGTTGCTGCCTTGACAGTGAATAATGCCTTCCACTTTCTCCTTCTTGACGTCAGTAAATTCCTCAGACTAAAAGAGAACGTCAGATTTTTCCCCAGACGCACAGCAAGCCTGGGGTCTGAAAGAGGAGATGTGCTTCTAGTGCTAGTGTGAAGCAAGGTTTGAGCAAATGGAGAAGAGACTGGGCGAGTAGAACGTGCGTGTGACTTGGGGCCTCTGCTCTTCAAACCACGTTGTCAAGGAAGCTTTTCTCAGTCACGGTTCTAGGAGGGCAGAAGTCAGTTCAGTAGGCAACTCTAGGCTTAGCAAAACAGCACAGTTGTAATCATAGCTGCGTGTGTTTTGATTTTGTACTTTTTTCTGTCTTGGAAAAGCAATGGTCTTACCAGCTCTATTCTCTTTCCTGTTTGTTAGGTCTGCCTAACCACGGACAAACCAGACAAATGGTAAGAGAATGTTCATTTAACCAAAACAGGGAAAAGAAGAATTATTAACCCACGCTAGATAGAACACCCCATTAAACCGTAGTGCTTCACTTCCACCTTTGCTGTTTGCAGCTGGTCATAATTCCCAATTCACTGAAAAGGGAAAAAAAAATTATTTTGGGGTATCTGAATCATCTTAGTGGTTAAATACAATTTAAACCTCAAATCTATCTACCTATATATCTATAAATGAGATCCTGTTTTGAACAGAGCATTTTGTTTCTGATCATGCAGAAACTGAGTGGCTGCTTACAGCAAAGTTCTGGGATGTGTTTCTAGGTGGAATGTGTTTCCCTGAAGGAGAAAGGTTTAAATGATGGAAGGGTTTGTTTGGAAAGCAGTTTCTTTTTTATTTTTTTTTTTAGCAAGTTGGTGTGCAAGTTACCTGCTGAGAATGCTTGTATTTTACGTTCTTCTTTTTTTTTTTTTTTTTTTTTTTTTTTTTTGAGTAAAAATTATTTGTAGCCTTTCATCTGTTGTGCTGAGTTTAATCAAAGGACATAAGCAAATAGCCAGTCTGATTGATGTGTCTCTGGCAGAATGCTTTCTCACTAAATTGTGAAGGGGCCAGTGCAAAGGCTGTGCATCCCTTTTCCCTCTTGCACGTGGCTTAAGGGAAACAACTTCAAGCATGCATTTCCCCACCCAAAAAAAAAAAAAAAAAAAAAAAAAAAAGATCGATGCTGATCAAGTGGAGCTTGCCTCATTAGCTGAAGTGCCACAATGCATTAGTGCCAGCAGGGTCCCTGTGACACAGGTCAGCCAGCAGCAGGTGTGACTGATGGCCACTGCACAGTGATCACAGGCTTTATTGAACCTGACAGTGTCTGGGGAGGTGAGCAGTGGCCGGAGGGGAGGCCAGAACTTGGGCATACCAGGCTGCTTGGAATGACAGAGCATTCCTGTGGTTTGTTCCTCAATCCAAAGTGGTAAATTGTATTCCTCCATGAATTCAGCTTCATCCTGTGTCACTGAGAAGACTGGCTATTTGTTTGTGTCTGCTGAATAAACCAACTCAGAGCAGAGGGAGGAATCTCTGATGATTTAATACTTTTTAGGTGTTTTAGGGTAAAACTGCGTTGATTTCTGGTTGCCTAATCAAGTGTGAATGAAAAAATTAAAGGTTCTCATTTCAGGATGGATCATTTGAAATAGATTTCACCATGTAGGTAGAGAAAGGGCAACCTGGAAGCACAGGGGCGCCCTTTCTAGGTATTTCCAAGAACTTTTTCTGGAGTTGTTCTGTGTATCTTGAATATGTGGAGAAAATATGCTCTGTAACCTTAATGAATGGATTTTCTTGGAGAAACCTGAAGGGGTTAAAAAAAAAAAAGCCATCAGAAAAGCTTTTATTTGAAACCTTTCATTTAACAAATGTCAAATCTAAAAGCAATTGTTGAAGTATTTCAGTGGTCTGCTGTGGTACTGAAGCTGTCTTATATAACATAGAGCTGGGCAACTAAGAAATGAAATTATTGCACTTGTATACAGCAGTTTTAAAGAGCTTAGGGTTTTAAATGTGGGGGTTTGTTTGTTTAGCTCTAAAGCCCTGATATTCTACAGGAAGCAGATCTTGCTAGAGCAGTTGATTAAGGCTGGTCAAAAAATAAGTCATTATCATTTTCTGTTTTCTGCTCAGATGTAAAATGAGATAGACGCAGGGGTTTGTTGGTTTTTTTTCCCTTGGTTTTTAGACTGAACTCTTCCAAGTCAAGGTGTTAAAATTCAGTTAGTTATTGCAATGACCTGACACTAAAGGATTTGAAGTCCCCATGTCCCCACCATTCCTTTTGAGGTGCATCTCCCAGGGCAGACATCTCTCACACAAATGCTCAGTTTCCCATTCCATGGGCAGAAGGGGAAGCCTTGGTGCATCTGGGGAGATGGTCTGACCTTGGACAATGGCCTGTGAAATAGCACAATGGAATTTATACCAAGGTGTTTTCTGACCAGCTTTAATTTATGCATATCAAATTTTCTGGGCCTTCATTTTGCATCTTTCCCAGCTGTTCAGTGTTACTGATTTCAGTGGGATTTCTCAATGTGCTGATCAGCAGGAAGAGGGGCAGCAGCACTGGACTTCAGTGATCAAGGATAGCTGCATTTGAGAAGCTTAACACTTTGCTCCCTTTCATCTGCACCTCTTAATAACAGCTCATGTTTTTCCAGCTGAGTGTAAGGGGCTTACTGTGAGTCTGGAAAATGATGCCTGTGCTGATTCGCAAAGCAAATGTGTTGTTATGGGAAATCTGTGGTGTTCAATACTAAAAGGGTTTTATCATGAAAGCTGCTAAGCTTTGTGGTCCTACATTTGTTTTCAACAATGCATTTAATTCTATACTATCCTTGTTAAATATTGACCTCGCTAGAACAAAAGGGATACGGGTAAGTTTGGTACTCCGGAATAACTGTAAATTCTGATTTTTGTATTTGATTTGCTCTGTAGCTAGATTTCCTTCCCTGAAATCAATAGAGTTGCTCTGGATTTATGGTAGTGGCTGAAATCTAAGTCTGATGCTCAATCTTTTGAGCTTGATGTCATCTTTCAGACACAAGCCACAAATTATTGGTAATGCCTTCCATTTATTATTTGTCCTGTCGCTGAAGTATTGCTGTCCTATTGCATATTGAAGGCGCCTGACTTGTACTGCTTGTGAACAATTGCTTATGTGTGAATTCTGTGTTCAGTCCTGGGCCAGAGGGGAAGGTATTTACCTTTAAACTCTCAGCAAGCCATACAAAAACTTTAATTCTCTTTTCCTTTGAGTGCTTAGCACACGTTGCTGCAGGTTTGTTGCAGTCCATAACTGTGCTGTTTTATGTATCACGTTAGGGACCAAGCCGAAACTTGCTGCTCAATGGGAAATCATACCCAACAAAAGTCCGATTAATTCGTGGTGGATCCATGCCTCCAGTGAAAAGGAGGAGGATGAACTGGATTGATGCACCAGATGATGTTTTTTACATGGCCACTGAAGAAACCAGGTAGGAAACGTGGTGTTTCAGAGGATTTGAGGGGATGTCTGTTGTTTTGTGGGTGCTGTAGCTGGCATTGTGCTTAGAGGGGGATCTTGTCAGCAGGTCTGATGCTTCAGACTGAATGCAGAGACCATAGCCAGTGCTGAGGTGGGTAAAGGGTGGGAAATAATAATGCACTTACATTCCAGAGAAAGCAGATGCTTGTTCTTACTCCAGAGCAGTTGCTGTAGGAGATGGATGCAAAGGGAAGGAAGACTGAGGTGGGAATTCACCTGGTTCAGACCCATCACTGCCCTCGGAGCTCCCATCTCAGTGGGACAGGATAGGGCCCTCCTGGCTCATGGGCGACACTGAGGAGCAGAGCCTCTGCATGTCCTCTTGCATGCTGAACTCTCGCATGACCCCTCAGGACATCTCCACGTGTGTCTGGGTCCTGAAACCTGCGAGTGACAGAGGGTTTCCATGGGCTGAGCTGACTCATTTTTCAGTGGCTTAATTTGCCACCAGTAGCAGTGAGATTTAGCTGCAGTGTCCTCCTTTGGTGGTACTGCTTCTGCTAGTCCTAATTCTTCTTGTTGGTCTGCCCACAGGATAAAAATAGTAGAACAAACTTTGCTTGTGTGAGTTTCACTTCAGACTGTTTACAAACTGCTGACAGAGTGGTAGAAGCTATGTGACCCCATCCCTAAGGCAAAGTTCCCACTACTGGTATTCCTTGGATGGGAGTGTTGCTTCTGGGTGTGATGAGAAGGTAGAGAAATTGGCTTGTGTGGTTTCCTCCCAAGAACTTGATGCCTCCCTCCTGGGTAACCTTGAGGAAGGTCAGAGCAAAGCTGCAGCCCTGCTTTCCAACCCTGTGACAGCAGACGTGCTGTCTGGCTTCTGTCTTGGTCTGAAGCCTGGCGTTATCAACGCTCGCACTATCAGTGCCCCAACGGCAGAGAAGCACTTACCTTTCCCTCCACTTGCAGAGATGGACCTGGGAATTACTGGGTGTCTGAACCGTGCAAGTAACTGAGGAGGTTGAGAGTTTTAGTGCTGTCTTTTCTGGTACTACTAAATTTGGCACTGCTCTGAGTCTTCATTTGTTCAGCACAAAGGTCATAGTCAAGAGTCCTGGCATCTCCAAACTTCTCCTTAACCTGCAAAGCATTTCAAGTGTCAAGGAACTGTTCTGTGGGCCTAGTATCAAAGATGGGCTTTGTAAAGTAGGTGATACTAGTAACATTCCACTTACTAACCACTGATCTATTGGATGATCAGTTGATCAGTTTTCAGTGCAGGAAACACCTTGTTGAAACTCAGAAGACACCTGAAATTAATTTCCTGGTCAGAATTGTTCCTATGGATACCTTTAATGCAACTGTGCATTTCACACCAGCTCATATATTAGCCATGTCTTTCCCTTCTCCTTTCTGTGCCTGCAAGATGCTGTGAAAGAAAGCAGTTATATATGGAATTCCAAATATAATTGAAAATAAAGTGAGAGAATGATTTAATTTTCAGGGGAAGCAGTTTTCTTTTTACTGTTGTCACTCTGGTAAGGAGGTACTGGGATCCTGTTGCAGCTCTGGGATTCATGTGCCGTTGTGGACTCAGGGTATACAGTCCTTAGATACAGGGTGTGCACTCCTTAGATGCTCAAGGCTTGTTTCATAATCCTTCATCTAGGCAGCTCTTGACATCTTCATCATCCAAGGCACATGAAATATAGCAGGTGCATGGTGTCAGCGTGTCAGTACAAGGTCCTGCCCTTTGACCTTGACCTGGACAGAACTATAACAATGTTCATCCAGTGTGGTGTTGGTTGTGACAACAATTTACTGAAGGCACAGAATCTTCTGCTCATACAGAACCACTGACAGAGGCAGGAAGGATCAGTCCTGCAGCAACCACCACACATCTAATGAAAATCATGGTTCTGTGATAGACATCGCCTCAGTAAGATCTTATCACTTCCATTTAAAAATAGAGAGAGAAAGAAAAGGAAAAAAACCAACCCAGGCTTCTTTGTCTGACAGCCATGCTGCTTAGCTGACTGATGAGTGGTGAAAGGAGATTTTTGGCAGGCTGTGAAGAGCAGGGAAGCCTGAGCGATGGAGCATTGTCAGTGGCACGGGTTTTCTGTCGGGCATTTCACCTCTAACTTTTCCCTGAACCATCTGCTGCATTCCAGTGTCAGGAATGTAAGGCTTGTTTGTGAGCTCTGAAACAATTTGAGCTTTGTGTTGGCTCCGTAGCAATCAATCTAGCTGCAATATCTGCATATCGTCCTCCAGCTGAGGGTCAGGCTGTGTTTTCAGTCACAGCAAGTAGGTTTCCCTGAAGTTTTACACGCTCCCCCTCTCCCCTTTTTGTGTAGCTCTGTTGAGAACGGTGCTGGAAAACTGTACTGCTCTGAAGGAGCAGTTTGAAAAGTTGGTCGAATGAAAGGAATGAGTTTTTGAATTGAAGGCTCCCAGTAAGGAACTTGGCATTTATTACTCATGCAGGCGGAGGCAGTGGGTGACCTGGTCAGAATCTAGCCTGCTGGAGGATGTATTTCTGATGGCAGCATGGCTAACGGAGCACACATGGGTGCTGCAAGGAACTCTGCCGGCTGAAGGTGGATCAACTGCAGTCAAACATCTTGGAAAAGTCATTATACCAAGATTTCTTTTTTTCTCTCCCCACCACCACTATGCCAGCTAGTTTTCACCTCACCCTGTGGCCTTTTAGTTTTAGAAGGTGCTGGAGAAATGGGGACACTGGGCAAATAAAAAATGTGTCTGTGTAAGTGCAGCAGCTTGTCCTGCGCAGTGGGCAAAAAAAAAAACAAGTGAAGAGATGACCAAATCTGACAAGAAGTGATTCAAAATCTGCAGCTGAAGTTGATGGTTTGTCAGTTCTGGTGGTGCTAAGATTTTGAGGATAGAGGAGGTATTTTGACCACTTTCTTCAGCAGCCATCACACCTTAAAGGCAAAAATCATAGCACAGTGATAGGCATCAGCTCAGTGAGAAGGGCTCTCTGACAAATAAACCAAACCAACCAACCAGAACCACAACCAACAAAATGGGATTTTGGCCCCAATAGTGTTCCCTAAACGAAACTGGGGGATATGTGGCTGAAATGTGGGCTGTAGAGCCCTTCCTCTCTTGTCTCTCATGGTCAGCCAAAACCTTGTTCTGTCAGCAGCTTGTGAGGGAAGGCGATGCTGCCTTATCAGACCCTTCTGTTTCCCCAGTTCCTGAGCTGAAGACTCATAGTGGGTACTGGTGGACTACTCTTGTGAATATTTATTACTTTCCTTTCTAATCTCTACGTGCCTTTGACTACCACAACATCCTCTGTATAAAAGAGTTCCTCATTTTAATTACACAGTGCACTTTCCATTGATGCTGCATTTTTGGGTTTGGATGGGGTTTTTTAATGACACTTTGTTTATCTCTGAGCCTAGTATTAACAAAAAGAAGCAAGCAGTCATTCAGTATTTGTCTCTGTCTAACTTATTTTGGTAATTTTAAAACTTTGGTGTGTCTTTCTCTCCATATGGAAAACAGCTTCCTGGATCTGATAGGACTTGTTGCCAGTCTTGTGCATATAGGGAAGTCAAATACAAGATGTGAACCAAAAATAAAATATTAACCAAATGCAAGATGTGAATATTGCCTATCTCTGGGTTGGGTACACGCAGTGTGGGAGAAGCAAGAAGGGGAAACACCCTGTTGGTGTTGATTTGGCTTTGTAAACTTCCCCAGACCTACCTGCAGCACATCTAACTGATCAAAATAAATTCAGAATAAATCAGTGGTGTGGAAACCAGCTGTCCTGACTATTTCACATGTTCTATTCACAGCAAGAGACCCTGGTCCTACCAGGCTGGACCAGAATGCCTTCTGCCCTGCAGGGGAAGGATTCTGGAGCAGAGAATGCAGTTTCCTCTTCATTGGGGGGGTTTATAAATCAGAAAGTCTGAGTTTTCCAGGGCAGGCATTGCAGAAAGAACCATTGTCAGCCACCCCAGCAGGCGTGTGCGGGCCCCGTCTCCCTTGGAGAAGCGGAGCAGCCCACGGTGCCTCTGTAATCCGTGCCTTTCTTCCTTGCTGTCTGCAGGAAAATCCGCAAGCTGCTTTCCTCCTCGGAAGCCAAGCGAGCCGCCAGACGCCCTTACAAGCCGATTATCCTGCGGCCCGTGCAGGCAGTGCAGCTCCGCCAGCCCATGAATGATGAGCCCATAATCATCGAGGATTAACGCCGCGGATCTGCCTGCAGTCTCTCCTCCAGTATCTACTTGAGTTTCCATGGCTACAGCATTGAGCTAACTGTTGAAGAGAGGGAACTTTTGAGGAACTGTTTTGCATCTTTTAAACCCTTAAAAGGAACTCAGCCCTGCTCTGAGCCTCTGACCACAGACTGCTCTCTCTCTCTCTCTCTCTCTCTCTGTGTCTCTCTTGCACTCTCTCCTTCTCTCCTATCTTTCTTTTTTTTCTTTTTTTTTTTTTTAGGAGCCTCCTTTCCCTTTTGCTTCTACCCCTTTTGTAGAAGGGGAAGGGAAAGTAAGTTTAACTTATTAAGAGAATGTGGTCTAGTACTTTTTAGCTTTGTTTCCTCTTCTGATGTACGAAGAGCTAGAACCCTTCATTTTGTGACTGAGCTCTCGTTGCAAAGCCATTTTTATGAGGCTGTGTTGTAAGATTTTTCTTTTCTTTTCTCTTTTTTTTTTTAATTTTGTGGACGGTGCCATTTTTTAATTTCATTTATATTATTTCTTTTGTAGATAAATTTCCAATCTTTAACTGATATTTGAAAATAGGAGCTGAAAGCCAGCCCCAGGTTCAGCCAGTTTTCTTTGGTCCTGTCCCTTCTGTTTTTTGGATCATTTTGCACAGCCAGTTGTGCTCATGCACAAGACAGACCAACTCAGGCTGAGAAAGGAGTGAGCTAAGAACTGAAGAACCTTGCAGAACATTACACTAACGTTGTGTGCAGTGGAGCCAGGCTGCCAGAATTAGGTGTCCTTACTCTAGTTGCTCTCTGGGAGATGTGGCCCGTGGCGTTTCTCCCAGTAACCAGCAGTTTGCGTGCTGCCTTCTCTGTGACATCTGGGATCCTACGTGCTGTTAGGCCACCGAGAGCCAGCAGTAGGCCCAGCAAGTGTAATGAATTGCTTTGCTCTGGCTCCAAGAGTCAAGTACACCAATGCCCAGGGACATTTTGCTTAGAACTCTGAACCTGTTTGTGCATCAGTGCTTTTGGACACGTTTCCCCGGATGAGACCTGGTTTCTCTTTAATTGCATTACTGTATGTTTCCCGTTTTGAAGGGACTTTAAATTACAGCTGGGTTTTCATTTGAACACATTGTGTCTGAATTTAAGTGGTTTTTTCCCCCCCCCCTTGACATTTCTTGTGTTTGGGGTTTCTTGCATCTCTTCAACTTCTTACGTATTTGCAAGTCTGTATCATTTCTTTTTCATATGTCTTCTCACGGCAGTGCATTTGGTGGATGCCCTGCTTGGTTTTGAAAGGATGTAAACTATCATTTGCAACTTGTGCTGATCTGTACATGTACCTGCCTCAAGCAGACACAGCATGTAATAACCCCCAAGTCATTCCATATGTGTCAGCGGTGAGATGAGCCAAAGTTGTATTTGGGTTATCACAGTCCAACCGTGATTCTGTGCAACTCTCTTAACCCGCCGGGTTAGACGGAAAGGAATCCCCACAAAATGAAAACAATTCAGTTAACTTTACTTAATAAACCTGGAAAGTGAGCTTTTGTGAAACATCTGCTTTTTGTCTCTTCTGAAACGGCCACCCTCGCTCAGGTTCCGCGTGCCTGGGGCACACAGCCCTGTGCCTTCCGTCCCATCCCTGGGCTGTGTTCTGCTCTCCAGGGTCCCTGTGCCAGCAGTACAGGGCAGGAGTCCGAGTCACTCATAGCTTGATTCCTTTCCTGTGCAGTTTAAGCATTTCCTTACGTTTCAGAGGCGTCTCCGTCCCTCCTCCTCCTCCTCAAACTGGCGGCAGATGTGGGGCTGGGCCTCTGAATGAACCCTTTGTCCACAGCAGCTCCTGGTCCTGCTGCTCCGGGCCTGCCTCTGGCATGTGGCAGAGGGACATCCCTGGGGTCAGCAGCACAACCTGTGGGCAGTTCCGAGCTCTGCGTTGCTCTGTCCTCCGAGATGAGCAGCCTGGGCTCCGTGTTCGCTCTCGTTTGCTGCTCAGGAGTGGGGAGATTTATTCTGTGGCTGTGAGGGGCTCTGCACGCTGGCAGGTCTGAGTGTATCCTGTGCTACAGGTCAGGGTTTCCTGTCCACAACCTTAAAGGGAGACAGGACAGCCATTCCTGAAGGCTGTGCTACTCAGGAAGGGCTCAAAAGCCTTCAGGCTGCGAGCAGCACCGGTGACCATTGGCAGTTTTACTTTGTTGCTATCAATCCTTAGGATGAACCCTCTGTACCTGAGAAACACCAGCTGCAGGAGGGTTTTGTAACACTTCTGTCTCTGTGAGGGCAAGCGCTCGTGGGGATTCCTTCCTGTAGCAAAAGGAAATCTGAACACATCACGTTGGAAAACTCTGTGTCTGAGTTGGCCCCTGCTGGGGCTGGGGCTGGGGGAGCTCGGACAGCCCGGGGTGCCGGGGCTGCTGCTGTGCTGAGGATCCCGGGGGATGGGGATGAGCTCTCCATGAGCCCGGCAGAGGCGGCTCCGGCTGCACCGAGACTACAAGAACCACTTGGGGGTGCCAGCCCTGCGGTTTCCAACAACTTAAAAGCTTTCTTGGAGCTGCTCCAGAGATTGCTCCGGGAACGAGTCCAGGCAAGGAGAGAGAGCACGTCCTGTGCTGCCCTAACTTTGAAGGACCCTTGCGTGTCCTTCAATAGAGATGCTGTTTTCTGGCGTGTGGTAGCAGACTCCACTGCCATGTGTTTGTTTCACTGGCTTACGTTTGTAGCAGCTTGGGAGGAGAGGCTGGAAGATCCCTTCAGCCACTGACAGAAAGCGCTGGCTCTTGGGAAGTGCAGGGAGTGGTAGGTCCAGGCACTGACCTGTCTGAGCCTGAGGGGTCACTCCACTCCCTTAAGCTGCTGCTGTCACAGTCTCTCCTGTGCTGACCTCTCCTTTGTATTCACATTCCTGTGCTGTTGTTGCAGGAATTGCCTTTGGTTATTCACCCTCCTGCTCCAGAGCCTTGTCAAAATAGAGCAACGTTCATAGAGCTGTGGCAATGCCCCATTTTCCAGGTCCCTTCTTCCCCTTGCTTCCCACCTCCCAAAGAGCCCCTGAGACTGCAGGGGGAGGACAGCCTGGGGCTGGGAAGTGCTTGCCCACCCGAAGCAGGCCAAGTCTGTTGGGACGTAATAAGTTTTGCCACGTGCATTTGGGTCTTTTCCCTTAGCTGTGTGTCCCTTGCATCCCAGTCCTTCACTCCCCTCTCTGCCATGCAGCCGTGGGAGCAGATATGTCACAGGCTCAGCTGTGATCCCTGGGAGAGGGCTGTGCTCACGTGGATGGAGCATGCTGACCTCCAGACTCGGCGCCATGCTTGCAATTTTACAGGCTTAAAAAGAAGCAGGAAGCTGCTCAGGAACCCAAACATTCCTACAATACTTTATGCCAAAATGCTTTTGTTACAGATTTAATTTTTTTTTTTTTTTAAGTTAACTTTGGTATTTTGGGGGCACTTTTTTACATTGCATTTTGCGTTTTACCGGCTTGTCAGTAGCAGCTCCCTGTGGTCTCTCTTTTGCTGCTGTAACATGAAGGCAGTGCCCTGACCATAACAGCCCTGATGAAACAGTACGAAAAAAAGCAAAGTATGACCAAAATTAACAATTCCGAACCTGGCATTCCTGCTGTGGGAGGAGGGCTGTAACTGGGACACTATTGGAGAGTTGTAAAGCAAAATACATGCTGAAATTTTCTTTTGAAATGGAAATTTGGAGCCGGTGCCAGCTCTGCTGCGGGCTCTGGTTCTCTCTGCAAGTGTTACACAAGCCAGACCTTAGGAAGCTGGAGAGGCTCTTTGGGATGGTGGGATTGCATCATGGTGG
This sequence comes from Vidua macroura, assembly GCF_024509145.1. Lineage (NCBI taxonomy): Eukaryota > Metazoa > Chordata > Aves > Passeriformes > Viduidae > Vidua > Vidua macroura. The sequence continues at coordinate 963,604 of NC_071579.1, read as the reverse complement.
AGCTGCTTCCCACTGCCACGCGAGGAGGGGGCACTCACCTGTTCACAGGGGGCATGGGATGAGCAGTGGCACAGGAGGTGTGCCAGCCTACTGGGGGATTTGTGGGAAGAGCACAAATGAAACCTGGCAGGTTTTGACTGTGAGGAGAAGGAGGGAATTTGACTCATTTACAGAAACTGGACCTTGAATCTTTTCTATTTTCCTTAATCCATCAAGAGGGCACAGACTTAAAAACACCATTAACCCAAATAAGCTTTGGCAGCAGCATTAGAGGGAGAAAGGAAAGATCACTGCAGAAAGGCAAGTCGAGGCATGACAGGCCTCTCTAGCTGGTGAGAGAGGGTTGGTTTGGGGTTTTTCCTGTTAATGTATTTATTCAGTGCCTTTCAGGATGAGGCTGCAAGAGCCAACAGTGATGGGATCTGCCGTGATCCCTGTCTTCAGAATACAAACGTGTGTCTGGAGTGTGGGTGATGTTTATGGCCCTTCCCAAGGAAGGAGGCTGGGGTGGCCACGTCCCCCTGTCCCTCCTGCCCTCGCTTCCCTCCCTGGGACTGACAGAAGGGTTTTGCTCTGCTTGAGCAGCTTCAAAAGCTGGTGGAAGACTCAGTCTCTGACAATCACATTTCACCGGTGCAGGAGAGGAAAGCTGCCTCAAGAAAAGACACACAGTAAATTCAGATGGGTTGTAGGGCTGGGGCTTGTCTCCACCTCTTCTTCAGCCTGGAAGAAAGTCAGGGCAGGTCAGGGTTGAAGCACACTTGATTCCTGCCCTGAGCTTTGCAAGTTCATTCACCACATTCCTGGAATGAGAATGAATAACATAAATTCAGCATCTTTCTGCAGACAGCTTCCTCCCTTCCCTCCTGCAAGGGGACTCTCCACCTGGCTCCAGTGCTCCGTGGGATGCTGGCAGCGTCACAGGGAGCAGATTTACAGGTTCTGGCTGGAGGGTTTTAGCCAAGTTGTGCTCCTTCAGAGATTTTCCATCTGAGCGGGAGTGAGTTTGTTCCCCCTGCCTGTGCTCTGGCTGCCCCCAGACAGGACAGGAGAGAGGTGAACGTGTGGAGCGTGTGGGTGAGGAGCCAAGCTGGGTTTCCCTTCGTCCCAGGAAGATGCCCATAATGTCTGGTGGGAAGCAAGGCCAAATGCATCCTAGTGGGTGGGTGATGCTGATGGAGAAGGAGAAGATGGTGCCACGGGGACATCGCAGCACTCGTGAGGTGCTGGATTATGCATGTCCAGTCCCTTCCCTACCCCAGGGGCTCACTGAGAGTGTCCTGGAGGTGGTGTGCACGTGGGGCACAGACACATGAAACCTGGGCAGCCACTGGGCACGCTTCTCCTGCTGCTCTGCTGGCCCTCAGAGCCACATGGCGCCATGGCCAGCCCGACCTCTGGCCATAGCATGTCTGGGGAGGCCATGGCACTGGGAGGGCTTATGACCAATTGCCCTGAGCTGAACTTTGCCACTGCAGCCTGGGTCTGAGTACAGCCCGTTCCTTGGGACACCCTTTCTTTCCCTGGAAAACCTGGGGGAGAGCTGCCGGTGCCAGCCATCCCCACCCCTGGCTGCTCTCTGCAGTCCCACCATGGCTCTGACGGGGGCTTGAGAGCTGTGCTCAGGTCTCTCCAGCTGCTTTCCTGCCTTTGGTTGATCCCACTGCACGGAGGGATCACGCCTGCCCCACGGGGTTCACACCGAGCTTCTGCATCCTCGGCACCTGCGTGCAGCCGGGTGGGATCCTCCCGGCCCGGGGCGGGCTGGCAGCCACGGCCCCTCAGGAAGCAGTCGCGGGGACAATGGGGACATCCATTCCAGATGGCAAGGACAAGATCTGTAAACCTGTTTATCGCAGGCGTGACAGCGCTATCGGCCCTGCCTGATAACGGCAGGGGCTCGGATGCCTTTTAAAGGAGAGGAGCGACAAGTGGATGGTTGGAGCTGCAGGGGCCGGGGCGCCGGGGCCGGGCGCTGACGTGCCGAGCCCTGGAGGGTGGCATGTGCTGCCTGACGAGCCCCAGCCCCTGCCAGCCCTGTCCTCTGCTCCTCCATCTTCCCCGTCTCTTGCTAATCCTTCCTAAGCCCCCGTGCTGCCTTCCCGAGCTGCGCACTGACCCTGCGGCCGCCCTGCGGCAGCAAGGCTGGGTGCCCGGCGTGTGTGGGCTGTCCCTTGTCCGTGTGGCTGCCTCCCCACCCCAGCCAGCCCCGGGCTCCTCGTTTTGGGGGACAGATTTCTCCTGTTCCAGGCAGGGTGCTGCCCTCCTCACCCTCCCGTGCCACCCCAGCTCGCCGTGTAGGCCAGCCGGATCCACGCCGGCAAGCACTGCACGTCCAGAAGGGCTGTGGAGAATAAGTGAAATAAGAAAAAAAGTGTTTTGCCAGGTTTTGTGAAAGGCTCCTTCTGTTGCATCCCATCACAGGGAACTGCTCCCAGCCCATGAAGAGAAGCCAAATCACTTTTTCCATGAAACTCCTGCCTACTCCAAGGATCTGAGGCAAAACTGGTTATAGCTGGGCTGCCCCGTGGGCAGTGGCTGTTACTTGCCATGGGCAGCAGCCATTCTTAACCACCAACCCCTGGCTGTGGGCTGTTTGGGACACGGGAGTTTCAGGGGTGGAAAAAAAGAGAAAGCTGCAGCGTGTCACCCTGGGGTGACCTTGTCATGAGGGACAGAGGGCCCTGTGCGTGTGGCTGCACGTGGTGCACCAGCCAAGGGTCTGCAGGCCACACAGGGATCACTGTGGGACACACCAAGCCAGCACCAGGGGTTTTTCCCATAACCTCTTTTATTTCCCCCCCGTCCGTCCCCCCCCAGCCTCTTCTTGCCCTGTAACAAATCCAAGGGGTCCTAGGTGCCAGAAAACATAAGAGCAGAGGAGGCTTTCCAGCCCCAGCTCCCCTTAGGAGCAGCTCTGTCTGCGTCCATCAGTTTTTGTGGTATTTGTATCTGAATGAAGAAAAAAGAGCTGAGGGGAATCGGCACGGGGAGAGGGAGAGAGGTGAGCCAAAGGAGAGGCAGCCTGGAGGGAGTTATTCCTTATTTATTCCTCACTTTCCCTTAATCTCTGCGCAAAGCTCTCCGGCTGCCCTGCCCCGGGCAGAGGTCCCAGCCTCGCGCCTTTCGCGGGCTCCCGGCGGAGGCGATCCCCGCTCCAGGGCCGGGGCCAGCCCGGCACGCTCGGCAAGCACCCCCCGTGCCCCGCAGCCCCTGCCGGGCCCTGCGGCAGCTGCTGCTGCCCGGCGAAGGGCTGCAGGCACCAGCTTTAGGATGTGGGCTTGCTTCGGTCTCAGCTGAAGAGGGGGTGCTGCAGGGATGTGGCTCCTGCTCCACTCCCCGCAGCTCCCCGAGGGAAGTGGCTGGGTTAAAGTCCTGCTTCATCGCGGAGGAAAGGCCCCTCACAGCCCCGGAGCGGGGAATTGCGGGCACGGCCAGAGCAGCGCAGATGCACGGGCAGTGCCCCAGGGGATGTGCCGGCCGGGAAGCTGCTGCCCTCAGCAGCTCGGGAAATCCCGCGGGGCCGGCGCCATCGGAGGAAAATGGGTCACCTCCCGCCACGGGTGCCAGCGCTGGGGACACGGCCCCCTCGGTTGGGACACCTCCGGGCACTGCTGCCCATGCCAGAGACCTCCCCTGGCCGCTGAAAGGCGGCTTTGTCAGCGGCTGCCAGGGAAACTCCGGCTCAGCCCTCGGGCAGGGACGGGGCCCTCCAATTTCTGACGGGAAATGCATCCTTTGGTGAAAGTTATTAATGTGCTGTCTGGGGAGAGGCACAGCGGGGCCAGGGGTGTCCCTCACGTGCCACCACCCCCCTGCCCGCCTCCTGTGTCCCCCTCGGCAGCAGGCTGGCCCCTGCCTGGCTCCGGCCGCGCTGTCCCCACAGAAGCTCGGCCAGCCCTGCTCGCTCAGCCTGTGCAAACCGAGTCACCTGTCCCCGAGGCACCAGGACATCCCTGCCCTCCGTGCAGGAGCATGCCGAGCCTAAATCGGGGAAGATTAAGACACGACCAGCTAAAGCCACTTTGCTCCTGAACCAGCATATCCGCTTGGGATTTAGCGCATTTGCAGGCAGGGATTCACACCTTTAGGTGATTTGTCTTAATTCCCCCCAGCCTCTATGTGTGAAAATCCCTTGGCCGGCACCTTCTGGGTGCTGGTTCTGCAGCGTGGCAGAGCTCAGGCTTTCTCCCGTGGCCTCCCCAAACAGGCCACAGGGTGAATGCAGCCTTCTTCCTCCTTCGCTTGCATCCCTCATCCCCCAGGGCTGGGACACCAGCTGAGGCTGCCTCAGAATGTGAAATGTGGAGGATTTCTACAGGAGACCTTTTTCAGGCTGTCCCCTCAGTGCATGAGACTGCTGCAGGCACAGGGACGCTGTGCTGGCACCTGCCTGCTGACGTGGGGTGCCTTAGGGCTGCAGACACACCGGGTACCACAGAGGGACCCACGGGAGGGCTCTGGGACTGTGCCGGAGCGGGCAGCTGGTCTTCTGGAAATCGAAAGCTCCACAGATCCCCAGCTCCTGCCCCGCCCCGGTGGCTGCAGGCCTGGGCTGGGACACACTGGCTCCACGGTGGGACACGCAGGGCTGAGCCCCTCCCGGGGGCCGTGCGGGGCCGGGGCGCCCCGGAGGCAGCGCTGCCACCTGCCCCCGCGCAGGGACCCGGCCGGCCACAAAGCCGCACATTGTTGTGACAGCAGCTGGCCGAGGAGTGACAGGGATGCCTGGGCCTTCCAACCCAGCAGGGTGCACGGGCTGTGGAGAATCCCGCTGTCGGGCATCCCCGGGCCCTCGTACTCGCCGGCAGGGTCACCCTGTCCCATCCCGGAGCCCCGGGTCCCCTTCCCAAGGCTGCCCGTGCGCCGGGGGCCGGGCGGGCGCTTGGCAGCTGCACCAGCTGCCGGCAGAGAAAGGAATTCTGTGACAATGGCGGCGGAGCAGAGCCAGGCTGCCGGCTGATGAATAATGCAGGGTTGCACCGGCGGCGCGGCAGATGTCCTGTTTACCAACACGGCAGCTCCCCAGCCACCCGGCCCTGCGCCCCTGTCACCACCCCTGTCACCCCCTGCCCTGCGCCCACCGCAGCCCCGCCGCGGAACACCACCCGGGCACAGAGGGGCTCCGCCATGGCATCCTGGCTCCTCGGGTATCCTCGCCGCGGCTTCACGGCTCCCTGAGCATCCCTTTGCAGCCGGAGGGGGTTTTGAGATGCGAGTTTCCATGGCAACGGAGCGGAATGGCGCCGGGAGCCGGGGGATGCGGGCGCTGGAGCGGGGCAGCGAGCGGGGCAGGGGCGGGGACGGGCTGCGCGCTCCCGCGGGGGATGCGAGATGCCCGAGCCCCTCTGCGGCGGCTGGCCGGGACCGCCACCCCCCAACTCATGTCCCGGGGGCGGCTGCTGGACGGACTCAGCCGGGGAGGCTCCCGGCCGGTGCTTTTTGGGGTCGGTAAAAACCCACAAGTCGCGTCGCTCAGCTACAACCTGTTTATTATGGAGGTTTTTTTTCCCAGGCAAGGAAAGTCGGGAGCACTCGTGTCCCGACTTTGGTCTTTGGGGATGGGAGACAGGGCGAGGGGTGTTCTCTCCGCCGCCGGGACCGGGCACCTGCTGCGCTGGGCTCGAGCCGGGCCGTACCGAGCCGTACCGAGCCCGGCCGCCGCTCGGCGGGCAGCCCCGCCCCGGCTCCCCCCGGGCGGCGGTGGGCGGGGGCCGGGCGGAGCGGGGCGCACGGCGCGGCACATCACAGCACGGCTCGGCACAGCGCAGCTCGGCTCCGCTCCGCTCTCCCGCCATGGCATCCAAGTGCCCCAAGTGCGACAAGACCGTGTACTTCGGTGAGCGCATCCCCGGGGCCCGGCCCCGCATCCCTTTCCCCGCGCCGAGACGCATCCCCGGGACCTCAAACCGGTCCCCCAGCCCAGAGCCGGCGCTCATCCCCGCCTTCCCCTTCCCTGAGCCCCGGTGCGTCCCCTTTTGCCCCGCTGGGACGTATCGCCCCGGTGTCCGCTCCGCCGCAGCTCCCCGCGGGGTCACCCGGAGACCTGCCCGGCAGCAGCTCCTTCTCCCCCGCGGCGCCCCCGGAGTGGCCGCGGCCCCTCCGCTCCGCATCCCCGGGCTGTGCTGAGGGCTGCTGCCCGCTGGCCCTGGGGCGGGCGACGCAGAGGGAGTGGGTGATCCCGGGCTTGCTGGGCTGAGGGGGTGGGGAAGCAGGCGGTGGGGAGCCCTGGCTGGGGTGTGTGCCCGCACCTGGGGTGCCGAGAGTGGGTTGGCTCCTGTCCCCAGGTACTGCTGGCCTGGGCCAGGGGAACGCAGCCCACTCGACACGGCCGGTTCAGGGATGGGGCTCCCGCGATTCAGAGGGTCTCTTGGGGCGGGGAAGTTGGCAGTGGCAGGTGCAAACAAAACCTTCTCGCAGCTGGTTTCTTTGATTCCCTGCAAACCTGGCCCCAGGTGTGCCACTCACCCCTCCCTGTCTCGCCTCGCAGCCAGCCCCCAGAGGGCTGTTCCCAGCTGGGCGAGCTAACGAAGGGTTTGGGGTTTCTACGGGACTTTCTCAAAGGCAGCTCCTGGGCTCGGAGATCCAGAACTCAGCACGCCCGGGCTGGGTTAGGGCAGCAGCGAGTCCCTGCAGGTCTCCGAAGGCCCTGCTTGGGGTTGTGGCTGGTCAGGATCTCCGGGAAGCGGGGCTGGCGTGCCTCCTGTCAGGCAGCGCGGGCTGAGCGCCGCCGCCCGGCTCGCAGGGAGCTGGGAGCAGCGGCTGATCCTCGGCCTCGGTGCCCCCGTGACGCTCCCCGAGGAGCTGCCCCAGCCCGAAGCCTTCCCGGCAGTGACCTGACCCCCTGGGTGAGCACCCTTGGGCCTGCACCGTGAGCTCGGGATGGCTCTGGGGGTGGATCCAGAACTCCAGCCCGAGCTGCCCCCAGGGCCCTGCTGACCACGGGGTCCAGCTGGCCTGGCTGCTTCTCTACAGCCCTCCCTACCCATCTCCCCCTCGCTGCTCTGGGGTCCAGCCCCTGTTGCCTCAGTGCGTTTGTTTGGTGGAGAAATACCAAAGGGTCCTGATGATGTTTGAGCATTGGAGGCATTGGTGCTTTCATTCTTTTCCGGCCATCTCCAAGTAAACACGGGGAAATAGGAATTTGCTGTCTTCCTCCTTTAAACAAACCTATTTGTGTGTGGGTGGGAAGGGCTTGGCCTCTTGGACGTCTTTCTTTGTATGAATCTTTTCCTTTTTAAGCAGAAAATAGTGCCTCCCCAGCCAGCTGGGCACTGACCCGGGGGCAGAGCTCCTCTCGCTCCAGGGATGAGCCTGCCATGCGTGGGGGGTCGGGGCTGGGCTGGGCTCAGAGACCCCTGCCTTGCCGGAGGAGGAGGAGGAGGCCAGGCTGTGCCAGGAGGAGAAGCGCCAGCCCCCAGCAGTCTCCGTGCTCTTTTTCTCTCCCCATGTCCTGAGGGACTTGTGGGTCTCCTGAGGATGTGGTCTGGGGCAGGGGGGGGAACAGGGCTGTACCCCCTGCCCCAGCTGCTCTCTCCCCGGGAGGGTTTCTGTAGGTGCAGTGGTCCCTGTCCTGGTCTCTGCGGCTCCCCCTCCCTGCCCGTGTGGGGACACCCTGTCCTGAAGGCAGGTGCCTGGCAGTGCCAGCCCCCATCCCACACCTTCCCGCAGGGAATACTGCCACTGCTGCCCCTGAGAGAGACTTGGGGAGAGGAGGTGGCAGTGAGCTGAAACGGGAGCAAAAAACTTCTCTGTGCTTAGAGCTGAGATAGGCTGCAGCATGTCCCTGTTGATGCCTTGAGCTTTTCCTTGAGGAACCGCCCAGGCTCTGGAAGAATAAACCTGAGTCCGTTTATTCAATGCATAAAAGCTCCATGCAAATTCTGAGCCGTCTTTCCGGGATGCGGATCCCGGGCTTTCCTCTCGGTGGTTCGGTGGGAAGGCGATGGGAGCTCCGCGTCCGGGGTTTGGTGTCGCTCCTGAATTCCTGGGCCGGCCCGAAGCTTAGCAGGGAGGTGATTCATAAAGCCCCGCTTGTTCGGGAGCCTCCCTGGCTGTGCTGAATGAGCGCTGGCAGCTCGGGCTGCCCGAATGCCTGGGATTGCAGCCGCGGGTCATGTGTGAGAAATGCCGCCGGCTCCCGCTCCCGGCCCCGCGCAGTGAGCAGCGACTGCCCAGCGCCGGCACTCCTGGGTACCGATGGAAAACTCATTTCCAGCATGCCTGTTGCTTCATGCTCCCTGGAAAAATCCAGTGGGCTCCTCCCTGCGCAGTCAGGAGGATGTGGGCGTTTCCTGAGCTACAGAATGAGCTTTTTTTCCTTTAAAAAGCACAGGGAAATATAAAAATAGTTTTTTAGCTTTTTTTTTTTTTTTTTTTTTTTTTTTTTTGAAAGGCGGTTGAGGTCTGTGACATTGTTTCCAGGAACGGTTGGGGCTAACTTTCCTGCTTTGGGAGGCTGGCTGGATGAAGTGAATGTTTGACTGTTTGACTGGAGGAGCGGCCGGCGGGTGCGGGGCCAGCTCCCGTCCCGCGCTGGCAGGTGGCAGCGGGCTGGGCTCGGGGCTTGCTTTAGGCTATCACTTCTGGCAGGAAGCTCCGGAAGGACCAGAGTCTCCCACAGCCAAAGAGCCGCGCATTTCCCCAGCTCCCTTTCACATTGCTGTGCCTTAAATGAGTTTTGCAGGGTCACCGGGAGCCCTGGCCAAGCCTTTCCGCCTCCCATCCTTTCTTCCCAGAGCAGCGGGGGATTGCGGCAGCAGGGGGTTTCCTGTTTTCCCATCCCAAAGCACGAGGCAGGCACAAGCCCCAGGGATGCAGCAAGCACACGTGCGGCGGGCTCCGGCTGCGGGCGGCTTTTGGGGAGCTCCCTGCGTGTGCTGGGGAGTGCGAGGGCTGGTGAGAGGCTGCTGCTCTATCTGTTTGGAAAGGGGCACCACGAAAGCAGGTGGGAGTCACTCAGTAGCCCCCCAGGCTTAAAGCTGCTCTCCAGCGTCGGTTTGCCGGTGGAATTCCAGAGGGAGACTGAGGACACGGACACATCCAGCTGGGAAGTGAGGGAGGGCCAAGCTCAGCGTGCTGCCAGGGGCCTGCAGCAGATGCCTGAGCCCAGGGGCACGCTGGGGCGCAGGGGGACACGGGGTGCAGCCGGGTGTGGGCTGCTCTCCCTGCAGGGCACGGCACCGCCGGGGCCGCCCGGCGAAATTCAAGCTGCAAGAAGCCACTCTGCAATTAATAAGTAACTTCTGCACTTGGCTCCAGGCAGGGAGACGGTGGGGCAGGAGCGGCAGCAGGGCTGGATTTCCATTACAGCCCTCCCTAACAAAGGAAGCGGCTCCTCAAGCGCAGCCGCTGCAGTGTCGGTACGTCCGTGTCGGCACAGCCCTGGCCCTCCAGCACGGAGCGGGCTGGGCTCCTTGGGAACTGCCCCCTCCCAGCTCTGGGAGGGTGAGTGGACCTTGCAGAATGGTAACTGAGGATGCTCCACTCCCCTGCTCCCCGCCCAGAGCCCGGCCGATGGGAGGGGATGCCTCTGTGGGAAGCTGAAGAATGGGCTGATTAGCATTAATTTTTACCTCAGGAAAAAAGCACGGGCTAGAGAAAATAGTTTGTGGGAGTGTGGAACAGGGTGGTTTGAGGGCTGGCTCCCCTTGCTCTTGTGTCCTGGGCTTTGCTGGGGCTCCTGGCAGTGTGGTGCTGGCATTGGCAGCAGTGGGGAGCGGTGCTGCTCCTGGGGCTGCGGGTGATGGAGGCTTAGAGCTGGCAGGCAGCCCTCTGCCAACCCAGGGCTGGTCCTGGGTGACTCAGTTTGGTGTCTGGATTATAGAGTCCTGCACCCGTGTCCCACCTTCTAGGCAGACAGAGATCCTCACGTTCCCATCCTCCCTCTGGTCCCTGACAGGAGCACAGGGATGGGGAGAGGTGAGGTGATGGGGCTGGAAAAGAAAGGGAGGGAAAGGCGGAGCAGGAACACCCAAGCAAGAAGTAATGGAATAATGGAAAATCTGTCACGGCAGTGTTGCAACCAAACACAGAGCCTGGAGCGTGAGCCGTGGTGCCACTTCTGGTTGTGGTGGTGCACATTGCTCCTGCCAAGGGCCCTGATGCTACCAGGGAGGCGACGGTGGGAGACGGGTCCTGGCATGAGGATGGGGAGAGCTGTCCCACCATGGGGAGCCCCAGTGCTGCAGCCCCTGAGCAGCCTCAGCCCTGGGCCAAACCCTGCTTGGAGCTGTGGGGGGCCAGCAGGGTGGGGAGGTGAGGAGCCATGGGGCAGGAGGGGCGCTTTGACAAGCTTGGCTGCTCCAGCATGTCCCAGAATCCTGCTCTTGCTGAAACGGGCCAGGAAACTGTCTTATTCTCCCAGCACTGCCTGCCAGAGATGACATCTCAGTGTGCAGAGGGAAGGAACACTGTGCTCTGAACCAGCCAGGGAGTGGTTTGGTGTGTGTCTGCCTGTGCCCGGCTCTCACTGGCCGCTCTGCCCCTGGCTGTGTGGTGGGCGAGGGGAGGGCTGCAGGTGGGCCTCTGATTTTTCTGGTGGTGTCCCTTGGCAGTGTGGGCTGCATCCCCTGCCCCTCCGGGGTCCTGCCTGCCGTGCCTCACATGCAGGGCTGCTACGGAAAGCAGCTGATTCCTTGGGCTCAGCCCTAGCTGGACCCAGTGCCTGGCTGGAAACACCGCTGATCCTCTCCCAGCACAGACACAGCCAAGCTGCCCCACCTCAAACGCATCCCATTCACGTGCTGCTTGACGAAGCTCTGTGGAAAATGGTGAGGAGGGACTTGCTGGAGGCTGCCCTGCCAACCAGAGCGGGAGATTGGAGGCTCCTGGCCAGGGAAGTGCTTGCAGTAGGTGAGGCTGTGTCAGAGGAGAGGCAGGGAGCAGCAGGGTGGACGGGAGCAGTGCTGTGCACCAAATCAAACATTTGGTTCGAGCATTTCCAGTGCTGTGGCTGGAAATTTAACAACCTTCTCTTGTACCTGGGGGTTTGGACCCTGGGGAAGACCTTGTCTCTCCCCTTGGCTGGAAGCGGGAGCCCCCCCAGGATATTCCCTGCTCCCCCCCGGCTGCGCTCCGCAGCAAGGCCGTTCTGAGCTGCCTTTGTTGCACACTTGGAGGGAGCCCAGCAAGCTGCCTTCCCTTGCCTTGCTGCAGGGGAGCTAAATATATATGTTTGGCCACAAATCAGGGTGCGGTGTAAGCGTCAGCGCCGGCTGTGGGATGGGGAGAGGAGCTGTGCCTGAGGAGGGCAGGGCTGGGGATGGGCTGAGGAGCACGGGAGGGCAGGGCAGCGTGCTGGGATATGGCCTGGCATGGCAAGGGCAGGAAATCCTCAACCTGTCCTTCCACCTTTTCCATCTCCTGGCCACTTTGTGAGGAACTGGGGAAGGGATGAGGCTGCTGGCTCATGGCTCTTGGCTTTGTTTCCAGCTGTCTACCAGGCTCCTTTCCTTGTACTTTTCTTTCTTCATTCCTTTGTGTCTGCAACTGCTCTGAAGTGAATCTGCAATCAGTCTGACAGCAACCCCCTCTGCCAGGGATGCCTGTCTCTGGATCCCTGTGGGGATTTGGCGTCCTTACTGCCAGACTGGGCTTTTGTCAGCCCTTCCCGGTGCCCTGCCAGGGCTGCGGTAGGACGGATGGGGCACAGCCCTTTGCAGAGACGCAGCTGCAGTTATGGCTCCTTTTGCTGAATAAGCCTCCGCCTGGGAGCAGCACTGACGTCAGGCTGTGGAAATACCTGTGCGAGGGCCTGGGGCTGGCTCGGTGCGGCCGGCGGCACAGAAACTGGGAGGAGGGATGCTCTTTTCCCATCCTGAGAAGATGCGCCCATCTCTGGCCCGTGCCAGCTGCTTTGTCTGGGCACGGCGGGTAATTAAGGGCTGAGCCGCGTTGTCTCTGGGGCGGGGCTGCCGTGGAGCCACGGGATCAGTCTGCCTTGACAGCCCCTCGGCTGCTTGCCTGCTCCTGGCCTCTGGTGTCCCTCGGCAGCGTGGGCTGCATCCCCTGCACACAGCACATCCACCCCGCAGCTATGTCCTGCAGCCAGGCGTGTTCCCGGCTGTGCCTCAACCTTTCCTCGGGGGTGTTTCCTCTGGGGAGAGGTTTATTATCCATGGGCACCCCGTGCCCACCCACACAGGGCTGGCAAACCCCTGAGCCACACACAGAGGCCAAATTCCTGCAGTCAAGCACCCCTAACCCTGCCCCTTCCAGGGGGTGCTGCCCAGCTGGTTTAAATTCGGCTGGCTGCAGGGCTGAGTGTGTAAGGGGGAATTCGGGGGCCAGAGCAGGACGTGTGCGCCCGATGTCCGTGCTGGGAGAGCACGGGGCACGGCCTTTGGTGGCACAGGCTGGCTGCAGTGACAAGTCTGCTCCGTGCCATCCCCTGCTCGGAGCCGGACACAGCCCCGCACTGCCAGCCCCGGGCTGCTCCTGCTGCTCCTGCAGGGCCGATGCTGGGCGACCCCCGGGGCTGCCGGGCTGAGGAGCGGGGCTCCCCCGGCAGCAGGAGGATGTGGCCAGAGCCTTTTCCTCTGGAGCTGATGCAACAGCAGAGCGGCTGTGGCCGAGTGACAGGAAATCTGGGCGCTGGTCCCTTCCCTCCGCAGTGATTTATGGGATGGTGTGGCCGCAGGCTGCTGCGCTGGAAATGGGCCGGGGTGGCTCCAAGCTGCTTCCTCTGCTCGGTGCAAACAATGCCTTCTGGACAGCCATCCCGGCTGTGCCGGTCCCGGATGCATCCCCCGGGAATCCTTGTTTGCAGCCAGAGGATGCCCGACCGGCCTCTGGGGGCATTTCCATCTGGAGGCGAGGGCAGCCCCCGTGGTTCCCGGGCTGTCCCTGCGCTCCGGGCCGCCCCCTCCCTCCTGCCCCATCCCCTGCCACGGCCTGTGCGTGCCACTCCTGCTCTGCGTGGCTCAGGGATGCATGGGCAGGGGGGTACATCTGGCAGGGAGGAGCCAGGATCTGGCTGAAATATTCCATCTGCTGAAATATTATTTTGGGGTGGGGTCACTGGGGGAGCGTTTTGTATCGCGGGAGCAGGAAGGAGCTGGTGGGGGCTGTGGCCAGCTATAATTGTCATGGCCTCTGGAAAACATCCGCCGGGAGCTTCCTTCTTGCTTTGTACCCGTGGCGGCGCTGGGTCGGGGCAGGGGGGGAGCTCGGGGTGACGCGGCCGGAGCACAGCCCGGCCTGGCTGTGTGTGCATCCACTGTGACAAAGCCGAGAGCTTCTTTGGCCCCGAGCCCCTGGCTCGGCTCTCAGCCCATCACGCTCGGTTTCCCTCCCTGGCCACCCCGGGGAGGAACCTTCCTGGCGGGAGGGCTGGGAGGATGCCGGGCTCCTGCAATGGCCCCAGGGCAGTGGGGTGCTGGGACCTCCGTATTCCCCTAGTTTTGGGGGATCCCTGGGGTCTGGGGGGGCCTGGGGGGCTCCAGGCTGTGCTACCTTCTGTGAGGAGCTGGGGAGACACAGCCCCCCTGGGCTTGGAGCCAGCAGGGATTAGCCCTGGCAACTTTGGGCAGGCAGGCCAGATCCCAGGCTCTGGTGGGGCATCCCTTCACCCTGCTGTCTGCTCCTGCCTGGGCTTGGTTCAACAGCCTGTGTGTCACCAGCAGGAGGTGGATTTGGAGTTTCTTCCAACCGACGTGAGTCCCCAAAGTCCATCTCTCGTGTGCTTGCTTGGGGGTGCTCTCGGGAGTCTCCTGTGCGCCCTGGTACGATGGCTCTGGCTCTGCCCCGTCGCACTGCCCCTCCCTCCCACCACTGGCTCTGCTCTGGGACGGAATTTTTGGGTGATGATGGCATTGTTTCAGCTTATCTTGGCCTTGAGCCGTGCCCCGGATGCAGCTGTTTGCCTTGGGAGGAGGGTGGCTCTAGAAGGCCGGAGTTGCCCTTTGGGGAGCTCTTGACACCCATCTCGACTGGACGCAAACAGGTGACATTTGCTGAGGTCCTCGGGGGGAAACCCGACATCGCGGAGGAGGTCTTCTCACGGAGTGCAGCCAGCTCTGGTTGCACTTTTATTTGCTTGTTAAATATTTTATTTGGCTCTCCTGATTTGGTTTTACGGTGGCTTTAACGGGCTCACATTGTTTTCCAGCTGTCTCTGCACATGTGCAGGGCAGAGGGAGGGCCAGCAGGAATCCGTGGGGGGCACAAGGCAGCCTGCGGCCGCCCAGGAGCTGGGAGGGAGAAGGGATGGTGCAAGGCTGGGGATGCAAGAGGAGCACTGGCAGCCTGTGCTGCCTCCCAGGGTGCTCCTGGAGACCTACAGCTCAGGGCCAGATGGAAGGATTGTATTTGTATCCATACAACCAGTCTCAAAGCATTTGCCTTCCCTGAATTTGCCCACTGGTGCTTTGACTCTGTTTCCAGTGCTGGCAGCGATTTGCTCTGCAGGTTTGTGGCCGCGCAAGGACGGTGGCCGCGCTCCCATCCGCACGTGCTGCCTGTTCCCGGGCTGGGGCGCGGGGGACAGGTGTTTTCCAGGCCACATGTCCATGCTGGGTGACAGTGGAGGCCGTCTGGCATCCCCTCCTCCTGGGAGCATCTCTGGAGCTGCGGCTGAGGCTCCCCGGGGAGAGGCTGAGTGTGCGTGGGGGGAGTGTGACTGCAAGGGCGGGGTGGGCATGGAAACGCCAAATATTTGAATGGGAGTGAAGTCATCCCGGGTAATGTGGCGGGTAAAAATAGACACGGGGAGTAGGAAAGAAAATGCTACCGTTGCTGGACTGGCGCGTGGGAAAGCACAGCTGGGCGGTGTCCTGCTTCCAGCTGGGACAGGGTTAATATTCTTCTTAATACAGAGACTGGGGGGTTTGTGCCCACGTCCCACAGGGCTGCAGGGTCCTGGGGGCTGCAGCACAGTGGCTCCTGTTTCCTGCAGCGTGGCTGACGTGCACGGTGTGAGCAGCCCCTCTTGGATGCAGCTGCCCCCGGTTCCCACAGCCTGGCCTCCCCCGGGGCTTTAGCGGGTGCTGGGCAGTGGCTCACGCCTCTCTCGTGTCCCCTGCAGCTGAGAAGGTGTCTTCCCTGGGCAAGGACTGGCACAAGTTCTGCCTGAAGTGTGAGCGCTGCAACAAGACCCTGACCCCGGGCGGGCACGCTGAGGTAAGAGCGGGCAGGGTGGGAGCCGTGCCGGCACTCAGGGGGGCCCGGTGGGATGAAAATCCCAAAGCCAGGGCTGGGGCAGATATCTGATGCCATGTGGAGGCGTTGTCCCTGCGGCACGCGAGCCCAGGAGAACGCACCGTGGCTTCAAACGCTGCTGCTGCAACTCGGGCTGCTCTTGTTTGTGCACAGCCCTGGGCAAGCCACAGAGTGGTGCTGGCACTACGTGTGGTGACCCTACTGTGTCACCCTGGGCTCCCAGGCAGCTGTGGTGGGGCTTGGCGTGCCCCAGTAAGCACTTGAAGCTCCATGCACTGCCCAGACTTGTCTGGGCAATGCCCAGGCTTTGGAGAGAGGTGTGCGTGCGCTGAGAGCCTGCACTGACCTGTGGTTAAAACCACCGAGAACGGGGAATGCCTGGGTTGGCACGGCAACGAGAGCTCGGCACCGCTGCTCTCCGTGCCTCGGAGCTTTTGCTGGAGTGCGGTGCCACTGCCACTCCCCTGCCCTTGGGAGTGTGAAGGCGCCGTGCTGCTGCTTGCAGCTGCTCAGCCTTAGGGGCAGCTGCGTTTCTGCCGTGCGGCGTCCCTGCGTGACACGCGGTGCCCTGGGTTTGCACAGCACCTGTCGTTCCACACTGTCACCAGCTCCTTAGCTTGGCTCTTGCCGGCAGCACAGCTGGGGACCAGCAGGGACAGCCGTGCTGGTGGCCCCCAGCCCGTGGGGAAGTGGGGCTTGTCCTGCCAGCGAGGTGGATCTGTGCTCCAGACCGGGTTAAGCCCAGAAGTTTTGCTGCTTCTCCATATAAGGCTGGATTCTGTTCCCACAGGGGATGGCGGCCAAGCCCCACTGACACTGCCGACAGCAGATTTGGCCCTTCCCTGCTTTTTCTCCCTCCTTTTGAGGAGGCTAGGTTGGAAAGGTGTCGCGGGGAGACCAGTTAAATGTTTACCCTCCCCTCTGGCCTGGCAACGCTGTGAGCACGCTCATATTTATGCCTTGCAATATTTTGCAGCTCCCTGTGGCCAGCCCAGAGCCTTTTCCCTCCCTCCCTCAGCCTCACCTCCGGCTGTCCCGGCCCTCGCTTTTGGCACGGCACCTCTGCTCAGCTGCCACCCTGCCTGCCCTTCGTGAGCAAGGAGGGAGTGCTTGCCTTGCAGCAGAGGGATGGAGGGCAGGAGCACGGGGCAGGAGCAGGGCTGAGGTGCTGAGCGGGGCCGAGCAGACGGTGGGGTGGGATCCTGCCTGAGCACGGGCTCCCAGTGGGTTTTCTACCCAGGGCAGTGCGTGTGGCAGCCCTGCTGGGCCCCTGCTCCAGCCACAAACACTCTTTCTTTTCTCTTGGACTGGGTTCCAGCTGGCCCATGAGAAACGGGGAGTTCTGGGGCTTATCGCCTGCCTCCTGCCTTCCTGTGATAATCACCCCAGACGATAGTGGGGTCGATAGCAGCGGGGCTGGGACCAGAGCCCGTGCGGGGCCTCTGATCTTGGGCCAAGGTGAGGGAAAGGCAAAGCTGAGCTCCCACGGTGCTCTGAGCACTGAGAGTGGCCTGGCTGTGCAGAGCATGCTGAGGGGCGAGGCCATGCCTTGCTGGCCGTGGCCACTGGTGCTCCAGCCCCAGGGCACGGACCTGTGCACAACAGCCTGAGTGCAAGCCCCGAGTGCTCAGGCTGGGTTAGGCTGGTGCTGCAGACCCAAAACTGGGTGCATTTTAGGGTGCTGGCGTGGCCATGGTGGTCTCTGAGCACCAGAGGATGAAGGTGCTCCTGAGGGAACCGTGGCCACCGCTCAGCATCCTAACACTGCCCTCTCTCCCCAGCACGATGGGAAGCCCTTCTGCCACAAGCCCTGTTACGCCACGCTGTTCGGCCCCAAAGGTACGTGCGTGTCCCCGCTGCCTGTGGTGCTGTGCTTGGGGCTGCAGGAGGGGCCAGGTCCCCTCATCCTCACTGGTGGCCCCAGCAACATCCTAGAGGCCAGGCTAGCATGGGCTGAGCATCAAGCCAACAAACTGCAGTCCCAGGCCTGCTGTCTGCTTGTGCAGGGGGAGAGAAGAGCTGCTGGAGGGAAGGACGGAGGGAGGGAGGGAGGAAGGAATCTATTCTGACAGCTGCCCTTTTTTTTTTTTTTTTTTTTAACATTTAAAAAAACAAATTCCCATTCAAACAGAAGGTGGAGTTAGTCTCCTATCCCCGATGTGGCTGGAGAAAGCTTGGGTCAGGAGAAAGCAAGCCAGGGCTGAAGTGCAGCTGTGGTCCCTGACTCAGCAGGGCTGGGGGAGGAGGCACAGGGGGCTGGGGGGACAATGGAGACCCCGAGGGCTCCCAGGCCACCGCAGCCTCTCTGTGTCCCTCTGCAGGGGTGAACATCGGTGGGGCCGGCTCCTACATCTACGACAAGCCGCAGATCGAGGGGCAGACTGCTCCAGGACCCATCGAGCACCCGGTGAAGGTGGAGGAGAGGAAGGTGAATGCTGCACCTCCCAAGGGACCCAGCAAAGGTGAGGGGCAGGACAGGCAGCCTGGCCCTTTGCCCTGCTGGGCAGCCAGTGCAGAGCCACTGTGTTTGGTGACAGTGTGGGCTGCAGGGTTTGTGTGTGGGGTCCACCCCACCCCGGTGTGTCCTGGCTGAGATGTCCCCCCACTTCCCAGGCATGTGTCCTCTTCTGTGGCAGGCACATTCGTCTCTCTCTCAGGATTTTTTCATAGAGGAGCACACAGAGAAGAAAGAAAAAACAATTTCTATTTCTGCTCCTTGTTTTTCCCATGTGGAATGTGTTTGGAGAATTGTTTACCTGGGGTGATTGCTTGATTGGATTCTGGTGAGGATTGTTTGAGCCTGGTGGCCAATCAGACCCACCTGTGGCTGGGCTCTCGCAAGAGGGTCACGAGTTGTGAGTGAGTTAGATATGGTAGTTAAAAAAAGTAGGTTTGTAGTTTTAGTATCTCCTTTAAATAGTACATTAATGTATTATAGCATAGTTACAATAAGGAAATCATTCAGCCTTCTGAACTGGAGCCAGACATCAGCATTTCTTCCCACTGGGTTCACCTGCATTTACAATACTCTTCTCTTCCAGCCTCCAGTGTCACCACCTTCACCGGGGAGCCCAACATGTGCCCGCGCTGTGGCAAGAGGGTCTACTTTGGTAAGGTGGCAAGAGGGCAGCGTGTGCTTACCTCAGGGTGGCATGGCCCTGCAAGGCGGCATGAGCCCGTGGGGCTGGGCTCTGTGCAGGAACCCTGGGGCACGCAGAGAGGCTGGGAGCGGGGTTTGGATCCAAGAGGGGGGTGTGGGTACAGAGGGATGTGCCTGAGGGGCCTTCAGGGATGGGTCCTCTTGGATATACTGGTGGGAGAAGGGCTTTACCTGCTTTGTATCCCCTGCTGTGTCACCTCCCATGTGGTAATAGCTGTCCTCAGCCATCCTCTGTCGCCTTCCAGGCAGCAGAGGGGTGGGAGGGATGTGGGAGGCTGAGGGCTCTGCTGGGATTTTGTGATACCCCCATGGGGAATGCTCCCCCTCAGCGTATTGCAGGGGGCTGGTGTGACCCTCCCTCCTTGTCCCACTCCAGCTGAGAAGGTGACTTCACTGGGGAAGGACTGGCACCGTCCCTGCCTACGCTGTGAGCGCTGCAGCAAGACGCTGACCCCGGGGGGGCACGCTGAGGTAAGGGGGTACCAGCCTCAGAGCCCCAGCCTGCACACCTGGGGATGCCAGTGGGGCATGACTGAGATGTCCCAGGCCATCCTGATGGCACCCACCGCCTTTGCTGGAGGGCAGGGCTGGGAGGAGCAGCCCCTCAGCCTGAGGAAGTGCTGGGCTTGCTGAGGTGTCTGCAGGGGAAGAGCAAGAGAGGTGTCCAGCCAGGTGGACACGCCCTGGGGACCGGATTTGGCCTGGCCCCCAGCCCAGGTGACAGGTTTTTCTCTCTGCCCCGCACAGCACGATGGACAGCCGTACTGCCACAAGCCCTGCTACGGGATCCTCTTCGGGCCAAAGGGTGAGTGAGAGCCTGGGAGCACAAGGGAGGGACCCAGACCCAGGGCACGTGCCCCGTGTGGGCTGCCACTGTCGATGCTCATGCCACCACCCAGAGGGGACACCTCCCTGGAGCATGCCAGCTTCCCGCCCGTGTCCTCACCCTCCCGTTTCTTGTGCAGGTGTCAACACCGGAGCTGTGGGAAGCTACATCTATGACAAAGACCCTGAGGTGAAGAACCAGCCCTAGGCAGCGTCCCTGCCCGCCTGCCCGCACGCTCTGTGCCCCTCCTGTACTAACCTCCTGCTCCCAGCCCGGGCAGAGCTTCACCGGGCTGGCCACAGAGCTGTGCCCTCTCTGCTGTCTCTACTCCGGGCGGGACAGCTCTGCCCCTGGGTTATTATCATGGTCTCTAATATAAGCTTCAGTGTTTTAAGGCTAAGGTAGAAGGTATCTCTGGTGGTTCCCAATGCGCTCTGCCCTCCCCAGCCCTCCCGCCAGCCCCCCGAGCGTGGCAGGCAGCGGGGCAGGTGTGGGCAAGGGATGGCAGGTGGCACGCAAAGGGCTGAGGATGGAGGAAGGTGGTGGCATGAATCCCACCGTGGGAGGGTGCTCCAGGCTGTCCCTCAGTGCTTGGGGCTGGGGTGAGGGTGTGCAGCCCTCTTCCTCACCAGCTGCTGGAGATGTGTGACACCTGGCAGCACTGCCCTTCTCCTGGCCCTTCCCAGGCTCCATGCCCTGGCTCTCACTGTCCCTGGGTCCCACAGCTGGCCCTGTCCACTGTCAGGTCTGGCAGCTCCCTACATCCCTGTCTTTGAATCCCTGTAGGTGCACCCAGGCAGGTGCCCCAGCCCACCCTGCGGGCTGGTTTAGGTTGGTGCCCCCCAGCCTGATCCCCCTGGAGGCACAGCCTGCAAAGGCTGCAGCCCTTGTGGAGGGGGCTCTCCTCTCCCCACCTTTGGAGGACAGAGCGCATTGGGCTGCTGGCCTGGGCAGCAGGACCCCCCCCCTCCTGCTTCCCAGAGCCAGAGGTTTCTCATTGTTGTTGTTTATTTATAAGCAGTTGTAAATGTGCTCCTCGCTTTGGAGAATGACACGTGCCCCCCTCTCACCCGCGCACGCCCGGCCCTGCTGCTGCCCAGGAGAGCAGGGAGAGGGCTGGGGCAGGACCCGCCGGGGCAGCGAGCCCTGGGTGCCAGCACCCCGCTCTCTTCAGGCTCCCTGTGCTGCTGCAGGGCTGACTTTTGTTATTTGCTGACAATAAAGGTTTTGAGAGATGCGCTGTGCAGCTCAGCTCCGCGTGGAGGTGGGGGAAGCTGTGCACACCACACAACATCCCTCGGGTCCCACGACAAGGTGGGCCCCTGCTGCTGGGGCCGGCCTGAGCAGCTCCAGCTGAGCCCGAGCTCCTCCCGAGGAGCTGTTCCCTGCACAACGGGCGTGTAGGAAGCTGTGCTGGCCCTGCAGACGGGATGGGGTGGGGTGGGATGGGTCCTTCCCAGCTTTGGGGAGTGGGAAACTTGGGGAAAGAAGTTAAAGAGCAGGTGCCATTGCTCCCCCCAGCCCGGGCGTGCTGAACAGGCACAGTGCCTGAGTGGGGCTGCCATTGGGAAAGCTCGGCCTGGCAGCAGCAGGGCAGGAATGCAGGGTGGGGGCATTGGCCAGCCCCCGGGGGCTGCCCTGTCCCCAGGCAGATCGCAGCCCTGCTGCCAGGCCTGGTTTTAGACATCCAGCTATTCCCCCTCGGAGCTGGGCGTCTGGAGAGTGAGGCACGGAGCTGCCAAGCCAAACACCGGCTCTGGGAACTGCTGCTCGGGCTCGTCCCTTCTGTCACGTTCTTGCAAGAACCCCGTTGGGCTGCCTGCTGGCCGTGCCCCCCCCCGGGGACCCGGGCATCCCGGTGGCCCTGTCTGCTGGGGAAAGCAGAGCCCTGCTGGCCCCCGCGATGGCTGAGCCCAGCCCCAGCCCCGCAGCTGCTCCGTTGCCGTGCAGGAGGGGTTGGTTGCCAGCCACAGCCAGGGCACGGCTGGGAAATGCTGCGGGAAGGCAGAGAGCAGCGGCTTTTCCCTCCTGGCAGCAATCCCAGCGGCACGAAGCCTTTTCCCAGGCACAGAGGGCCCGGCAGCGCAGCTCCCGGCTCGGGGAACGGGCTCAGTGTGTTCGTGTTTTGCTGGGGTTTCCATGGAGACTTGACCCCGCGGATGCTTTAGGGACAGGGCTGCGGTGTAAATCAGAGCGGTGTCGCTCTGCCGGCTCCTCTCCTGACCCGCAGCTGGGCCCTCTCAGCCAGAATTTGCCGAGTTTGCCCCGTGCGGCAGCAGCCGTGCTGAGCTGGGGGTGCCCATGGCTCATCCGGGGCCCAGCAGAGCTGCCAGCAGCGCCCTCGGCACGCAGCCATCTCCCCTTGCAACTCTTATTTCCCATCATTAATTAACGAGCTCAATACGCCAGCCTCTCTGCTAGCCGGTGGCAATCCCTGCACAGGGAGCTCCCCTGATGGCCTGCACAGGCTGATTCTCCTTCCCAGCACCGACCTGGCCCCATGCCGTGCACCAGCCAGGCTCAGCAATGGCAGCAGGATCCCACCATGGGCTGGCTTCCCCCCGCCCTGATTCCTTTCTCTTTCTTTCTTTCTTTTTTTTTTTTTTTTAATCCTTACATTTTCATGTCCCCATGAGAGTTTTGCTGAAGGAATGCAATGCAATCAAAAATAGACAAAATTCAGCTCTGCTGCACAAGGGAGTGCTGGGAAGCCATCAAATATCACAGCTATGTCCTGCTGCGCAAGGGGCACGACCTGGCTGCTCAGGCTCTGGGTGGGCAGTGTCCCCTCACCCCCAGGTAGGTGGAGGGACTGGGTGCCTCTTGTGACACAAAGCGTCTCCAGGTACAGCAGGCTGGGGACCCGGTCCCCACGTACAGGGTGGGCGTTAAGAGCAGGAACCTGAAGGCTCTAGGAGGGTTTAGGGGTCCTATATGGGATTATCTGTGTGTGCTGAGGGGCCAGGGCTGTCCCTGTGCTCATGGGTCAGTGTGGGGACCGGGGCACAGACACAGCAGAGTGGCACTTTGCTCAAGCAGGGAAGGCAGCTCTGGCCTCTAATCCTTGGTGCATTTTTGTATTTATTTTTGGGAGGCCTACGTGAGCTGAAAGTGCTCCTTTGCTTGAGGCTTGAAAAACATCCTTCCCCTCAGGGATGTCAAATACTTTAATTTTTTTTCAGCTTGGACTTGCTAGTGGGATAAAAAAGTCAGAGGGCCTTGGTGATTACAGACAAGCTCTCCAGGGTACAGATGAAAATAGAGAACAAAGTGGATGCAGCTTTGCTTGGAAATCCCCCAAGCCCTGTGAATTTGTCCTGGGACATTTCACTTGCTGGCTCCCAGGTTTCCTGGGAGCCAGCAGAGCTGTTCAAACTATTCTGAGCACAGTCTGGGTGATGGGTGCCAGCCTCGGTGTCCCCAGGCTGTGGGAGGGCCAGGATTGTCACCTAGTGGTGCTTCTCAACACAAGGCTGAGGGTGCCTGTGCTGCCAGAAACGAGGCTGCACAGCTTGTGCCATCCTTCGTGGCCCAGAAGAGGGATGAAGAGCAGCACAAAGGCTGCTCCTAGAGAGGCACAGCATGCTGCCCACACGGGAAACACCAGGAAAGGAGCTGGTAGGGGTAGGAATGATGAAGGCAGCCCTGGGTACATCTGAGCCAGTCCGTGCAGGGAAGGGAGATGCACACCCCAACCACCACGGTGTGGAGGGGTCCTGAAACGCAGGGAAATGGCAGGACAGCATGGCTCTGGGACACTGGGGGCCAGAGCAGCACAGCTGGGCAGGGGAGCCAGACAGATTTAAAGCATTTGCTGGGAAGTCAATAAACAGGAGCCAAAAGGGATGAAGTGCTGGAAGATGTGATTTAAGATGGGATATTGAAAGTGACCCAGTAAGCACAGCTTGTTTCCACACGGGCCAAGAGCTGGCTCAGCTACTCCCTGGAGTCAGCAGAGGGGCTCTCCTGGCCTGGCTGAGCTTTGGCTCGGTCCCAGTGGGAGGTTAAAGAACTGGGTGTAAATGCTGGAGAGGGTGTAGGGGGGCAGGCAGGGATGAAGAAGAAGGAATGGCACAAAACCAAGCAGAGGAGAAGGACTTGGGCTGTAAATCTCCCTGCCAGTGCAGTGCCCTGGAGTGTCACTCAGGGAGAGCTGCTGGTGCAGGCTCTGGCTGTGACACTGGTGAGGATGGTGCTGGCTCCCCCTCATCAGTGTTGCTGCCTGGGGCCATCCACGAGGGAACAGCCCAGGATGCAGGCCGAGCTCTGCATCAGCCTTCAGGTTTTCAGGTAGGGTGAGCAGCTGGGAACCATCCCCGGGAGCTCAGAGGGCTCCTGGAGTGTCCTGGGGCAGACTGCTGTGAGAGGAATACCTGTGCTGAGGGATGGAGGAGTGCAGGCTGCTAATGGCCGTGCAAACCTGTGACTCCTCCTCTCTCCTGCTCTGCCCTGGCCCTCTGTCCTGCCCGGGGATGTCAGAACACAGTGGTTACATCCTTCTCATCTTCCTGCTCCACTGCCACGGCATGACCACGCTGAGCTGCGTGCTCACAGAGAGAGCAAACACTTCTGCACCCCTTTGCCTCACCTCCAGTGAATTTTTAACCAAGAATAAAAGGTGTGGTGTCAACAGCCTGGAGCCAGCCCAGGGCAAACAGTGCTGCCAGGGAGGCTGGGGAGGTGATCCCTGGCACAGATCCCCTGCGAGTAGCCCCTGAGTAGTGTCCACAGTCCCTGCCAGCCCCAGCACCCATGTGCAGGCAGAGACAACCCCTCCTGGACACTGGGCAGCTTTCCCAAGCAGCAGACTCTGCTTCCTTGACAATCCTGGCCCCATTTGATAACCACAATAGAAACAGCCAGGGCATGCCAGGAAAATGTACCAAATCCTCCCCCAGCAGGATTTAGCCAGGAGGTTTCCTTGGGCTGCCACTAATGGAAACTTGCAGAAAAGAGCAGATGGCAGTGGGGACGTTGGCCAGACTGTACTGAGGGAGACTGGGGGAGCCTGGGTGGAATTGGAGGAAATTTTCCACATCTTGGCAGGGTTGGAAAGGCGGACAAGGGCTGCCACACCCCTTTGTCCCAGGGATGGAAGCCGCACCATGTCCCTGTTGTCCCCACGTGGGCAGCCCTGTGTGCTCCATCCGCACTGAGCCGGGAGCTGGCCTGTGGCTCCGTGTTTGTTATTGCTCGTGCAGTGTAACATTAACCCCGTGATGATAATTCACACCCTGCCTCTGAGGGTGAAAGCTGACCTGACAAGGGGCTGTGGGGGCAGCCAGCTGCCTGAACCGGCCGGGAAGCGTTTTTACAGTTTCAGCTGCAAGCAGACATGTGATTGCCCGTGCCCGAGGCAGGTCGGCTCTGCACTGTGTCCCCAAGGGCACTGAGCACAGATTTTAGTGTGGCAGCGAGCATATTTGGCAGGCTCAAACCATTTGGGGCATTACAGCACCAGTGGCAGTGTGCTGGTGGGTGTGCCACGAACCCGCAGAGTGCCCCCTTCCAAGCCCCTTCCCCAAGCCCCCCACCTCTGCAAGGCCTTTCCTGCTGCTGTCTTGCTCACAATTACTCCCAGCCAGCGGTCGCCTGTCAGCCTTATGAAGACGTATCCCAGAGGTTTTCCTTTGGGTGTAACTTGCCCTGACAGCCGCCTTCGTGCCGTTGTTTTCCTGTCTGTCTGGTAATGGGATTAGCCGTGTGCAAATCCGGAGTGATGGAAGGGGAGTGGGGGCAGAGCCAGCCAGCCCCTTTTGCAGGGCACACCGAGAGCTCTGCGGGCCTTTTGATGGGATCACGCGCCTGGCAGCTCCCCCCAGCTTCTGCTGGGCTTGTTTTAAGCCATCCTATAATTTTCTTGTCAAATTAGAGTTCCACGCTGGGTTGTGTGGCGCATACTTTACAACAAATAGTCTTGGCTGAGAGGGCCTTTGACTTGCACAAGTATGGGCTGAAACATGGCCAAGGGAGGGAGATTTTGCAGGACTCGCAGTTGTGAGAGTGCTGGGACAATGCTGGACCAGGCTGTCACTGGTGTATCTTCTCCCCTCTGTGCAAGGGTGCTGTGGGGCTGTGAGAACTGTGGAAGCCCCTACCCCACTCCAGCAAGGTGGGGCTGCAGGGGGAGCCTAGAGCTGCTGCCTGGGCAGATGGGCTGGTCTGCTACACGGAAATAGCTGGTTTTTTCTTGCTGTGTTAGCAAAACGAACCCAAATCGGCTTATGTCACTGCCTTGCCTGCAAAAAGGGCAGTGTCTCTTCCAATTGTTACTGCAGTAGTCACCAGTGGCCGAGATGCTTGAGGGAGATACTTGGGCAGGCAACTCTGGCACACCCAGGAGCTCTTGACTCACAACTCTGCCCCAGGAGCCCAAGAAACTCTTGGGGACTGGAAGGACCTTGCACAAAATAGGGCACAGATGGAGCTGGGGAGCTGGTGCTGGCTCTTGCCAAGGGAGGGGATAGCCCTGGCCATAACAACACCACCCAAACAAACAATGAGACAGCCCAGGCTTTCCGAGGGCTGTTGCCGTGCCATCGGAGAGCGCTGGCGCCTGATGCTTCAGGATAGAGCCTCACCCACAGATTCCTATCAGAGGGCATTGACAGCTGAGGCATGCTCAGTCTAATGGTTAAATTAGCTGGAACAAGGTCTGCAGATAAGATAAAGCTGTGCTTTCCTGAAGAAGCTGCTCTCCTTGGCGCTGGCTGGGTTGTTTCCCTGTCAGGCTATGAACCTTGATTTGAAATGATGCTTTTGGGTGGGACCTGGCTGTGCTGAAAATACCACCCCTGCCCTTCTCCTGCTCCCCGGTGCTGTCTCTGCCCAGCACTGGAGCTGCCCACTGGATGACCTCGCCTGTATGCGTGGGCACAGCACCATGGGCAGCACCCCAGTGAGGAAGGATGAGCTGGCTGCTGCTCACTGCCACTCCAGGAAGGCTCCCACGCAGTCGGGTTTGTGTCCTGGGGAGACCCTGGATGGCAGAAGGAGCAGTGACCCGAAACGTCAGCCTGCTGCAGCGTTTCCAGCCAGCTCCCTCCAGCACAGTGGGACTGCTCCATTGCAGAGCGCTGATGGGTTTTGCACACCGGCATTCCAAGTGTTTATGGACTCGCTCCCTGTAAAATGGGCAAGAGGCTGTATCCCATGGGCTCTCGAGATGCTGCCGTGCTCCAGGAACACCTGTGGCCTTTCCTCCCTCCCTTCTGGGCCCCTCTGCCAGATGACTTTGCTGCACTGCCCCAGCCCTGTGCATGCCTGCTGATCAGGGGGACAGGAGCGGGGGCCCAGCCACGAGCAGGGCACAGGCACAGCTCCTATGGTGTGCAGGATCCAGGGCTGTGTCCCACGGCAGCTTTCCCAGTGAGATTGGCTTGCTGGGATTCATGTAGGTTTGCAGGGCACACATCACCATGCTTTGGCTCACTCCTGGTGAAGCAGGCTGGGTGTAGCCCAAGGTCCGTGGGTTCTGGTAACCCAGCAGAGCCAGCCAGGACAACCGAGGAGCCACGAGGGGCCAGCAGGCACACAGCCCCATGCAGGCAGGGTTGGCAGAGAGCACCATGTGGCTCGGTGCTGCCTTCTTTGTGAGAGTGGCCCATGTCCTGTGCCTGATCTCTTGAGTGAACAGAACAATCTCCGGAAAGTCCGTGGGGACACGGAGAGGAGGGGATGGCCAGGCCCTGCTCCAGCTGGGTCACTCGGTGTGCAGTGCCATGCAGAGGCACCTGCTGCCCCAGCCGGGGTGGGAGCATTCCTGACACAGGAGGAGCTGGGCCAAGTGGCCCATGGGGACTGGCCTCAGGGCTGGCCAGCTGGAGGAGGCTTGCAGGAGGGCAGTTTTCAGCTGCTGGCCCGCACAAAACCTGCCTTAAAAGGGATTGCAGCTGAAGACATCTGTCTGAGCCAGGCAGTGGCCCCAAAGCAGCCTGGCACCACGTAGGAGGGG
Source organism: Vidua macroura (assembly GCF_024509145.1). Classification (NCBI taxonomy): domain Eukaryota; kingdom Metazoa; phylum Chordata; class Aves; order Passeriformes; family Viduidae; genus Vidua; species Vidua macroura. The sequence continues at coordinate 936,505 of NC_071579.1, read as the reverse complement.
AAGCAGGGCCACCAGAGGGGGGACAGGACATGTCTTGTCCCCTGTATTTCACCAGGGTGCCAGCTGCACCCCTCGTGGTGTGGGGAAGGGTCCTGGCCTGGGTTACCCAGCTGGGTGCTCACCGAGTGCCATGTCTGGGTATAGGGGCACGTGATGCGGCTGAAATACAGGTGCCTGCACGTACTGGTGCCTCGGGGCAGGGAGAACAGGGGGGAGGCAGGGTGGAGGCCCTTGCAGGACACTCTGCCTCCCCTCCCATACTGCAAGACACTGTCTCAGCATCTCAGCATGACTCACGCCTCAGCCGGGAGCTGCTCCCGGTGACATCCTGCCGGTGTGGGCGCTGCCTACCCTGCTGAGCCCAGAGCTGCCCTTGGAGCAGGACGGTGCTCCCCAGCCTGCAGTGGGGCTGCCAACGGTGGGATGAAAGACCGGGACCACTGGCAGCAGCAGGGAGCATCAGCAGGGGGATTGTGCTGGAAGGGAGGCTGCTGGAGCCAGGCTGGCTGGTAAAGCAGTCCGGGCTGAACATGAACTTCGCCTCTGGGCACAGCTTGCCACCTCTCCTCCTGCACCCACGGGTGGGATCCTCTGTCAGCAGGGCCCTGTTTGTGTCGGCGAGGGATGCCTCACATTTCGGGAGGCAGTCACAGGCGTCCTGGCGCTGGGTTTCACAAGCCCTCATGACCTTTCCAGCACAGCAACGTGCCCTGGGGAGGATTGTTTCACACAAAACAGACCTTTGGATAGGCTTTTCATTTCCTTCACAGCCAAGCACAAAAGGAACAACAAGTCCTCCCTCCTAATAAAATGACAAAGTCAGTGACACAGATGGGCTGGCTCTCCACAGTGAGCGGAGCCGTGTGCCGCGCCCACGCCATTCCCAACGTCCTGCAAGAGCGGGGTTACAGTCCTGAAGCTCCCGCCAGCTTCACCCCGCACCCCAAAATTCCCCATGGGCAGGACACCCTGCCTGAGGCTCGACTTTTACACTCCCTTGGGAGAAAAGCGAATCTGCGCTCGGAGGGGGCGAGCCCAGGTGGGCAGTGCCCCACGAATCATTCCCTATCTGGGAGCGGGGTCAATTGACAGATGCCAGCCGCAGCTCCCGCTCGGAGCGGGGCTCTCGGCCACCCCCCCAGCACACGTGTGGGCAGGGGCCGGGCTGCAGCGGGGACAGGGCACAGTGTGGGGGGCAGTGGCACGCCAGGGGCGTGGGGCTGCGCGCTGCAAAGGGCGCAAGACGTGCAGCTGGAGGGACTGCAGGGGCAAGGGGTGCGGGAGGGGACGCAGGACCCCGTCTCGGGAGCCCTCGCAGGGCCGTGCCCGGGCTGTCCCCTCCAGCTGCGGGCGGGGTGCACATCTGGGCGGGGCGGAGCGCACATCTGGGCGGCGCTGGCGGGGCGGGGCGGGCGAGCAGTGACTTCGGCGGGGCCGGCTTGGAGCATCCCACAGCCGGGTGCGAGCGGAGTCCCGAGCCCAGCCGAGCCGACAACCATGCCCAAGTGTCCCCGCTGCCAGAAGGAGGTCTACTTCGGTAAGGGCTTCCTGCCCCGCCCCAGCCGCCCCCACCTCGGGGCACCTGCCGGGCACCGATGCCGCACTGTGGGTCCTCTGGGCGCCCCGGCTTCTGGCGCCCATGCTGCGCACCCCATCTCTGCAAATTCCTGGGGTATCCCAGAATTGCTCGGCCCTGTGGGTTCCCGGGATGCCCCGGGTGGGGGATCCTGTAGATCCACCCCCAAGGAGATGCCTAGCTGCGGAGCGCGGGCTGCGCTGGGTGCTTCCAGAGCAGCAAGGCAGCCCAGCCTCACTTCCTTCCCGGCACAGCCCGCAGCCCTGAGCCGCTCTGGAGCCCAAAGGCCCAGCTGGTAAAGCTCGCTGCTCTGAAAGCCTGGGCAGGTGAAGCAAGCACCTTCCCAATGGCAAATCCTGCCCTCGGGCAAGTGCCTGGGTCAGTGGGTCGCCCACACGTTGTGCTGTGTGGTTCAGCACAGCAGGATGACACCTCTGGGTGCTATTTTTAAGCTGCTGTTGCAAGGTAGGTGTGAGCCTTGTTGGGCTGCTGTCTGCTGCTGGGTTTCCAGCAGATGTCTTCCCTCCACACTGGGGCCCCAAAGCTCCTGCCCCTTCTGGGGCCACAGACCCGCTGTCCTGTCTGAGAGTATTTGTGGGGTTTGAGCTTCTCACTTTGCTATCAGCTTTTGGAACGGGCAGCATCCTCTGCCAGACCTCTCCGCTTGCCTGGCATAGCTGAACTCGAGGAGGTTTGCTGGGAGCAGCTTAGAGACACTCCCTGCTTTCTGATTTCCTCAAGATGAGGGATCTGGAACCCAGGTGCCATCACTGACCTCTTTCTCTCCTTTATTTCTGCTCCGCTTGTGCCTGTGCCCCATCTATTTGTGCTCAGCCAAGGAGCTGGAGGCTCAAACACAGGAGCTGCTCTCTGTGCCTGTCAACAATGCCCACCCTGGGGAGCTGTGCTGGGGCTGGCACGGGCGCTGCCCAGAGAGCTGCTGGGGCTGTGTTTCCTGTGGTTGGGGAACGTTGCCTAGCCTTGAACTCACTGCTTGCAGCCCGGCTTTGGGACGGAGGTTTTGGCACAAGAGAGTTTGTGGCTCCCTCCTGTGACTCAGGCTCCTGGCGTGCCTCATTTACCTGTGTGGCTTGATATCGGGAGGCACCAAGGTGCTGGTGGCAATGTGTGTGCCTTTCCCTGTGGGTCTGGGTCAGTCCTGGTCGGGGCGAGCTGGGTTTGCCGTGCCGCAGGCGCGGCCATGGAGGAGCTGGGCCGGCACCATTTGTCCAAGGAGGGGGTGGACTTTGCACTTAGCACGCTCGCACTTATTACAAAATGTCTCTGTTGATTCAGAGGCTGAGCAGGGTTCAAAAGCTGCCGGAGGACCAAGCTGGATGCATGGTTTCTGTGCCTGCAGATCATCCAGAGCGCTGGCAGAGGAGGCAGAGCAATCCTGGCTCTGGGGCTCCCTGAGGCTTTTGGAGCCTGGCGGTCCTGCTTGGGCGTGCCTCAGGCTGCTCTGGGCTGAATCGTGTCTGTAGAGAGCAAGGGTGGGGAGGAGGTGATGCTGAGAGGGCCAGGGATGGGGTTTACAGGAATTTTGCCTTCATGGCTGAGTGCTGTAGCACTCAGAGCCTTAGCAGAGTTGCTGCCCAAGTGTTGGTGCAGATGCGTGTGCAAGAGGTGGGGAGGCTGTGCTCCTTGCAGAAAGCCTGTGACAGGAGGGTCCTGCCTTGGGCCAGGCTCGGGCTCCAAGGGGCACCCAGAGGGAGGACACTCTTGCTGCTGCCAGGCTGTGGGCACAGGAGGCCCTTTGTGCCACTGGGGAATGGCAGCAGGGCTGCCTTGTGACATTTGGGCACTGCCCCCGCTCCCACCTCTGCAGCCACCAGCTCGCTCCTTACGCAGGCTGTTGTGGGCATATTTGGGCTCCAAAGAGGTGCTTCAGACTGCCCAGGGCCCTCCAGGGCATGCACTACCCACACTGGCTTGGTCCCATTTGCAGGCATGGGGACAGTATTCAGACCTGGCTTTGACACAATTCCTGTGGACAGCTCTGTTTAATCACTTAATAAATTCCCAGGAGCTCGGCCGCCAATATGAAGAGCGCACACGCCTGCAGAAAATACCCTTCTCCCCTGCTGTACTCCAATTAAAAGGCCCCCTGTGCTCCCCCCTCTTTCCCTAAACATGTCCTGGCTCCCATGCTGTCCCTCCCATGGCTGCCTGGACCCCTGCCAGGCTCCAACCCTGCTCTAATTTGCCATGGTGCCAGCAGAATCCCAGCTGTGGCTGGAGGGGACTGGTTTGTGTTGGCAGGGCGTGGCAATGGCTTTGCCTCCCCAGTCCTTGCCAGCATCCCCTTTCACCCCTGCCAACTCTAGTGATTTCCTGGGGAGAAATTAATCCCCTTGCAGACTGATGTTGGAAGGAGGGAGGTCCTCAGGTCTTTGGAGGATGGGGTAGAAGTCAGTCCATCCTCATGGATGCAGCCGTGTTCACCCTGGGCGTGGCACCACTGCTGCAGATGCACGTTCCTGGATGTGCATGGCATTGCGTGTGCACACTTGGGTTTGAACACAGTGCCCTCTGTCCTCGACCGACAGACTTGAGAAAATGCCCAAAAATGTGCTCCCTAGGGTTGTCGGCAAGGCAGCCAATCTGCCAAAACGCGCTTGTGCCTGTTCAGTGCCTCAGCTCACCCACCTCCTTTCCATGACAGCCGAGAAGGTGACTTCTCTGGGGAAGGACTGGCACCGGCCCTGCTTGAGATGTGAGAAGTGTAACAAGACCCTGACGTCTGGAGGCCATGCAGAGGTGAGGTTTGCTGCCCAGCAGGCCTGGGTTTGCTGCACCTGAGGGCTGGCACAAGCAGAGGTGGGGCTGATGCTCTTTCTCTCTCCCTGCAGCACGATGGCAAACCCTACTGCAACCACCCCTGCTACGCTGCCTTGTTCGGGCCCAAAGGTGGGTGCCTGTGGCGGGGTTGTGGAGGGAGTGAGGGGGCTCGGGGCTCCTGTCTCCTGGCGAGCTCCAGCCCTCGGTGTGCTCACCATCCCATGGCAGCGCTGACCCCGCTCCATCTCTTCCAGGGTTCGGCCGGGGAGGAGCTGAGAGCCACACGTTCAAATAAGCCTCAGGTTGGTCCTTCCCTCTGAGCTCCCCTCCTGTCTCTGGCTCCACGGGCTGGCTGGGGCTGTTCTCCCTCAGGCCAGTGGGGAAGGCAGGCCTGCCACAGCGTCCCTCTGGGCTGGCTGTGACTCCCAGCCCTTACACCAGGGCTCAGGAGCTGGGTGCCAGCTGCTCCTCTCCACCAGCCCCAGCTGACAGCACCCCCTTAGCTCCAGCACCAGGTCCTCTGTGACCATTGGCAAAGCCAGGATCTGTCCAGGAGCACTGTTGTCCCTGGGATACCTCTGCTCCCAGCCCAGCCTGACTTCATCCACTCCTCTCTTCCATCCCTCTCCAGGTCTGACGTCCAGGGTTCCCAGCACAACCTGAAGACAGAACAAACACGCCGCAACAGACATGCATTTTTGTTTTTAATTCACCCTGTACTAGACTAGCACATTCAAAGCAATAAGTAACCAAGGCTGGGCTGGTGTGGAGAGAGGCTCTGCTCCAGATGGAGTGCAGCCAGGGTGGGGACCTTGCGTTGCCCTGCTGGGTAGGAAATTTGGCTGATACTGCTGCAGGCTGCCTGGAGAGGAGACCGCGCCCTTCCAGCCAAAACCTAGCTCTGCTTCAGGCATCCAGCTCTCGTGGCCGGACCCACAGTTGTATTCTCAGTCTTTAATAAATGAAAAGATGCTTCCCTCCTGTAGCAGCTGTGCTCTCTGTAACAGGAGTCCCACGGGACCTGCTTGTGAAGTGCTTGCCACCTGCTTGATGCCCCTGCGGCCTTTGGGTTGAGCCCCACACTGTGTGATGGCCCTGTGTGCCCTCAGCTGGGCCAGAGAGGTGTCTTGCTGGGAGGGGATGCTGTCACATCAGGACAACCTGGTATTTGCTGCTTTTGATCTGAGCAGCCACCTGAAAAGGCCAAGGGAAGCGGGAGGTTGCTGCCGAGGCAGAGCCAGCCTCCCCCGGCAGGGACAGCAGAGCTGTGGTGTTAGAAAGCAAGAGCTGGCTCGAGAGCTTTGCTCTTTTGTGTTTCAACATTTTTGCCCTACTGCAAACACAGCACTGACAGATGTCAAAGATGTTAACTTGAGGAATGCTTCTAAAATGGTTTCTTAACCATGTCTTTCCCTAACCTGAACCACTCCATTTACATATTCAGAGATACCTCATCACCCACTAGGATATTTTTGTCTACAGTTTATGAATGCATTTCCTTAGAGGCTGCTCTGCATTTCACTGTCACATCAGCCTTCCTGGGACTTGGCCAAAACCCTCAGGGGTCAGAGAAACATGTCCAGTGTCAAAATCCTTGGTGTCAGAAGCAGACTGATCTGATAAGCATCTTAAAACTTCCAATTAAAACTTGCTTGATGCTGCAAGGCGCTGCCTCGCCTCCCACCCCGAGAGCACAACAAACACAGGCGTCTGTGTCAAAGGCAAACTCTGGCTATTGCTGCTCGGCTGTCATCAGACTTGCCAGCCAGCCAGGGCTCGTAGGGACCTCCTGCTCCCACTGCTGCCTTTGCCAGCAGCCTCCCGGGGTTGCCAGCACCCATGGACCTGTGGCTCCCGGCCATCCACACCCTGTCCCTCTCTGCCAGCCTGCCTCTGGGGCACTGGGACACGGCTTTTCCCTGCCAGCTGAGCTTCAAAGCACACTAGTGATAGAATCTCAGCAGCCTCACCCGTGCCACTGAGATAGTGTTTTCCCTCAGGCATTTAAAGTAATGGCAAACACAAGCCTTGTCATCCTCGGGATTTGTGTGTCCAGCTGGGAAAAGGACCTGTGGGTTTGGCTCAGGGTCCTTCCCACTGAAGTTTCAGAAGCAGTATTCCAAGTACAAGGGGCCAGGCCAGCAGGGATAAGGGAAGGAACCAGAGAAAGGTATGGAAAAGCAGGGGCTGCACGGGGGGGAGGCTGGTGTGATCCAGCCCTTTTCACTGGCAGGGGCTGAAGCTGGGGCAGGAGGCAGTGTTCTGCTGTGTTCTGCTGTTTGCTGTGTGCTGCTGTTTGCACTGTGGCTCCCTTTTGCTTCCATCCCTGGCCATGGATTTGCAGTGTACTTGTGGTGGCTGGGGGCATCTCTCCCTGTCCTGGGTGCACGTGGGGATGCAGGAACTGAGCTGTGCCAGGCCTGTGCAGCTGCAGCTAAGCCTGATCCTGCAGGCGCCTCACTCTGTGCTGCAGAGGGGAATATATGTGTGCATTAAAAACCAGGGATCCCTCAAGCATGGGCTGGGGACGAGCCCCTTGGTATTTATTGCCAAAATCTGCTTCTTAGAGTCCTGTTTTTCTGCTTGCCCCGCAGTAAGAGCTCCCACTGAGATGGCTTTTAGCCCCAGGACTTTCTTCTGGGATCTTCTTCTCCAAGAGCCGTGCTTGTACAAGCCACACTCTCTGCCTGATCCAGCCTTGATGCTGTGAGGTTGGGCAGTTCAGGCACAGGTCACAGGTCCGCAAGGAGCCTTGGTCAAAGAAAACATATGATACATTGATTTTTTAAGAAACTCGCTTTGGTCTTTGGAGAGGAAGCAGCAACAGCTGTATCTCATTTGGATAGGAAATCCACGCCTGAGCCAGGCCTCCTGGATGCTCAGCGAGGCTCGGCAGTGGCCGGCACGCCAGGGAGGTGGGCTGTCAGCAGACACAATCTTTTCTCCATTTGAACAGTAAATCTCCGTGGCCTGGAGTGTGACTGCACACATAGACAGCAGTGTGGTTTCCAGTGCCTCTCATCTGTGATGCTTTTGGTTCTGAGCCTTGGCAGGAGCTTGGCACAGGCAGGGACGCTCCCTTCCCTCCCAGTGTGGTGATGCCCTGGCTGTGCTGCTCCTGCAGCAGGGAGAGCAAGATGCTTGGGGCAAATTCCAGCTTTCTGCCTGTCTGGGACAGCAAAAGTTGTTGGGTGATTTACAGCATGGTGATGCCCAGCACAAAACCTCCCTGCTTTGGTGACCTGAAACGCTACCGTTGGTGACTCTGAAGAAAGGGGCTGTGCTTCCTCTGCCGTTATTTCCTAAGCTCGGGCTGAGATCAGTCCGTAGGTTGTGGAGTGATAGTTGCTATAAACACTTCATCACTGTGACACAAAAACAAACAACATCACAGTTCCTCTGGCAGCTGGGTGTGGGCGAGCCCCAACGCCCTGGGTAGGGAAGCAGAAGAGATTTTGGCAAAGACAGAAAACAGGATGGGTTTAGAAACTTAACTGCTGCTGCTCCCCATCCCGGCTTTGTGACTTTCTGTACAGAAGAGAAAAAGAGAGGGGAGCAAAAAGAGGGCTGGGGGGCCCTTCAGCCGTGGGGGCACAGTGCAGGCAGGAGTGGCCAGTGAGGGTGATCTGACCCTGCTGTGTCCTCCTCTCAGCACAGATTGACAGACCTTAATCTGAAGCAGGGGACAGATGTTTCTCTGTGCCTGCAGCTGGCAAGGGAGGTAGCTGAGGCTGGAAGTCCTTCAGCAGGGCTCTCCTCAGGGTCCTGCTTAGGGAGGGCAGCGGGCTCGGCCCCTGGACAGGGCTGTGTTTTGGCAGTGTGGCTGCAGCCTTCAGGTCCCATCTGGACTAACATGTGCTGGGAGCCCGGGTCAATGCTACCTTGCTGGGGCACCAACAGGGCCACTCACCCTCTCCTGCCAGTGCTGATGGGGACACTGATGTGATGCTTCTACCACTTCCCTTGAGGTGGTTTGTGCAGCCTCTGGCTGGGGGAGAGTGGCACAGGGGCTGTGGCTGCAGGAGCTTCCTGCTCTGTGCTGTGCAGAGCTCATGAGGATGAAGCTGGGCTGGAGCTGGGTGGCATCCAGTGCGCCACCGCTTTGGGGATTTTTAAGGCTGATTTGTGTTAAGTTCAAAGAGCTCTGACATATTTTAGGTCAAAAAAGTGTCTGCCCATCTCCTAATGCCTCAGAAATCTGCCTTATGCAGAGAGTGTGGACAGAGGGGCTGTGCAGCAGATGTCAGGCAGCAGGAACTCTGGCGTGGGGAGATGGGACTTCCCATCCAGCTCTGCAAAGCAGTGGTTTGGGGAACCCCCATCTCAGCAACGGAAACAGCTCTGCAGAGGTGAAAAAGGGGGGGGTCAAACCTACTTCCTGATGGGGAACAACACCTCTAGCAAACTCTGAAGATACTGAAAGCAGAGGGACTCTGGGTATGACAGCCAGGGGTGTAACAAGAAATGAATGGGACTGTGAACTGAGGTACTGAAAATTAAGGTCCAGCTAGGGAGGAAGGAGAGGAGGGCACAGACTGCTCTACTCTCACCCCTTCCTGCTGCTGGTGATCCAGTGCTGGAGAGCTGGTGATCCAGTGCTGGAGAGCAGCTGGGTGCAGAAAGCCCTGGTGGTGTTTATCAGGTCCTGGGTGGTTTGCCCAAGCAAGGAGTAGAAGCAGAAAAGTTGATGTCAGGCACCCAGAGGTGAATTTTACTTTACTTTACAAGAGATGAATTTAACATCTCTTGTGTTATTTTCAACGAAACAGGGAGAGTTTCCAACAGGGAAGGGTGCAAGGACTTCTCTCTGAAGCCTCTGTCTTCTTTTGGTGAGTATCGAGTCAAAGGCCCTGGGGGAGGAGGTCAGAGGGACTTTTCCTCTGTGCAGAGGAACTTGGCTATTAGAGTGAAAAGGGTGAAACTCCTGAGAAGAGAGTTGCTGAGACCTCAGACCTCTTTTCTAATCATTCCCAAATTCACTTATCATACTGAAAGCCCTACATAAGAGGGCCTGAAATACCAACACTTTTCTTAACCATCCAGCTGCTGGGAGCTGACCTTGAATTTTGGTGCTACAGTCCACACACAGGCCTGCTGCTGACTAACTGCCTGTGTCCAGAAAACCTGCAGCAGAGCATTTGTGGAGTCATGACAGCATTGCTGCAGCCCATCTATGCAGGCAGTCCCTGTGCTTGCTTGGCTCCTTTCTGCCAGCACCATGGCCATGCTGCCAGGTCATGCCTTTTCCCACTCTGCTTAACCTGATGTCCCGGTGAGGGTAGAGCAAGTGTGTATAAAAGGGCAGGAGGGCACATGGGGAAGGAGCTGGACATGTTTGCAGCAGAAAGTGGTGCAGCCTGCCTGACCTGCTTGGGGTGTGAAATGCTCCTGCCACCCAAGGCCTCCCTTGAGCAGGCAGGGAGGGAAGCTGTGCTCTGCTCTGATGGCTGCTTAGCAGATACCACACCGCAGGAAGGAGAGGGAAAGGAGAGGGGAAGGGGAGAGGCAAGGAACTCAGGCCACCCGAGCTGGCGGTGGAGCGTGGGAAGCGCTGATGCCTGGATTGGGGGCCTGGCCAGGAGACAGGCTGGCTCCCGCCCACGCCTTCACGGGGATAAAAGCATTAAGAAAAAAACCCAGAAGACCAAAGAAGTTGTTTTTGCAGGAGGACAGCTCACACCTTGCCCTTGGCAGAGCGGGCTGAGGTGACGTCAGAGAGCAAGCAGGGATGGCTGCTATCGCGTACAATTGGCATGAGGCAATGGGACAGGGCCGCCGTCACCACCTCTGGCGACCCCGTGCACGCAGCAGGGCCGCGTGTGGTGGCGAGCTGCCATGGCACGGGGGCAAACAGGCGCCCTTGGCTCCACTGAGTCACCCAGCACGGAAATGACCGCAGCTGACACATCGCGCCGAAAATGGGCGTTTGTGTGGCTGTGTGGCACCACGTGGGCCCAGCAACCCAGAGAGGCCAAAGTCCAGTGGCCTTTCCCAACGAAAGCATCCCTGGCCCCTCAGCACGTGCCTGGGCTTTCCCTTCCCTTTGCTGTCCCCACTGCTATGCTCGCCCTGAATCTGCCTCAGTGCCTGGGAGCCGGGGAGCAGCTGATAAGCCAGCTCTGTCCTGCTTCCTTTCTATAGAGAGGGTCCTGGGGGCTTCCAGTCTCCACGATGACATCAGGGTTGTGCGCTGATGTCAGCCAGCCATTGCTGGTTTCCATCTGCCAGGACACTATTGCTTGGGAGAGGGGAGGTGAGGGTGGCCTGGACGCAGCAGGGCTCTGCTGCCAGCGGGGTGCCATCGCCACCCCTGCTGGGACAGCACGCCGGGGGCCGTCACACCGTCACCTCCGCCGTCTGTCCACAGCACGCAGTCCATCTCTGCAGCAGGAAACCATCGCCTTCCCATCGGCCTCTCCCACGCTGGGAACACGGCCCAGGCAGCCGGCGGAGCAGATAAGTGGGGCCTCGCGGGCCGGCACCGAGCTCCTGCTGCGCTGCCGGGATGCTGGGAGCCTGGGATGCTCTGCCTGGCCTCCGAGCCGCCCGTGGCCAAGTGCCAGCCCTGCACAGCGCCAGGCGTCCTGGGTCAACGGGGCTGCCACGGCCAGGGGAGCCACGGCGCGAGGGAGCGGGGCACGCCGGCCGGCAGGGCAGCCAGCCCCGTGCTGGGGTGCCACGGGGCTGGTTTGGCCAGCAGCATGGAGAGGCGGCTCTCGGCGTGCGGGGATGGTGTGAATCCCAGCTGCTGAGTGCTGGCCTGGGGGCTGGCTGGGGGACGGGAGCCCAGAGGAGGGGTGATGGACAGAGCCACTCACCGGGCGATGCAGGAGAGCTCTTGTCTCGGCAGCTGCCCTGAGGAGGAAAGGCCGAGACAGAGGAATGTGTGTGGGGACAGGGATAGCTTTGAGCTGGGTTTATGGAGTGGTCAAGAAAACACAGGAAATTGGCTGCAGCTGAAGGTCCTCCTGCCTGGAGACTGCAGCAGAGACGGGAAAATAGACAAGCGATGTGTCATGGAGGGAGCAGACAGCGCCTGATAGCAGCAAGGCATGGAAAGCCAAGAGGGATGCCAAAGACAGCAGAGGATTGTCCCGGTTCGATAAGGCTCTGGGCAATAAAAAGGGACTTTATGGGCTGTTGGAAACCAAAGGCAAGGAACCATGTGGAAATGCCAAGCCTGTTAGGAAGGAGAGCAAAGAAGTGGATACAGATTGCTGAGCTAGAACTGGACAAGGAATAAGGAAAATGCTTTCCAGGTCATTAGGAAAGGAGGATGTGAGACAACAGCTGCTAGAGAAGATCTTTTAAAAATCCTTAAGCCTGGATAACTCACACCCAGGGGTCCTTTCAGGGCTGGCTGGAGCAGGAGCCAGGATCCACAGGACGGGGAGAGCTCTGGAGCAGCGCTCAGCACTGGAAAGGGCTGCGCTCCCCAGCACAGGGGCGGGAGGCAGGAGAGGAGCAACCAGAGGGAAGGAGTGCAAACACAGTTCACGTGGCCTCGAGGACCCTTTGGACCACTGCGATTTCTCTCCTCATTGCAAGCAGCCATTTGGCCTGTTCCGTAGCAGGAAGGAATTTCACGTGTTGTTTCGTGTTGTTCAGATACTGGTGGAAAAAAAAAGTAAAGGCATCACGCTAGATGCACAGTGAGCGCATTAAATGGGCTATGAGCCGGGGAACTGGCCAAGAAACCACCAGTGGGGGCTTCCAGCAGGTCTCATGTCCAGGCACAGGCAGGATCCCCGCGGTGCTGGCGGAGCAGACCCGTGTCCCTGGTACAGACCAGCCGTGCTCCCTCTGTAAACCCACAGCAGGAATCCATCTCTGTGCCAGGTTTGGCTTCTGTAAATGCTGGTCATGGGCACACTTCTCTCTGCAACTCAGAGCAGCTCCGTTTCTCCTCCCCCACGCCCGCCAAGGATTAATCCCTGGGATCTCTTCATGTCGAGGGTTAAATGCCGGGGGACCCGAGCTGGCCGCAGCGCGCCCCGCAGAGCAGGAGGCAGGCGGGAATATCCGGGAATATCCGCAGGGCTGCTGCTGCCAAACGCTGCTCTCCCGCCGTCCGAGGAGCTGCTCTGCCTGCGGCGGAGCTGTGCTTTTGCCACAGCCGAAGCCGGCTTTTGCAACAGCTCTGCCCGCCAGGAAGGACGGGGGAAGCTCGCAGGGCTCCTCCGGGTGCTTTCTGCCGGGGCAGGAGGCGCGCCCACGGCTCGGGGAGGTGACACGAGTGGCTCACTGCCCGGGGCAGGCCAGGAGCACTCTGTGCCCCGAGCCGCGGCCCGGGACAGACTGGGAGATGCAGGGAGATGCAGGGAGATGCAGGGAGGTGCAGGGACATCCAGGGAGGTGCAGGGAGGTGCAGGGACAGGCAGGGAGGTGCAGGGACAGGCAGGGACATGTAGGGAGGTGCAGGGACATCCAGGGACATGCAGGGACATCCAGGGAGATGCAGGGACAGGCAGGGACATGCAGGGAGGTGCAGGGACATGCAGGGACAGGCAGGGACAGGCAGGGACAGGCAGGGACAGGCAGGGAGGTGCAGAGACAGGCAGGGACAGGCAGGGAGGTGCAGGGACAGGCAGGGACATGCAGGGAGGTGCAGGGACAAGCGGGGAGGTGCAGGGACAGGCAGGGACATGTAGGGAGGTGCAGGGACAGGCAGGGAGGTGCAGGGACATGCAGGGAGGTGCAGGGACAGGCAGGGACATGTAGGGAGGTGCAGGGACAGGCAGGGAGGTGCAGGGACATGCAGGGACATGCAGGGAGGTGCAGGGACAGGCAGGGACATGTAAGGAGGTGCAGGGACAGGCAGGGAGGTGCAGGGACAGGCAGGGACATGCAGGGAGGTGCAGGGACAAGCAGGGAGGTGCAGGGACATCCAGGGAGATGCAGGGACAGGCAGGGAGGTGCAGAGACAGGCAGGGACATGCAGGGAGGTGCAGGGACAGGCAGGGAGGTGCAGGGACAGGCAGGGACAGGCAGGGACATCCAGGGACATCCAGGCAAGCAGGGCTGCCGCGCCCGCAGTGCCCCCTCCCCTCGGCCAGGGGGCGCTGCCGCGGGCGGGCGGCCCGGAAGGGCGCTCCCTGTGGGGCCGGGGCCGGCGGGAGCGGCGCGATGCGCGGGCAGCAGCGGGAGCAGCACCGGGAGCAGCAGCGGGAGCGGGGCCGGGCGCTGCCCGCCGCCGTCGGGGCGCTGTGCCGGGCCCTGCCGCCCCGCGCCCGGCCCGCTCCCGACACCCTGCGCCGCGCCAGGTTCGACCGGCCGCAGGCGGTGAGCGCCGGCCGCTCCGCCCGGAGACCCTGCGGGGCACAGGGCAGCGGGGAGCAGCGGGACACCCGAGTCCGGCTGGGCCCGGGCACAGGCTGTGCATGGCAGCGCGGCGGGCACCGAGCCTTGGGCAGGCCCTGCGTGCGGTCCCGGTTCGGTGTGCACCCAGCTGACACGTGTTAGAGAACTCTCAGCAGAGTCTCCGCGCTGGGAAGGGCTGTGCCTTGCTGTGGTTGTAACTTGAGGCTTGGTGTTTCACTCTAGTCTGCGACACCTTCTCGGTGTCGCCTGCTGCCCTTTGCTGTACCCAGCTTGGGTCTTGCTGCTCTGTCTCCGAGGCTTCCAGCGCGCACACAGGATACCTCCCTCCCTCGGCTGTTTTAAGGATTTTACAAGTGTTGACTAAAATTCCAGCCGTAAGAATCACTATTTGAGTTTGTCAGCATGGTGTCCTTGTGCAGCCAAGAAATGATTCCCAGTTCCAGCTCATGCTGTTGTGCCTCTTTGTTTGTGAGTTTCTGACACTGTCGTGGTCAGATCTTACCGGTGTGTTCAGGTGCTTGTTTGACTACGGGTGAGCTGTGCCATATGTGGTTGTGTCAGCAGATTTTGGAATGCTCCTCCACACATGGGTCTCACAGTAGAAGTGCTGGGTGTTGCTGTACAGCCAGCATTAACCCTTTTCTTTCTGGGTGCTCTTTTCTGTAGATTCTGTGTTCATCAGGTAGGAGAACATACATGAACCTGCCTGATCAGATGGTGTTGGCTGGATCAGCAGGTGTGCTGTTCCATGTGTGATGTTCAGATATGGGCTTAATTGCCTAATTAAGTCTAAATAATATGGCAGATATTTTTCCTGCTGATCTCCCCTTCCACCCCTCTCTTTTGCAGAGCCTGGACTTCTGGAAGCTGCTGTACGTGCTTCTGAAGCAGATCCATGGGGGCAGGTGGACAGAGTCTGATGCCATAGGTAACATCATTCTGGTTGACTGCAGTTTCCATCTGTCCTGGGACTGGTTTTGTAGCACCTTTGGCTCCTTTCTCCCTGTAGTGAGCACTCTGTTTTGAACACCTGTGCCACCAGCGTACTGGGTGTCAGGTTTAGTGATGAGTAAATGTGCTGTGAGGCAGGTTTGCTACTCTCTGGTGTGCTTTGTCCTGGAAACGGGGATGTTTCCACAGCCTCTTGCATCCCTGTGACATTTTATTGCAGGTAAATCACTGCAATGATGTTATGCATTCTCAGTATCTGCAAAGACGGAAGCAGATTTGGTTTTCCTTTGGTTCCTTCTTTTCCCATTCATACCGTGATTCTGTTGGTACTTTTCTATCCAGTCCTGTGTCAGAGCCAGGAATTGCAACATGAGAGCCATAAAGGCAGTGTTTTGCATTGAAGTCCTAGACAAAACAAGAAATGGACCGTGTGTGATTATTTTAGGGGAACTGCGAATAATACATTTACGGACAGGGCCACTGCTCCAGAGAGGAGCTGAATACAGATTGACTTCTCAAAATAGCAGAAGACTGTTTGCTTCTTGAATGTTTGTTGTTCCAAGTACAACACTACTCTCCATCTTCTCTCTTGAAACATGTCTATCTAGGGCCTTTTCATTGTATGAGAATTGTATTGTGATGAATCAAGGTCTCCTCATACCAAATCCACTTAATATACTCACTTTTGCACTTGAAAGCAAAACACCCCAAACAGCCCTGTATAAGCCCCTGATCAGCTGTGAGCCTGGTGGCTCTGTAAATGGAATTAAGAAAGGTTAAGCATTGTGGAATGCAGAGCAAAACCACCAGCATAGTTTAGCTGGTGGCTCAGCAGGCAGTCCTGTTACTCGCAGGACTGCTATTTTTCATTTGGCTGTTTTTATTTTTCCACTCATGCACAATCTGCTGTGTAGGGCAAGTCTATTTATTGACTGTCTCCCACAGCATTGTGGATGTGGTCCTGCACTTGTGCAACCTTGTTGGATCCTGGCTGCTCCCATGCTAATTGCCTGTAGCATTTGGGGACAGAATTTCCAAATGCATGTGGCAGGTTCTGGCTCTGGAGACAGCAAACACAGCCTCCACTGGTATTATTGTGAGGTAGCAATGTGTGTTTCTGCTGAGAACTGCTCAGCTGATTTCTGAGCAACCTTTTTAGTCACAACTTGGTGATTAAAGCTGAAATTCAGGCTGGAGAGCTGGGCTGTTTTTCAAATGACACTAATTACTTTTGCTTGGCAAGTGAATGAGTTGTCTGCTCTGAACACAATCGATATTTTACTGCTTTTCTTCTCTGCCCCAGCTCTGGCCTCTTGTGTATTTAATGCAAATGAAATAAGCCTTGGGCATAGGCACTAAATAACTTTCTCAGGTTTGTGTAGGATCCTGTTACACACTAGAGAATTGAAACAGATTCCTCTAATCCAAGTCTAGTGCCTTAGTCCACAGATCAAGCTTTGCTTTTCTCTGGTCTTTTTGTACAACCTCTTAATTACCTTGGTTAAAACAAGGAGAGCAGCAGTTGCCAGATCCCAGAGGAAGGCTGTGAAGACTCCTTTGGTGTAGGGGTTGCTGTGAGCTTAGAAACAGCTTTCTGGAAAAGAGAAGCCATTCTCCAGTGGTCTTGCATCCGTTATTTTTCAGAAGGAAACACTGATCTTTGGCCACTTCAGGAATGCCACTGAAGCCTGCCAGTCAGTGGTTATAGAATTCTGCAACTGGCTCCTGGTTTCTTGTTCGGTGGGAATTTTTTCTTCCCACAGTGAAAAGCACTTAACTGTAAACTTTGCTGTAAACTTACTGTAAAATCCATTGCCTTAAACATGTCACAGCAGTGGGTCACTGGACAGTGGAGAGTCAGAGTAAGCTGTGTGAATACTCTGGGCATAACCTTGCTGATGGAATCGTGATTAGTGGTTTCATGCTGCTTGTTCTTCACAGAGGCTGATGAACTTGGTTAACAACCTGACAGCCACACCAGGTAGCAGTGCAATATGCATTTGGACAGTTGGAAGACACATTTACTTTCTGGGATTGCTGTTCCGTTTTTATAGCATGGGAAAGAGGTCTGAAGCTGCAATAGATTTTTCTTTGTTTGACAAATGTAGCAGAAAATGTTTTTCTGAAGCGTTAGTTTCCCATAATCCCACTCCCTGTGCAGGTGTTCCTTGTCTGAGTGCATGAAGTAATGTATCTGTGTCTGTGCTTGCACTTGGTTTGTAGTTCCTTTCCATTTTAGCCTGCCAGGCTAGTGCACAGCTCTTTTTTGAATGCCATCTTGTAAATCATTGAAAATATTTGTCAGGACTCACAGTGGGAAAGCACAGCTTGAGTATAGTTTTTAGTGAGGTGAACCCTGAGGTTCATCCCCAGCTTGGTCTTACTTGCTGAGTATACTTCTATAAATAATATCTGTGGAGAAGGGGATTAGTTGGAAGCCTTGTCAAGGTCTTTCTGTATAAATTTCCTAATCCTAATGCCATAAGAAAACGTCAGATAGGTCTGATCTTCTATCTGAGTGATATTTTTCCTCTCTCTTGGTCGCGTGTTACGGAAGAATCCATCTTGGTCCTGGGTACTCACATAACCTTTACTGCCATTGATACTTTTGCCTTCTAACTTGAGCACTCTAGAGATGGGGAAAACTGAGGGACTTCTCTAAGGTCACAGGAAGGCTCCTTGAGCCCCAGTTCCAGATCCATGTCTTGACTGCTCACTCCCAGTTCCTGCCTGGTACACCAACTGTACCATCTCCTGTGAGGGTAGCATGTTGCAGAGGGAGACATGAAAGAAGTGGAGATAAAGGACCAGAACAACACTGAAATTCAGGTGCTGAATTACCTTGGTGGATCTGGCCTGAGTGATGTGTCAGAGTAGGGAAATGGTGATAAAATAAAAAAACACCTGACCTGCTCTGCTTTCCTCCACTTTGATACGTTATTTTTTAAGGAGCTACTTGAACTGCAGATGGCAGCATGTGATGCTTATTTGCTTTGAAAAAGGAGGAAAGCATGTACTAATCATCCTTCCTTTTGGAGGATTTCTGCCTTTACCTGTTATGGCAATTCCTTTCTTGACAAATGCACACAGAAAAGGAAAGGATGACATGAAAACCCTGCTCATGTAAGAATGTTCACAAGTTATCAAAATAAAATCTGCAATATCTCCATGCTCCTCTTGTGCTTGAGGGATTGGAGTGCACATCTACAGGAAGATTTTTAGGAAGCCATAGGCATTTCTGCCACCCTGACATGGGGAAGGGAAGCTGCTTGTTTCATTTGCAGGATCTGTGGAAAGAGCAAATGGAGTGATTTAGTCTTTTGCTTTGTAGGAATGCCTGAACTGCATGAAACTGTAGATTCCTCTAGCTCTACCCAGCTGTGACAGCTGTCAAAAGGAAAGAAAAGAGCAAATCTAGAAGGATGGTTTCATGGTGGGGGGATATTCCTTCAGCCTCCAGCAGTTTACATCTCAGACTTTCTATTCCAGAGGGGATATGTTTGTGTTTCATAAGTTTCCATGAACTGTTGTTCTGTAAATCCAGTTTCTCCTTGACCCTGAGTGACTCTTAGGAGTCCATAGAGTCCCACAGTGAGAAATTTCAGAATTTTGCTCTGTGTGTGAAGAGCATCTCTGTTATGTTTTGACTCACATGCTTGCTAACTTTGTTGGCTCACAGTTCTTGTGTTGAGTGTTGTGCAAACAAATAATCCACTCTTCACCCATTGCACAGCACTCAGGATTTTGAAGAGTTGTGTCATATCGATTCTTGCTCTTCTTCTTGGCCTACTTCATTGCTTCTTACAATGCAGCTGTTCTGTACTTGTGATTGCACTTGTCCTTTCTCTTCATTTCTTTCCAAATCTTCTGTAGCCTTAATGGGAGAGAAGAAATAAGGGTCACGGTGGGTATTTGTGTTCTGTTCAGTGTCCTTGGTAGGTTTCTCACACTGAGTTTGCCTTTGGATGCCTGTCAGAACCAATTGTGGTACTGTCATTAAAAATCTTATCATCTGAGATTGTGTTCCTGAGCTCACGGAGCAGATCCACTCTTATGTTGTAAGGCAGTAAAGTTAGGAACATTTCTTTATTTGTGCACATAATTTTTCATTTTTTTCTAAAAATACTTTTATCTGTCTTTTTAAAGCTTGGGCTCAGGGTTCTGCAGTCCTTCATGATCTGCATTCTTTACTACTAATATCACATCAGCACCAAGTTTTCTGTCACTGTCACATTGTCTAAGTGTCATTTTGAGTTGGTTGAACAGCAGCTGTTTAGCACAGAGCCCTCATGTGAAACCACTGTTTGTCCCTGCCCTCTGGTTTTTGTCTGCTGGGTACTTGTCATTGATCCAAGGCTTTTCCTCTCCCTCCACTGCAGTGCCTTGGTTTCTTTGTGCAAGCTGAATCCCAGTGGGAAGTCTAAATGTCTTGCATTGGTTGAATCTTCCTTCATCACTTGCTTCTTGTTGCCCTCAGAGAACTCCAGAAAATTTCTGGACTCCAGAAAATTTCTGGAGTCTTCCTTTAACACCTGTTGGTTCTTAGCCAGTATGTGTTGTTTTCATTGTCCCCCTAATTACGGTCTTTATTCTGTTTTTGACTTAGTACAGAGCCAAGGTTTATTGGGCAGAACCTTTTTTAATAATAACTTCCTCTGTGTTTCTCCAGTATTTTACAGTCCTGCAGTGCCTGTCTTGTAGCTGTCAGGTACCATTTGCTGGTGTGAAGGAATATGGATCAGAGCATTCCTGAGAATTTAATAGCCCTTGTGCTGTGCTGCATTATCTCTGCTCTCTGGTGCTCAGAGATCTGCAGCAGGCTGTGAAACTCCTATCTCTAAATTCCAGTTTAGTTCAGGAGTAGAGTGCTTCAGAGTGTTTGCTAATTCATAGCATGCTTGGTGACTCATAAAAAATGAATAGGTGAATTGGAGTCCCATTGTAGTGGGGGTGGCTAGTTGCCTTTGTTGCCTTTGTTAATTTCCATTACCTGTCTTGATCCCAACTTTGAATTTCTTCTTTTCCCTGAGCAGTAGTTCCTGTAATCAGAATGGGGCTGTATAAAGAAGGCTTTTATCCTTTCCCTCCTGTCCTTCACCAGTTGTTGATTGTTGCATATAGATAAAACCTTATAACAGAAAGGCCTTATAAAACATGGTTTAAACCTTATTGTTCTGGCTAAACTAACCTGTTAAGTTCCCATGAGGAAAAAAATCATAAAAATAAAAATCAGTTTACATAACCATCTATTCTTATGAGAAAGAGTTTGCACCTACCAAAATAAGAAGTCTATCCTGTGAGAATCCATGAAGAAAAAATATAAACTATCTGGAAAGAAAAAAATTTGATCAACATGTGCATTAACCATTACCAACCAATCAACTGAGTTTCAATAATTTGCTGACCTATTAAATTCGAACACGGTGCCTTCTAATACCATATAAAAGTTATCTGTGTACAATAAAGATTCAGCTATTCTACACAAAAAACTGAGCATCTCCTTCATCTCATTTCTCTAACGCGAGGCTGCAAGGACAGTTGATACAGACTAAGTCCCCACTGTCTTCCTGAGGCTGGGTTAAAAATGCTGCCCTCTGAGGAGCTGTGGAGCTGCGTGGGTGACTGCACCGCTGCAGGGTTGCTCTCAGTTGTTACTCTCCGTTGTTTTGCTCTTGCAGGTGCCCAGGTGAGGTTTGTGAAGTGGGCGCTGTGGTACCACGGCTACGGCCGGCCCCAGCTCCAGCGGCTGCCGGCCGACGGCTCCGCGGGCAGCCGGGAGCTGCTGCTGGCCTTCTCCTGGCTGCTGCACAGCCCCGGCCTCCTGGAGCAGCTGCTGGCTCGGAACAGAGTGCAGACTGGGGATGAGACCTCTGTGTGCACGGTGAGCATGCCTGTGTCCTTCCACCCCACCCTGTCCACGAGTCACCTGTGACAGCAGCTGTGTCACCCCCAGTGTGTGATGGGTGCTGTCGTGGTGCCTTGCCAGGTAAGTGACTTCCGCTTCAAAAAAGGCCAGCATCTATTTTCTTTCCATTCTCTAAGCTTTCCGTGTGCAAAGCTTAGGGCTTCTTTCTCTTTATCAAACTCCTACCCTTGCTTGAATTCCCTGATTTCTATTTCTAGTCCAGCTGAGACCACTGTGAAGGTAAGTGAATCTCTTCAGTCTCGCTGCTTCTGGGTTTTGGGCTCCCAGACTGAGCTGTGAGTGGTTCTGCAGGGCAGGCAAACAGGTTAGCAATGAATGCTGGGTGTGTTGGCACTGTTGGGTAGAGCGGGTAAGGGTAAGGCAAATAGTACTTTTTGCAAACAACAACGTCTCAAATGGCAGCTCCTGCTCTTGAGGTAACTAAGGACCTTTGAGAACGCACTGGAGTAGGTTGTTTTTTCCGTTACTAAAAGCTGCTGATATCATAGAAAGTCTGTTCTGAAGTAACCATCATCTAGTCAGACACTAATTACTGCTCAGTCTGCTTCAAAATGACAGGCTCACAGAATTTCTTAATTTTTTGGCAGAGGACTTTGTGGGTCGGAAACGCTACCTGCTGATAATCTTGTGGTGTCTAAGGCCTGTAGTCTTTCTTGAACCCATATATGTTTTTTCCCCTGGTTTTCTGGAGCCTTTTCAGGAGGCAGCAAAGCAGGAAAGCGAAAGTTTGGAAATCTGCAATATAAAAACAGTGTCTTCAGAAGGAAAACCCTTGTACAAATGGAAAACATCTTTCCCTTGTACAAAGGGAAAGAATCCTCTTTGTAACAACAATACAGGAAGTATTTTGAGAAAAGGGACCACACTTGCTGCACTACAATTATTTTCTGCACAGAAGAGGGAGCACAGGAGGCTGAGTGGCAGTGCCATCTACTTATGTGAAGAGTGTCTTGAGATTTCAATAAAAACACACTGCTGGAGAACTTTTTACTTTAAACTTCTCTTTTACCTTTTCCTTGTTTTTCATCTGCAGTACCAGGGTTTTTTTTTTGGTTTTTTAAAATTTTTTTTTGTTAAAATTTTCCTCAATTTCTGTTACAAAAGAGTGACAAATGAAATGTGACACGAATTCAGGGAATGGGGCAGCACCTGTATTGTTTTCTCTGAAGGCTTTAAGTTTTGCATTTCCCAAAAAGGGATGAAAGAACTATGGTAATACAACGTTATCTCTTGTGGCCACACATACTGGTGTGTCCTTCTCACCTGCTGTACTTGTGTTTCTCAAAAAGCATAGAATGCATATTAAATGTTTTTACTCCATAACTGTCCAAAACAGTGTTTGGAAAGGCTTAAGAGTCTGATTTTTTTTTTTTTTTTTTCAATGACCAGACAAAAATTGTATAGAAGTTGGAGTTAGCTTGTGTGTGTAAAGCTCATTGTATTAATGGAAACAATTCTTGTATGGTGTTCATCCAGCAGTTTTCATGCTCCAATAAAAATGGATATTTACAAGGGAAAAAAATAATACAGTTACAGCATAACTAGTGGGTTTTGTGATTCTCCATCACAAGAAAGTTAAAACAAATGGAATTTTGAGGGAGAGGTCTTTTCTTTTATTTGATCAACTAGGCATTGCAACAGCAATAAATTCAGCCTTTAGGTGCCAACCAAATGAAGATCTAGTAAGGCACTGGCAAGGATGCAAGGAGGCAGTGGTGAGTGAGGAGGAGATGGGTGGGTCACACACCTCATTTTGGTCTGTGAATCAGCTCCTTGTAAACCACTCACAAAAGCCTGTTGTTTGTTTGTTTCATGAAGGTGTTAAGTTTTATTGTTGTTAGATAATGTTATTTGCTGGCTGTTGTTATTTTGTGAGGTAACCATGTGGCAAAGCCTGCTCATCAGCCAGTGTTCAGCAATAAGACCCCAAAATCTCAGTAAGAGAGGGGGAAGGTGAGGTTGTTACTTTGCTACCTGACATCTTGTAAGTTAACACACCAGACGTGTCGTCTCTGCAGTCTTAACTCTCTTCTGTTTCAGTAAAGTGAAGGAAAAAGGTAAAAGAAGAGGAAAAAACCTTCACTGGGGAAAGCTCTGTCTCACAAAACAGGAGAAAGAAAAGGAAATGCTCTTTGAGACAATTGAAATGCAATTCTCAGTTGAGAACGTGAAAAATCTTCCACTGAATGGAATCTTTAATGATTACAAACAATTTTCCTGAAGTGAAAATGTCGCAAAACAAAAATACAAACAAACCGTGAAATACATTTGGTTCTGTGCATGCCTTAGATCTCTGCCAAAATGAGCAAAGTGTGAAAGCCAGTACTTGCTGGAAAAGTACATCTGTTGGTCTACCAGTGAGAATAAATTTGGAGAGAATCCTTACCCTTTGTCTTCATTTAAAAGGAAAGGAGTCTCAATAACTGTAGGCATAGCTCTAGTTCAAACTGATATTCATGTGGTTTGCATTTAAAATTTTGTCTGAAATCCACAAAGATGAACAGGGTCTGTTGTGTGAGAAGAGAGAATGGAGCTAATCCCTAAATTAAGTGTACAATCATGTTCTGACTGTTCTTTCAGCCTAAATTTAAAACAAAGCCTGCTGAATTGCTGATAATGTGCCAAATACCCAACATATCAACGACCGATTAATTTAAATAATTTCATTTCAGGCTACCACACTCTGGCCTTTTTTTCCTTTGCAGTTCCTTAGCAACACCATTTTCTTTCCCTGCAAATGGAACACTTCCATCAGCTCTAAAGGATTTTTAGAGGTACAAGGGTATTTATGACACATGTTGGACAAGGAGCTCAAGCTCTGCATGGAATTCTTAATCTTTTGATCCTGAGCTGGGAGAAGCCTTCCACAAGCTGACTTTTACATGTAGTTACATCTTCAGAACCAAAAGTTAAGTGATTCCTGAAATAATAAACTCAAAGATGATAAAAGGTGGTAAGAGGTAGCAAACCGTGTAGCTGTGCAGGAGGAGCAGGGGATCCATAATCCATGAAAAACTGGGATCCATAATCCATGATAAACTTTAGAGATGGGCTGCAGCAGTTCAAGTTCTCGGAATTTACTGTGCTCATCTGTCAGCAGGTTGGTGACTCCAGAGGCAGGAAGTGAAAGTTCAAACCTTGCATGGGCCATCTCTAGAAGAAGTAATCACTAACTCTGTTAGATCTATAAAGACTTAAGTACAGTCTGGATTGGAGGCTCACATCGATGCACTGAAGTGTCTGCTTGGGAATTCTCGCCTGTTAATTGCATTAAAGCGCTGCGCCAGTAATTGATGGTTTTCAAAGGCTTTTGACACCCCTTGTGGATTTCCATCTCAGATATTCACTGCTGTGATGTCTCAACGTCTTCTGTTGCTTTGCTGATCATGTACAGGCAGATTATTCTCAAGTGCCATTTATTGATTCCTATTCACACGTAACAAATCCTAGTGTACAAGACACAGCTGAAAATCTGTAGCTGAAACTGTCTCCTTCACTGAACTTGGGAGGCACACCTGGGGAGTTCTCATTCTCTCTGAGAAGCATATAATTGATATAAACTTGCCTTTTTAGCACATTCAATATTTGACTAATTCATATTTACCTCGTATTTTAAGTTTCAGTGATACCATCCCAGCTTTCTCCAAATCTGATGATGGTTTGGGCAGGTAACAGCAGTACTTTGTGAGCACATATTCCTGTTTCCAGGGAGGAATACTGCCTGTGCTTCTTTTATTTCTACAGCTGAAATTAATCTGTGTCCCCTGTAATTTAATTATGTGTGGAGACTGTTGAGCTTTTTAAATGGGTGTAGTGATGTTATATCCCTCATGATCATCAGGAGATGTTGTACAAACACTGGTTCTTGTTTCCACTAATTCCCTCTGTCTGCTGCTGGCCCTCTGAGTTAAATTGGATGCCCCTCCCCTCTTGTGAATTTGTAGTAATCAACAAATAGAGCTATTATGTCTCTTGTGCTTGGAATTCAAGCATGTGTCTCTAGCATGCCAAAGTGAACTCAGTTTAATTACTTCTGGTGGGCAAAAATGAAGATAAACATGCCTTCTGACCCTTAGGTTTGCAATTTGATTCATCTTTTGTCATGGTCTAGTTTGGCTCACTGGCTATTTTCCAGTATAGTGTAAGGCTTTTGCTTAGCCTAATCTTGTTGTGAAATGCCTTTCTTTTACAGAAAACTTGACAGTCACTGCTGTTCCATAAACCATGTTATTAGAGGAAAGTATTACAGTAGCAGCCAAGCTTGATGTTCCCCCCAGTAGAAAATGAGGAAACCTTGGGCACTAGTTTCAGTGAAAAGTAGTTTTCTGCATTTTTTTCCATGTCTTCATCAATTCCAGTGAGGAGAGAGGAGGGAATTTTATTAACCTTATTGATTCTGACTCAGAGGCGTAATTACTTTCCAGGTCTT
Source organism: Vidua macroura (assembly GCF_024509145.1). Lineage (NCBI taxonomy): Eukaryota > Metazoa > Chordata > Aves > Passeriformes > Viduidae > Vidua > Vidua macroura. The sequence continues at coordinate 911,521 of NC_071579.1, read as the reverse complement.
TATGGGCTATATTAGTCTGTCAGCTTTCATTTTTTGATTTTCCTCCCTTATTCCCTCAGCTTACACTTCTATTCTCTTTGTCCTTCTGTCTTCCTAGTAACTCTCACCGTTTATGTTTTTGCCCTTTTTCTGCTATTACTGTTGCTGGATTCAGTAGCTGCTAAGGAACACTCTTTTTTTGAAAGCCATCTGTGAAACCTGAGCAGAGGGCGCAGGATCCCTGAGGTTTCTCCTGCAGAATTTTCCTCACCTCAGTGTGGCTGACAAGTCTCTTGTAGCATACTTTGAACTTGTCATGGTACCTTCTTCTTGTGCTACACTAGAAGATGTGCAGTTACCAACATTTGTCTTTGCTTGACACAGTGAATGCACAGTTAAGAAGTATTTTAAATTTTTTTTTTTCCCAGACAGCATGTCAAAGTAAAACACTCTAAAAGACAAGTCTGAACTGATCAGAAAGGCTTATAATTTATTGAATCTGCTGTGTCTCGGTAATGTCTGAATTGCTGAGTTTCTTGAACTTGATGTTACAGCTGACGTGTTCCTGGATGGGGTTCAGCAAACAGGTGCTTGAGCAGTGTGAGGACAAAATGATGAGGACTGGTGTGCTCGTAGGAAGGTTTACCATGGTCGTACTGGTACTTTGCTGAAATCCAGCACAGGGAGCTCCTTCCTGGGTCTTGGGGAAACGAGGGATTTTGAGGTGTTTCAGTGCCTCTCCTGCCCTCCAGTGCCAGGGAGCAGCCAGTGCCTTTGGTATGTTCTGATTATCTTCACAGCCTTTGGAGTTAAATGAGAACATCTGTTTTTGGTGTCCCACTGTAAACAACCTGGGTCTGAGGTTGAGAGGATCCTTTGAAATAAAGCACTTTTCCCTCAGGAGGACTTTTCCTTCAGGAACGTGTGGAGAGGGGCATGGCAGGCTCCTACCTGCTCTACCAGAGCTCTGCCTTCTCTCTCCTGGAGGGCAGATGCTGTTCCCCTGTGTCCCTCTAGCTCCAGGTGTGCTGTTGCTGCAGGGAGCTGCATCTTTCTATCTCCAGGGGCTCCCCTCTTGCCACACTGGAGCAAATGGCCATGGGCAAGGGGAACTACAGCTGCAGGCAGGGGAAAAAAGCAGTGCAAGGCATTATCTGTGCATTGCATTTCATGAGCCCTGCAGAACGCTCTCCCAGTTAAGGTCTACCCTGTCACGTGTTGGTTTTAGGGTGTTTAGTTCCCACCTTCTGTCTGAATATATAACACAGTGAGCATTGGGATTTTAACGTTCTTTTTGACCATGCAGTTCCAAAGGTTAGGCTCTTTTAAAGGCATCGTGCTTTTGCTGTATTGCAGAGCTCTTAAATAACATCCCAAGTGAGTGGGGAGGGATGGGATAAAGGACTGATGTGCTCTAGTGCCTCAGGCCTGTGGCTACTGCCAGAGAGGCTTGTTTGAGCAAGGCAGGCATGGGTAAGAGCTATGTTCGCATTTTCTGTCTTCCCTCAGCACCCTCTCTTTTTCACTCTTTGCCAAGAGTAAGCTCTTGGAGTGCTGTTGTGAGTAGTAATTCTTAAAAGAGGCATAGAAATTTAAAAGCTAAAAGGCCTTGCGGAAACACAGGACTTCACTTTTTTATTTTAATTGCTGAACGCGATATGAGCATAACGTCGACGTTGTGAGCACTTACGTTTGTGGAAAACTTACTCTTCTATGCAAATATCTGGAGATTTAATTGGTATGTGCACTATGTGGAATGGGTTTTTACACTATCTATCTTTCCCTGCATAAATCTAATCTGGATCCTGCCTTGTCTAGGAGGAAATCCATTTAGTGTTGTTTATAGTGCTATTAATGAAAATAGTGCTGTCCCTTTTGCATTCATCTGTTCAGATTGTTCCTTTTCACATTTTCCCCTCCTGCAGATAGATATATGGCTATATTAATTAAGGAGGCATGTCTGATACTGTTATTTCTGGCTATGGTGTTTAATTAGGAAAAAAAACCAACAAAAAACTCTGTTCTGCTTAAAGATGTGTAATTACAGAAGTTAACATATGTTATGTCACATCAAAACCATTGTCTGAATTATGAGTGGTTCGGAATGAGCGCTCAGTGAAAGCTGCAGAAGCACTTTATTGGCTTGATTTATGTGATTGCCTTGCCTTTCCTGAGCCCTGCAGCGAGGATCTAAATGTGCTCCTACCCACCTTGGTGATACCAGGCTGTGGGCTTAGAGTAGTTAAGATCTGAGTGGTAAATGAGTAAATAGTTTCTGTCTAGACCCAGAGTCAGTCCAGTACAGGTGAGCAGTGGGCTGGGAACATGCACTGGGTTCAGCTGGCAGTTGCTTTGTGTTGCTCTGCTCAAGGATTAGTGTCAGGGGGTTGACCTAGTGCATCTACCGTGGGGTTAAACATCTTATCCATGTTCCAGCAGGCTTGTTTCTCCACGGGTAGTGTGAGCAGCAGATTGTTTGCTGCTTGTCCAGATGTGGGAGGCAGAGAGCTGGTGCTTGGAAGGATTTGGAAGATGCCTGGGAAAAGCCACAGCTTGGAGGGGATGAGCTGGGCTCTGTCCTGGGCCGACAGGTGGCAGCTCACAGTCAGAAAAGAGCATCTCTGGGGGAGCCAGCCCTGCCATCACCGTGCTTTACAGCAGTGCAGGCAGCACGGCCTTCCTGTTCCATTGCCTGCACGGGGCACAGTGAATTTATTTAGGTAAGGATTCATAGGCCTTAAAGATTCACTAGGAATAGTATAGAAAGGCTAGATGAAGTTGCACAGCAGAGTGTTTCCTCCGCAGTCCTGCTTATGGCATATTGCTGGATCTGCAAGGAATTTTGCATTATATCAGTTTTTGGAGTTTTAGTAATTCAAAGTGTATGAACAGAGCAAGATCTACTCTGTACCAAGTCACTAAAATCCTCAAACAGAGCAAGTAGTGGAAAAAATGCTCCTGTCTCGCATGTCTGTAAACACACTGGTGCCTGTGTTGTTCTTTGATGAAGTATTTATATGATGAAGTACTTGTTTAATTTATCTCCATCCACTGTTGGTACACCTGCTCTCTGATTTCTGATAACGTGGAGTTGCTTTGTATTTCAAACCAAAAAGAACAGCTTCATTTCTGCTGTTGAAGTTGAAACTTCTTAATCTTTAATTTCTCCCTAAGCACGTTGCATGCACATTGTTTCCTCAGATGTATGGAATGTGACTGAAAATTGATAAAGCACCATGTCTTTTCCACACTCTCCTTTCTCCCACCCCTTATTCTTTTCCTCTGAGTACTTTCATATCTGATGGCTTTTTTCAGTTCACTGTATTTCATGACTCTGACTTGTCTGCTCAGAACAATTCTGCCAGGAGGACTTTGGCAGTGTTGGGGTTTTTTATGCACTTGCTGCATTGTCTAACGACAAGCCTATTCACACTTTTTGGGAATGATCTGACATCTTTTTTTTTATAATATTACTTGAAATAGCTTGGGATGGAATGTTTAGGGCAAAACTTGTGTGTTAAAGACTGAACTCTAGGCTGCCTTGCAGAAATTGTTAAATATATGCTTTTGGGACATAAACCATGTTTAGGTGTATTTGAGATTTATTTGTGAGGCTGGGGTAGGTTTTGTAGTTTGTGAGCTATCTTAACTGGGATGGTAATGGGTGGTGCCTTGGAAAGTGTATTTGTTCTGGGGCTTAGCTGTTTATTTCTCCTGGATCTTTTAGCACAGGAGAGCTGGTTCTGCTGAAGTGTGGGCAGGGTGATAGTTCAGAAACTGGCTTGGAGAGAGCTCGTGTAAATATATGCTTGTCACTTTGATCAGGCTTGTGCTTGCTTTTCTTAGTCTTGCCAATGAGAGGATCCTGAAAAGTTCTAACAGCAGTACTTGGAGCTTTTAGGATAGAAAGCTCCTTTGGGGTGAGCTATGGTGGGAGTGAAATGAGGAGCTTCATTCTATCTTATGCTTAATCAGTTTTCCTAATTCTGCTCAGAGATGCTCTGGCAGGTCCACATCACCCAGTTTGACCAGAGCAGCTCAGGTATCACCAGTAATGGGAAAAAACCTCAACGTGGTGATGAGGGCATTGATATTTATTCATGTGACTTTTGAACTGCAAGGCTCTGGCACCAATTCCTCAAGCTGATCCAAGCACGTCCCTTCTCTGAAATGGAATCAAAGAGAAGCATTAATTGCAGCAAACAGTTTGCAAACAAAATGCTTCTCTGGGAGGTGGAATGTTCTCTTCCAAAAGTGGCGTGGAGCATTCCAAGTGTGGGAAGGCCGTTGAGGTCTCTGGGTAGTTGCCTTGGCTGCTCTCTCTCTGTGAACTGGACTAAAAAAATATGCACCTCTGTAGCTCAGAGTGAATGTAGGTGTGTACCTGGATTGCTGCATAGATTAGATAAATTCACAGTGATACTCGAAGCAAAGCCTATAGCTTGCACTCGTGTTTTAGTGATTTTTCACCCCCTGGGAGAGCAGTAAATAGTCTGAGATTGTAAAGATGGGACTGGAAATTGAGGTCACAGTATAATATGCAAGTCCTTTTTTTTTTTTTTTTTACCTTGTTTACTTTATGCCGGGCTAAGTATTTCGTAGCAAAAGTAAATTTTTTGTGCAGTTTGTGAAATAAATAATGGAGAGATCCTGTTAAAAATGCATTGGCTGGCTTCCTTATTTTAATATTAATAAGGCAGGTTGCTACAATAAAATTAGCTCTGCATGGTGTTTGTCACTGTACTGCCAAAGCAATTGAGTCTAATGCCATTCCTTCCTGAAATAAATCCCCAGGAGAGCAGTATTTGTGCTGTTCTGAAACCTCTAACCAGGAAAGTTGGAGTAGGACTGTAAATTATGGACACTGCAGATTTTAATCTGGGATTCCCAAGTCTGCCTTTGGCCTTGTGGCTTTCTAGCTGCTTATATGAGGTGTTTTAATGTTCTTTACATGGGGGTTTTCTCTGCTGCCGTGACTAATATCCAACTTGCTTGGCTTATCATGCTAATGGAGAGCTTGCAAATCATATCTGCATGGTGTCCTGGTCCTGAAACCATCCTGTCTGGGGCAAAACAGCCTGAGCTGTGGAGGTGCTTGGCTTGGACTGCAGTGTCCTAGGACACAGTGCCTTGGTTTAGGAGCCTGGAGACAAAGGAGCAGAGGAAGAAGAGGAACGTTGGAGTTGGCACAAACTCTTTTTACTTTTTTTTTCTTTTTTTTTTTTTTTTCTGTTAAAGATGAATCTTTGCCTTTAAAAGAAGAAGCCCTTTACCAGCCCTGCACCTCTGTGATTTATAGTATTTGTTTATCTGAGCCACAGAGCAAAAGGGAACAAACCTGTAGTACTGATACAGTTTGGTATGTGACCAGAACAGTGTTTTTGTGCTTATAAATAATAGGAACACTCATTGTAATAGAGGCCCTGTCAGCTGGAGATATTTAGGTTAAAACAAGTGTTAGGGGGTTATTTGATCATGGTTTTAGACACACTTCTGTTGAAATCTGCATTTAAGGCAAGATTAAATCTCTTCATTTTACAGTTTGCATTGTTAGTTTAGGATCCAAATTGGAACTACATTCAAGCTTTGCCTGCCAACTGGATCTTTTGAAGATTTTACTGAACGTGGAAATCTGTGAAGCAGGGAAGCACATATGTTTAAATACCAACAATGTCTGTGGGTCCAAATATCTGCCTAAGTGTTTTCTTGAAAACAGTCATGTTTCAAGTAGGCTTTTAAAATTTCTGCTTAAAAGAAATGTCTTGAGAGTCTAAGAACTGGGAGACATTTCCTTTCAGAATGGCAAACATCCATTCTGAATAACCAGGTCTTTGCAGTTCTGTGTTATTTCTATTTCTTATGACATGTTGTGGTAAAAACGTTTGGAATGATGGGTTGTGTTTATTGTGAGTAATTCCTATAGACTGCATGAAATGGAAGGCTTTACTTTAAATGGTGTTACTGGCATCAGAAGTAAAATTACCCATGTCACCTTCCCCTTTTAATTTGCAATCTGCAGGAGTCTCAGCTGAAAACGGAGGGATCTGTCTGTACATGTGAATGATCTCTTTGTGCTGGGGGCTGGGGGGGTGGAATTCCCCGTGTTCCTGGGAAAGAGATACGACAGAAATGTGCTGCAAAAATTTCATGCAGAAGATGGTGTTGGCTGTTGTTGGGTTTTCATCTGCAGCACAAGGAAAGTGGGACAAGATGAACAAATGGAAACTCTTTGCTTTTCTGTTCTTCCTTCCAAATTACTCTAGAAAAAGGCAAAACAAGCAAGACAGATGATGCAACTGTAGCTGGGAGTGCCTCTGTGGAGTCCTGGCTTCTGCCAGCTGCAGGATTTTTTTCTTTTCCTCAATCCTGCCAGACGGGAAATGCTGGATGGAGAAAAGAAAATAGCTGGGCAAGCACAGGCCCACAATTTTGTCCCTATAGAAGTTATTGATTTACAAAATAGGGTCTCAGGAACACACTGCAGGAGCTAAATCTGTTTTTTATGTTCTTTGACATATTAGAATGTAGTCAAAATACAGTTTTTCCCATCTGGGTAAAGAACATGCTTGCTGTCTCAGAAACACTGTGTCTTCCTGGGCATGGAAAATGAAAGACAGGAGGGGAGACAGCTCACCACGTTACAGCTGAGAAGCTGATATTTATTCCACACTTCTCTACTTGTTTAGTCTGTTCCCAGTCCTGTATTCTAATTTCTCTGTGCTGCTGGAATTGACTTCATTTTCGGGTGATTTTCTTCTTCTTTGGCCTATGTATCTTGTACGTTCACTACTGAATGACTTGAAAATATTGAAACTGATTAAAACCAGTCTGGTACTCTTTCCTGCTTTCAGTGTGAAGATGAACTGCCCAACAGCCAGGAAGGCACAAGTGAAGCAGGACCTGAAGACAGAGTGGATGTTCGATACCTGCAGTGGTTAAACGGGAGGCTGAGGTTGCAGTGGTGCAGTTTGCACGCTCAGCACCAAGAGCAATGCAAACTTTTGCACAAGGTAAATGATTCTTCTAACTCACTATGACATAGTTTATTATTTAAAAGCCTTGTCTGCTAGAGCTAAATGTACAAATTATTCTTGTTTGCTAGTTCTGCATTTTCTGTGGGTAAGAGTGAATTACTCTGAATATAAGCACCTCTGTCTTTCCCCAGTGTGGCAGAGCCATGAGAAAATGTAGTATGTTCAGTGTTTGTAAGGTTGTAATTGTATAAAAGTTTCTTTTGCAGGTTGGCACATTAATCACTTCTGCAACCACAGGCTGCTGCTGTTTTTCCTCAGAAAATGCCTGGTAGAAACAAGACAGAGCATTCTGGTTCCCCAGACAAGAAGTAGTGATGCAGAGCTATAAGTTCACTGGAAATGTGGATTCAAAATGTTAAGCATAAATATTGAAAGTAATAGCAAAATAAAATGCAAAATCTCTCTCCAAAGTACTAGGGGACATCTCAGCAGAACCCAGAATTTACCTGCTTTTAAATCAGGAATCAGTAATGGTCCCTACACTGCTAAGGTTCCAGTTCTCCTCCCATTTATGAGTGTTTAGATGCCTGTCTGATCACAGATATCTGGGAGCATTATATCTGTTCAGGATGGAACCAGCCTTCAGTCCCAAATTTGACAGCGGTGGTGACTTCAGAAACAAATTAAAAAATACAGTTCTTAAGATAGTCCTAAAAGTTATTATGTATTGCTTTCCCTAGGTCCCCTTTCTCCGTTTATACCTCTTTAAATAACTTAAATGGAGCCAGCTATTACTGTACTCAAAACCATCACAGAAAACCTTTTTTTGAGACTAAAAATGGTTTGGGGAAAATTTCTTCCCAAAGTACACATCAAAAAGTTGTCAGAACCATCTTCACCTTTGAATGAAGATGCTTTCTTGGTTTTAATCCTGTGTCTGACAGAGCAAGTGCTAAAAACTCTAATGAGGTTACATTTTGTTCTTTCCATGAACTGATTGCTAGGGCAGATGTCTGATGGACAGCCCTAGGGAAGAGGGATCAGGTGCTGTGTGTGCAGCATCCAAAATAACCTTTTGCTTCTCACTGGCCACTACTGATGTGCTTCCCTGGGCTGGGAACAAAGGTGGCAATTCCCTCTAAGTGCCCGTGCAGTCCTTGGCTTTTTGCACTGTGATCACAGACTGTGATGGGGTTGGGAGAGGTCAATCTCAAATGAAATGATTGGCATCTTCTCCCCCTGATAAGCTACCTCTATTTAAGGTATGCTGGTTTTTCTAGTAGGTGAGGCAAATGCCTCCATAACTCATCATCAGTGCTCTGATTTATGTGAGACTTGACAGTAACAAATCATTAGGCAGCTCCAGTGCCTCAGCTTGCAGTTAATGAGGCCAAGGAAGAATTAAGAGCAGGTCAGACCTGGGAGCTCGAGTACAAACAGAGATATTCTCAGCGGTCCAAATGAGGCTCTGAGGTAATGAAGAGATGTGCTGATGGGGCAACATGCTAAAATCTTGTTGGCAAGGGAGATGAGAGATGATGACCCTCCTGTGGAAGTCGTACTTAAATAAACTTGGACTTTTTTTCCCCCTTCTTGGCTATCTAAGGCAGAATGTGTGCTAAAGTTAGGACAGTCAGAAAACTACAAGAGACAGGTTAGTTATGCTGCAGGTCCCTGGACCACAATTTCCAGAATCTGGAGGAATAAGCAGGAGGATGAATTGTGTCTCTGTTCATCCAGTTTCCCAAAGCTGCCATTACTGCCTTCTCCAGCAGTCATTGCTGAGTGAAACTGAAGGCAGCAGTGGTGCTGGAGGTGACTGTCACAGTCAGGGCTGCCACCATGGGGGTGCCCAAAGGAGGGTGGAACTGAGCCCAAGTCCTCCACACGTGAACCCACACTGGTATTATGTGTGCAGCTGTGGGAGTTCTGCTCAGAGCTGTAATAAAGTGCAGTGCTCTGATTTATATTTTGGTTTGAATTAAAAGTAGGAGAATAGAAAGGTAAATGTGACTTTGCAAGGACTATATTGCAGTGCCACATTAATGTTAGCATTTAGGATAACACAAAATACAACATTTACACAATTTAACAGCTGTATAAACAATAATTGATATTTCCTGACTCTTTCTAGAGAAATTGCTTTTACTACTGCATTAATTTCCAAACTTTTAAACTATCCTGTGTGTTAGAAGACTGAACTGACCCAGTATGACCTCTATATGAGCTGCTGCTTTCCTCTAATAAACCACAAGCACAGTATGCAAAAGGCTAATGAGTGTTATGTTTTTTAATTATGTTGGCAGATTTACAGAGGGCTTTCTCTACAAAATGATAATTACGGCTTTTACTCTCTGTGTTTAATAACGTACCAGGTTATGTGTCTCAGCTGTGGAACAATCTTATTTACTGCTCATCAGGAGCTATAATTTTTGTCAACTGGTGGCAACACTTCTGCAGATTTCATTCTGTGACTCACACGGGCTCTAAAATGCTATTTTCTCTATTTGGGCCTTTCTGAGAAGAACACAACGCAGTTGGAAAAAAAATGTTCTTACTTCGAAGATGACTGCTCTTCCTTCCACTCTGTATTTTTTAGTACAAATATTGCTGTGTCCTCTATCTACTCTGTCCTGCCTGCAGCCACCTGAGGTTGATGGGATGAAGTTCTGCGGTCCCCAAGAGAGGGAAGCCTCCCTGGAGCTACAGTTGGTCCTGTGCTGGGAATTGCCTGTTGGGTGGCCTGCCTGGCTGTTCCTCTTTGCTGGCTGCTCTGATGAGCTGCTGTTCAGTGACTTCAGCTCCCAGAAGGCATGTTGAAGCTTTCAGAAGCACACATGTCCTGCTGTAGGAGGAAGACTTCCTGAGGGAAATCTTAACCTCTCTGTTTCTGAGGAAGTTTGCAGCCTGAGGCAATGAGCTGTTGAATAACGTTTTAATGGCTTCTCAACATGGACAGGTTGGCTCGCTTTGAAAGTATAATGTAGTAATACCATACTCATTCCCTCGAAATTCTCAGTGGTGCATATTTACCTGGTGTGCCTTCAAATACATGGGGACGTGGAGAATAAATCACTGTGCTAAGGCACGTCTCTTGGTTCCTTCTGTTCTCTTTCTTTCTGTCAAATGCCAGAAGAGTCTGTCTCCCTGGGTTTTGATCCCTCTTGAACTCATAGGAGAGAGCAGTTGTTTTTACTTAGTCTTTGAGTTAGCACTTCACCTTAAAAAATGTAAGAAGCCTTGCACGGTTTCAGCGAAACAGGAAGGAACCTGTATAGTTTAAAGCTTTCATTTTTGGGGGCCTGTGTTAAATGCACTGTGCCACAGTCAGCATGTTATAAAAAACAGAGGAACAGGTGAGTTTCTGCAAAACTGATGAATATCCTGGGGTTATTTTCCATCCTGAAGTAGTGAAGGGTTAGATCAGGCTCAGAGATGATTTTTTTTTTTTTTAAGGAGGTGAATATCTGATTATGGGCTGTGCGTATGGGTTAATAAGAATGAAATGATGTTAAATGGAATTCTCAATGATAGAAGAAGAGTTTAACATAACTGGAATTATCAGATCATGGTAAAGCAACAAAAATTGTTTCAATATGCTTGGAAACTAAGAGTTGTATTGTTAGTGAGAATGCAGAGCAGCACTGGGAATTACCACCTATGAATGGAGTGGTTTCTTGTGCCCCCTCTAAGATGTTAACAATATAAAATAATTTATCTGTTAGCAATATAAAATAAGATGTAGTGCAGTGGATCAGATCAGTTGTCTCTATGTATCTGAGGTAGTAAGAGTAAAGGGACAAGGACAAAGTCTTGATCTCTGAATAACAGAGGGCAGGGACTGGTGCTGGGTAATTACCTCATTGTCAGTAATTTATGAGTGAGCTAAACTGCAATTGTTAGATGCGTCTGTATCTTGACATGAAAAATCTACCACGTTGCTCCGGGAATTGCTACCTTGTTTATTTATATTTTTTTTTTTGTCTATTTTGTTTGAAAATCTTCGCTTTTTTCCCTACGGTGAATTTGCCATTAGATCTCAGAAGCACATTCTTTAATGCGGTAGAATTTTTTTCCTCTCATGCAAATGTGTGTGAACCATGAGCAAGCCCCCTTTTCATCTTCTCTAGGTGAATTAGGCACCCTGCAGGGAGAGCAGCTTGAGTGAACTCAAGGGCATTTAGGAATTGGTGCTAGAAACTCCCCAGAAGTGGTGCTGAGTGTGGGGGGCTGTGCCTGTGCTCTCTTGAAAGGTTAGTGTGGTGTTAAATCAGACCTGCCTCCACCTCGGGGTATTCCAGTGCCAAGGAGCAACAGCTTGGCATGTTCTGCCTCTCACCCTCTCACTTCTGCTTTGGTGCTCTTTCCCTCTTTAAGCCTTGTTTGTCTTCTATTAGGCATCAGTAAGAGATAGCAAAAATAAAAATGCTGGATTATTTTGGTATCCATCCAGTCTGGTCTCAGGGGAACACCTTATTCTTCTGTTGTTACAGCTTTATTGTATTTGTTTTGGGCTTTACCAGGGATGCTGCTGCCACCTGCCTTGGAAAAGGGGCTGGAATTCACTGCTGGTGCTGGGGGCCCAAAGGTTTGGCAGCCAGAGTTACGCAAGAATGCAGCAGGGAGAGAGAGGAGTGGCAAGTGGAAAGGAAGAACATTGTGTGGGGAGGTGCTCTTTTATTTTTAAACTCGCATAGCTCTGCACATGTGACAGATGGTTGTCACCAGCAGTGAGGTTTGGCAAAGGAACGCTAAAATATTCTGAAGTTTCATGGAAGGGTTGATAATTATCCAGTGCCTGTCAACTTTAAAATAGTTGTCAATACCCAAGTGTGTGATAAAGTTCATATTAGAATAAAGGAAGAAAAGCAGGAAACATTCTCTGTCTTGTGGCAGAAATATTAATGAAATATGAGTGATTGTCTGACAAATGTGCACTGCTATCTTGTTTGGCAGCTGCAGTTATTACAGTTACAAAGGGATCAGCTCTGAATAGGACGAATTGCTTTTTATTGTTCCCTTGACTAACTTGGGAAGCTTCTTCATCAAGTAATTGATGATACTATCACCAGTGCAGCTGGGACAAGGTCTTGGTAAGCAAAAGCCAACAGTATAGAGCAGCAAAAGAGAGCCTTACTGTAACTAGGTGGCATTTTCTACTTAAAGAAATAAAAATTATTCTGAGTGTGCTTTAGCTCAGTTAAGACTGCTGCTGTCTGTGTAAATGGTTTCTCCTTTCATGCCATGCACCCAACATGTGTACTGTAAGGAAAAAGACTTCAAGACAGGATGAAGAGAGAAACCTTCAGTTTTCCTGTGGCAGCAGAGGTTGCAATTCCTGCATGTGGTTCTGGCAATGCTACCAAGGTGGACCATTTGGTGAGGTGGTTGTGGTGCCTGTTCCTCCTTTCCATTCTGGCTCTTGTACTGGTGGTAGCACTCACACTTGTACATGTGCATTGGGAAAGGCTTTGTGAGCACTGGTCACATCACCCTGCCCACCCACACGGCTGTTGGGTGGTAGATAATGATCTTAATGATCTGCTCCTTGCACTGACAAATAGCTTTTAAATTAATCTGTTCCAGATCCATTTATTCACAAGTGGCTCCCACACGGACCAGAACCTCGGACATTTTTCTGTCACAGAAACAGATCTCATTAGACAACCAGAGAACTACAAGCAGGTAATGCTTCTCCTGTAATTCTTGGATGCTCAGTATGCTTTACACAAACATTGTGAAGACTGCATTCCTTACAGCATTTTTTTGGACTTAGTTTCCAGCAGAAATAAGGGCTTATATATTGAATTTTCAGTTTCTTCACTTATTTGTATTCACCAAATTTGGTTTGATAGAACATAAGCCCAGAGGTATCAGGGTAAGTTTTATAAAACCTGATAGACAAGAAGTGGGAAGAGACCTGACTGCAAGTGCTGCTGGAGAAAAGGCTGGTAGAATAAAACACTCCAGATAAGTTGGCTGACTTCCTGTTGTATTCTGCCAGTAACCACATCTGGGCCAGTCAGGCACAGTGTCTGCCTGTGGCCCTGCCTGAACAAGACAGAACCTCTTAGGAAAACATCATTTTTCCCAGTGTACTGTTTTACCCTGAAGGATAAATTCCCACTGCTCTCAATTACTCAATTATCATAGGTGTTTCAGTTCATTATCTGAAGTGGTTTAATTCACTTCTTTTAATGCAGTATAATACATTTGTTTTAAAAAATCACTTTCTAAAAGTTCATTCAGTGTGAAACTGAAACAAGATGGAAATTTCAAGCTCATCCCTAACAAAATCAATATTTGGCAAATTTCTGCAGACCTGTTTGCTCAAAGAAGATATTCTCTCTGCTGTTTGCTTAAGAATGAAAGTGGGCATTGTAAATATTCCGCACAAAGAAATTCAGGAAAGTAGATTTGAAGGTGGGAGGATAGTTTTATGTTCAAAGCCCCTAAAGTAAAGTGCATGTTAATCTTTCATTGCTGAGTATTTCTTGGATGAACAGTTCATATCCAGCCTCTTGGTAAGATTCATCTGTGTAGAACATTTTCCTGGAAAACTACTGTTTTTCTGGCCTTAAGTCAGCTTGGGATTTCTTTTCCACTTGTGCTTCACAGTGCCCCTCCTGTGGTTGGTTCAGCAGCTCAGAACACACAGCAGCACCTTGCTCTGAAGTCTGTAGTCTTCCAGATCTTAGCAAATGCCTGTAAAGGTCTGGCAGGCTGGTGTTAGAAACTTCCAGTCTCTGCAGAGGGACTTTGCAATGACCTTTTTCCCCAAAGCCTTACCCTGAGTATGTCACAGATCTGTTGCAATAAAGCTTAATGATACTCTTGGTATTTGGTTTTGACTGCTTTGGTAATGAGTCATTCCAGGAGTTTTTTTCTTGCATTCTGCTCCTTTTCCTGGATGCTTGCTCCAGGTGTTCTGTTCAGGGGAGGCTCAGGATGAAATGGAAGGAGTTCTTCTGTGTTGTAAGCATTGTGGTTAGGTAGAGTGCTGTAGTCAGGAAGGTTTAGTGGGCAGCTGTGTTGTTTAAAATCTTAGTTAAAGTCTTCGTTCCACCTTTCCCAGGCTTAAACAGCAAATACACGAAACAAAACCGGGGTGTGACTGAGAGGCAGGGTGACAGAAAATGTTTTCTTTAAATAAACTACAAGTGGCCACAGTCTGTCTCCAGTTTCTGGGCTCTGACAGGTGCAATCCCAAACAGGCTTCAGCTCCAGTGCATGTGTGTTGAAAATTCCTTTCTTATGTCGCTTACTGCTCGGACTGATACAAAATTGGGATTATTTGTCAGTATAATCAGCTGTGAAATTCTTAACCTCTTAAAGCTCTCAAAGCTATTCAAGAAAGGTGTTCTAAGCTGCTCTCTTGAGCCTGATTCTAAAATAAACAGGAGAAATGGCAGGAAGTCATTGCAACACTTGAGTATAGAGGCTTTTGAGAGCCTTATAATTGTTATGGTCACCATTTGAACATTCTTTGTAGGTTTTGTCTTCCCTTACCCTTGTTTCCCAAAAGCAGCTTCTGGAAGTCAGATGCTCAGTATGTATGAAGAGCCTGGTACAGCAAGGTGGTGTGGGCTTGAAAAGGCATTGTTGTTTTGGGTGTCACTTTTCCAGATGGATCTAATACTCCATATGCAAAGTGATGCTACTTTGGAAAATGTAACAAAAAGCCTCTAATTTTCCAATATCTTGCTAAGATTAAGTAAATTATGAGTGTTTGAATGGCTTGGTTTTCAAATATTGGTGCAGATGGCAGCACTCTGCCAAATGCTTTCTCCAAAAACTGTGAAATTGTTTTTTTTTTCTTTTCAAGTAAATGAAACATTTCTCTTAATGACACCTCAAGTAAGAACCTGCTGCATGGATGAATAAAAAGAGCAAGCATGTCAGTATGCTTTACTGTAATGCATCTCTCTTGGTGGAGGGCGTTATGAATTCCTTCTTTTCCTGGGCATCCTTCAAAGCCTAGCAATGCAAAGTGGATCTCGGCGTCGGAAATTTGCTATCACAGAAGGGACTTGGACTCTTCTTTTTTAAGCCTCGAGTTCATTTTAATCAAAAATACCCTGCGAGAAAAGTTGCTCTGTTTGCATCAAAACAAGAGATGTTTAGTCTGACAGGAAAAGTGTGATAAGATACAGATAGCTGTGAAGTCAAGCTTCACTTTATGAAATGTAGAAGTCATGCTGCTCCTTTTCTATAGAAGGTGCATATTAACTTATTTAAAATGTTCTTTCCTTGGATTTTTGACTATAAAGTACTTCTAGTGCTTTTATGTACAGGGATTTTACTGGACATTATTATTCCTCTATCATCATAAATGTCTTTGTCACATTCATAGGGCTGGAAGTTTTCCAAACCTAATGGTTTTAATTATGTTTTTCTCTAGTGAGGCATGATCAAAACTCCAACTTCTCCTGCGGTTTGGCTGTGGTGTGTTGTGTGTGGCTGTGAGCTGCAGGTCACTCTTTGGTTCCTGTGCTGCCTGGGGCTCTCAGAGGAGGGGAGGTGGGGTTATTTCAGCTGGAGCTCAGTTCCCAGTGGAAGCACAGAAGTGCCTTGGTCAGTGGGGATGGTTCAGGAGGTGTTTGCCTGAGCCCATGCTGGAGCACACAAATTTGGGAGCTTGGGGGCAGGTCATTGCATCTTCTCTTGAAAATCTCTTGCACTTAAGTGTCCTAGAATATAGTCCAGAGCACCCTGAGTCTCTTGTGTTCTGATGCATTTTCCAAGCTGATGGGTACTGCTTGTGTTTAAATGGTTCCCCCCAGCAGCTGGGGTGAGGCAGGGGGCTGCTGCTGTTTGCCAGCCTGAAATATCTCCAGGGCAGGAATGGGGTTGTGGTCTCTGGCACTGCAGCTGATCCAGCTGGAAGGCACACTTGGGAGAGCAGGCAGGTGATGTGGCCACATCTGCCCCAAGCTTTCCAGGGCAGTAATCCTTTCCAAGGATGTGGTCTCATTCCTCTTTCTTGTCTATCAAGTCCACCTGTCTTAATTTTACACGGCAGAGTTCTGAAGTTTAACTTGGGCTCAAAAAAGTGTATGTTGCACTTGAGTCATTAAAGGAACTTTCTCACCGAATTGTTACTGTATAGAGATCAATGAATTTTAAATCAAAGCACCTCAGTCCTTCAGTTTCCTCTGTCTCTTCATATACTGCTTTGTATGTGGAATTCAATCTTAGAAGAGATTAAAAGTTGAAACTCGGGTCATTGGTGCGATGTTGGCAGTGCTGGAGTGATCACTGAAATTGTAATGAGTAAAGATGACACCTTTAAATGCCCGTAAATCAATTTACTGAGTGTGACAGCAATAAATAATGCAGATGTCTGCCAGATGGATATGCAGTGAAATTTATAGAACTTGGATGTGAATAGCTAATAATTTTGTTTCAGAATTTTATGAAGAATGTTTATGTTTGGTGATCATTAACATGTTTTAAAGGTGATTTATTTGGCATAAGAAGCTATGGTTCTTGGTAGCAAGTAAATGGGAGCAAACAAATAGTCTGTCTGACTTTGCATGCATAATGTATGGTCAATTCCATGTCCATAAAAGATTCAAGGGAGCTTTAGCCCTCCAAGCAGCAGGGGTTGGGTGGGATGGGGTAGGATGTGCAAGCACAGCACTAATCTTCTTTCTGGACTGTTGATTTATCAGGAAGGGACACCAGTGTGAAGTACCTGTATTGCTTCCTTCAGTCAGGTGGGATCCATAATTTCTTATTGGGTCATTTGAGGGATAACTGATCAAGATGTAAGGTAGGTTGTCAGTGAACCCTAAATCTTGTGGCAGTTTCCATTTAAAACATCTGTCCCAGATGGCTGTTACAGATGGGAGACACAACAGGTTTATTCCTGTGAGCAACAGCCTGTGGTTTGAATTCATGCAAAGCACTAAAGAGCTGCTGTTTTTTTCCAGAACAAGTGCATTCAGATTGGATTAGGAGCTGATAGTCTTGGAATTCTCAGAAATGTTGAATGTGCATTTAGCAGTTACTTTTTCATGAAAGTTGAGTCTTCAGTTGGTGTCACGGGCTCGTGCACGTGCATGAAGTGCCCTGTATCTGCTGAAGTTCTTCTCTGCAAAGACAAACCAGTGATTTCAGTACATCCAGGGGACAGCACCACCTCCTGGAATGTGTGTGGGGGCAGAACTGCCAAAGTAAGGTCTGTCAGCTAACACAAGGTATTTGTCTGGCTGCTGAATAATCACTGTGCTACTGCATTATCTCCACAAATGGATCCCTGGTTGTTCACCCCCTTGGGTGAAAATGGACTGACTGTGGCAGGACAGTTTCAGCTGCTGTGTCCCAGGCTATATTTGGTGTCCTTGTGTTGGCTGCTGGGGACTTCCTGGAATGTTCCTGGTGGTGACAGGCGCTGCAAGCAGGCGCTGAATGAAAATAAGCAGTTAAACCTCTCTGATAAGCTTGACACCGTGTCACGTTATTGATTTGACACAGACCTGTGCTAGTGTTTCTGTAATCAAAGCTGTTGTGGTCTTGTATGGTGAGGTGAAGGATATGTAACCTTATTTGAATTTCAAAGAGCCTGTTAGGGGGCCATCTGATATTTTATAATGTCCTTCCATCTGTTGTACAAGAAGCAGTTCAAGCAACATATTTCTCAGAGTGTAGATACCAATGGGAAAAAATGACATTCATCCTGTAGACCACGTTGCTGCTGGGCAGAAGATTTAAGTCAGGAAATGAAGGCTTGTACTGCATGTAAATTCCAGAAAAAAGGTTTGGTGTTTAGTGAAAAAATGTCCTTGAGCTTCAAGGACAAGCTGCCTTCATTGGTATGAATTGTCATAGATTCATGATCTTCTGTGGTGCTCTGGATACTAATTCTGTTTGGTCTGGCCTTCAGCTTTTTATGTGTTTATTGTTTCATTCCCTTGGTAAAAGCCATCGTTCTGTCATTTCTGTCCTCGAATGGGATCAGTATTTTGTGTTGTAGCTCCTGGTCTAATTAAGGGCAGCTTTACCTATTTGTAAAATAAAATCATGTTTTACTTTCCTGGGAAAAAAAAAGAATACTTGAAATTTCTCAAATGGCTCCTCCATAAAAAATAATATAGCATAAGAGTAGTTGCTCTGGGGCTTGTGAGTGTTTGTGAAAACGTGGGGTTTTCCTGTTTTGGTTTTCTTTTTGTGCCTGTTCTGTCCAAAATCCCTCGTTGGCCAGTCCTGATGTCTCAGAAATCGTCATGGAGTTTCATTTTACAAGGAGCTGTGCCAGGGTCCGTGTGAGCTTTTCTCAGAAAGAACCAGTTTTTGAGGTGGGCAGAGACTGTGTTGCTGCAAATGAGATTTTAAAGGTGGAGAACAATTTTCCCCAAAGGAGCACAAAGATCTGCGACAGTTCTTGGAGTAGTAGCTCAGACAGCCAAGCCCTGGAGAACCTAAACACAGTGAGATTTTAGACTTACTCTACACACTGCTGGAATTAACTTAGTTTGAATCAGTAGTGACTTCTGACCATTTCCCAGGTCTGCTTCCAGGGCTTCAGATAGACCCTTGAATTGAACCCTTTGGATTTTGGCATTGTTAAATTTTTAGAACAACAACTAAAACTGCTAGGTTCTGTAGCAAGAACATTTTTAAAATTTTCTTTTACAGCTTTTTAAAGCTGTGGTTTTGCTCGTCCAATGCATCAAAATTTTTACCTGTTTCTAAGCAAGTTTATTTTTCCTTGATGATTGGTGATGGCTGCATGTTAAATAAGTTCTTCAATGATTAAATGAAATTAAGTTTTAGAGCTGCTGACCTTTAATAAATTTCAAGGTTCACCAAAGAATTGTATGTTAGGCCCATGGACACACATGTTTTGAAAAGGTCAATTATGACAAGTTTTTTGAATTTACATAATTATGCTCACCCCGATACTTGGAATAAAAATAGCAAATGCTTTGTCCTTTTACAGTATTTTCCTCTCTTCCTGTCTTTAACTTGCTTTTACTAAGCCAGTCCAACATTATTCATTGAAGAACATAGAGAATGTGGACTGTGTTGGGAGCTGAAGCAGGACTCTGGGAAGGGACAGGATGGAGAGTGAAGAACCTTTTTGCTCTGGCCCTTGTCCAGTGAAGTCAGCAGCTGGGAGAGGCTCATGGACAAGAAGCCTGAATGAGGCATTTTGGGAGCAGGGTAGCTCTGATGTGAAAGAATTCAGATGACAGGGGGAAAAAGAAACTGGGTGAGGCATAAGGGGCTGAATATAGACAGGAAGACCAAGATTGGAGGGGAAAATGAGGACAGGGAGCTGGGAATGGGGAAGATCTGTCTAAAGACTTGGATCAGTGTCTTGCTCCTTGTGGGAGTCTGAGAAGTCATCCTCGTGCAGGAATTGTCATCCCCCTCCAGTGAAGGTCCAAGTGTTCAACCTCCTGATGCTGCAGGAGGAGTTTCCGAAAGTGTCTTTCTAAAAACATCAAACTTTTCAGTAATGTGAATGGGAGCACAATTTTGGAGTGTAAGGCATGTTTATTAGGAACTGTGGTGTCGTTCAGAGGGCAGGGTGCCTTGTTTGTGGATCACGGCTGTGCAGAAGAAAGTGGGTGATGAAGGTAAGAACGGGGGGAGAACCATTGGGAGAGGAAGGAAGCCTTAGCAGCTGAGGCAGTTGTCCTTTGTCCTGGAGTGCTGCCAGACTTCTGTGCCTTTGGATCCTCAAGTTAACTAAACTTTCCATGGAGGGCTGTGCAGAGGGTTGCAAGTTGTTGAGCTGTGCTGGGTAGATGTATCCATGAAGTGCTTTATCGTAATTTCTAAATTTCCTGAAAATCGTGTCTTGGAAGTCTCAGTTAAGGCATCCAAAAGCAATGGAAGCATTTTACTTACATCTCCTTGTTTTCATTTCCCATTTGTGGCCTGGCAGCAATGCTATTATCTTGTTTCACATGGGTCATTAGTGAAGATAACTTGTTTATCTTCAAGATAAAAATTCTGCCTTTAGAATGGGATTTGAATGATGTGTGACAAATAAGGCTATGGTTTCCCTCTGAAGAACACACAGAATAATATGCCATTTGAAAGGAAAGGAATAACATGTGGAGTGAGCACCAGCCAGTCTGTGCCCTTGGTGAGACAGATGATGAAGGGAAACATTTTGGTTGCATAAGGCTAGACCTTATACACATGGGAGGGTCAAATTAGTGTTGTTCAGGCAGCTTGAATTCTGGCATTTTTAACTTTCAATGCTGCAGTTTCCAACTTTAGCATTTATCCTGCTGGGCTGTGCATTAGAGGTGTAAAACACGCTTCCTGCCACGT
Source organism: Vidua macroura (assembly GCF_024509145.1). Taxonomy (NCBI): domain Eukaryota; kingdom Metazoa; phylum Chordata; class Aves; order Passeriformes; family Viduidae; genus Vidua; species Vidua macroura. Next base: position 891,275 of record NC_071579.1, on the reverse strand, counting down.
GCTCTGAACAGCACTGCCAGTGAAAGGCAATGCTTTCCCCCCCCCCCTTAAATGACTTAATGTTTTGTGTTGCTCTTCCAACAGCAGTTACTTTAGACATTTTACATGCATGGTAGTCAGGCTGGTGAGAAATAACATGGGAACTGGCATTAATATTGCAGAGGAGAGCAGATCTGATGATGTATTGCATTATATATGAGGCTCCAGCACCTAAATGCTGGAGGCCTGGAGGCTCACACAGGAAAGCTTGAGGGAGCTGAATGATCCAGAGTGCTGGAATTGTGATGGTGGTTGTTCAAAGGAGGTTGTAAGGATGGGTTTAATATGAAGGTCACCTGCGGGCTAAAATGAAATATACCCTTTATACCCTTGGTGCTGCTCCATGATGGTCAGGGTCAGGTGTGTGGGCAACCCTTTTCTGAGCTGACCTTCTGACCCTGCCAGAGACTTCTGGACTGCTGCTTTCCCCTTGGTGCCCTGCCATCACTCAGATGAATGGTGGAGCAAGAATGAGCTGTAAACCTCCCTGGGTTCTGTTGGTTGAGGGGTTTATTCTCTCTCTCTAGCTGTCTCTGGTGTTTTGGTGGTGTAATGTCTGGAGCAGAGTGGCTGCTGTGGTGCTGTGCACCAGAATTGCTGTGCTGGGATGGGTGGAGTTCCAGAGCCCCCCAGGGAGGATAAGTTCTGCTGGAAATCCACGTTTACACATGTGTGAAAATGCTCAACACAATCCCTTTAAGTGTTGTGTCTTCTTAGTGGGACTGCCTCGATCACCTTTAAAATTCAGGATAGTTATTGCTCGTTGCTTTTCTGTGAGAAGGCTCTGTTGGTTTGAAGCTTGGTGCACTGAAGGTTGTTTGGATTGGAAAAAGCTCTGGTGGATTTTGTTCCTTCTGCCTGTGTGCCTGGGAACCCCTCCCCACCCCTCCTGGTGCAGCAGTGGGTGCTGAACTACAAAAGAGGTGATTTGGTGGTTTTTATGTATTTCCTGTAAAATAGGAGAGTGGCTACTGAGAAAACAATTTAAAGAGAAATCCAAAGAATGCTGGGCAATTCAGATGTAGTTTTTCTTCCTCACATTTCATTGCAAGGCAAGAGTAAGTGCTAAGAAAGCAAAGGAGCTGTCAGTGACAGCGTGTGCTGCCCACCCTGTGCTACATGGCAGGAACAAAGAGAATCATTCCTGCCTTTTTTAATGATTCACTTTACAGGAGGAGAGGGTAGGCTGCCATGTCATTTTCCTTCTGAAATGCTGTAGGCAAATGGTTTTCAGTTTGTTTCCTGACATTTTTCACATAAAACATGGTTTGCTGTAGAAGTTGTTAAAACCTCTTGGAAACAGTGGATCCAGGTACTCATTTGCAAAAATGAGGTAGAACAGATTCAACCCTTGTCATCCGTGTACATTCAGGAAGAATTACAGAGGTCAAATGGCTTCAAAGCTGCTTTTAGACAGCGCCTTCTTGTAGCCAAGTTCCTGATCCTTCTTAAGAAAGGAAAATCTTGGAAATCTCTGCCCTGCTGTGCACTGTGGAAGCAAGAGCAGTCAAATTGTGTGTGATAATGTCTATTGGCAGTTTCTAAGGCAGACTGAAGTCGATTTCAGAAGGGAAGGCTGAAAAAATGTTTAATATAAATGACTTGCCTTTCAATACTTTGTGTAGTCTCCTCTTGGGGCAGGCAATGGACCAGTTGTCTTTGGTGAGGAATTCTCTCCTAACTTCCCTGTTCATCCCTGTGGTGCTGCTGCTGGAGGTTTTACTTGCCCTCCAGAAGCAGGGGGACTTGGCTTCCAGATCCTGTCTGGAAAATGGGCGAGCACTATCCAGAGCCATGGAGTAGGTGGAGGTGAGGGTGGAAGTTCAGGCTTGGCAGGAGAAAGGAGAGTTAATTGAGGGAGAGTGGAGAGGCTAGAAATGTATGAATGACTCTTCCTCATGCTGTAGGAAGAAAGAAGCCTCTGCAGGAGCTAAACTGCTCTAAATCTCAAAAGGTGAATATGATCAAAACAATTCTCCTTCCCTGCAACTGGCTGTGGCATCAGATGGTTTCTGCTCCTCTGATGCCTGCTGTTCCCAGCTGGTTCAGTTCCACCTGCTCTGGGACAGGCACTTTCCACCTCTGCAGTCCCTCAGATCCTGCTGCTGGTTCTCTTTCAAAGCAGTGTGGAGTGTCCCATCCCAGGAGGAGGCAGGGACATGTCATTAAGGAGCTTTGAGAAAGGCAGGTAGGCACAGAGAATGTGCCTGTGTTTGTGTATCACTGAAGGAAAATCCTGACATCCTTATGGCCAAATTGGTTACAGGGGGGTTGCATAAGGGAGCAGTGGGAAAATGTTTGGGGCACTGAGCTCAAATTGGTGTCTGGCCGTTAGTGGTGTCCCTCTGGGGTCAGCTGGTAGTCCAGGAACCTTTACCAATACCTGGGGGCTCAGGTGGGCAGAGGGTTGCCCAGGAGTCAGCAGTGTGCCCAGGCAGCAAAGGCTGACTGCACCCTGAGCACTGTCAGCTGGAATGCTGAGAGGGCAAGGGCAGGAATCCTGCCCCTCTGCCACATCCCTGGGAGGACAAGGGCAGGAATCCTGCCCCTCTGCCACATCCCTGGGAGGACAAGGGCAGGAATCCTGCCCCTCTGCCACATCCCTGGGAGGACAAGGGCAGGAATCCTGCCCCTCTGCCACATCCCTGGGAGGACAAGGGCAGGAATCCTGCCCCTCTGCCCAGTCCCTGCCAGCCTGAGTGCTCGGTGTCCCTGTCCCAGCACAAGGACCAGGAGCAAATCCAGTAAGACCACGGAGGTGGTCAGAGCTGGAGCATGGAGCAAGCCCTTCTCAGAGGTGCACCGGGACAGGAGAAGAGGCAGCAGGCACCAGTTGGAACATGAGAAATTCTGGCCGGGTTAAACGGGAGAAAAATGCCATGAATTGATCGAACTCTGGAAGAGCAGATCTGGAGAAGGGGTGACATCTGTGATGTTGGTGTCAGGACTTGCTGGGTGTGCACCTTGCTTTGAGCAGGAGATTGGATTACAGACCTGCAGAGGTTCCTTCCCAGCTGTGTGGTTCAGCAGCATTGGCATGAAGCCAGCTCCTTCAGCTCGCAGGCACTAGATTGTCATCAGCCATGAATCACTTAGTTGTTGAACTTTTTACCCAATTTTACTTTCCCAGTGCTTCTTCTTGGGAAGGATGCTCTGGGTTTTTTTTTTTTTTTTTTTTTTTTTTTTATTACTCCAGACAGGTTTAGTGCTAAAATATTTCTTCAGATATTTTTTTAAGCAAGGTGGCCTCTGGCTGCAGTTAGTGTCCAGTTGGAGGGAACTGGCAGCATTATATAGCAACACTAAAGCAAATCATTCTACCTCATAGCATTATTACCTTGATCTGAAAATTTCCCCAGGCTGCAATTTGTCACTAATATTGCTTTCAGCTAAACTTATCCATACAAAAAAAAAAGGACTTAATAGAGCTGCAGTTCTGTAGTTGCCATCACAGTTTTTTTTTGGGATGAGTTATTGCTTAGTACATTTTACTGACCAAGCTTATAGAGTTCTTGGACCTTGAAAAATGATGCAATGGTTTATCACAGACTCCATAAATTGTTGGACTATGTAGCAGTAATATGCTAAACTCCTCCACCACAAGAAAGGAAGGTGTCTCTGAAACACATGAAACACAGAATATACATACTGCACTGATGTGAACACGTGGCTGTGATTGCCAGCAGCAGAACTGATGAAATGATACTGAGCTTCACTGCTGCTTCTGTGCTTTTGCTTGTTTCATGCCATACTTAACATCATTTGAATGCTGTGACAGTGACAGTGACAGTGATATACTATAATGTAATTCCACCTGAGACAGTGCAGCTGGAATTAATAAGCTGGAGAGACAAGGCTCAGGTATTTTGTCATCAGTTGGCATTCAATTTTTTTTTTCTTTTCCTGGTGGAAGTGCTAAGCAAACCCAGTGTGAGGAGCAAGTGTCCAGCCCAGAGGATGCTTTGGGTGTGCACAGGGAGGACAGGCAGGCACTGTGGTCCCACAGTGCTACAGCAAAGGTTGCACCAGCATCATACCTGATGATGAAGCTGAAGATGGAACTGCCACTGACCAGCTGAAGCTCGTGTGGTGAGAGGAGTGTCTTGTATCCACATCCAAATCCCCTGGTCATGCTGTGCTGTCTCTTAACTTTCTGGCAGAGGAGACTCAGAGTGAGAGTGCCTTACTTGCTGATAGGTTTTGGTGATGGAGTCAGAAAGGGTCTTGTTGGTGCAGCCTAGGGGATCTTATCTGGGGTATTGGATCCTGAATGAGCAAATTAAATGTCAGGGACAAAAAGTTTGGGTGAAGAGCTTTAAAACTCCTGACTCATCTCTTGAATTGTGCCTTGAAGCTAACAGTAGTCACTAGAAAGTGCAGAGCTGCTTCAGGAGTCTACCCTGTTGTTGTTTTCATGCCAAAGAGAAAAGAGTTATCAGCTTCTGACAGAAAAGAAGCTTCCCATCTTCTTTTGTGCCAAAGTACAGCTATTGATGAAGGCTGATTCTGAAGTGCCCCAGAACTATGTGATCTTTTGATCCCTAACTGGGGCCCTGTGTTGTCCTGCATCCACCTCAGAATCAAAAATACACATAACCCATCCAGAAAATCAAGCAGGACAGGAGCACTGCACTCTCCAGCCTCACTGCTCACTAAAGAAGCAGACCACAGCTAAATTCATATATTGCAATGGCTTTGGCCACAGCTGAGCTGTTGCTGGAAAGCTGAACTGAGCTGTACTGCTTTTCTGGATGTGAGAATGCAGCTCAGATTGTGAGGAGCTGTTTTTATAACCTTGTAAAATTAAACTTTGTGTGCAATTGGCCCATAATGTTAACTCAGCTCTACTGGCAGGTATTTTTGTTTTTTTAAATAGCCAAGGAAATAGAGTTATAAAATCAGCTGTTACTTATGTTTTGCGAGAGATCTTGGATTTGTGGTTCTTTTTAAAGTTTGTTGCTTAATTTAAAGGAGTGTGAAAGAGACTAGAAAGATAAATTAATTGGCATGAGGAACTATAGCAGACTTTAAATTAGTAATTTCTCTAGTCAGTAACACATTTTAAAATGTGTGAAAATACCTGCATGCACAAATAGTCTATGATGGCTTGTCGAAGAGCTAGGCTGGGAGAAACTGTACTCATATCAAGTGGCAATCTTAGACTAATCCACATATTGAATACATTTTTAAATTAATTGTCTGTGGCCTGTTAAAAATACTGGGAAATGGGCAAGTATATGGGGGGGAGGAAAGGAAAAAATGAGTATGGATAATGCTTTGTTCTGTGTACAGAAACAGTCTGAATAAAAGCAGAAGAATAATGGTCTTTTTTTGACATCAGCTGCATGGGGGTTTTGGTTGGCAGTACAATAATAACAGCTGTCAGGCAGTACTGTGATACAATTTGATGCTTTTCTTTGAAATCCTCTAGCTGAGATTTCTCTAAAGTAAATTGTGATTTTTGGTATCTGCTGGATATGCTTTAACTGAGCTAAAGGTACTTAGTACTGCCTGAAAATTTGGCTCTCCAGGGATGCCAAATTAGGCACCCAAAATCATTGGTACCTTTAGGGGAAGAAAATATGTACCTTTTTCATTCTTACATTATTGATCTTGACTGTTGAAGTATAAAACTTCAAGCTTCTATTTTTTCCATATTTTAATATGTTTCCATGGGGAAAATGCCAAGTGGTCCCTTCATTGACCCATTCCTCTGCACATGAATGTCATCAATGCATCCCAGTTCACTGCCTATCAATGTGAAAGCTGTAATACAATTTTTGTCTGCCAAATGCCTCATTCTGTTTGTTTTAAATATCATTTTCTCTGAGTTGCATTTTAAACAGCTGTTTTCTGAATCCCTCCACAAAGAGCAGTTACATTTTATAATGATGGTCTTTGTCATTTAAGTTTTTAACTAGTGGTTTGATTTTCTGCTCTCTGAGATAGCTCAATTGGAGTTTGAGCTGTGGTGGCATAAAACTGGTGCTGGTGGGTGGAAAGGTCACATATTTTGGTTTAGGTGTTGGAGATTTTGCACTTATCCAGGCATCTGGAATTATAGTCTGGCACCCAAAACTGCTGTGTTTTGTATTTTATGTATTGTGTCTTCTGCAAAAGATTGAAGTCCTGCTTCTTATCCACTTCTGTCCTCCAAGAGCCTTTCAGATCCACTGCCTCGTGATGCTTGGGCTGCAGTGCTCCTCCTCCTCTGTCTTGGCTTTCAAAGGTGTTTCACAGGCAGGGAAATTAGAGAAGGTCTTTGTCTGCCTTGTGCCTAGAGGCTGCTTATTGTTCTTTAGGTTTGTGCTCTTCGGCTGCTTGTATTTCACACTACTCTATCGTGACTTTCTAGTTTTCAGGACTATTTATTTTTGTTTTAGCCTTCAAGGGATATGTGGCAATGTCTTAAAACAGCTTTGCTTCTGGAGAAATCACGATGTGGAGCTGAAACTTGGGAGCACTGAGTGTGTCCACCTACAGTGTTGTTGGTTTGTCCCAGCCTGAGATGGTTGTGATACTGAGATTTTCTCAGTTTCTTGTGGTGATGGGGGGGGGGTCTTAAAACTTAGCCATGCCAAAGTTCAATTTGGGTTGTGTGTGCCATTTTGAACCAAATTTAAACCTGAAAACCTGCCTGCTGGGAGGCTCTCATTCGTCAAGGTTTGCAGGTTTTTTCAGTTAAGGGAGTTTTGTATTGATAGAGGAGAAGATGTGTTGAATTCTTTTTGTTTCATCTGATGCTTGGTTAGGTCTCTAAAGCCTTAATCCCACTTATGGTTTACTTCTGGTACCATAAATGGTATAACTTTCATGAATGTTTACCTCTTTTGTTTGCATTTTTTTGGAATGGACTTCTCCACTTACCTTCTCTCCTGTGCTTTTGAGATATTCAGAACTAGAATTCAGATTCCCCAAATGCACGCTGAGTAAAGCCATTCCCTATTAAACAGTTCTTGAATAGTCTAGGGTAGTTTCCCCATATAAGCTTTCCTGCTAGCCAACCCTGTCTCAAGCCTTGAGTAATTCTCCAGAGATGTTGGCATTTAGTGAGGTTTGCAGGGCTCAGGAGTCCAGTGCAAGTTTTCTGTCTACAGACATATATGAACAGCGATGAATTAGCAGCGTTTTGTCTCTGAGCCAAGAAACAGAATTTATTGCTGAAAGACCATTTTTTTTTGGTCTGTCTAACAATAAAATGATTTTCTGAACATTTAGGCGGAGCAATTTTTGATTAAAAATAGTTTTGCCAGTGCTGTGGATGTTGAATTATGAGCTGTGGGCATCGGAGATTAAATACTTGTTGCGGGGAGCTCTCTGGAACTGAGCCTCTGAAAAGGGTGCATTATGCTGCAAATTTATTAAATATTGATTTCCATAACAGTCTACAGGCACTAATGATTTTTCTAATATGGTGGTAAATAATATGAAAGAGATTAATATCTCTACAGAAAAAGTAATTGCAAGTATCTTTAAACAACATGCAAATTGCACGTGGGGATGCTGAGGAAGGTTCGACTTTGGCCTCTTGTTGAGTATTACAGGATGGGCAGGGTTGGAAAGGACCACTGGAGGCCACCTAGTCCGACCTCCCTGCTCAAGGAGGGAGCACGTTACTCAGGGCTGTGTCCAGATGGCTTTTGAATATTTTCAGGGAAGTGTCCAAAACCACCTTGATCATCTTGTCACCTCAGACTTCTGCTGCTGAAGCCCCCGCTGTTTCCTGAGGTCTGTGATCTGCGCTGGATGTTTGGTTTTGGAGGTCACAGCCATGTGCTGGAGGAAGTAAGGCGTACTCTTTACAGAGTTAGCATCCTTGTGCAGCACGCTGGGGTTTCCTGGCAGCCTGCTCTGAGGCAGCTCAGCTGGGCACAGTTCACCCTCTGTAGCAAAGCTGCTGCTTGCACCAGGGGTGGTTTCTGTACAACGGCTTAAAGAAGTTGTTCCTGCAAAGCGTTAGCTCTCAGCATTCATTATGGAATTGCCTCTCCACAGAGATTAGCAATTTGAATTTGTTGTTACTTTTTCAGTCAGTGTAAATATTTTAGAGCAATAACTTCCTCCAGAAGAATGAAGGAAATGGATTTGGTTGTCTTAATTTTGTGTAGAGGGAAACACAATTTTCAGGCATTATCCTTAAGCATCACTTAGATACCCACGTGAGGCACTTTTTTGACTTGCTGCTTCACTTTTTTTCATGATACAAAATTGATGCTCTTCTACAGACTTCAGTCTTTAAATTTCATTAGGAGGTGTGACACTGGGTCCTTAGTTGACTGAAAATGGGCTAGCAGCTTCAGTTACAGCTTGGGAATTTGTTTTGAGAGGTTTGTGTAGCATCAGAGTTGAACTGCTCGTGGCATGTGTGTGAACTGTTGTTGGTAGTAAATGAACAAGAAGTAGTGCTGTGTTTGAGGGGAGGATACAGAGGTACAATTTGGGCTTTGGTTTCTGAAATACCAGCTCTGTGATGTGTGACCAAAGACAATGTGCATTGTGGCCTCAAAGTCACAAAAAGCAGAGTCTGTTAAAGAACACAAAATGCTCGTGAGAAGCTCATGAAAAGGATGAGGCTGGGGGAAGGGGGCTGCCTGACAGAAATGCTCATTCCTAAGTGTAAGCATGTCAGAGGAAAAACCTGTCACCCCTGGGGCATATGGACCCTGTCTTTGTGACCAAATTCAAGGCACACGGACATACAATCCATTGTCCCTTCCCAACCTTGAACATTTATTTGTTTTTATGATTTTTGCTAAGGTATCTCAAGGATATTTGTAGTACATTATTTTTTTATTGCGTTCTGCTTTATTCTCCGTGCTGCAATAACATCAAAGCCTTGCAAGGCCTGTAAAGAAAGGATGTTGGAGGATATTGGCATTCAGGAGCAGTGCCTAAAGTCCCTCAGGGTGGAAACTCAAATGTTGGCTATTGCAGGCCTGCCTGAGGCTGCCACGGTATATTCCAGCTCTGCTGGAAACTGTCCTCCAAGGATAGCTGGAGTCATCCCGTTACTGATTTATGACTGAAGCAATCCAGCACAGCACACAATTGCTGCCCTGCTGTTTCTGAGGGTGTTAATACCTCAGTGAAAGGTGAGGATGCTCTAAGTGGGTGAGTCAGATGAATCCTTTCACACAAGCTGCTCGAGTTTTATAGTTAGTGTAGCTAATGAAACAGTTAAAAAAAAAAAAAAAGGGCAACAAGAGCACCCAAATACAAAAGATCCCAAAGGGTTTGAGATTAGGAGACTGCTCAGGAAGCTTTGATTGTTGTTGAGGTCAGTTAACGGCAGCAGATCCTGTAGAGGTTTGGTGAAGTTTCAGAACCATGTCCTTACAGTTGTGCTGTGCAAGCAAGTGGCATATGGTGCTTCTGACACTCCGGTGAGAATAAAGATGATGACTGTGTTTTTATTAAGATCACTCTTTTTTTGAAGGCTCAGAATGAAAAACTCCCCATCCCAACCTTCAGCCCTCTTTAGCTGTAATAAGACATATTCTTACTGCAATCACACGCAGCTCGTGACCACGTTACAGAGCTACTTTAAAGTCAAGGAACTCAACTGTTGCCTGAATATTTAATCAACTTTTTGGCTGGGTTTTCTTGCAAGCCTCAGATTCCATAATGTAAGCCATTTGTGCTGTAGATGTACCTATGAAAAAAAAAAAAAAAGGAGAAAAGAAAAAAGGAGACAGAAAGCCATTCTTCCACCTTTTATATCCCAGCTGAGCTTGAAACCAGCAGAATCATTAAGTGTAATGCCAAGTGTCTGGTGTGAGCAAATGTATAATAATTGTATTTTGGATCCAGCAGTGTTTTAGAGCAAACTGCGTACAATTTCCAGCAGTTACCCTTGCAAAGTGGTTTCCTTTCTTTGGTTCTTTTATCTTCAAGTAATACCTGCATAATAAAATTGCAAAGTCAACTCATGCTTTGCACTTACGTAAATTATGTTATGTACTACGTAACTAAATGGAACAAAGCTAGCAGAAGATAGTTGTCTGTATAAAATACAATCCATAAAATGGATTTAGCTGGTACTGGTCTGGTCTTTATCATTCTCCTCAAGGCCCTACACTCTTTGTGGTCATCTTAAGAAGTTGCCTTTGGTGTCAGATTGGTGTTAAAATTGTTCATTTCAAAGGTATGGTCAGAAGCAAAATTGTTAAAGCTGGTGAGCTCTGATTTATAGCAAATTTGCTCACCTTATCACTCTTTACAAGAGCCTTTTTTTTACTGATATATAAATATTTAATCTTGGAATGTCTCCTTCACCATGTAAATGTCTCCTTCACCATGTATGGGTGTGCACACATGTGTATCATGCATATATTTGTGAAAAGATTATAATTTGTGTACCTATAATGCAGCATCTCTCCTTTGAGTGCTCTCAGGCAAAGGGAGGGATTCCTCATACAGCAGATGATACAGTTTATGAAATACATAACATTTTAGATGGAGTTTTTCCATGCTGTTTCAGAGTGAAGGGATGGACACGGAAAAATACTTTTGGAGAAACAGCTTATTTTGGTGGTCAAGAAACATAGAAGATTTGAAGCTGGCCATTCACTAAGCATGTCTATCAGAACTGTGTCTCTTTGTTCCCTCAAAACAACAGGAAACACACATTTATGTGTGGAAAAGCTGATGAAGTTGGTACATTTGGGGCGAGGGATAAATCAGTGCTACTGGGACAAGTGTTTTACTTCACGTTTCCTCATCTGTTTTTAAAATGTTCTTGTAAAGCCACCCACTGTTGTCCCATGTACCACTCACACTCTTTTTATACTTCAGTCTAAGCACACATTTCATGTAGTTCTCAAGTGGCCAAGGTTACCTGATGTCCTTTCCTTTGTTTCCTCTCCTGTAGCTGTTACAGCTCCTGGAGTCTGAGACCATGCAGCTGGAAGCCTTTCTGAAATGGAAGCAACTGGAACCAGTTTACTGGCAGTGGATGGTAACAAATCAGACTGATTTTGAGGGCTTGACTTTAACATAGCTGGCTACTCCTTAAGTTCCACAGAATTAAATGTTGCAAACCATCTGTTCAACAGCACTTTTAAAAAAGGGAAAAAAAAGTCTCAGTAAAGTAAGGAATGTTTTCATAGTTCTCTTTTATTCCTGTTTTTTTTTTCAGCAGGACTCATGCAGCTAAGTTGAGGAATTGCAGAATTTCATATAGGTAACACAAGTGAAAAGGTCTGATCTTCATATTTCTTAATAGTTTTTAAACATAGCAGTTGCACATTTTTGTAAAATTAAATGGCTTTTCAGAAGAGGGCCTCTAAGCTTTATTGCAGTCTTGAGAACAACTAAATTTGCAGGCAGCTGATATTGAAAACAACTTCATTTTTCCCCAGCCAAATAGTGTGTTGACATTGCTGATTTCCCCTTGAACTGTGTTGAATGATCATAAGAAAATCAATAACCCTTCCTCTGTGCATCTTAGGATTTCTCGAGTGAGTGCAAACGATGCCATCCATCTCACTTCTCTCTACGACTTTTGCCCATTCAGTGTTGCTGAAATAATTCTTTAGCACACCACATTAGCTCTATGAGCTTACAGAATTTTGAGAATCAGTTGAGCTGACTGCTAATTGCCCATGTGCCTTTTTCCACACTAAAAGCAAGGCAAAGGGGCAGTGTGAAATTGCCTCACCTGTCTTGAAGAGTACTTCCAATTTCCATTAATTCTCTAATGGTTTTTGCTTTACATGTTTACCATCTTAGGGTTTTTGGAAAGCATAAACATTAGCACAGGCCTGGCTCCCAACAGATAACTAGAATTATTTCTGTGTATCTGCCAAAACATTTGCCTTTGACATGTTGAAGAGTGTTAGCCTGCTTTCTGGAGTTAAGTTCTAAATAAATACTTGAAAATTGACCAGCAACCTCTTTTTAAGCTATTCAGTGTGCTGGATGGTGAATGTGCCTTTTTCTTTTGTTTTGCTGATGGTGGTGGTTGATCTTGGATGCAGTAGGATGTATGGGGATGAGATGTGCTTAGACAAGACAGTAGTTTTCTCTTTCTACCAAACACTCTTTCTGTGTGTTTTGCATTGTTGATCTGATGGATGGGGTGGTTCTTGCACAGCTGCTGCCAGCTCTGCCTGCTGGTGGTGGGCAGGAACACAACGGAGCATGACATCTCTGCAGGAACTGGAGTGACTGCAGTAATCACAGAATATCCTCAGCTGGAAGGGATCCACAAGGACCACTGAGTCCAACCCCTGACCCTGCACAAGACAGCCCAAAAATCCCACCACGTGCCTGAGAACATAGTCTGACTGTTAATGTTACTTTACAGTTCTGTTGTTTAATCAATTTCAAAATAAGGTATAAAGAGAAGAACCCCCAAACCCCAAAAAACCAAAGCCCTTTTATTTCCTTGCAGTTTGTTACCCTGTCCATGTCCCTGCCATGTCTGTGTGCTCGTGAGCTGGGCCATGGGGCAGCAGGAGCTGCTGCCCTCAGTGCTGCCTTGTGCCACTTCCCAGCACCAGTGCTTGCCTGGAAAGGAGCTGTTGCAGGGTGTCCTATGCCATTCTTAGCTGTCTTATGAAGCTTTTTCTTGCATGAGTCTAAGCATCTTTTGCTCTGAATTAAGCCAGAGTTTTTAACCTACCTTCTGAGAAAAGAGGAGAAAGAGGAGAAAAAATAACATTTCCTATCCCCTTTATAGCAATCTTTTATATAAGTGAAGGCTGTTAGCATGCCACTGCCTTCCCAGTCCCTGTTTCTAGGCTAAGCTAAAGTTTTGATGTCTTTATGTGTCCTTGTAGGCCATTCATTTGAGCTTTTGATGTTCGTTGCTGCTCTCATCTGGGACTTCCCCTCCCGTTTGTCTGTGTTTAACTTCAAGTGCCTCACCTGTATGTCAGCATTACAGTCAGCACTCTTCTATCACTGGCACTTGTGTTTATACTTTGTGACACGGTGCTTGACTGCAGCAGTGTGACACTGGTGACTTCTGGCTCTGACGTCTCCTCCAGCAGTGTTGCTGCTGTGCCAGTAATTATGCACTTGGTTTTTCCTTGCTTGTGTATAGACCACGCTGCTCAACTGCTGAATTTCCTGCCAGCGTTTCTAAATTACTTCTTCAATTGCTAAAGATAATTTTGGATGCAAATTATGTCCTTAAAAGAGATTATGACCTCTTCTATTGAATGTCTTCTTGATAACAGTATGGAAATAAATATTTAATATTCCATGAGTGAGGCCTATGTCCTTTAGTTATGCTGTGCTATTCAGGCTTGAAAAATGTGTGTTTCTGCACAGTCTGTGCACCAGAGTGTATAGATGGGCTCTGAATGTTTTGTTTAAATGCGTTTGGTTTTGGGTTGTGGGTTTTTTTTTTTTTTTTTTTTTTTTTCCTTGAGTATTTGAAATAGCACTTGCTACCTTGGAAGGCAGTTGCACAGTTAATTATCAAACCAGCTAGATGGTCATGGTCAAGCAGAGCTGTCAGCTCCTGACCAGGCTGAATCAGGGATCCCAAGTTTCTCAACTTGTGGAGTTTTCCATGGGCACAAGTGACCCTGTGGGTGTTAGAGCAGGTGGGGCTCTCCTGAGCAGTGTAGGCATGTGCCTCCCTGGTCATCACTTTGTTACTAAAAGCCCTAGAAGTGCATCCAAGCTCAGAATTTGAGAGGAAGGGCGTATCTAGAGCTGCTGCAGTGCTGTTCACCTCCATCTCAGGAGTGTTCCTTCATGCTTTAGTGCAGTGGAGAGTAGCTGACTGTGCAGTGCTTTCTAAAATAAGCTAGGTTAGCAACATAAGTTTTCTGTTAACTTGGAAATATGTTATAGTGAACTGAGGGGGTTCTCTCCTAAAATAACTCTGAAATTGTGGAGCAACTGTATATTGAGATGGCAGCAGTGAATTCCTAGCTATGAATTACCAGGAGGATGGGGGGAACCATTTTAGCTCCTGCTGAAAAGTAACTTTTTATTGTCTTTTGTTTAGGAAACTGTGTTGGATAATATGGCTGAAGAGGGAAATATGTGTGAGTCCCAGGATGTTCATGTGGAGAAAAGAAGGCTGCCAGAGGTGACCTCCTGCTGCCCCTGGGCTGACAAGGTGACTGAGCAAATGGACAGGTTATCCAGAGACCTGGTGGCTCTCCAGGAGCAGCTGCATCAGCTCGTAGCTCAGCGAAAGGCTGCGTGGTGGGAGAAGGTAAGGCCTTGGGTGCTGTTCATGACCACTGGAGGTTTTTAGGATCCTGCATTTTTCAGTTCTCTGTCCATGGCCTGTCCTAGGGCAGGTCCCTGTGGCTGCTCCGTGCCACCCTTGCTGCAGTCACGGTGCCAGGGCTGCAGCTCCTTGGGGCTTTGTGCCCACAGCATGCTCAGTGCTCTTTCAAGCACAAAGTAGGCATCTGTCCCGGAGAGGACAAACAAAACAAGTGTTCTCTTGGAAGGGCAGGCTTCAAAGCATAGGCATTGCAGAGGAGAGGAGAAAAGAGAGAGGAGGAAATCGTGGCAGCCCCCAGAGGGGATGGATGCAGCAGGCTGAAAGCAGTGGTAATGTCACAGTGAGAAAATGAAGTATTTACAGGGAGAGAGGCCAGAGCTTGTCATCTTTCATTGAATTAGGAGTCTTTGAAATGTCTGATGGGGGAAGGAATAAGAGGAATTTGAAACCTGTGAAGTGAGGGAAGAGACTGAGCACAAGATTTGATGGCAGAACAGACTGGCTGTGGGAGGCTGGCTGTGGAGGAAAGCAGGTGATATGAAGGAAGTGTGCCTGGTATTTGCTGTATAAGGATGGGGAGACACTGGGAAGCACCCGGAGCGGGTGGTGGGGCAGAAATAAAGGAGATTTAGGTAGTGTAGATGTGGAAGGTGAATCTGAGTATCAACATACTGGCACAAGGAGAACAATGAAGATGCAGGCATAAAAAACTACTGATTCTTTCCAGGCAGCAAGTGGAGAGAAGGCTACCAGAGAATCTGCAATACCTGTGGATGGAGAAAAAGTGAAAGAAACAGTTGGGACCACAGAGCAGTAATAAAATTGCTGTATCACCACTTTGTGTCTGTCTTAAATCAGGAGAGGGTTTTTTTTAGCCCAGAGTATTTAATTTTTTTCCTTTTCAGGACAGAGGGGAGTGTGTGGTTTTAGACAGGAGTGTTGGTAGACAGGATTGCAGGTCAGCTGACAAAATGGAAAGTGGCAGGTTGTCAGATCAAAAATACCTGCCCAAGAGTTCAAAAGGCGTCTGGCATGGAAAAGGTGTGTGGAGAGGCAATTGCTCTCTTCCACCATACGCATAAGCAGCTAATTAGGATCAGTTGGATAGGGATGGCATAAGGAGCTGCTGCCTCACACAGGGTACAAAACTTCTTCCCACAGGGCACTGTGGGTATAAGCAGTGTACATGGATTTGAAATCTGCCATACACATTCTTGGGAGATGAAATCCATCAAAGACTATAAAATATGCAGATACAAATTGCAACCTTATGAGTTAGTGGGAGAACAAATCATTGCAGGCTGGGGGAATATTCTGAGGAAGCATATCCATGTATTAACATTTGTCTTAGAGTCTTCTCTGGGCACTTACTGTCACTCACTGTCACTGACGGGGTACTGGACCAGACAGATCTCTAGAATCAGCAGATTTGGTTGTTCCTGGGCAAAATGGACATGACTGTTGCGGGACCACTCAGACCTCGAATTCTAAAAATAAAACTTCCAGTGCATGATTTCTAAAGCAAGATATGCTCTGACTTCTCTTATATGTAACAATATATATGCTGTTAAATATGATGTTAGGTATTATATAGTATCACACTGATTTTTTTTTTTAATACTTAAATTCAGGGTTTAAGTCCAGAAAGATTCAACTGAGGATTTCTTCTTTAAAATTGATGCACTGATTGGATTTGAATAATGGTTGGTCATGTTCCAATGTTTCTGAGATTCTCTGGACGTCATATGAGTTTGTGGCTGTGATAAATGGAGTGCATCTTAAGCGTGTTGTTAAAAGGCTGGTTTACCACAAATGCCTTCTCTTCTACGTATGCCCTGAAACAGAATTGTTTTGTAATGCTACATAACAGCATTTTTTTGCATGCTTGGGGTCAGATGACTCCATCAATCCTCTTGATATCAAGCCTTGCTTTGCATAGTGCTGCTGCTTGTGATGCTTTCTTCCTGTGGTCTGTCCTTTTTCCCCATAGCCAGGATGCTTGCTGAATGCAGGCTCGTCTATCAAGTGTATGTTTCTGACCCCTTCTTTTCCCTGGAGGAATAGGCTTACCAAATCTTTCCTTCTGTATTATTTTTTAATCAAACCAAGAGAAGACACAGCGGTAGCTGAAGCCATTATCGCTAACTTTGTATCTTGCAGTACTGAGACATCTGGGAATTGTCTTGGCTCTTACAGGCGTGCCCAGCTGAGGGCCAGCACAGCTTATTACAGCTCTTATGTCCACTGCCTTGTACTTGACAAAGAACCTGATAATCCACAGAGTGTTTGTGCCTGTTGTTGCCAGTAGGCCTGATGTCTGTGCCAGGCAACGGGGTAGAAACTGTTCTGAACAGCAGAACTGAGTGCTGAAACGTGATGCACTGGGGGAGAGACAGCACAGTTCCTGCAGGGAGAAATCCTGACTGGAATCTGCTGGAGCTCTCTGCAGGGACTGGTGAGCGTGTGGGCAGGGGCGGCTGCATTGATGCCGCTTAATCGCATTTGCAAATGGCATTTGATGAAAGCCCTGAAAAGATTCTCAGCAAAAATAAACTGCCCACGTGGCTGTGTTCCCTCTCCCCCTTGAGCAAACAGCAGCAGGAAGCCGGCAGGAGATGGCTGGGGTGGGTTGGTGGAGGTGGTCACTGGTGGAGCCAAAAACCAAGCCAGGCAAAACCAATACGGGGCAGCATGGAGAGGTGCCGACAAGGAGAGAGGAGACTGAATCCCTAGAAGCAACAGCAAGGGATTATTGAGGGTCCTTGTGCCGAGTAGTGAAGTGGTAAAATGTCAGAAAAACTGCATGGAGATAAATCCAAGCTAACACATCTGAAGGGAGCATCATAATTTTACACGTGTTTCTTTGGATTGTCACGGCATGTGAGTGAGCTCTGTGGAAAGGTCAGCGGTCAGAAACAGTAAACTGGATCCTAAAACTGTTAGGGAAGCAGAACAAAAGTAAAACTTAAAACATTCCCATCACTTTCTGGAATGCGATGTGCAGTGCTAGTCCCATTCACAAATTTTAAAAGAAGTGTTTGAGCTGGAAAGGAACAGGGAGGGGATGCAGTGATGACCCAAGCTGTGAAAGGGTTTCTTTGAGGATATTTACTGGGCTCCTTGCATAAGAAGAGGAGAGGGTGGAAGGGGTATCACAGTGGAGCAGGAGGAAGCATTTTTTATGTTCTTCTGATGCTCCTTGGTTTTCATGATGGGTGAACCTAGAGGAAATTACTCGACCTGCTCTAAGACTGTGGATTGGGCTTGAAAACCTGTTGAAGTGTCTTTCATTTAGGAAAGCCTGCAGTTGATTAATCTATTTTGGACTGTGCAAAGGTATTTCAGATGTGTTAAAGTCATTGCTATGCCACGATGCCTGGTTTGCACCACTGAACATAATTTGTGATTCAGGATGTGGTTTCAGGGGGAATGAATCTATTTGTTGCAAGTTTGAGCATTTGCACACTGTGATTCTGGTAGTTACAGCTATCAATCTTAAGTCCCTTAAAATTAAGAAAATTATTTTTCTTCTTTGTTTCATTTTTCATTTCCTTGTTTTCTTTTGTTTGTTTCTGCCTACCCCCAGCTGTTTCTTTGGTTATGTGCTTGGAATGACCCTGAAATGATTTAACCTTTCAGGGACATTCACTAGAAGACAATTGAATGCTGCCATGGGATTTGGGTGATTTGTGAAACCCTGATTAACAGGACATTTTGACTGCTACCCATCTCTAAGCAGCAATGTGTTCAGTATCTTGGAGGAGAAAAGGCATATGACAGAGGTGTGATCTGAATATGGGGCTTTCTTTCTGTTAGCTTTGCTCTTTTCTGTGCAGTATTGGGCAAATAATCATTTCTTTGGTGACATTTTGTGGATCTGGAAATGATCAAAAAGGGGAGGGAAATGGTTAAGCTTTAAGAACATTTCTCCTCTCAGAAACAAACTTAACTGTAAAAGATGAAATCTCCTAATCCCAGAAGAGAACTTGTTTGTTTGCTTTTTCCTTTCTGAATATTCAGTTACCTGCTCCTCTATTAGAGGGGAGGATTTGATTTCAGTCTGTGTTAAAACATTTGGCATCCACAAGCTGGAATGCAGAGTGTTTGACTCCAAATGGTAATCGTTTCAGTTTTCATCATGTAAATGCTTGTACCGTTCCCAGCTTTTGTTGAAACTTGGGATATTGCTGATATCTTGGGACCCTCTGAGTTCTCTTGCATTTAAAAGCAAGCCAGACTCCTTTGAGATGATGGCATGATTGGGATGGAGCTTGCTCATGCATACATCTCTGAGGCACAGACCAGAAAGGCTTGGAGCCATTAATCTGAGCTAGAACAGGCTCTTTCCACACCAGAATTCCACCCAGAAATTCTGGTGGCTGTGCTTGCTCGGCTGGTGGTGTCCGAGTACCCAGGCGAGACTGACCTGGACCAGACCTCCATCATCACAGTGGGAGGGCACTGGAACCTACATTTTATCTTTGTTTCTGTATTTTTCTCCTGATCCATCTCCTCCCCTCCATTCAGTAATCCCCAACCTTCCCAAGCCCTTGCAGCTGTCTCCTGGGTAGGGAGGGGAGGATGCAGGGCTGCCCCATGTCGGAAGAAACGCCCTTTGAATTCACAGTGGGCTGGGGAGGGCTGGACAGGATAGGGATGTTTTATTTTCTCTTCCTGGGGACAGGGTGGGATACAGGGGTGGCAGGAATGGCCTGGGGCACCCCGTCAGGTGAAGGTGGTGGGGACTGAAACACAGAGGCATTTCCACCCCATCCCAAGAGATCTGAGGTTCATGTAAACTTTTGCCATTGCCAGCAAATTGCCAGCCATCACAGCTGCCAGAGACCTCACAGAGTCTACAAACAGAGATCTTTCTTCTGAGGTTCTTACATTTATAAAAGACTAAATGGTTTTTGATTCATTTTGATTTAAGGCTTCAATATTTGGAGTACAGAAGCAGCTTCAGAAGCTGATGCTGGAACATGGTCCTACTTCTGTTTCTGGTTGGGTTTTTTTTTTTTTTTTTGTTTCTCTTACCAAGATTGAGTTGAATTTTATCAACTCAGAAAAATGCAGTTCCAAAGCTTTTCTTTATGCCTCATGATGATTGGAGACGGGGGCTGAGGAGCTGTGGGACCCTAGTAGCCACTGCTAGGAAAAGATAAAGTCTTGTTGCTTTCTGCAGCACGGGAATGGTGAGGGGCGTGGGTGTGGCTGGGCTGGCCCCGTGGGCTGAGTTCCTTCCTGCACTGGTGCAGGGCTGGGTTGTGTTTCCTCTACCTTAAACCAGGGATCTGTGGCAAAGCTACAGCTGACTCTCACTGAAGAACCCTCTGAAGCTTGTCAAAAGCACCTTTTTTTGTGTGGCTTTTTTTCCCTGTGGTTTTTTTTTGTAAGCACACTGTTCCCGTTTCATCTTTGCTGTTGCTGCTATTTATTCTAGTTCCCTGGGCTTTTTGCTAATATGAAGATGTTAGTGTAGCAAGCAGTTATTTATCCCTTCTGTCTGGGGTGGAGGAAGCGGGGGAGTGGTGGGGAATGGTTCAGTGCTGGTGTATTTCCTCAGTCAGCACATTCCCTTTCCTGGTCCCAGCACGCTTCTGTGTTCCACTTTGTATTTGCAAACCTCCATCTGGAGCACTGAGCAGCTGTCAGTGGAGCTCCTCATGCGAAAAGGAATTGAAGAACTAGCAAGACCACAAGAGCAGCTTTTGGAAGTGCATGGTTGGCTGGGCCCAGATGCCAGGGTAGGGGGGAACCCGCAGAGATCAACCAAAACATCCATCAGAGGCAGCAGTGGGGGACACGGACGGGAGGCTGTCAAGGAGGGACAAGTCTGCTGGCTCTTATGTGCAGTTCTTAGTTAAATGTAGGATTAAATTTGCTGCTGGTGGAATTGCTGTGGCTCTAGCAGATTTAGACTGTTAGAAAACATGAAGCTGCTGTAAACAGTAGGAAGTAAATACTGATCTTTACATTCACTCTTTGCTCTTGGATTTCCTTGCATTGGTTTGTTCCTCTCTCATCAATATTCCTAGCAGGAGGTCCGAGGCTGCTTGTTTCTGGTAAGTGCCTGTAGAGATCCAGGTGATTGTTGATGGAAGGCACTGTGCTCTCTCTTGTGATGGAAGGAGACAGGGAATCACACCTGTGCACCTGGTTCTCCTTTTGGCAGCAGGATCTAAAATCTGCTTTAGACCTGCAGTCCCAAGTTGGCCTGCTTTAGAGCTAGAGTGCATGTGAAAAGTTACTGTACATAAGCAGGGCTGGAAGATTGTTTGAAAGACTCTTGCTCGCTTCTGAGAGCTCTGTGTAGGCTGGCCAGGCTTGAATAGTCAACGTTAAGCTTGCAGCATACAAAGGGTCAGAAAGAAAAGTGTTTATTCTTCGTTTGCAGATGCAACCTTTTGTGCAGATTGCTGTGTGAGACACAGAGGTACTCTGTGTACCAGTGCCTAAATCAGCAAACTGATTTCAAACACAAAAACTGTAACTGGAAATAAATTACCTAGCCTGACATTTTTCATGGGGCTTATGTAGGCTGAAAGACTGCAGCTCCTTAGGGAGGAGGGGAACATTAAAAACTCGAGTGCTGTCTCCTGTTCTGTGTGCAGAACTCTGGGGTTTGAAGGAAGCGTGGGTGAAAGTTGTTCTTGCTTCCCAGAAGATGCTGCTTTCCCTTCCTTTGCCAAAACGCAGAATGTTTGCTCAGGTGACAGGATCAGTTAAAGTATAATAAATAACCAGAGTTAATATTTTACTTGCATTATTTACGAAGATGTTCGATACTGACCAAGGCAATGAAACATGTAATAAATGCAGCTGGAGAATTATACTCCAGTAAATTTCAGATGAGCTTTATTTAACGATAAAGTGTAAAAAAAAACCCCACTGCAGTGAGAGAAGCCACTGTTTAGTAGCCACTGTAAATGTTTTAGTGCATTTTTAAGAAATAAGTATAGCACTTGGGCTGCTCTCACAGTTAAAGCACACCATAAAACAAGGATGAAGACTAGGAATGTCTGCAGGGCTCAGATGCACAAGATATGGAAGCACAGGTCCCAGCACCACTATTTTTTGAAAAGCTTCCAAGTCTGATGGGTGGGATTTGAGGAACCAGAAACCACGGAGTTGCTGGATTTTGTCCTGCAAGTGGTGAGCCACAACAGCACACATCCTCCACAAGGGCAGCACCTTGGGGTCACAGCTAATTCTGGCTGACAGAGGCCGTGTTGAACCCCACAGCCAGAGGCTCGGTTTAGACAGCTCCCCCTGAAGCTCTATTAGTGTGCTTTACTGCACCTTTCAGAGTGGGTTTTGGGGACAGGAACTTCAGGAGGCACCTGGCTGGCTTTGCAGCTCCAGGCAGACTGTGGGGATGGGCTCCCCTCTGCCAGCAGGAGCAGGGGGTGTGTGCTTTGCAGCACTCCTTGGGTTGGTTTGGGGTTTTTGTTTTTGGTGAGTTGACAGAGGTGCTTTTAGAAGGATTCTTTGCATCCAGGCATTCGAAGCTTAACTTTGTTTCCTTTGTTCTTGAAACCTTGGCCTTGTTCTCTCAGTTGCCTGCCTGAAATCAAGGGTTCTTCTTTGTAAAAGAAGAAAGTATCCACCTTGTTTCTGTCTTTGTCCCCTGTGCTTGTGGAAGAGCTGACATAAAAGTACATCTGTAATTTAGTGTTGTCACATATCTTCTCTCCAGCCAGAAATGCATCTAAATAAAGCCTTAGTACTCTTCTGAGCTCCAGACTCACCATTTTTCTTCATTTTACTGGCTCTCTCTAAGCCCTGAGAGCTGTTTGATTGCCTCCCTTTGCAGGCTGGCTGTAGGGCCTGACCTTTAGCTGCTGCAGGAGTCACAGGGGCCATGCAGGCAGCCTCACATCCACCTACAGCTGCTCCTCACCCTCAGACTGTGAGATAATAGACCCTGCTGTAAGAGCCATGGCTTTAGAAAATGTCTGCACCGAACCTCCGAAAGTGTTTTCTGTAGAAAATCTCCACCTGGGAGTTCAAGTTCATTTTCCTTGTGCCTGTGAGTAGGAATTTTTTTTTTTTTTACCCACATTTTCCTGTGGGTAGGCTGTGTTGCTGGAATGACCTTTACTGCTCTGGATCCCAAAAGTTGGGATAGGAGCTGCAGGGCTGGGTGCTGGGGGACTGCAGTGGTCATGCAAAGCCCCTGGAAGGGACAGGGGAGTATTTTCTAACTGGGAACAAAACCAGTTTGGGGGTGAGCAAATTCCCTAGAAAGTCATGGGGTTTTTTGGGGCTTTCTTTTTGTTTGTAATTCTTGGGTAAGAAAAACCCTTTTCTGAAAATGTGTATGACTAGGTGGTAATACCTTCTTCTCACCTCGGTATTTTAGGAGTGGTTTGTATGAACATTGCTTTTGTTGGCTGTCCACACAAGGACCCCATTGCTTGAATTTCAAGTTTCACATGCTGTTCTCTCGAAGCAGGATGATACAGAGAAGTGCAGGGCACAAGCAGCACTCTTTCTGAAGTGGCTACTTTCATGTTGTGCAGTGATAAAAGTATTCTAAAAGCAAAGTGGGACCCTCCAAGCCTCTGCAGGCCACTTAGATCTGAGATGATCTATCATCAGTGTTTGTCTCTGCTGCCCAAGATAAAAGTTTGGTAGAACAAATTGAAAAGTAAGTGAGCAATTTATTATCCAAAGCAATACTTGTCTGTTGCCTTCCTTTGTAATTTGTAGTTGTCAGGGTCTTTTTCAGAGTAGCACAGCAGCCTTTTTGCAAGTGTCTAAATTACTTACACTGACATATTCTGGTTTTCATATCATATATTTTCAGAATGTGCCTATTCCTACTTTAATTTCTGTGATCTTCTAATGGAATTCAAGGGATTGGGAAAGTCTAGAGATAAAACTTTTAAAATTACTGTAAAATGCTCAAGATTTGTAATTTGGAGATGAAAATAGGTTTTTTTTTTCTCTTACTTCCTGTGGTGTGCATTCAGAATTGTGTGGCCTATGGGACTTTCACAAGTCTGGACTGTGCCTCCTTGCAGTTGCTGGTAAAGAGTCTGCAAGTTTGCTAATGCTGCTTGGAGCTGTCCCACTTCTCAGGGCAGAGTAGCAGGCGTGCACATCTTAGGAAGGAGCTGAAGAGGTTTAGGTGAGCTCCTGCCTCCAGAGCATAGGGATTCTGGTCAGCTTGAATGCTCTTGCAGCTCTCTTTGTGCTGGCATCCTCTTCAGGTGAGCAGAGGTGGCGCAGAAGTTTCTTTGAGGACCATTTATTATTTTAAGACCTGTCCTTGTCTGGATCTGCAGAGTTGCTGTGGTAATATAATTACATTTTTGACTCCTGTTTGTCTTTTTGCTTTGATTTCAGTTGTTCTCCTCAAAAGTTAACCACTGGGAAGCAAAGTACATATGCCAAAAAATCAGAAACAGAAAGTACAGAAAATCTTATGGAACAGAATCGTGGAATCATAGAATCATTTAGATTGGAAAAAAACTGCCAGGATCATGGAGTCAAAGCCAGCACTGACAAATCCAACACTAAACTATGTCAGTGCCACATCTACGTGTCTTTTTAAATTCCTTGGGGATGGTGACTCAGCCATTTCCCTGGGCAGCCTGTTCCAGCATTTGCTAACCTTTTTAGTGGAGAAATTTTTGCTGATATCCAACCTAGACCTCCCCTGGCACAGCTTGAGGCCATTTTCTCTTGTGCTATTGCTTCTTGCCTGGGAGAAGAAGAGGCTGATCTCCACCTGGCTACCACTCCTTTTGGGGAGTTTTAGAGAGTGATAAGGTCTCCCCTGAGCCAGGATACCTGTTCATAGCTCCATGGAAGAGGGATGGATGTGATGAGGCTCTCAGCACAGCTGAGTCTGGGCTGTTTGCCTCAGGCCTGGCCCTTAGGGATCCATCCCAGGGCTGTCTCTGGAGGAGCTGCCTCTGCAGATGCAGGGCAGGAGGAGAGCTGGGGCAGCCCTGGCCCTGAGCAGCTCTGGCACACGGGCTCACCGGGCAGCTCTCACAGAGCTCAGCTGCTCTCAGGCCCGAGAGGATTCATTTCCCCTTGGCTTTGTAGGCTCAGCACACAGGCAGTGCTTTTATCAGCCTTTGTATTGATATTCGGGGGGGTATTTGTAACCTTCTGGTAAAGACCCTGAAAAATATTAATGTTGTTCTCTTTTCTTAGTCCTATATCCTTTTCCTTTACCTTAAGCTAAATTGACATTTCTGACTCCCACCAAGGAGTTTATAGACGTGAGCCTTAAGTACAGAGCCATTGGATTATCTTAAAGAAAAACCAAAGTGAAAAGCTCCCAGAACAAACCAAGCAAGCCCCAGGAAAATCTGTTATCCATCCTGACAAGATCAGGTCACTCCTTGCTATGAAATTATCCGAGTCAAATGCTTTAATTAGCATCTGCCTTCCCATTACTGTGCTTCCTCACTGTCTTCCCATTGGAGAGAGCAGTGTGGATGCTGATCTGAAGGCTTAGGAAGTGCTCTGCAGTATCTGATGTTTAACTGAAGCAGGGAGCAGCAGTGCCAGCTCTTCTCCTCACATGCAGCTAAGGGTGTTCTGGGTATTAAAACTGTATTTTTAGTTATCAGATCCGTTCCTAGGTAAGATAGGTAACCATCTTCTCCCTGGCTTCCCTGTCAGCATGTTTTGGAATGACAGTAGGTGCACCAGGAGCCAGCATTCTGGTGGTGAATGTCTTGCTTCAAAATGCATAAGATTGGAGATGCATACATTCCTCCCTAATTGCAGGAAATTGCAGATCCCAGCAAAATTTGGAATGCAGCTGCTTGTATAATTACATCTTCTGTCAATTGCTATAGCTCAGCTTTACAGCCCTTCTGAAATATCTTCATAGTTTATGGGACAAATAATGCCCCTGTTAATGTTACTTTGGGATCACCCCTTTCATTTATTCACCACCAGTTCCAAAGGACTGAGATTTTTCCTCATGCCGAACTAATAACAAGTGTTAAAAATTAGTGATTATATTAAGGTGACATTTTGCTTTAGCTGCTGTAATTATTGTTAAGCCAAAAGACATCATTTAAATTTCTTCCTGTTGCTGGGGTTAGGTTTAGTAAGAAGTACCCATTCCTGTACCTCAGGACAGTTTGATTTTGGTTACATGCAAACCTTTCCATTTTATAGCCTTTGGAAATAGAGGGTAATGGGTCATGGAAAAGTTGTTAGGTTATTGGCAACTAAGTGTTGCTATGTGCCACTGGTCATTGAAGGACAGGTGAGATATAGATCACAATTCAGAGTTTAATGAAACGTGCTGGCACCACTTATACCACCATCACAGGTGGGAAATGGTTGAAAGGTTGGAAAGGATTAACGGAAGGCTGATAAAGGAATTCATTTGGTCTGGCTTTTTGAGAAGTGAGAAAAGTGTAATTTAACCAAAGCAAAGTTCCTATCTGGACCATGTTGTGCAAATCCCTAGGCAGCAGTGGGATTTTGAGGGTATTAGACTTTGGCTGAAAGATGGTATGAGCAGACCCAGTGGCTGAGGTGGAACTTGCTGAAAAGGGGCGTGTTTCGAACCATAATTGCATTTCACTGCTGGGCTAGTGCAGTGATAGGGTAGTATTTGAATCTGCTGGAGTCTGTGTTTAGAAACCCAAAACTATATGTTTCTAGTTTACCAAAATGTAGCAGAACATTGCAGAAGTTACCAGGTGAGAGACTGTAGCCTGTGCTTTGTGATAGATTAGGCTATTCAAACAGTTTATTATGACTTTAATCCTCCAATGCATGAAAACTGGCATTAAATGGGCTATTTCAAGTCTCTTTGTGTACAATCAATGCTCTTATGAGAAGAAAGAAACCTCATTTAGAAAGGACAGTGTGGGAAGTCTTCAGCTGTTAAAATAGAAAGGGATGGTTTCTAGCTTTTTGAACTGGTTAGTTTTAAGTATGTAGAAATTGCAGCAGAAAATTAAAACCCTTGAAAGCTGACAGCAGAGAAGCTTGATTCAATGAGACAAGGTTTATAGAGCTGCAGTACTAACTCTGTAACTTCCTTACAGGCTTGAAATTACATTTGGGCAAGTTACTATAAGACATGAATTTGAAATTAGGGTAAGGTGTTTTTTATAGTAGAACACCTGCTTACTCAGTGTTGTAGTGTTTCCAGAACAGCTGATTTCAGATATTGCTTTGGCTTTAACCTGTGGGCTTTTGTATATAAGCAGCAAATGCCTTTAGATTATTTCCTGAAGATTGGGGGCCTGATTTTCCTTCTCAGCAAATGTCTGAACTTATGGGTTCTGCAGGGTCCTGTCCCCCCTGCTTTATTATTTTTCCCAGCAGTAGGAGCTGCAGGATTTGATTTTCTGTCAATTATGCATTCACAGCATCCCTTGAAGTAGTGCCTTTCTCTGCTCCTCTGAGCCTGAATGGGTCACTCTCCACAGCTAAGGAAGGAAAGCAATTGTCAAACCCTCAATCATCATTGTTCAAAAAAAAAAAAAAAAAAAAAAAAAGCAAACATTTTTTGTTAAAAGAAACTGGTGCCCCAGCCAAATTATTGTTCATTGTTAAATAAGGCTAAAGCCCTCACCCTATTTATGTGTGAAAAAAGCTTTGTTTTTATGTCTTTGGGGTCACACAGGCCTCTTGGGTTATTGATTTTCGTTCTGTACAAAGAGAAGCAGTGCTGGCATGTTCAGTTCCTGCTGTCTCTGAGGATATTTGAGACAAACTCTGTTTGGGCATCCTCTTTGGATGCTGCTTTTTTATGGCTACTCCATGTGCAGCAAGGTACAGAATGCATGTTGAACAGTGAGGAAATCCTTGCACAGGAACACAAAGGGCTTGTGGGTGGGAATCCTGGGATCCCTCTGGCTGTTTTGGTTGTATTCTACTTTCTTTTCATATTTACAGGTATTTCTCCTGCATTTAGAGGGGACTCTGCTCTTCCCCCTACTATGTTATTGATACTTCTGGTTATTATTTCCTTTTGCTCATTTCTTTTGTACTTGATGCTGGTTTTTAAGTGCTTACAAGGAAGACTTTCTTAAAAGTAGTCTGCAAATCCTTCTTTATCTCTTTTTCTGTATCCTGCTTTCTGTATCCCAGACAGACTGTCAGCTGGGATTGCAGCTCTGCAAGGCTTTTCTTGGGGGCTGGTATGGAAAAAACACTAAACTGAAAGGCAACACAAGGTATAAATAATGATCCTTTATCAAGTGTTTGTACCAATTAAAGACAAGTGCTTGTAAGGTTCAGCCCCTGGACTGATTTGGATTCCAGTCTGGAAAGGGAGAGCTCCTAAAGCAGAGTTAATTTGCCATTCCTGGTTTCCAGTGGCTGGCTGTCAGGATTTCTGCTCAGCATCCATCCCAGCGATATCTCCGTGCTTATCCCGCTTTCATTCCTCACTTACAGATCTTTATCTAAAATTGATTCTTGTCTGTTGAATTAGAGTCTCCTGAGCTTGCATGGAGGCTGAGAGCCCTGGGCAGCTCCTCCAGGCTGGTGAACCCATTGCTGGAGATGTTGTGGTGTGCTGGGGAGCTCTTTGGAGCCAGGGTGGAGAGTGCACTGGCTGGCCTGGCAGGTCTCCTCTGTTCCTGCACTCTGACCCTACATTAATCTTACATTGCCAAGCATGTAATATTTCACTTCATCCTTTTCAACTCCCCAGGCAGAGGGCCCTTCTTAGACATGATGGGTTTAAAATAAAACTTGGAAATGAGCAGCCTTTGGGAATACAAAGTTCTGCAAGTCAGATGCTGTTTGGTGCCTTCAGAGTTTATGAAATGTGCTGGGTTATTATGCCCTGATGGCCAAGGAGCATGACTTGGTGGCTTGGATATTTTGTCCGTTTATATTTCCTAATTTCCTTTCGCTCCCCAACCCCAGAAGACAAGATCTGAGATTTTTTTCTGTTTGTTCCTTGTGTCTGGGAGCACAAAGGAGGCTCCCAGGCTCATTGTGTTTTCTGGCAAAGGCAGTCATCACAGTTTGTGGTATCTGTACAGCTTGGCAAGGATAATTTGTATTTCATCCTCTATGCATATGGGCTCTTCTCCCTGTTCATAAGGGAAATATGAGAGGAGGAGTGGACAGATAGGACTGGAGACAGAAAATGTGCCATTTCTAGGCTTGTGCAGTGTATTTTTTTCTGAACAATACTATTCTAGCTGTTTCTGCAAAACTCCTAGAATAACGTGAAGAGATTGTGATTTAAAAGTAATGACACGATTCTGGTCTTTCATCATCCACTTCAAAAGAAATTCCAGCCATTTGTTTGCTATTCCTTCTTTGAAGCTGGCAGCAATACAATCATAAAATGGAAATGCTCCTATGATTCCCCCTCCTCTTCCTGGAAGTAGATGTTTGGACCTTTCCTTGCTGCTGCTTTTTAAACCTTCCATCTCTAGCCAGTGGCTTCCTTCAAGGATGCAACTGTGAGGCTTTCAGGTTGCCATGTGAAGTTTCAACAAGCTGAAATGTTGACTTCCAGCATTTGGGAGATTGTCACTTCAGCTAGGTCATTACTGGAAATGATGTAAGGAACATGATATGGTTATCTAGATCTCTTAGCATCTCTTTGGGATGTCTTGCGTGTTGGTTACATTCTCTCTGAATAAATTCACATTCAGCTTGCTTTTCAGCAGAAAAAGAAATCATTTGTGTGTAATTTTTACTGCACTTTTTTATTAGTGAGTTATTAAAAATGGGAGAGAGATCAGCCTCTCTGGCATGATGCCAGACCCTGGAATGAAACACAGAGCTCTGGGAAGCTCATTACCAGAAAGGTGCAGGCAAGTGTGAGGGAGCTGAAGAGCTGGAAGGTCTCCTTTTGGGGAGGGATCAGCTGAGCTGAGTGTGTGGGGCGTCCAAGCAGGTGATGGAAGCAGAGCTTCGCTAGGTGGGCAGCAGGAGGAGTGGGGCTGTCCACAGGGCAAATTGTCACATGGCCAGGGGAGGTGAATGGGGTAACACCTTTCTGGCCTCAAAGCTGTGGAACATGCAAAGAAACTGAAAGGCAGCTTACTCAAAAGATGCAATGTTACCTTTGCCGTGATTTGCCCACTGGAGTCACTGTTACAAGATTTATTCAAAGCCAGAGGATTCCCAGGGCTGAAAATAGGTGAGGTAGTACTGGCTGTTCTTTTCATTCAGCTAGCTGTCTTTGGGTAGAAGGCATTTCAGAGGAGGTTGGGCTGAGGAGGTGCTGGAGGAGTTAATCATGTGTGTAGGTGTTTGCAGGCTCAAAGCCTCTTCTGTGCATTGGTGCAGGAGTTAATCCACCACGGTGGATTAACCAAGCTGCCTGCTCAGCCTGGTGTTCGGATGTGCCTCCCCTTTGGATATTCCCCTTTCCAGCTCTGTACTGGGCCCATCCTTTTCTGCTTTGGCTTGGCCATTTTCCTCAATCAGATGCCAGCCTGAATGGTTTTGTGGAGGCAGCATCCCAGTGATGTCCCAGGGAGGTGGTAAATCCTTTCCATACCTGCCCAGTGTCCTGCCTGGCTTGGTTCCACCATGCCACCACCAGTCTCTGCCCACCCTCCAGCCGATGTTGGAGAGGTCTGTTTCATGACAGTGCTTGTTCCTTTGCACATTCCTGCTTGTGGATGTGCCAGCAGGATCTGTGCCTGTGCACACTGCAGCCCTTAGCACCGTGCCAGCTTTGGGGAGGACAGCCCAGGCTAGCTGTCACTTTGGTCCCTTTTCAGTCTGATCTCAGATGCAATACTGCTCCCTGCAACTCCACTGATTTGTTGGCTTCTTCTTAGAATATCTAAGTTATTACAGTTTTCCTGTTAGCTTTTAGTTCCTAATACCTTTTGAAGACTGAAGTTATCTAAAGGAAAACATCTGGGCACACTCAGGGCAATTTGGCCACTGTCCTGTCCCAAAGAGCAGCCATGAAATTAAGAGCTGGGAAGGGAGAAGCCAACCCCCTGCAGACCAGGATATGTGTCAGTTTGAAGATGCTGATTCTTCATCAGCCGATTCCCTCTGTGGTTGGAGTGAATTTCTCAAAGTGCACCGGGTCCCTTTTGGATGAGGATGGTTCTGTACAACTGGAAAAGATGATTATCATGTTGTGTTTATTTGGAGAGGATGTGCAGCAGTTTTCAGACGGCACTACACACCTAATTGGGAATTCAAATTCCAGCTGGTAGATTGAGGCTGAAAGGCAGAGCTGTGGGATGGAAATGGGCAGGCACAAATTGCTGAGGCTCCTAATCTTTTACAATATGTTTGTTTAATACAAAGTGGTCTATTGAGATTGTTTTGCAGAGTAGAATAATCATTGTGTGCTGACTAATGGGAGACAGCAAGCTGTTAAAGAGCATCAATTAACCATACGGGAGGAGATTATTGAGTATTTTCACAAGCATTCAGGATGTGAAGAGTAAAGGATATTGCTTGAAGGTAACCCTCGGAGATTTTTAGCACTTGAAATCTATAAACTGCAACAAAAGTATCTGTGGCCATACATATGTTTGCAGAGCCTTCCAAGAAGAACAGAACTGGAGTTAGCTTTCCAGTTCCAGATTGTGCTGATAGGAAATAAACAGTGCTTTGCTGAACTTGTTATCTTATTTAATATTGATAATTTTAAAAAATTCCCCTCTTTAGTTTTATCTGATGCTATCTCAGGAAACACTGCTCCTCTTTATAGCAGATGGCATGTGCAACATCCTTCTGATACTTGGGTGTAGGTTCTGTTACACTTCAGTTTCCCTGGCTCCAGGGCTGTTGTCCTTGTCCTTGCAACTGCTCCTGCTTCCCTGTAGTAATTCCTATCCCTGCTGGGGGTTAGAACTCGATGCTCTCAGTGCTGAGAGGAGCATGCTGCTCCTCCATCATGTGCCTTGCTTAATGGATAATAAAATTCTCCAGTTTTGACTGGTGGAGAGTATGAAAACCTATGTTTCATTAAGAA
Source organism: Vidua macroura (assembly GCF_024509145.1). Classification (NCBI taxonomy): domain Eukaryota; kingdom Metazoa; phylum Chordata; class Aves; order Passeriformes; family Viduidae; genus Vidua; species Vidua macroura. Next base: position 860,121 of record NC_071579.1, on the reverse strand, counting down.
TGCTTTTATACAGCCTTACTGTGCTTCTGCTGGAGTTTAATGTGAAAAATAAATAACATCTTGTGGGCTCTGTTTGCTGACTGATGTTGTTGTTTGTAACTGATTGGAAATTTTTCCCATCCTGGATTCCAGTGTTAAATCCACTTTGTGCAAACATCATTTTCCATTTATTCATTGGCTGTGGGGAGACCAGATAACACTGAATTTATTTTTTCAGTTTTGTTCCTTCTGAAGTGGTGTTAGAGGATTGCGCCTCAGTTATTCTTACAGCCAACAGCAAGAGATGTCCCTGGGATTCCTTGGGGATTATGATAAAGAGGGACCCCTGGTTCTTGGACAAGGACAAAGATAGACTTCCCTCAGCTTCAAGTCTCTGTTCAAATGCCTTATTCAACAGAGGTCTCCTTTGACAGATGGTTCTGCATCGATAAAGCCTTTAATGTGTTAGTAAAAATTCAGAGAAATTTACTCCTTTTCTGATTTGATTGATTTTCTTAATCTTCTTTAAGCCAAGGCTGAGGGGTGAGAATAACTCATCAGAAGACTATGGAGAGGATTAATTACTTGGCTGCAAAACTCATGAAGATATTCTGAAGGAAGATGTGGGATGAATGAGCGAAGCTGTGGTGAAGCTGGTGTCAGTGGAGGAGTTTAACTGTGACTGCAGCCGTCACACCTGCAGTGTTTCACTGTCAGAGAGGGCAGACTGATCCCCTGCGTGTCATACCCTTCGGAACTTGTTTCAGTAATAAAACCTTCCCCCCTGATCTGGGGGATAAAAATCCTTTTCTTCTCACAGACAGCAGCTGGTCTGACCCTGAGCAGCTGTAGCTCGACACGGGGAAATGCTGCAGGTGCTTCACTACCTTAGGACTCTTGTCCTTGCAGCTGGGGCTGCTTTGAGCTCTGCCTGATCTCTGATGCTTCAGAGAACTGCCAAAATATCCCTGACTTCACAGGGAACTTGTCAAAGCTGTGATGTCTGATGTACCGATATCTTAATGCAGATCTGCAGATTTAAAACCCCGAGGAGTTGTTCAGCTTCACCCACGGGCAGGAAGGGGAGGGGTTGCAGAGCAATTTCGAGGCTGGAAGGGGTATCATTAGCACTGAGCTTGACCTGAGCTGAGCTTTGGCCAAAGGATTCATCCCTGGAGCTGCATTGAAGCATTTCATGGTTCATTATCCTCACAGTAGGAAACAGTGTCTTACTCTGAAGCTGAATATCTTAACTCGAATTTTGATCTTCTTACGGCTTTGTCAGCAAAGTCTGAACTTTACCACCTTTTTTCCCACTTCCTTTTAGGAAGTAAAACAAACTGTGTGTCTGTCTCCATGAATGGAATATTTTGAACTCTCTAAGTTTCACAGTCTACGGTTTGTTTTCTGGCTCTGGGTCACTGGATGCCCCGCCTGTGAATCCTGTTTCCCGGTGGATTTTTGAGGCACAAACTCCAGAACTGTGCACAAGTCCCAGGAGAGCTCTGGGATTTATGCAGGTTGCCGAGGCAGCATTGCTTTTGGGAAACTTTGCTGCTTTTTGACTAAGTTGATTTGGCAGCTCTTTGCCATAGCAGAAACAGAAAATCCCATTGGGGCAAGAACCATTTCCCTGAAGGCCTTAGCAGGGTACCTCTTTTACAGATGTTTCCCCACTGACAAGTGCATTTTGAGATGAGTCACTGAATTCATATTTAATCCACTAGTAAAATTGGCAAGGCAATTACCGTCTTGCAAGTTCTTCAAATCAAATTGTTAGAGAACATTAAATCAAATGCTTTGGAAAAATCCCAGTATATACAATTGCTTTTATAATCCAGACGGTGATGCTGTCACAAAAAAAGCTTTTATTTTATTGGGGTTTGTCTCCATTGAAAGTGTGCTGCCTGGTACTCATTTGGGTCTGGGCCTCTGCTTGACTCTGTTCCATTATCTTCCTTTTCCTAATTGTTACCTGAGAACTGAGAATTAAGGAATTGCTTGCTTACAGTTGTCACTCCTACTTTTCACCATTGCCAAGCGCAGGAAACATTTGCAAACCGAAATAATGCTGCTGTTCACCAGGCAATTAATCTGTTACGACAACCTGGTGGCTCATAGCACGCAGGGATGCAGGTGACTGCTGGGTCTCCCTTTTTGCTGTGTGTGTTTTGCTCTGAAGCCACCCCACCCACTCCCAAGTGAGAGGGAAGAATGCAGAGTATGTAAATCATCACTGGAGGGGCTGCTGGACTGGGAATCTGCAAACAAATGACTACAGGCAGCTCTCTGGGTACTGAGGCTGCTGCCTGGCTGAAAGCACACGATGGCTTAATTCAGTTTGCTCTGCCATGTGCTTAGGTTTACACTCACAGCTGGCTCCTCTTTTTGGTAGGTCCTAGTCCAAACATGACGTTTTGTGTTGTTTCCTGGGGGGAGGATTTCTTTCACAGAAATGTGCCCTACTCTTCCCTTCCTGTTCTTTTTCTTCCCTCTACAGGTGGCAACAAGAGAAGAGCTACAGAAGGAGAGGTTCTCTGCCACTGCTAGAAAGATACGGGAAAGCATTGAACTAAAACTGGGAGGTGTCACATCCCTCTGTGCTCCGAAGAAAAACAAGAGGCATGGTTTGTGCAGGCTGGTGCTGAGGAGCAAACACCCTGCTGGCAAAATGAGCTTAGGCTGGTGTGTGTCCAAGGAGGCTGCTGAGGCTGTCAGTGCTGCAGAGGTGATCACAGAGCTGCGGGTGAGAGAGGCCAGCCTGCAGAGAGAGCTGCAGCAGCTGCGGCAGCAGTGCAGGCACAGGCTGGATAGAATTGCAGGAGGCTTGGAGGGAGTGATTTGTATCTCCCCTTGAAGAGAGAAACCTGGGCTGGAAGAAGCAAGGGGGTAGAGTGGCTTGGTCACGTTCTGCAGCCTGGCATGGGGGAGTGTGAGCTGAGGAACCAAATGTAATTTCTAATTCTTTAGCCTGGGAATCATAACTTGTTACTGCTTTGTGAGTTGTACTGGGACCACAAGCTCAGTGCTCTCTCTGCAGCCCCTTTATTGCTAACCCTGCCAATTAAATTCTGCATTAGGCCTTGGTGGGAGTGTGCATAAATCTCCCTTTTATCTTCTGGATTTCTAGTTCTTCTGCCAAGCCCCAGGCTCTTTCACAGTGCTCAGCTGCGAGGCACGGCGTACATCGAGGCTGTGCATTGAAGTACTGATTGCATTCAATATTTTCCAGCAATTGGAAGAGTTCATTAGTCAGAAAAATCCAAGTATTGGAGAACATGAAAAATACCAAGGCTTAGAGAGACTGGAAATATTCAGGAGTGTGTTGTTTTAATTCAGCTGCTCGGAGTATTTGTGGCAGCTATAATGTAGTCACAATAAAGAAAAACAAATGCCTAATAATAAATAAAGCACTGCACTGATTTCATTTACTGGTGTGATGCACTTGAAGTAATTGGGTTCTCAAAGAGAACAAACTAGAAACCCATTCCATCAGGTTATGAGTCACAATGAGACGGATAACTTACAGACCTGCTATAGGGAGTGGCTGTGGTACAGAAACACAACCTTAACCTCCAAGCTGAGGCATCTCCAAGCTCTGTCTCTGAAGGCTTCTTCCCTTGGAACAGTGAAATGCTTTTCCTTTGGCCTTAATTTCCTACCCTTTTCTGGTTTGCTTTCACCAAGGAATATTTTTTTGTTCTAGTTGTACACTTTGAGGAATAAATAATATTTAAAGAAACTGGTCTGCTTTTCATTTGTGAATTGCCGTGAGCAGTGGGATTTCTTTTGTCTGGGGAAGCAGCCCCTGGGAGCAGGGTGTTTGTGTGTGTTGTGCAAGGCTGTCAGTCACAGCCAGTGTTCCTGCTGGCAGCTGACACTGGGAGTGACACACAGTCCTGGAGCAGAAAAACCCTGTGGGACTGGCAAGATCCATGTCTGGGGCAGGTGGCCCCAGGCTGCTGCTCCTGGAAGAGTCTCCGTGGCTTTGCAAAGCCAATCCACACCACCCTGCTTTCCAAACCATCTCTGTAGGTGCAGGGTACCTGTTTCAGGCTGGTACAACTTTGGGCAGGTGTTGGCTCCAGGACTGTTGGCATTTAATGTACAAGGGGACTCATTCAGACACAGGTTTCACAGAAGATTATTCGTGAATGGGAGTGAAGCAGTATATCCCAGAACTAGCAAGAGTGCAGCACCAGTCCCTCTCTCTTGGAGTATTTTATATCCTCCTTTAGCTTTTATACAGGGAAATTTTCATACTGCATCATATTTAGGTTTAAAATGTTGCCCTCAAAAGATCTTTCCTTCTCCTGGGATATTCCGCAGAGAAGAGTGGGCAAATATTCAAGAGCTCTCAGATTCAAGTGCAGGTCTAGCTCGTGCACTGAACCTGACAGGAGTCACTTGGGGATGACTGATTTCCTGGGATCAGCCCTTTGTCACCGCACACACACTGAGTGCCCTGTGCTTCGGTGTCCAGCCGAGGGCCCCCTGCAGCAGAGATTGCAACTGGCAGCACCTTGCCCCTGCTTGACCCTGAAGAAGTGGTTTTTTCTCAGGTCAAGAATGGCAGTGCTCAGTGTGTCTGTACAACGTGTGTGTGATGTGCAAAGTGCCCACAGCGAGTGGCAGAAATCTGCATGGCACAAGCCACTCTGCTGGAGTGGCCACACGGGAGCTGTCAGGAGAGCCAGTGGGCTGGAGCTGCTTGTCCTGGAGTGTCCATCAGGAGGGGCTGCAGCTGAGGCAGCTGAAAGGTTCACCTTTCCACCTGGGGTGCTGCGAGCGTGGCCGGGTCCCGTTTGGATCTTCTGGCACCGATTCTGCACTGCCTTGTGTTTCAGGTACCAATTAGCTTAAACCAGAACAGCTGCTCTGCGGGCCCTGGTGAAGGTCAGCGGTCTGTTCTGAGCTGGCAGTGGTTTTAAATAAAGTATTGCAGCTTCCTCTTTCCTTTGCCTCTCTTCTCAGCACAGAGTGTGCAAAGTGGGAGATGCTATGAGGGCTTAGTGCTCTCCCACACAGAGTTTTGGAGGGTCATTTTTCCTTTTAAAAATCACAGCACCTCCCCAGGAGCTGGGCATGCAGGGGCTGAGCTCTGGTCATGCTTTGGTGACTGGTCACAACTTCTGAGGCATATCAATGCATCTGGAATACAGCTCTCCAGTCCTCGTGAGCTCGGTGAGCCGTCAGCTGTCTCTCCAATACTGCTGGGAGCTGATGAATGATAAACACCGCTTAAAAGCCCAAGAAAACATCCCTGGATTAACACCAGCTGCAGTGAGGGCAGGAAAGTGAACGGAGTGACCACAGTTACACTGAAAGTGGTATGACCTAGGAGCAAATAGTTGTTTGTGACCTCACACGGTTAGCATGGCATTTGTGGTATTTTCCTTTCAGTCCCTGAGGCCTGGCCCTGTGTCAGCAGCTGAGGATGCTGCAGAAGGGGGAATGGCTGCCCTGGGAGAGTGTGATAGCCAGCATCCACGTGCCTGGTTGGTCTGTGGCAGATGCTGTGGCAGGAGGAGGGGGACTCAAGCGGTTCATGCCATCCATGGGCTCCTGCATGCTTCTGCAATGTTAAGCATTACTTCACAGAAACTGCAGAGTAAACAGCCCCCTGCAGGCTGAAAACAAAGCCAGAAGCTGTTAGGAGGTTTGCCCTTTGCCATACCACCATTTGCCATACAACCATGCTGGTTGTACATTTCCCGTGAAAGCAGGAGCCTGCCCTAACACTGTTGATGGAGTTGAGCAGAGAAGAGTAGGTGGGTGCGAGGCAGGGAAGCTGTGGGAGTGTCCCACTGTGTGCAGGTGTATGTTGAACTCCAGTGGTGGCGGAAGGCTGGTGGTGATGCTGTCCAAGCATTTGGGGTGGGCAGCAGGGTTTGGTTTGCTTTCTGCTTTGTTTGAAGCAGTTCTCCTTGTTGATGAATCCTGAAGGGTGCAGTTTGGGTTTGGATCCAGTTGGGAACTAAGTGATGCTGGGAAGGAGAGGAGCCTATGCTGGAAAAGCAGGAGACCAGGTTTAAACCAGCACCATGCTGCATGTGCTCATCAGATACCCCTGGCGAGGGTCAGGCAGGGAAGAGCTGTCCCAGATGTTCACCTGGAGACAGCTGACAGCACAGCCTGTCCACGTGCAGCCCCCATCACAGCTAACCCTCCCTGTGGGGCTGGGAGCACCTGGCCTTTGCTTCATGCTCTGCTGATGCTTCACCACAGGCAGGCTGAGATACTGCTGCAGTGTTTAAACCACGCTGCTGAGTATTGCTTTCCAGCAGAGCCTTAAGAGAAGTTTTTACAGGACTTGTGCAGGCTCTGGTGGGCCAGCATGGAGGTGTTTGTAGGACGGCGCAGTTTAACCCATTGCTCTGATGTAACTGAGGCTTGCTTTCCAAGCATCTCGCTAGGAAAATGGAATTGGCCATAAATACTTAATTGGCTGATAACTCTGGCTCACGCTGTGTAGCTGGAAATGTTCCTCCCCAAATAACTGAGCATCATTTAGCTTGCAGTCAAAACAGGAGGTTCCCTTTGCAAAAGGCAAGCGCGGCACCCGCAGTCACCGCTCCCGACGACGCTGAGCCTGCTGGTAAATAAGAGCTGCAACCTGTGTTTAAAATGAGAGCTGCTGTGAACAGTGATTTCCAGCCTGGAGTGTTTTGGGTTCCCTCTGGGATTCCTCCACCAGCCCCGGCTGGAGGACGGGCTGCTGGCAGCTGGTGTGCGTGTCTGTGTGGCAGCGTGGTGCAGCTCCGTGGGAGTTAACGCATGCCTGGTGGTTCAGCTCCCTCTCCTCTGACCCTCAGCCTCTTCCAGCGAGAGCCTCGGGCCTTTCACCCTCAGGCTTCGCCTCCTGGAGCCAAGAGCTCCTGTGGAGCAGTCTGACAGTGCTGCTGCTCCTCAGCTCACAGCCCAAGCCCTGGTCGCCGGTGTCTCACCTCTAGGCTGGGAAGATCCTTGTCCTTGCAGCCCCTCCATAGCCAGCCTGTGTCCCAGCCATCAGGCCACGGCCAGATCCCTGTTCCTATCCCTACAGTGTCCTGTTCTGTTTCTGCTCTGAAATGGGAGGCAGGGAAAACAAAGGTGTGTGTGCACCCTCATGTGAGAATCCAGTCTCCCATGAAAGCTCCTGGCCCAGCCTGGGGATGTCTGGCCTGGCCCCAGCTTCTGTCTCTGATGGGATCTGTGCTTACAAATGGCTCAGCCAGCCACGCCATCATCCCCCAGCCATGAGGTGACCGTGTCCCACTCGGTCAAGGAGCTGTCACCTTCACTGGCAGCAGGTACCTTCACTGTCAACTGTGCCAGCTTATTTCCCACTGTGAATCTTAGGGTCTGCATCTGGTCCTGCTTCCTTCTGAAGGGCTGCAGAGCCCTTTACTCGCCCAGAAATACCCCTCCTGGAGGTCCAGCTAGACACTCAACTTGAACAAAGGGAACACAAGCAGCTGGGGAAAGCCACCCCTGTGGTTCCCTGGGCACTGGGAGGGTCAGCAGGAGGAGGGGGACAGGCATGGCCCCCCAACCAGCCTGGGCTGGGGGGGCAGTGGGGCTGGGAAGAAGCCGGGCTCTCTTGATGGCTCCTGCTTTCATTTACCATCAAGTACAGCTAAGAAATATTTGAGCGTGGCTGCCTGCATCGGAGACCAGCAAACAAGGGATTTACTGGGGTAGAGTCAGAGCGGGCTCTCAGGCCCTGCTAATGCTCTTCTTCTCCCATCTGACCTTATTAAATCAGCCTGGCTGTTTCACAAGATGCCTGCTTTGCCTTGCAGCAGCCCCCAGCTGCTCTGGAAAGACCGCAAGGCTCAGTGGAGCAGTGCAGGGAGTGGGCTGTGGGGCACCAGCAGGGCTGTGCCAGCCCTGGGGCTCGTCCTGCAGGAGCCACCAAACACCTTTTATGTTACAAATACAAATCCAAGGTTAAAAGCTGGTATTTTCTGCCATTCCAACTGCTCAGTTGGCAAAATCTCCAGCACTTGGCAGGGGCAAGTAGAGGACTTCGCTTAATCCTACCAGCCTCTTGTCCTCCACGTGGCACTTGCAGCTTTCCTGGGCCATGAGCCAGTGGGTGCCAGGGCTGTGCTGACAGCCAGGTCCCAGGAGGACCCAGGGCATGAGAGATCTGGCTATGGAAGGGCAGGGGGCAGAGGTTTTCTTGGGGTACTATTCCACAAAGGCTCCTTGTTGAGCCCGGTTGGCCTGGAGTGTGGTGTGGGAGCCCTCAGGCTCCTGCTGCTGTGGCCCCGATGGCAGGGAGGGATGAAAGGCAGGTGGAAGCCTGTGTGCTTTCTGTAAGCACAGCAATCAGTGCCTCTGGCCCCTCGACAGCCTCAGGCCCTGGAATGGCTCGGCTTTTCCAGGTTGCACCTACTCCTGCCACGGGCTCCGCAGGGAGGGGGAAGAAGCCTTGGACTGACCACGGGCTCCGAAGCCCAGTTCATCTTTTGGTGGCTCATGGTGGCCTGAGACTCCTGGGGCAGGAGTAGCCTCTGACCCAAGGGAATGAGCCTTGACTTACGTGAGGTGTGGGTGAGCCACGAGCCTGAGAAGGTTCGCTCTGGGAGAACGCTTCACAGCCCTGAAGTGCGATTTTAATTCATCAGTGTCCTCTAAGGAAAGGAGCTTTCTAATTAATTTTTATAGAAAGATCTTTCTTGTTTACACTGATTAATATTAAAAATGCTAATATGTATTTTTTAATGCTAACCACTGGCAAGGAAGCCATGCTATCACCCTTGATTAATGCCAGCTTTCATGGTGTTGACACAGTGCCTTCTTGCTTCCCAAACCCCTTTTAAAAATGAAAATACACTGTAAAGCCCGCAGTGAGGGGTCCAGGCTGCCTGGAGGCTGGGGCAGATGTCCTGGCCAAGGCTGTGTGCCTGTCTTCTTGCCTGCTGGGTGCCACCACAGGGGACAGGGCAGCGTGCCCAGCCTGTGCTGTGCATGCTGATGTCTCCTATTAAACCCTGCTTCCCTGCAGTTTCAGGGCATGCATTTATTTCAGGCTTGTAGAGGTTTCCATTTGTATTCCCCCATTTCTGTTGCTACCCTCTCGAGGCCAAGGCCAGCAACCAAAGGCGTCATAACAATAAAGCTCGACTGCAAGTTATTTGCTTGGCATCGTTGCATCTGCCAAACTGCAATATTAATTTTGTCTCTCAATGAAGGAAATATTCTTCTGATTAGCCACGGGGGCAGCATTTGTTCTAGAAATCAGCCTTTAATAGGCCTTTATATCATGCTGCAATTCATATTGCTAAGCCAGGAAGAGCTTTTCATTGACACGCTTGGGGTCTCCACCTCCCGGGCTGGGCACGGGGATGGCACGGGATGGACACAGACTGGTGCCCTGCTGGAAAGGCAAATGCCATGGTTTGGACTGCAAGTGCTGTGGGGAAAGGGGGGCTGCAGGACGGGGAGGGCACTGGGGAGGGACAGTGTCACCCCAAGGTGCCATCCCTGTGAGGGTCCTGTGGGGACAGGCAGCCGGGGATGCGCTGCCCTGCTGCTCCCCTGGGACCTGCACTGGGGACAGGAACAGGCTCCCCAGGCTGGGAGGCTTCCCAGGGAGGAGATCCCAGCCCCAGGGGGGTTGGAGAACACACTGTGCAAGCACACACTGCTGCCCACCAGCCAGGGCCGTGCTGCAGCCCCTGCGGCCGGCAGGGATAGGGGTGATTTATTAAAGGAATATGGATATTGATCTAGCACCAATATCCAACTGTGACGGACAAAAACTCTCTAACAGTTTAAAGTTAGAAAGTGTATGTTTATTGCGACGCCGGACAGCGTGCGGGACAGCTCCCAAATACACACTGCACCTTTCCAATGATTACAGAGTCCTTTTATCCACACCAGAATTGAATATTTAAAATACAAAGACATATTCATCATTTTGGTACATCCCATTCCTCGCTTCCTATGCTAATCATTTCAAAAGCTATTAAGCATGCAGAGTTTGTTCCTTGAAATGGGTCGGTGGTCCCTTTCATGGGGAGGGGTCCCAAAATGAGGAAGTCAATGAAGTCTTCCTCATTCTGACCTTTCTACCTTTTCAATGCAAATATGAACCTTGGTAGAACTCCCATTCCTTGTCTTCAGTTGGTTTCCAAACAGAGGAGGCCCATGATTGTCTTATGTTCCTAAAAGCTATTTGTCAGTTTCTATATTCTTCATTATAAACCCAGCTAACTAAACATTGTGTTGGCAAGCAATCAATTATTAGTTAGCTACTAACTCTTAACTTCATCAAGGCCTACTTACAGAATCCCTTTATTTTAATTAACTCTAGTAAGGCTTATCTCTAACTAAAATCTTAGCTCCTCTAGAATCTCTAAATCTCTTCAAGTTTATGTTTCAGGGGTGGCAGTGATTTATGGTCCCACAGCAGGGATTCCTCGCTCCCCTGTGCTTCACATCCTTTGGAGACGATGGTGCTTTTGAAAAAACCAGCTCTCTCCCATCCACTTCAGGAGAGAGCCAGGGCAGAAGTCTCCTGGCTGCAGTCAAGCCGTGTGTGGTTAATGTGGGCATTAAATGCCGAGCCTGCCCTGTGGGGACATTCCCCCCGTGCCAGCTGCAGCCCAGCACTGCTGCCCACATCCTGTGCTGCTCCCACACGAGCCCTGACTGGATCTGCACTGGGCCCCGACTTCACTGCTGCGTCTGGGGGCCCTGGCAGCTCCCTGCCCACCAGCAGTGCCGTGCATTTTCCCTCTCTCTCAACACTCTTTTCTCAAGCACGGGAATGTGGCACCGGGCTCTGAGCTCTGTTTTTCTGCCAGGGACCCTACAGAGCACGGCAGTGCCTGTGGCAGCCCGGGGGTGGGCACAGGTGGGAGCCAGCTTCCATCCACTGGCTGCTCAGGGGGAGGCAAATGCCCTGGGCAATGCTGAGGGAGCAGATGGCATTGAATTTCTAAGAGTGCTTTTTTAAAGTTGGTTTCTTTTCCCCCATCAATTGCTCAGAAATTGGCTTAGAACAGAGCAAGGAACAGGGATTTTGCTGTTTTGGCTGCAGGGACTCTGTGTGCTAATAAATTGCCAAAAGGACCTGTGTCCCCCTAAGAGTCCTGCTGTAAGAGATGCTGTGGCTGCCACTCATCCCTTCCATTGCCACCTCTGGCTCTGGGGACGGGGCCTGTCCCTGCTCACCCATCTCAGGAGCAGCCCCAGCCAGGAAAAGCGAGAGGACCTCACCGGGCTGTACCTCCTGTCCTTCCCCACGTCCCTGGGGATGGGAGCTGAGGTGTGTGCTGCTGGAGAGGGTGGCACAGGGTGCTCCAGGGGTGCACTGACCTGCTTCGAGCCCAGCCAGCCTGGATGCCCCCTGCGTTTCCTCTCCCCTGCCAGGGAGCAGAGGCAGCGATGTGGGGTGAGCTCAGGGAGGGTTTGGTGCCAGTGCACGGCCTGGAAGCCTTGCTGGCGCATGGGGCTGCTCCCAAGGAACCCCTGGAAGGGCAGGCAGAAGGCTGCATTCAGGCAGGAGCTTGCTTATCCTGCAGTTGGAACATTTCAGCCTTGCTCAGTGGGAACATTTCAGTGATATGGAGGCATTTCCCTCAGCTGTTTCTGAAGAACTGCCACAATCCACTCCTCAAGATGAACATTATACCCACAAAGTTATTGCTCCATAAAATATTTCTTTAATAGTACGAACTTATAATGCCGTTTCAAGTGTGTTTTTGTGTGGGAAGTACAAACCTTTAGGGATGCTTATTTGACAACGAAGACCCGCTTAGCTGATAACTTACGACCTTTCCCGACGCTCAGAATCCCCGGGGTGCTGCAGAGCTCCCAGGCAGAATCCCCTCCCCAGCATCGTGTTCACGCGCGTTTGTTTGGAGGAGGAGACGCGGGATCTGTGCAGGGAACGAGGCGGTGTCAGCCCCTGCCCGGCACCTTCAGCTCGCTGCCTCGGCAGCCTCCCTGCGTGCGTCGCTCCTCATCCCGCCCCTCTGCTCAACTCCGACACCTCTCACGTGGCTGCCACTCAAAGCAAGAGAGAAATCAGGAATTATTTCAGATAGACCCAAAGCTTTTAATCATTTCAGTCTCCAAAATATCAGTTGAAGGGTCATCTAGATATCAGCCCCAAAATACAGTCCGGTAATGTGTAATCAAATAATCACGTGGCCCGGTTTTCAGTTGGATTTTCTGTTGTTGTTGTTGTTGCTTTTTGTTTTGTTTTCCTTTTATTTTTGGATATTGCTGCTGCCCTCCCAGTCTTGCACTGTGTGATGACACGTTCACACACGAAGGGAAAATCCCTGGCATCTCTGCCGGAGCTGCAAATCCCAGGCGCCCTCCAGCTCGAGAAACAAACGAATACAAGATAAAAGGGAATTATGGGTCTAATAAAAAGGATTATTTTTCCACAGGACAGGCCGTGTGCCTTCAGCCCCGTCACGCAGAGCATCTCTGAGCCTCACTAAGTGTCAAATGAAATGGGCTAATGAAATGGATTAGGATCTTAATAGCACATTTGATTAGTGAAGCTCTCACCTCCGGGCACTCTCTCATGTGTGTTAATGGGCGCTGCGGGGGACAGCTGCCTAAATGAGCCTATTAATGAGCAAGAGCTCAGCCAGAGCCCCTGGCAGCCCACGGGGAAAGCCGTGCGTCTGTCCGGCGCGGGAAGGTGCGCTTCTGTGTCTAGAAGGAAAGAAAGAAGAAAAAAAAAAAAAAAAAAAAGAGAAATGCTAATATTTTTTTGTCTGACGGTAGAAAAAAAAAAAGGCCGGTCTGTTCTTAACTTGTCACAGTGGGAGGGCCTGACATTTGGTGACGGATGGGGATCTGTGAGTGGGGCTGCCGTGCTAAATGCAGCCGCGGAGAACGTACTGGGAAAATTCCCGAGTGCATCGGCTCGGTGTCACCGGGGGCTCGGGCACAGCGACAAGCAGCTCAGCCTTAGCCCGATGTAATTAACGTAATTAACGCTTCCCGGAGCGGCACGGGTGCAATCGGTGTCTGCCACTCATTAAGGTGATGCTGCTGCGGAGGGCTCGCAGGAGGATGCGGGGAGGGACGCGGGCGCGGCTGCTGCGGGCTGGGCACCGAGGTTTCCACGCACCACAGCTGTGCCAGCGCCTCCCCCCTGCCTCTGGGCACCCGAATAACTCCTGAACAAATTTTCATAATGTTTCTTATTTCGGTGCCAGGCAGTGAATAACACAGAGCCATAAACAGTTAGGATGCTGTAGGGAGGCAGGGGTTATAAATTGCTGATGCAATAAGCTATCACATATCCTTAAAGAAGGGATTTAAAATATTTAAGTGAATAAATATTCAGAGCTGGCCTGGTTGGGTTTTGGTTTTTTTTTTTTTTTTTTTTTTTCCCATCAGATTGGCTGCAGGATCCAGCAAATTCAGGGAAAAGCAGCCCACAAGCTGTGAGCCCTGCACCCACAGCTGTCTGCTGAGAGCAGGAGCTTCGCTGTCCTGTCCTGTGAGATGCCTCTGACTGGGGCTTTTTTATGCTGTTTGTTATCTCAAAATGAAATCATTGAAAGGCCAACCCCCCGAGTGCCCCTCACGTCAGCTCTGCTGGCAAAGCACCTTCTTCCTGGAGTTTTGCCTTGTTCTGGAGTCTGATGAATGCTCTGCAATTGTGGACTGCTGGGATAAGCAGCATCCCAGACACTGCCTGCCTTCACTGTTGGTTGTTCAGGCCTCTCTCCAGCACCTGAAACTTCCAGCATCTTTCCAGTACTCCTGAAAACCAGGGAGAGGGACATTTGATGGGGGAATGGCTTCAAACTGAAAGAGAGCAGGTTTAGATTAGATGCTAGGAAGGAACTGTTCACTGTGAGGGTGAAGAAGCCCTGGCACAGGTGCCAGAGAAGCTGTGGATGCTTCCATCCCTGGGAGTGTTCCAGGCCAGGTTGGAAGGGGCTTTCAGCAGCCTGGTTTAGCAGAAGGTGTCTCTGCCACATTCTCTGATTCTGCCAGAGGCAGCAATGGTTCTCACACCATCCTTGAGCATTAGGAGGGGGCAAGTGATGCATCAGCTTTCAGTCTTGCTGTTGAAATGGAGCAGTTTCTTCTTCCTCTTTGGGGTTAGCCGTTGTGGGTGCAAGCCCTGGAGTGCACTGTGGGGTTGCTGTTCCCTTTCTGAGCTGCACAGCTGCAGCTGCCCTGCCTGGAGGGGTTCTGGGCACGGCAATGGAAGCTGGGAAGGGTTCTGGAGTAGGAGCAGGAGAAGCAGCTCCCGTGAAGGATGGGGGCAAGGAGGCACTTGCCATGTGTGCAGCTTCCAGTGGCGTAGCCAGCGACAGAAATGGCCACAGGGGCAGCTGGAAGCAGCGTGCTGGAAAGCTGCACTTTCTGGGAGGATTCACAGGAGCCTCGTCCTGTGAGCCTTCGACTCAAAAGAGCCACGGAGAAGGAAGAAGGCATGTAAGGAGGAAAACAAGAGAGTAAAAAGACCAGGCAGACTGCTGTCAGCAGCAGCAAGTACCACAGATCCCTGTGAGCTGGAAAAACAGGAGTACCCCCTGAACTGGAGTCTTGGCACTACCCAGGCAGCTTAGATAGGTACAAAACAGCTCTCAAGGAGCACAGAAAATTAGGATTCAACAGCTTGGGTGCCACACACCCAAGCCTGGACAAGAGTCCCCAGCTGTGCTCCCACGGCCCTGCCCGGCATCCCTGCAGGTGAGGGACCCTTTTTGGCATGTGCCTGGATGTTAAATACAGATCTCTGGGGCCTGGAAATTGTTTCAGTGATTTGGCTCACCGTTGATAAAGCAATTAGTCATTGGAATAACGTTAGCAGTGCCTGATGTCAGCACGGTTTCCATGGCAATGGGCAGATTCCCGAGCAGACAGGAGCGAGTGTGTGTGTGTGCAGGGGGCTGGGCGTGCAGGGAACAGCCAGCCCCAGCCCAGCCCTTCCCCAGCCATCCCAAAGCAGAGGGGTTCCAGCCCTTTGGTCCTTTGCCCCTTGCTGGCTGCTGAATGGGAAAATGATGGCAGGAGGGAACATCTCCCCGGGGTAAATGCTTGAAGGAGGGACAGACACCCTGTGCTCTGCAGCAGCAGCCCCAGAGCAGAGGGAAGTGACAGGCTATTTATTCATGACAAATGTCACTAGAAATTATGTGGAAATGCAAGGTCAGGTGAGTTATGGCCTAACTTGTATCATATTTTAGCACGCCAGCTCTGTAAGGACATTTATTCTGCTTGTTTCCCTAAGTGCTGTGGCACCAAAGTGACATCTTACTGTCTGGAGCTTGCAAGGCTCCAGGTATCCCCCGGGAACCTGCTGGGACGGGAGCAGAGCCAGGCTGAGCTCAGGACACAGGAACAGCCTCCAAAGCCCTGGGTGGGAGCAGGGATTGAGGAAAGTAGCGAGGCTGCACCCCTGCTTAACAGAGAAGGTCTGCCTGGTCTCCCTCCGCCCTAAATTAACCCTTGGTGAGGCTGGGTGAGGATCTCTGCCCAGCCTGCTCGCCTCCTGGCCCTCCCCTCCAGCCTGCATCGTGAGTTTGGGAAACCTGGGAGGGCCTTTTTGCACCCATCCTTCCCAGCAGGGTGTGTCAGGCAGGGCAGACACTTTTCCACCTCCTGAGCACTCAGATCTAATCTGTGTTGGGGCAAACTCGGTGAGCTGGTGGAGGTACAAGGGCTGCGAGGGAGTAGAACGCAATTGCTCCATTCAGAGCAATTAGAGCAGAGCAAACACGTTTTTCTAAAGGAACCCAATGGTGCTGAGTGTTAGGGCAGGGCTGAGATGCAGTTCTTCCGTGTGTTGGGGGCGGAGCAGAGGGCTCACTCCTTCGGGGTAGGGCCCACACTGGGAATTTTCTGCATTGGAATGAGCTGCTCCCTTTCCTGGTGAGTTTAGAAAGGGGCAGGGACAAGAGGCGCCTCCCAGCACCTCCCAGGCTCTCACTGGTCTCGGAGTCTGTGTCTCTGTGAAGTCTTGATGACCCCAAGACTGTAAAAGTCCTTTTTTCTCCCAGCCTGAGCCACCAAAGAAGGAGTCTGGAATGCTTCAGATCGTGTTCTCAAGGTTGTTTATTATTTCTTATCTAAAAACGTTCTTTCTCTGACCTGCCGAGATCCTCTCAGCAAGGCAGCCGTGGCATTCTGCCCTCCCCTGTCAGGCGGTGTTTACCTTTTATATCAAAAGTTATGTATAAAATGTTTACAATTTATTACCAATATCTATAATTTCTGTTGGACAGTGTGTCCCTACCTTAAACCAATAGAAAAGTGTCACCATCACAGCAAGACATGGAGGGCAAGAAGAACAAGAAGGAGGTCAGGACATGCCCAAATCCCTCCCTCTTGTCCCCCGTAACCCTTATCTTAAAAACCCCAAAATTCTACTTTTCCATCCTGTTAATTCAAATATCGCACTACTCAAACCCTTGTGGCTTGTAATTCCTCATACAAAGTTGACAGCTTTTTCCACAGGCTAAAATCGAAGCCACGGGTGTTTTTGATTTTGTGCCAAGGTCTCCGAGCCCCCTGCCAGGGTCTGGAGACAGCCAGGGCAGCCAGAGGGATGTGCTGGGCTCTGACATGTGGTACCCGTCACAGCTTGGGTCACAACAGCCACGCCTCAGCAGCACTTGTCCTGCCCTCCCGAGACAGCTTCCAGCCTGGAAACTGCTGCCAGGGAGGGATGCAGGGGGATGCCTGCGGCTGATGGGGTGCGGCCGGGGCTACTGAGGGACATCACAACGCCTTATTCCAGCCAGCTCTTGGGAGAAAGGTTCTAAGGAGAGCTGGAGTTTAATCCCATTGATCCTGCCTCGGGATCAAGGCTGGGAGATGACAGTGTGATGTATTCAGTCTGCAGATCAGGAGATAGCAGCAAGAACAAAGGAGCAGGGAAGTGCTGCCATTTCCTCTGGCACACAGAGACGGAGCCGAGGAAAGTCATTCCCCATAAATGCCTTTTTTATGGCAAGGATTCCATGCAGGAGTCAGAGAGGAATTGAGCTGTTGCCACAACAGAACCTGATAGCCTGAGGTGTTTCTACACCTGTGGAGAAGAAGATGATGATAATAATAATAATAAATAGTAATAAGAATAACAAAAGCAACACGAGGAAATAGGTATTAATGCTCTGAATGGACTGTGAGGCTGATCCTATAATTTGTGTGGGAGTTGAAGGGATGGCTGGTTCCTGGGAAGGTCACAGCCACATCCTGCTGCCTGCAAAGCCCTCACTGCCTTCCTGTCCCCCCATCCCTGACGTGTGGCTGCTGTGGTGCCAGGCACAGTGGTGTCAGCCGTGCCCCTAAATCCACGCAGAGGGGACACAGAGCTGTGGTGATGCCTGGCCCTGGGCAGGTGGAGCTGCCTTGGCCAGCAGCTTGGTGGGCTCCTTTGGTGAGGCTGAGCCACGTGGCAGTGGGAGCCCAGTTAGTGACCAAGGGTGTTTGTGTCTGCAGCTTGTGTCAGGGCTGGCCGCGGAGCTCCCTGGGACCATTGGCTGTAAAGGAAAATGGGAAGCAAAGTGTTTTGGTTTGGGGGCTCCTTCCGTGCTGGCCCTGGGCTCTGGGTCCCCTCAGGGGGCAGTAGTTTTGGCTGACAGAATTGGTGCCTCCGTGGTGCCTCTGTGGCACAGCACAACTCGGCTCAGCACGTTTGGTGAGCAGTCCCTGTCCCACATGCCAGCTGTGCACAGAGGGACAGATGCAGGTCTGGGCTCAGGGCAGCCCGTGGATGTGCTGGCAGCCACACAGACCATGGGGCAGAGCAGGCAGCATGCCAGGCACCAGGAGAGGCTGGAGATCTCCAGGACAGCAGCATCTTGTGATATTTATCCAGCCTCTCCTCTTCTCATCCCAGAGCACCTACACCCACAGCCCTGGCTTAAAAGTCACAGGCTGTGAGATTAATTGGGCTGTCAAGTCTATTTTCCAGCAAATGAACTATCCAGAGAGTCTTTTCCAAGGTCCTATTTCCAGTGGGCAGAAATGTCATTTCAACATTTGGAGAGAAATATAGGTGGGAGCTTTGTGAAACAAAATTTATATCCTATTCTTTCTGTTTTAAAGCTGGAGCTAATTGGAGCAAGCCTTAATGGCCAAGGAGAGGATGTGTTTGATTGATTTGAGTTGCTTCATAGCTGTGGGGTGAACCAAGCCCTAACTGATGCACAAGTTCTGCTGTGGGGTGAGGGGAGGGGTGATGAGACCTCCCATCTGGAAGGAGAAGTGGACTCTTTGGTGTCCAATATGCTTTAGATTTGGGTCAAAACTTGTCTTGCTGGCGGGGTCTCCATCTACCAACCCCAGTGCCTGCTTTCACCAGCCTGCTGTTGCTGCTTCTGCCCAGCCAGGACCTCAGCAGCATCTGGGGAGACTGGGGGCAGTCTGTGCTCAAGGGGGAGTTCTGATCCCCTCTCTTCCCAGCACTGCCACAGCACCTGCCTGCCTTCCTCAGCAGCCGAGCCCAGCGACCAGCAGGGCTCATCACACCCAGCCTGTTAATAACCAGCTAGAAATTAAGTTGTATTAGCTTAAATGCAGATGCATTTTCAACAGCCCACTAACCTTTCCATCTCGAGTCTTTGCTTATGTCTTAAAAATCCACTTTTGGTATAAGACTGTCAGATTTAATCCTTTTTAAATATCCTTTTCCCTGGTGAGGCAGCCAGATTTCCCAGGCAGCCCTGAAACTTGCAGATAAGATTTCACTGCAATAAGACATCCAGATTAAATGAAATCTCTATTAAAAGCAGCCTTTTGGGGGGTATCCCACTTTGTCCATGTTTCTCTAAAAGTTTTAGTGTCTGTTTTCTCACAGGACAGCTCATTTAGGTGTGGCTGGACAAAAATCAAAGCTCTTTGTGCACCTGGAAGCTGGCATGTCTCTGACAGCCACTCCTCTTGGTGGGCAAGCTCCATTCCTGCCACACATCCCCAAAGGGCTCTGTAGGGATCTCCTGGGCTTTTTCCTTGTGGATGAAGACCTCAAGGAGCCAGAGGAAAGGACTTGCAGAGCAGTTGCAGCACGAGGCTCCACCGGTGAACGAGCCCATGCTGGTCAGCACCAAGTCCTTCCCCAGCCCCCGAGGCGAGTCACACTGCTCCTCCTTTTTTAGCACCTTGCAGCTCGTCACTGTAACGTGAGCACTGGAGCACATTGATCCTGAGCTCTGGGATCAACGGGAGCATCCATGAGCATGTTGGTGGGACCACAGGGAGAGCGAGGGGACAGCAAGGAGAGGTTGGGGTCGCAGGCACGGCAGGGGAGCAGGAGGGTCAGGCTGGGCTGGGCTGCAGTGGTGAGGGAGGGCAGAGACCTCTGCCCTCCACCCGTGTGCCTGTGGCCAGGGGCTGGGCCAGCGGGATGGGGGCTCTGTGTCCCAGGGGGGTCAGGCCACTGATTTACTAAAGTATGAATATCGGTCTAATATCGATAGCCAACTGAGACGGACAAAAAACTCTCTAACAAAGTTAGAAAGGGTGTGTTTATTGCAACGTGGGATAATTCTCTAATGCACACTGCAAAAATCACAGGCGTTACAAAGCCCCTTTATTTACAGAAGTCTTGAATACACAAACTATGAATGCATATTCATATCCCTGTCACTCCCTCTGCTCCGCTCCGTATGCTAATTGGCAAAAAGGCCATTGAGCATGCGTAGTTCTGTTCCCTGAAAGGAGTCGGGGCCCATTTTGGGGAGGGGTCTCCAAAATGAGGATGTAAACTAAGTCCTCCTCGTTCTGACCTTTCTGCCTTTTCAATGTGTAGGTGACAAATGAATCCTTGTAGTTTTCCTGTGTTCAATGGATTCCTCAATATGGGAAGTCTGCAGCTGTTTTTGTGTCCCTGAAATCTGTTTATCACATTCTGTTTTTCATGATAAGCACAGCCACCCAAACAGAAAGTTGACAAGCAATGAGTTACTGGATCCTGGATATCTTATCTAAGATCTCCTGCTAAAACTATGAACAAAGCCTATCTATCTACTTCCACTAACTCAGCAACATCTCATTTAACTATCATCTGAACTTTCCTAAAATTCTTAATTCTTGAAAATTAATGTCTCATTACGAGGCCTCAGCAGCAGGAACCCCCTGTGCCATCAGCGCTCACGGTCCTTGGCACTGCGGGCTGGGGGAGGATGTTCTCCAAGGATAGAGAGGTCTGCTGGTGTGTCTCTGTGTGTGTGAGTTATTTGTTTGTTTGAAAATTAATTTTCTGGCCAAGTGTGGAGCTACCTGCTTCTGGGTCACTAAAAATAGCTGTAAACACGACGCTGAGGAAGCGACAAGCAGGAGTGTGGCTGTGTGCCTGTATTTCAGGGATGGCATCGCCATTTAGAGATGCACACCACACTTAGATTAAAGGCTTAATGGCTGCAATTAAACTTCCTGCAGGAATGATTTCCTTGCTGAGCTTTTCTCGGCAGCAAGCCCTGCGGTGCCAGCATTTCTCCAGCAGAGAGGGGGTGAAGAGGGGAAGCCCAGCAGGAGCCCAGCCAAAGGTGCAGCCTCTGACCCCTTGGCCAGCTCTCAGGGTTAAATAAAAACCCCGCTGCAGCTATCTCAGCAGCATTTCTGCTGCACCAGATACTCTGCAGAAGTAAGGAGGTATGAGGAAAACCAGTGGGCAGGTGTCAGGGTGCCATTGGGCAGCCTGGGAAAAATCCACCCACTTCCAGCAGCCTTTCCATTGAAATGAACACGAGATTCAGCTCAGACACAGGGGGAGAGGGCCTGGTAGCCACACGGCTGAGGACCTGGGGATACAGGACATGCTTTGGTGGCTCCAGCTACCTCTGCAGCATGAGGACAAGCCAACAGGGCACAGAAGCCAGGCAGCTGCTTACTCCCTCTCAAATCAAAGCCAACTCTCTCTACTCAGTGGGAAGACAAAAGGAAAAAGGAGGACTCAGCCAATCAGGCAGGGGCAAACCCTTCCTTGGCCCCAGTGCCAGTCTCCGTGGTGCATCACTGGGAACGTGTTTGCTCAGCCAGGTGGGCACTGGCACGTCCCGGAGGAGCAGGAAAGCCTTTGGGTCTGGTTAAGAAGCTGATTTGGGGTAGAGAAACACAGCAAAGAAAGCAAAAGCTATATTTCTGCTCACCTCTACAAACTGGGCTGCTGACAGTGAACTCTGTTGTAAAGCACTTTGCTGCCTGAGGATGAAAATTGCTAGATGAAAGCTTTGTATATAATTTTTGCTTGAAGTACAACTGTTATCATTTAAAGCGATCTTTAGTGCCTGATTTTGACATCTTCTTTTCAACGTTGCAGACTTGTTTTCATTGGCCTGAAGAGCAAATCTGCCCATTTCCGAGCTGAAACAGCTTTCTGGTAGAAATTGCAGCCAGGTCAGAATTAAGGCTAATACGCTGTTGTTTGGAGCCGCTGTGTGGAAATGGTTCAGCTGGAAACAAACGTAACGAGGGCCCCAGAGAACAGCCAGAAAGTTAGAGCACTGAACTGCTATCTTTTTTCATTACAGCAGCAGTGCTTCCTTTGAGCTGCCCATTTATTTCTAAGTCTTTAAAAAAGAGGAAGCAAGAACAAGTCAAGAAAGGAGGATCAATAACACCAAAGGAATGAAAGGCAGCCAGACCAGGCTCATATGGAGGTTAATGCCCAGCTCTCAGTAATTACACCTTCACTGCTGTGGCACATTCAGAGTTCAGGAAAACAAAGACTCCTCATTAAATCGTTGCTGCTCTCCTTGGGATCAACAGCGGAAAGATTTGAACCAAAAGTAAAAAACACGATGAAGTTGTTCTGGTCCAACAGGAGAGCAGGCTGACTGACAGCTGAGGAGGGGATGTCCTCAGCCATGCCAGCAGTTCTCCAAATGCATGTGGGCCAGGCAGCAGATCTGCTTTCTGGTGGTTATGGGAACCTGGAAGCCAGGGCAGAGGGGTCTGTGGTGCTTTCTGCCAGGCAGAAAGGGCAGTGGGATGCTGAGCAGTCACTTACCACAGTGGTGGTGTCCCTCAAATGAGTAAAACTGCTGGGAGAAGAGTGGGCGAGCAGCGGTGCTCCCGAAACAGCTGTCCCCAGGGATGTGGCTCCTCACCTGCACCAGCTGGGCTTTTCCCCAGGGAGATGTTGCCTACTGCAGCCAGGAGCTGAAAGCTGCCTTCATTCATGTGGGCTTGAAGCAGAAGTAGAGCCCAGTTCCAGGGGGTCACATCAGGACCACAGCTGTCACCCAAGAGCCTGGTGGGATCTTCTCGGCTCCCAGCTGCTCTTGGCCCTCTCTCACACAGTTCACAGGCACTGGTGGGCACACGGTGCCCCTCATCACCACCTGGGGCCCTCAGCCCTGCACAGGACCTGTGGGGAGCAGGGGGCAGGAGGAGGGTGGCATCACCACGCCCCGGGCACAGTACTCACTGCCATCCGCCCAGCCCATCAGCTTCCATCCGTTCCCATATGCTCCAGGCAGCTGAAAGCAGCTCCAGCCTGGTTCAGCAACTAAACCCGGGGCTGGAGTGACCTGGACAGTGCTGCAGGCTCCAGACAGGCAGCTAGGTAGGTCAGCCAATTTTAAATATGCCTCTTTGGTGCAAATAGAAGAGAGAGCATCCATCACCTTCAGCTGGTATAAATGCATGCCCTCCTTCTTTCAATCACACCTGCCTGCCTCTTCCACACTGCCAGCCTTTTCTGCCCACAGGAGGATCCTCTGTCTCTTTCCTCGCTCTGTTTAAATTTGCCTCCTTGGAACAGTGGCATCTACACTAACAGTGAAAATTTTATTATTACTTTGCTTCTCATCCCAATTTCCTGTGCTTCTCATGCCATCTTCTTCAGACACCTTTCCCTTTCTCATTTCCCAGCTATTATTTTCTGATTTCTAACAGCTGTCAGCCTAACGTCTGGCTAAATTGTTCCCTTCACTGTTTCTACAACACTTCTTAAAGAGCTCTTTCACTTTCCATTCACAGCCGTTTAGTTACTGGTTTTTTTCCACCCAGTCAGTTTTGCTGGTAATTTCCCCTGATTTATTTCAGCATTTTTGAAGCAGTGAGAGGCTCTATTGCTGGCTGGGGCTGCCCTCTGCTCCTACCGACTATAATCGGATCACGGGCACTACTCCCCAAGCAATTACCTCTTCTTTAGCAATTAAATCAATGCGGCCATAGAGCATCCTCTTGCATCTGGCTTAGTGGCTTCTGTATCAGGATATGTCAGTCTGAACCCTCTGGAAATTCTCCTGACACTCACCCTGGTCACACACATGCCCAGAGGAGAACCTGGACCCTGTGGGTGGGAGGCTGCTGGCACCAATTTCTGCTTTAAGGCAGCAGACATTTTTTTCCTTTTTTTTTTCTTTTTACTTGCCAAAAATTTAAATAAGTTGTAAATTGCCAGGTGAAGCCACCTGCATGAGTGATCAAAAGGTTTTTATTTTTTGTATTATTTTTATTTAACACTCTCCTCCCAGGGTGCAGGCCTTGAATCTTCCAGGCACATCTATTGCCGACTGCATTGTCTTCATGACATTAGCCTGCAACTCAGCAGGAGCAGGAAATATTTCCCAGGTGCTGTATAATTCTCCTACAACCATAAAACAAGTGGCTGGGCCCGTTTGCCCGTTTATCCTGGATCAGATGCAATCCCCCACACGGGCATTGCTCAGAAGGCCTGTTAAGTGTTTTTGCTGCAAGACTGTAAGAGGAATGATTTATAGCCCAGGGATTTAGTGACATCTTTTTCTTGTTAAATCAAATCTTTCTCACCCAAGGTGTAGGACTCGGTGTCTTTCTGACAAGAAAAAAAAATTGCTTTTTGTCTTGCTTTTTCCAGTGGCATCTTAGAAGGCTCCTTTTTTTTTTTTTTTTTTCTGTTGCATCTTCAGCACAGATTTTGGCTGTGCAGGTCCAGGGAGACCTGCTCCTCAGAGCTGAAGGGGAAAGAAAGCCTGAGCCCTTCAGATGACTTTTGCTGCCAACGTACTCAGCTCCCCTCAAGGCTAGGACTTGGCGGGGGAGGACCTGAATTGCCTTGTTTTTCCCAGCATCTCCTCTCCTCTGGTGGTGTCGGTGCCAGGCAGGGAGGGAGCAGTGCTGGCCAGAGCCAGCAGCTCCCGTGGGAGCAGCTCAGCAGCGGGGCACGGCTGCAGGGGTCACCTGCAGCCCACCTGTGGCACCTCAGAGGTGAGGTGAAGCCTCGCTGTCCTGCCTGTGCCTCAGAGAAAGCCCCAGGCAGAAAGAGCCCCAGCCCCAGCCCCGCTCCTGGTGTGCCACGAGCTGAACCTGCCTCCAGCCTCTGCAGCTCTTCCCTGCTCCTTGCCTGCAAAAAAAAAAAAATGCTTTGGAGAAAGAAACCAACCCAACCCACAAAGAAATAAAGCCTGCTTTGCCTTTCTGTCCCAATTCCAAGCAACCTTTAGTGCCAAGAACAATAATGAATCTGTGGTTTTTTTCCCTGGGAAAGGCTTTCTACCTTACCATGGTACCAGTCCCAGACAGAATGGTTTCAGCCCCTGATTGCTCTTGCCCTGCTGCCTGTTTGTGCCCTGTGGAGGTGCTGGGGGAGCAGCTGTGAAGCCTGTGGGGGTGGTGGGGGTTACAGCCACTTCTCTCCATGGCCGTGGTATTTTACACATGGCTCGGTCTCTATTTGCTGGGTTCTGTGCTATATATTTTCATTACTGGAAAGAGCTGAGGGCTAAGGATGCTTAAACTGTAATAAATACATAAATTGTTCCTGAAGACTCCCAAACACCCTGATGGAGGCCTGGGGAAGACACAATTACCTTCCCGTGTAATTGAAGCCCTCGGAGAGGTCACTTTATTTTCATAGCCCTGAATTTTTTATGACGAATGGTTCCTAATATGCAGCTGACAAAGATGCTCATATGGTGCTGCTAAGTGAGAATATGAGAAAAGGGAGGGAATGTGATTATGGGGCTGCAGAGAGCGACACGCTGTCTTTCACAGCACCACTGCCACTGCTCCCTGTGCCAAAGGCATGGCAGGGCTGGAGTGGGAGAGGGGCAGGCTGGATATGGGGCCAGCAGCAGGATTGCACCTTAAACTTTGGGGACCTTTAGTCTTCCCTCTCGGACTCTTAGGAGGACCTGGATATGGGCTGGTTCCCCCCAGTGCCACCACTGAGTGGCTGTGGGGTGGCTCCTGGGCAGTCCCTTGAAACGGAATCATGGAAGAGTTTGGGTTGGAAAGGGCCTGAAAGATCACCTTGTTCCAACCCCCCTTCCATGGCAGGGACACCTTCCACTATCTCAGACTGCTACAAGCCCCGTCCAGCCTGGCCTTGAACACTTCCAGGGATGGGACACCCGCAATTTCTCAGGGCAACCTTTTCCAGTGCCTCACCATCCCCACCGTCAAGATTTTTCCCCCTCTATTTCACCTAAATTTTTCCGGGTTCAGTTTGAACCCTTTACTCCTCGTCCTATGACTACAGACTCTGATGGAGTCTAACCCTCTTTGGCTTCCCCTTCAGAGAGTGCAGCTCTGGCAGGAGGTCAGGGAGCCCCTTGGCTGCCCGTGCCCTGCAGGACTTGATGCTCTGGGAGAGGAAACCTCATCCCTTGCAAATGCAGAAGCTGCTTTAGCTGTGGGGCTTTGTCTGCTGCATTAACACCTTGGGACTACAACTTATGTAGCTTTGAAATGGAGCTGGGAGTTTGGATGGAAGGGACTGACAGCTCAATTTTTCAGGAGTTTATTGTCCCCAGTGTTAATTATATGACCCACTTTGGTTGCAGGGTTTTATCTTTGCCTGCCACTCGTTTTACTGTAAATCTCTGCCCAGGCATTTTGGCTCATGGGGTACCCTATAATTTGGTTCTGTGTATTCATTAGCACTTTCTGATACCGCAGTAAAACCTTTTTGCATAAAAGTGGCTATTCATTTTCTGGCAGTAAGCGTAAAAGACAACCAATGTTACCCATAAAAATAGCAGTTTATTCCAGCAGCGAGTGTCTCCGTGGGAAGCAGAAGGATCACTGCCAGGCCAGCTGCACGGGGTGCTCAGAAAGCGCCCGCCTACGAGGAAAAAGCGGAGCCCTGGGCGGGCACTGCTCTGTCCTCCTGCAAAGGGGACGGCTGGCGCAGGCTCTGGGGGCACCCTGGGGACCCGCCAGCCCTGTCCCGGGGGACCCTGGTGGCAGGAGCGTGCCGTGCTCCTCTCAGACTGACACAAAATGCCATGTTCTGTTTGTTCTTCCCCTCCCCAGCCCAGACACACACAAGGCGGCGTGTCTTCGGGCCGCTCTTCACACTCTTTGCTGTCGTCTCCCCCGCCACAACAAGCACTTCCCGTTTTATCCCAGCTAATAAATGACAGGCTCTATTATCGGGCTCATTACCGAGGCAACTGGCTCGTGTTCTCGGGCCGGGATGCTGCCAGAGCGGGTCCTGCTGGCTCCTGGGGGGCAAGCAGCCCCCCCGCTCCCCAGCCCCAATTAGGCATTCAGGAAGGGTTCATATCAGAGGATGTAATTCCACTCCCACACGTTCCCCAGAGAAATGAGAGTTAAACAATGAAAAGATTGATTTTCCAGTGAATGTCAATTTGTTTTCTAACTGAAATATCAAATTACAGAGGGCTGGGAGGAGGGGAGCACGGCACAGTGCAAGAGGGGACTCGTTTTAAATGGGCAAACAATTAATTCCCAGATTCATTACAACGACTCTAAGTGAGGGTACATGAAACAGTAAATGCATTTAATTTGGAGCCCAGCATTTCCCCTGATGAGCTCGGCAGCTACAATACGCTCTCGCCATTGGAGAAGCTTCCCTTCCACTGCAAAATTTAATTACCTCTTCATTACTCCAGGAAATGGATGGGAGACTGACGTAAGGCTGGGATCTTCACAGGATGCTCCCTGAGCTGCCTGCCCCGCCATGTGGCAAGGGCTGTTGAGCCAGGGCTGAATGGGACCTCACAGCCCAGAGAGGCTCCGGGATCCCTCCTGTCCCCGCAGTGCCGTCCCTTTCTGCGGGAGCAGTGTCCCCTGGCTGCCCTGGGTGTCCGTGGCCGCTCTGCAGGGATGGAGAGCCCGGCCAGAGCAGGGCTGGATGCCTCGTGCCAGCTCCCCAGCGTGCCCAGACGTGGCCGCAGGCAGCCAGGATGGGGGTGTTGGCAGAAACAGCAGCACCTGGAGGACAGGACAAGGCTCCTGCACAGATGCTACCCTGCAAAAGGGCGCAGAGAGGGTGGGTGCTGCTTTCTGCTCCACCAGAGCAGCTCAGTGTCTCCTGACGCAGATCCTGAGGATGCCAGCCTCTTGCATCAGTGCCTGGGAGCAGCTCTTCACAGCTCGTGGGCCTGGGAGAAATCAGCAGGATGGCTGTGCGGTAAATAAATGGATCCAGGCAGGCCCAATTGACTTCCCAGGTAATTACCTAATGACTAGCCGAGAGAAACACGGCAGAGAGAACAGCACAGCCTCCAGGAGGGCTGCTCCAGAGCCCCTGCACACCCCAGGCACGGCCAGGAGGCCAGGTTTGGATCTAGCTGATGCGACAGGTGATGCTCAGCGGGGATGGTCATGGCACTGGCCACCCCTGGCACCAAACCCTGCTGATGGCTGGGCAGGACCCAGCTGCCAGGCACTGCTCCCAGAGCAGGCAGCACCCCAGGGGGACCTCCTGACCTCCTGGCACTGGTCAGCAGGGACAGGTTTTGTCCAGCAAGGATAAGGAGAGCAGTGTCCCTTGACCCAGGTGCTGATTTATGGGTTTCAAGTGCATGCAGCTGCTGTCTCCCTTCCACACTGCCTCCGGCACTTTTGAGGTGCTTCCCCTGGAAAATCAGCTGCAGACAGAGCTGTCAGCAGTGCCAATGTGATAACAGCTTCCGTTGGCAGTGCTGGTAAACAAGTGCCTTGGAAACCTCCGCTGAAAATAGAGTTGTGGCTGTCTCCTGCTCTCCTAAGGAGAAAGGAGCATTTCCCCCCACCCAGGCGCTTTCCCTGAAAAGCCCCCAGATCCCTCAGCCTGCTGGTGAAAAATGCAGCAGTGACAGGGCCCAGATGGAGCCCAGGACGTGGAGCCTCCCCTGGGTGCTCCCAGGCTCCCCAGCCTGCGCCAGGGCGCGAGGCAGAGCTCAGCTGAGCTGCTGATCACCTGCCCGTCTCTTTTAAGACAGATGATCCGTTTTATGGGCAGCCATAAAAGCACAAGGAAACTCACACAAATCAGGCAAAACTGCCATTTCCCCAGAGTGATCCTTCCTTCTCTCGGCAGCCAGGACCCACGTGGAGCCCATTAGCAGCGTTCCTAGGAGATGCTGGCTGCTGCTGGGGAAGCTGCCAAAGCACACAGCCCACCACGGGAGAGGTCCCAGAGGGTCAGCCCACCTGGCACAGGCAGCTCCCCGGGGCTGAGGAGGCATCACAAGCAAGCCTGGATGCTCCCAGGGGTACCCGGCCACCGCAAGACCCTTTGGACAAACTTTGGCTTCCCACAAATAGATCCATGTCCTGCAGACTGACCCTCTGGCTTCCAAACTGCTCTTTCTGGTACAATATATTGCAGTTGTGTGCAGCAAGGCGATCTGAGGTGTTGGAAATTGCCCGGGGTTTGGGGAAAAGGCATTTTCGAAATTATTTGTTTTGCTGCAGAGCGAATGGTGAAATGGCCCCTGGGGTGCCTGCCCTGGCTCCCCCAGCTTTGCTTTTACCTTCCAACACTGCAGACATATTGAAACCCTCAGATCTGAGACCAGCCAGACATGATTCAGCACCTTTTAGGTGTGAAATTAACGGTCTCTAATTAGGATGGCAATAATGAGAAGTTATTTAATAATTAATTTATCCCTATGAATTATTCGGCGTGTTCTTAACACCGAGGCTCTGTTACTTGGCAGAGAACACCTCTGAGCCCTCACGGGGCATCCCCTGGGTGCTGCTGGCAGCAGAACCCCCTCCCCACCAGCTCCCCAGGGGCCAGAGGGGCAGCCTGGGGAGCTCTGAGCTGCTTCCCCAAGCGCAGCCCCAAATGCAAATCCCTTCAACCACAGAAAATCTCATTTCAGGCAATATTTCCACAAGAGGCTTCTGCTTCTGCGGAGGGAGGAGAGGCCTGTCATCCGCATGCCAGTGTTTATGGTTTGAGCCTGTTTGCTCTTGTTAACTCCAAGTTACTAAATTTATAAGGGAGCATGTAAATCAGCCTTGGCCCTTCACAGGGCTTGAGATGTTGTCTGCAGGCTGGGTTATCCGCAGAGGGTCTGAGCTGAGCTTTCCGAATAAATGAGCTTTGCTGTAGCCGTGGAGCCATCTGTGCTGCCAGGCTCAAAACCCGGGGAAGCATCGTGCTGGGGCCTCGCGGGTGCTGCTGCTGCTGCTGCTGCTGCTGCTGGTGCCAGCCATCCCCTGCCCACAGCCTGGCCTTGCCCACCTTCCCCTGCAGCCCTGGGAGCCTGGGCACCGCAAGCCCCTCGGCCCTGCTGCCTTTGGCAGCCCCCTGGGTGAGGCGCTGACACAAGCAGGGCCATCTCTGATTGCATTTCTGGCTGTGCTGGTTGGCCTGGCCTGCTTGGAGCCCCGTGTCAAGGCTCATCTTCTGTGAGGCAGAGCAGCTCCTCCCGTGGGGCTGGAGCACAGTTAAATTCATCACCCACTGTTGCCATGGCAGGCTCTGGCTGCTCTTTTCACTCCCCTCACCCGTCAGAAAGACGGCTCAGAAGATTTCTGCCTCCATCAAGAGCCCTGAGTCCCAGGGTGCTGCAGGCCACTGGTAATTCCTCCCTCACAGCCCTGAGCTCCCTTGCCAGAGGGCCCAGCAGCACGGGCACACAGCCCTCGCCCCACCTGAGTTTTGCACCTGCACTGAGCACGCAGCCTTTCTGTGCAGAGACTCTTACCTGGGCTCCTGGCACCCAGGGCTGCTTCAGGCCACAGAGACACCGAAAGGTGTGTCACTGACACACTTTGGTGGCCGCCTGAGTGTGGAGCTTGCTCCACTGGCATCTCCATCCTCATCGCATTTCCTGCTTCACTTCTAGCCGAGCCTCACTGCAGCTTTTGGGGAATATTGGGAACACTTGCTGGCTCCTTCCCTCTCCCTCCTCCCTGGCTCGGCGTCCATGGTTGTTTCTCCCCACGGCTCTCTGTGGCAAGGGAAGGGTGGTGTGCCAGGACCTTGTGCAACTCGCACATCCTCTAAGCCACTTGCTTGCTCAGTCAGCCCGCGAAAACCTCAGCATCTCCCACCCCCTCCTTTAACCCCACCCGTCCAGGACCTCTGCAGCTCTGCAGAGGTGTTCCTGGTGGTTGGAGAGTTTTCACCCTCACATTCCTCTGCCCTTTCATGCATCATGACTGTGATCTTCAGCACAGAGCCCCGTGCTTAAACCTGCTGCACTGAGGGCTGGCTCTGCCCTGGCGTTGGGAGCTGCTCACAAACACATCCCTCCTGCAGGACGCTCCTCTTCCCTGGCCTCTGCTGCTGCTGAAGGAGCAAGGGACCTTGCCTGTCACAGCTGTACCTGCCTGAAGATCCAGCCTGGCAGAAGGAGCTCACAATCACAAAAGTGCTTCAATCGCAAATAATTTTAAATTCATAGCTTTTTTTCTTTTTTTTTTTTTTTTTTTTTTTTTCCCTGTGTGCTCATTATTGAGCAAAACCCCCTTGGTTCTTTGCTGCATAAATCTGTTGGCATAAAGCAATCAACACACTTCAGCCCTTGTCCTGCCTGCCTGGACGCTATGGAAAGGATGAATTTGGAGCAGGGCAATGCTCTTCTGGCCCCCAGTGGGATGGCCCAGCATGGCCCAGCTGATGGCTGCTGGAAATGCACAGCTACAAGGTTCCCATGATGTCCTAAGCAGCTTTTCTCTCTCACAGACATGACTCACTCACAAAGCACGCCAAAACAGGCTCAATCTGTCCCTGGGATTCCCTCATTCAGGTGTCTCTCCATTTCTGGAGTTTTTACAGGGACTGCAGAGGGACCATTCACCTCCTGGCTTTGCAAAATGAATTGTGTTGGACATTTACACTATCATTACATTTTCTTTTTGAGACATGCTTCAATTAAATGAATTTTCCTTTCATTTTGCCTTTTTTTCTGGCCGATCAGGAATAACATTGAGAATTTAGATAAACCCAGAGAAAAAGGTCATTTGCAAAGCAATAATTTTATTTTTTTCCACCTTCTTTCCCACTGGCAAGGATTCAAGCAACCACCCACAGGCTGGTTTCAGTTTGAATTTAACCAAGTGCCAGTGAAGTGCCTCCTCCTCCCACGGAAGGATTGCTCCTGCTGCTCTAGCAGGCATCCGTGCAGTGACAAAAACGACGCTGCCAAGGTGGGATGCTGCTTCTGGGATGGGCACGTGGTCCCAGATGGGCACTCTGGAGCTGCCACAGCAAGCTTCAACTCTTGGCACATTTTGCTCCGTTTTGTCCCACCGAGCTGGCACGTGGCACCTGGCAGTAATTCTCTAAATAGCAGCAGGAGCACTGATTTTCAATATTCAGCAGTGCATTTCCTCTCACCCTCTCTCCAAGGGGGGTGCAAAGGGCAATGCATCCCACAGGAGCTGAGGCAGCAGCTGAACCCACTCCAGGTGCAATCAGCTCCTCTCCTCCTGCCAGCCCTTTCACAACACCCACTGCTGTGCCCTGCTGGTCCTGCCCCCTCTCTTCTGCTCTGCCATGCAATTTCTTCCCTTCAGGATTGCCTCCCAGCAGTGTCCTTGCAAATTTCTCTTCAGGCTGGCATGGCTCCTCAAGAGCCCTACCTTACAACGAGCTTTTCTGAGCTATTAGATGGCAAGGGTTTAATTTTCTTGCCTTTTTTCCTCTGCCTTCTGAAAACCTTTACCTGCAGTATCCTCTTGTTCCCTTCCTCCTGGGTTTACGTCTCAGTGACTGTAATAAATTGCAATGGAAATAATGCTCTGTATTTCCAGGAACTAATCAAGCATGATTGTGCAGCAGCAAAAGGCCAGGGCAGCTGCTCAAAGGAGCAGATCCCAGGGGAAGGAGGGATTTCAATCCCTCTCTGGCCAAGACAGCAGGGAGGATGGAGGGGGAATGCTGGCTCACCTGGCCCCTGTCCTTCCCCCACTGGTGGGGATCAAACCCAGCACTTTGAAGCATTAGCTATTGAGAAAAATAGTTGCCTCTCATTTTACTCAGCCATTGATCTGGTGGAGCTGGTTGCAGTTCAGGCATGCCATACATAGGAGAAGTCATCCCATGGAGAGCTTCTGAGAGGAATTTGGGACCAGAGAGCTGCTAATATCAGCAAGATGAAAAGATTTTGTGAGTTATGTACACCGATGTCGATCGCGCTTCCCCTTGGTGCTTCCCTTCCTGCGGGCAGGTGCAATAAATCACACGCAATTCCTGAGTGCAATCCTGTGCTGCTTGGCCTTGCAGGCAGAAGATGAAGCCCAAGCAGAATGAGGGTGGGGAAAAGCAAGGACTCCCATGAACATCACGGGAAGCACCTGCAGCCGGCAAAGCCAGCCATGCCTGAGCTGGCCCAAGGCCCCACACAGCCAAAGAGGCTTTCAAATGTCCTGGGGAAGAAGCAGCTCTGCCTGAACCCACGCATTATGTATTTCTCCCCGGTCTGCATGAGATCAAGGAGGCTGCATCCCTCAGCAGGCGGTTCTTTGATGAGCAGGGCGCTGGATCCTGGGCAGTGCCTGGTGCTGGGCTTGGGCAGAGAGCAGCTCCAAGGCAGGAGGAGCAGAGGCAGAATGTGAAAAACGCCAATCGCTTGGTTCTTAAAATTTTTAAAAGTTTAATAATAATGAAATGGTTGTAAAACCAGTAATACAATTAGAGTAATAAAAATTTAGAGTCAGTGCAATTACAAGACAATAAAAAGTAAAGAATTACGGATGTCCAGATGTTTTTGGGCACTGAGCTGCCAAAACCATGCCTTGTGAACAGAGGAATAACCCTTAAAAGCAACAGCCTGCTGCATATTCATATATCTCATACATGATGCACAAATTCCTTGCAAATTAAGAACTTTTCTGGTTTTTGTCAACTTCTTCCCCTTAATCCTGGTGGTTCCATGAAGACGGAGAGAAGGTGGAAGAATGTCTTTTCTGATAAGGAGGCTGGAACTCTTCAGGTTTCCTGTTGCTGTTGTCTCTGTGCAAAGAGTTTCTTGATTATCTCATCCCTTTCTTGAGCTAATTAAAAAGTATCTTACATTTTAGAGTTTCTATTTTAACATTGTGTTATAACCTAAAAATATATTTAACACACTACTTAAGAGAATTAATACAGCATAACTTTCTAACATCACACATATAATATTCATTTTAATATTTGCGAAAAGCCAATCATAAAATATGCATTTTTCACACAGAAGATGAGGAGGAGGAGGGTGTGCCCCAAAGCTCAGGAAGGTCACCTGGACATTGGGATGCTGCTCTGGGTTAGGGCACAGAGCTGCCTCTCTGCAGCTTCTGAATTCTTTGCTGTTATTTATGGACTCTCCCCTACATGCTCTTATTTATACTCCCCAAGGAGAGCTGGGCAGTGACCCACTGCCTTGTGAAAAATCCTGTCATGCTCATTGTACCTGATTTAGTACCTGCTAAGTAACAGTCAGGAGATAGGCGTGGGGCTGCTTCACATCTCTCTTTCTGAGAAATACAGCACTTTCCTGGACCGCAGCAAACTCTCTTCCCTGCAGCTTTCCTTCTGCCACAGGGAATGAGTTTCACGGCTTTTCTCAGCTCATTATTCTAAACATTTCCTGTTAGGTGTCTGATTAGTGTGTTGTGATATAAGATCTGCTTCTGACAGGGCTGTGGCAGGCAGAAGAGAAATCTGTCGCATTTTAGCTGGAGATAACAGTTTCATCTGGTCTGCACTGGGGAGAGGAAGATCTGCCAGGGGAAGCCCAGGTGTGCGAGGCAGAGGCGCTGCTGGCTCCCAGCAAACACCACCCGTGCAGAGAGGTGGCAGAGGTGACCTGTTCCCTCAGAAAGCACTGGCAGGTCTGACTTGATGCACGTTTTTCAAGCTGACTTTAAGCCTGCAGTAAGACCCACGAGCAGGCTGTGAAGGACGAGAGAAATTGAAGCTTTCCCTGGTTTTGCGTACCAAACATAGAGAACCTCTGGGAGTTTGCAAATGATGCAGGAGGAGCAGCAGAAGAGGGTTGTGCTTGAGGTAAAAATCAGCCCATGGTCTGAAAACAGGGCAAGAACCCCTGCTTGGTCAGGACTGTCCCCTTGTACGCCACATCAAGGGCTCACTCTCTGCTTGTCTCAAGTGCTGCCACACCTATGACAGCCTTGAAACCTCAAAGTCGGATTTCATTTTAGGAAGAGCAGCAAACAGATCCGTTCAGGTTTGTACTCAAAAGTTTTTAAGCATATTCCTTCTTTGGTGTTTTCTTTTGGTTGGTTTTTTTTTTTTTTCCTTTTGTTTTTTCCCTGCTGCCTGTAGTTGCATTAAAAAAAATCTAAACCTAAAAACCAAGCAAAGTTTCTGATTAATCATTTCTTATGTTTGAAGAAGAAAGGCTTTGGTTTGGAATTCTTCTGAAAACAGAGTCCTTCCATGCTGGGCAAACAGAGTTACCTGGCAACAAGGCAGGGGAAAATAAAGGGAGCAGGAGGCGAGGAGGGAGAGGAGCAGAGCCTGTGTTCTCCCCTGTGTTCTCCCCATGTCCCTGGTGGGCTCAGGTGCAGGTGCAAGGGTGGCTGTCCTGCTGCTGCCTCTCCTGGGCCACCAGCACCACCTGTCCTCCTCCCAGCACTCATCTGGAGGCTGCTGTGCAATGAGCCCCCTCCCTGGCAGGCTGTGGGGACAGTCCCCAGCCACCCCTCTTGTTCCATGCAAAGGCACCTGCTCCAAGAGACCCCGCACAGGACACTGCTCAGACCATCATTTCCAGCTTGTTCCAGACAGTTTGTTTCAGCTACACCCTGGCTCTTTGAAGAGTCATCAAAATCTGTCTTTGAAATGCCACATGATGAAACAGCTTGATTGGAGTTGTGGTAGAACATCTGAGGGTCAATTACACTCTCTGCATAAAAAACATTAGGGCATCCTGTCCTTAATCTTTTTTATGGCTTTGCCTGCTTTAAAAGGCCTGTGTATAAACAAGCCTTTAAATAAATAGACTTGGAAGCATAATCTCCTCACACAGATTTTTACAAAACTCTGTTCAAACCCTCTCAATCTTCAGGACAAACTAAATAGGTTGAAACCATTAAGTTTCTCTCTGTAAAGTGGCTTTTAGAAATGACCCTTCTTTGAGCTCTCTGGGTTTTCCTACCTGTGCTTTTAGATGTGTAGGCAGATCAGTAAATGCCAATATCAGCCATATCTCTCCTCAGCTTTTTCCTTTTTTATTCATCCAAAGATCTCACCAGTCCATTTGTGCACAGCATTAAACTCCTCATGAGCACTCATAATTCCCCTGCATCCTGACAGTGCCTTCATCCCCAGCTGCACAGCACTTTAGAAGAATTACACCGTATTTGCTACCTGGCTGATCAGCACAGTCCTCAGCCATTAATAAAAGCCCGCATGATCAATGCCCCGTTGAATCACCAGAGGGATATTTTTAGAGGGATAAGCCTCTAAGAGGGGCTTAGGGCTAACCTATGCTCACCCAAGTGCCAGCTGGAAGCTGTGAGCTTCTTGTTCCTGACCAGGACAAAGTGCTGCCTCCACCCTTTGACTCTTTTTCACAACAGAGAAGTTGTAGCCAAGCCGTGGTTGAGAGAGGGGTCGGGCTCAAGATTTATGGTACAAGTAAAAGTTCATTGTAGCTCCAGCTGGCAGCTTCACAAGGCAGACATAACTCACCTTCCCACATGGTGCTGTTTAAAGAGAAAGAGATTGCACCAGGAGGGGTAGAAGCAAAAATCCCTGTGAGATGCTCTGCCAGCTCAGGAGGGGCAGGAGAATGGGAGCACAGAATGCAGAGATGATGGAAAGCGCTGGTTTCCTTTGGGTCGTTTCCTTGGAAAGCTTTACTCTGAATTTCTTTGTGTGGCATTCACCTGTTCCCTCATAACCCTCCCATTTTGCAGTTCCAGCCAGCAGTAGCATCCCCCAGGCCTTCTGGTGGTCTTGGCCTCTCCTCACCTGTGCTCAGTCCACCTCAAAGTCTTGCTGGACCTCACTGGGCTGGCTCCAGCATATCCACAGCCTTCTCGTTCTGCTCCTTTTCCTTGTGTGTCCAGGGCAGGACTGCTTCTCTCTGAGCCTGCAGCCATGCAGCCAGGCCCAGTTTGGAGATGAAAGGCTTTCCTGAGAGCCTGCCCTGCAACTGCTGCTCCTTATTGATGTGCTTCCTCGTGTTTGAGCCAGTGTCGATGAGCAGCCGAACGCACGGAGAGGAAAATCACCACAGTGCACCAGTTCCTCCTCTCTTCCACTTAGTGAATCAAAAACCACGCAGGCAGCAGAGCTGGAAGCAGCATCCTGTACTTTTAGGCAGAGACACAGCTGAGTCCTTCCTGGGGTGAGAACAGCCCTGAGCATCCCAGGGCCCACAGCCAAACCAAGGAGCTCCAGGCTCTGCAGGGACAGGGTTCACAGAGTCCCCTTGGAGGACTCTGGTAGGGACAGGACAGTGCAGGCTGCTGGGCCACCAACCTGGTGGGTCTGGGCCACAGCCCGTGGCCAGCTGTGCCAGGATGTTAATGGTTAAATGCTCCAGAAACTGCCTTGGTGCAGAGCACGCAGCTTTATCCAAGTGCTCTTCCAGCAGGACCTGAAGCCACCAGAGCTCCTCTCCCCAGCACCCAGTCCCAGGCTCTGTCTTCTGCATTTATTCTCTTGCTGGACCCCCACACCTATTTCTTTCTCCCTCTCCCTCCCAAAAGGCAGGAAACCCCCTCCCTTTGTGCCTCCCTGGAGCAGCATCAGCCTGCTTTTGTGGGCTCCATCAGCTGCAGAGCTCTCCTGGGGACAACCAGGAACCCACCAGTGCTGCTGACACAGCAGCACATCTCCAGCTCCTTTCAGCCACTGTGCATCTCCTCCTCTTCCCAGCTTGCCTCAAGGGAAAGGGGAATCATCTTTTCAGTCCCATGCAGGATGCTAAACATCTGTATGGAAGCCTATATCCAACTCAAAAGTCATTATTAGCCTTGTTCATTAAGCCATTAATGATGCTAAAGCATGCAAAGTACATTAAAAACCTCTTCTTAAACAGCAAATATGCCCTGTGGCTGTTAGGGTCAGTGCAAGCTGATATATATGGCATTAGTGCTTATCCTTTTTCCCAGTGTATGAAGTTACACAGATCTGACCACCCCAGTGAATAAACAGGTTCTTATCAAAGGAGCCATCTGGCAAAAAACCCTGAAAAATTCGCTTTTATGGGAATAATAAATATATCATACCAAGCTTCCTTTGGCATCCTCTGTCCCAAAGACCTGCAACAGACTCTGGAGAGACACTGAGGTACCTTGTCCCATTTTCTCACCACCAGGATTTGAAAGGGACAGCAAATGGTGGCTTTATTCTGACTGGGAACTGCAGACTAGGATGTCTTCAGCATGTGGGGATGCAGCATGGCCTTGGCAGGGCTGCCACCACCCAAGACTTTGGTGTTCACTGTTGCTACCTTCCCCTTGTTCTTTGGAGCAAGTGACGGGAGGCAAAAGGGGAGTTTGGCCTCTGAC
Source organism: Vidua macroura (assembly GCF_024509145.1). Lineage (NCBI taxonomy): Eukaryota > Metazoa > Chordata > Aves > Passeriformes > Viduidae > Vidua > Vidua macroura. The sequence goes on along the minus strand of NC_071579.1, from coordinate 822,570 downwards.
ACTTTGATCACTCTCGGGTGATGCCAAGGTCATTTCTGTGGCACTTACAGCACCCCTGGCAGCTGTGGCATCCCCTCTCCCATTTCAGGCAGCACTACCTCCCTCCTGGAGGCTCAGCCTTTGTGCAGAGTGCAGGGCAGCCAATATCAGCTGGTTTCAGGTCTGCCCCCAGCTTTCAATGCCAGTGTGGTGTCGGCGAGGCCTCGCTGGCTTCTCCCAGCATGAGATAAAAGTGGTTTGTTACACAGTGCTAACAATGGCATCTGTTCACACATTACCCAGAGGTGGCACGATCTGCACTGGTTAAAGGGAAATGTTAAACCTGTCACTTCAGCAGGAGACATTCGAATGTGCTAAATGGGTCACGCTGTTAAAACAAATATTCCCAAGCTAAATTTCTAAAGTACTGCAAAGGGACAGATGTGGGAATGCTGCAGCATCCAGAGCCTCTCTGTCACTGGCAGCTGCAGCATCAGGTGCCAGAGCAAACAAATTCCTGTGCAAGGCAACAAGTGCACTGGCAAGGCAGGTCATGTTCTCAGAGGCCCTCAACAGTGGCCAAATAAGCCAGTTTGGTTGCCAGCCAGCTGGGGTCTGACACAGCCCCCAGGAGGGCAGGTGCCACCTGCCCAGCCCTGGGTGGGTGAGCGCGCCCAGGGCTGAGGGGCACGGGGCTGGGGAGAACACGCCGGGCGTGGGGCTCGCTGCACAGGCACAGCAGAGCTGTGTGCTGGCAGGGCAGGCTCTTGTGATGCTCTGCACGCTCCCAGTGTGGCAGAGAGATGCTCCCCGAGACAGGGGATGGCTTTGTGTGCAGCTCGGAAAGGGCCCCACGGAGTCTCCGAGCAAAAGGGAGAGCATGTCACCAGCCCTGCCCGAAACGCTCTGCAGGGAGCTGGGCTTGCACAAACGATCCCATTCTCACCCAGCACAGACATGGGGAGGGGCTGTCCGTGTGCCCGGAATTTCCCGTTCTCCGCCCAGTTCGCAGGAAATAAAACGTGAACCAGTGTCAGGTGCTGGCCTGGCCCACGGCGTGTCTTGCTGGAGGAGAGCAGAGGTGCAGCCCAGAGCCTGTGTGAGCCACACCTTGCCTTCCCCTCCTGGCTGTGAGGGTTGATGGCCTTGTGGAGATCTAAACCTGCTGTTTCCTCCCTCAGGTCAGCTCTGGCATTTAGCCCTTGCTGCCCATCGTCTCAAAGGTGCAGGCAGAGCTTCTGCCCTCCCTGCTGCCTGTGGGAGGGATTCTGACAGTGCTTCAGCCAGCAGTGCTCAGTTAATTATGTGGAGAGACACAGCAAAAGGCAAATCCTGCTGTTCCTGAGACAAGAGAGTCCTCAAGGGTGCTGCAGTCTTCCTGCTTGCACAGCCCTCTGGTATCTGAGAGAGGCACTTGTGCTCTGCCATCCCCATCAGGTGTCTGCTTTGCTTAGATCAAAAAGGAAAAACCAGCTGCCTCATGTCCCAGCACTCCAAGGACTGTGGCTTTTGTTTCTTTGCTCTACAGCCAAGAGGTTTGCCTCCTTATCTGGCGTAGGAAAGACTGGGAACTTCTCTGGTTTTCAATCCATGCTGGACCCCAACAAGGTTTGTGCTTCCAGACGCTGGGGAAGGAGGAACTTGGAGCACTGGTCACCCTGGCACCATCCAAGGACCCAGGGATATTTCTTCAATATCTTCATCTACCAGATGGTGCAGCTAAACTTGTACATCTCCCCACCTCCTTCCTTTTCCTGTGTTAGAGCTCTACTATCTGATCTCTTCTTCCGTGGACATGCCAGTGAAAGTAATGAAGGTGCTGCCTGCACTGTGATTGGGAGCACACTCAAGTGCACGCAGCTGTGGGTGTCTTGCAGAAACTCTTTCAGGCTCTCTGCAAATCCCAGCAGCTGTCTCCAATTCACTTACACATGTTTTCCATGCTGAAAACAATAGCTGCAAAGCAAGAGTGTTATTTTGGCTAACAGAGAAGGTCAGGGGATGAGGGAGAATTCCTGCTTCCCTAGGCAGCCTGTTTCCAATGTTTGACAACCAGGGAAGAAATTCTTTACTGTGTCCAGTCTAAGCCTCCTCTGGCACAACCCTTTTGAGGCCATTTCCTTTTGTCCTGTCACTTCTTACCCGAGAGAAAAGCCTGACCCTCACCTGGCTACAGCTTCCTTTCAAGAATTTGTAGAGAGTGAAAGGGTTCCCCCCGACCCTCCTTTTCTCCAGGCCAAAAACTCCTCAGAGTCACTCCTCCTCAGACTTATGCTCCAGACCCTTCCCCAGACTTGTTGCCGTTTGCTGGACACTCTCCCACCCTTCAGTGTCTCCTGTCCCTCCATTCAGGATTGTCCAGGTCCCCCTGGATGGCATCCCTTCCTTTTGTTGAGTCATACACTGTTTGGCTTTGTGTCATCTGCAAACTCATTGTCGCTGCCATTGATGAAGATACTACAGAGCACTGTTTCCAAGACAGAGCCCTGAAGGGCTCTTAATATAATATAAAGCAATCAACAGCAATAGAAAAGTATCTTAAAACTAGGTATTGATTTCCTGTCCAACAAGATATATCTCAGCCACTTCCCAGCCTCCCTGAAGCCACACTGTGGGGCTGTGGACCCAAGATTAGGCTGAGCAAGGAGACCCTTGACCTCCAGTGAGACCCTGGCTCACCCCACTGTCTCCCAGGGAGTTATAGCAGAGTAAAACAGGAAAAAATGACATGAGGTCAGCTTCCGAAAGTGTCAGGAGGAGAAGTCCCACACCAATAGCCACGGTCTGGAAACGATATTTTAAATTAAGAGTCATTGTCTACATAGTCCCCAGGTGCTTTCTTACCTACATTTGCAGTCCCCTGATCTTTTAGTCTGCAGCAGCCATCCCCCCACCCCTGCCTGTCACAGGGTCCTGCAGATGGAGGATCCACAGGAGGTGTGCAAGTCTCTGGGGCAGGGTTCTTTTCAATTACTTGTTCAGTAACATCTCAAGGCCGTGCAGATGCTCAGCACTCACTGCACCCTGTGCTGCTGGGCCCAGTGCCTCAGTAACCCACCATGGGGAAAGGAGCCAGCGTGTCCAACATGCAGGGATTTGTCCTGCCCTTCCCTCCCTCCCCAGCACAGCTGCCTGGGCTGGCCTTGGGACCATGCTGGCACATGCAGTAGAATGCTTTATTCAGAGGATCTCAGGGTTGCAACCCTGCCCAAGCGGAGCACAGAGTCCCTCCAGACCTATTTATTATTGTCATAGCAGTGCAAAAGTACTATTTCTTTTGCTTGCTATTTTGGGAAATCAGGAAGTGACTAACAGACCGGCAGAAAATGCAAAGGGGCTCCTGTCTGCTGCCCGTCATTTTCCTACTCCTGAGCAATCCACCCATTCTTGACTGCTCAGGGTGGAAACAGCCAGGGGCAAAGAGCAGTGCTGCTGGGCTCCTTTCATCATGCTCTGCTTTTCCTGGGATTTGCCAGCAGGTCCATGAACCAAAGGAAGAACTGACATCCTCTCCACTGCCCGCCTGTCACTCCCACCCATGGAAATGCCTGCCATTGCTGCAGATTTGCAGGCAAACTGGCAGGGATATCTTCCTCGGCAGAGGGAAACGTAATTGGCATAATTGACAGCATAAGGAATGTCTTTATCAGTCCATTGATCAGAAAAGAATTTCTAGCAATAACCTCTGGGTTGCCAGCATGCTAAAAAACCCCAACCAAACAAGAGGGAACAGAGTTTTCTGATCTTTTAAATGTTACACTGAGTGTCACTAAATAATGATGACCACTAGTTGCATATTAGGACCTAGGTGCATACCTGGGTTCAGTAAAGTAGAACACCATCAAAATATCTCAGAGGAGCTGGAGGCACTGGAGGAAGGCTGGGATTTCCTTTTTTGCTAAAACTTGCTTAGGGCTATGAAATCTTGCGCTGGGGGTGATGTATCACACTCAAAACACTTTCCCATGGGCAGGTGTCCTGTGTTCTACCTCACACAGCCCTCGATTTGGTAGCAGGCATCTGTGTGTATAAGTCAACATGCAACAGCCCAATGCAGTCATCTCGTTGCTGTTGCCTTGTTAACAAACAGCCTCTGCTGCTCTTGCTCTGCATGACAGGGTCCCCTGGAGCCCCCACGGCATTACTGTCACTGCAGGTCACGGGTAGGACAACACAGCCAGGAAAAAAATAAAAAAGGGTCAGTGGATGTTTTCCATGGGCTGCTGTCCCTGCAGAAGAGAAAGGCAGAGCCCAGTAATGCCCCCACACAGCAGTGACTGTGATCCTGCCCCGTGCCAGGAAGGTTTCTGCTCCCTGAGCTGCACCAGCAGCGAGTGCAGGGCTGGGACCTCAGCCAGGTCTCGAGCAAGCGGCCCCGAGGGAGAGCAGAGCTCTTCACCTCTCCTGTGATCAGGAGGCAAATTACTCAGGCTTCAGAGGCTGCCTGAGGAACTTTATTTTTAGAGGAACCTCTGAATTATGCATGAGAGAAGGTGGCATTTTAGAGGAGATTGTAGCATGGGGCTGCATCAGCCCCTTCTTAACACAGCACTGGGGGTCCAGCCAGGTACCTGCAGAGTGTGGGACTGCTCCAGCAGGAGCTGGAAGGAAAGATTTGCTGCAAGTACACCCTCCAGACCCATGCCAACCCCAAAGCCAAGCTCAACTTCAAGCACAGGGAGGCTCAGGGGGGAGCTATAGAGGATCGGTGGATGGCGATGCAAGGTTCCCTTTGCTCAGTGGCCACCAGTCCTGTGTGGCACGGGGACAGTCCCAACACACTTGGATCCCACTCATCTGAGCATGGTGCCTGCAGGCAGGAAACTGTGCCAAGGGGCTGCCTAACTGGGCATGGCTTGAAGCACCCTCAGCAGGGAACCTGGCTCCATCCTCCAGTGCTCACCCTGCCCCCTCGGGAACCCGCCACAGCTGGGTGCAGGGGACAGCTCCCAAGAGCTGCCAGAGGTGGGTCCAGCTGCTGCCCACCTGCCAGCCATCCAGCTGCAGGCAGGTTTTCAGCAATGGCCATGCAGGCTGCAGGGATGGAGACACTGGGGGACACTACGGCTGGGAGATGCCGCAAAGCTCCTTCTCATCTGCTTTGCCCGGGACATGACCAGACAAGAGAGTTTGCTAAAAGACAGAGGTGATTTTGGCGTCTTTTTTCCCTTCCAGCTACACTATTTGAAAAAGTTGAACCCTGCTGGTTTGTTTTCCTTGATCCTCCTTTCCCTGGTTCCCAAGAGGCAGGAAACTCCTAGAGGCGACTTCCAGATTCAAGCACAGTGACCTGGGCTCTGGGAGCAGCTTTGGAGCAGTGGATCCAGCTCAAGACAGGCAGGAGCATCCCCTGTGGAGCGCAGCACTGACCCTTCCTGGAATGGCACAAAGCCCACGGGTTTTGCCCTTAGAAGAGAGTTCAACTTGAGAGCTTCAAGCAAACTCTTCCCACATCCCCCCCAGAGGCAGAGAGAGGGGCTCAGCCATGCTGTGACACCTGGCCTGGGGCAGGGGGAGCGAGGGCAGCCAGTGGAGAGGGGCCAGAGGCATCCTGTGTGTCCAAGAGATGGACAAGGATGGCAATGGAATAAGTAAACATGTTGCTAGGAGACACCAAATTTGAGATCAATAATTCATGAGATCTCTGCAATGAAGTGAATAATTTATGGCTGTGGGAGGCAGGGGGAGAAATGGGGAAGAGGTTTAAAGGCCTGCCCACGATGACTGGTTCCCTGCCTGCACGTCTTGCCAGATATCACCCAGCCTCTCATGGATGGAGAGGAAGACCTGGGACTTTTCCATGCTTGGGAGAAACATCCAGGACAACAGCTCAACCTCAGTGTCAGTGGGCCCAAACAAGGCTCAGAAAACATGGCCATCTGTGCAGAGGCTGTTCACCATTTCAGGCTCGCCTAAACGACTGTACATTTGGCAAAGTGTTTTTCCTTCCACCAAATGTGGTAGTTGCTAAGTCATAATGTTAAATAGAAACAATCCTGAAAGGCTCCAGTGATCTATTAGAAATGTTTCATTTAGAAATCAAGCTAAATTTAAATGAGAATGGGTTTGTTCTGCAGTACTTACCAACATGTTTGCTTATAAGTGGAATCAACTGCTCCATTCAATGTGAAATAAGGATTTTTTTTTTTTAAACACATCTCTGGTCAGTGAAACAGTAAGAATTTCTTTTTTTTCCCCAGAATGCTACTTGAAATTAATTTCTGCAAATGAGTTTAGGGAGGGAAGTTGGCTGATAACACAGCCGTGCTTGGATGCTTCCTGAATACAAGTTCAAGGTTTCACCCAGACTCTCAGGAAACAGGACTCAGCCTGACAACCAGTTTTTCCCCCAAGCACCCAGGCTCATGCCAGCTTCCCTGTACATCCCTCCCCAGCTTGGCAGTTGCTGGAGGATGGACCAGCTTCTTTTTCTTGGGAAGGGCAAGGTGCCCTTGGGTGTCCCAGCACAATGTGCAGAATCATTGGGGAGCTGGGAGCCATCCTACCCACTGCTGGCTTGAAAAGGACCCCTGAGCTAGGAGAGGAAAAGAATAATCTCTCCCCCACCCCTCTCAAGAAAGCCCAGTATGCTGAACCTTCTGGGAAGGTCTCTGATGGCTCTGTAAAACCCAGTAGTCATTAGCATTCAAGGGGAAGATCTCTGTTTGGAAATGGCTCTGCTCCTCACATGCCAGAAACACAATTGGTAGAAAACAGCCAGAGTTTGATTTGCTCTGAAATTGAATGGACTTTGGACAAAAACTGGTTCCAAAATTGCCTGGTACTACCCAAGCAGTAGCAGTAAGTGAGTGAGCTGTTCACCAGGTAATGAAGAGGGTGTTCTCCCCCACAGAAATATCACTTTGCCACTAGCAAAGCCTTTGTGAGCAAGGAAGGTCAAATACAATTTCCAGACTCAGTTATATCCTACTGCCAGACTTGGGAGCGAGGCTTTTGAACCCTGCAGCTCTGAGCTGGGCAATGGAGGTGCTGGGCACCCTCTAGGAAGTACTTCGGGAAACACTTGAAATGGAGAGAAATGATTTACTCAGAGCCTGGCAAACAAGCCAGTGACCTGCGGGGTTTTCAGCAACAGAGAAACCAATTTTGCTCTATCTGCTCTATTATAGTCCCTTTCTGTGGGCTTTATAGAGTGCTGGGCCCTGAAGAGCTGACCTTTTCCTCTGAACATATTTTTGGGGATAGAACTGCAAGAAGCTCCGTGCAGGAAACTAAGCGTAAATTAAACAAAATAAGCTCTGATGTGCTTTTGGCTCCAAGAAGACTGGGAAATACTGTGGCAATAACTCCAATTTGCGCATCTGACAGGAAGGAGACGGGCTGGGCACGAGGAGCAAACCGCACGCCCGCCTCCTGCAGCCTCTCCATGCACTGCTGCCAGCATCAGGGCTTGTGGGCATCACCTCCCTGTCAGAGGGCTTCCAGCAGGGAGATCGATCAGCTGCCATCCCGGGAAGGACAAGGCTCAGCTGGCCCGGACATCCCTCTCCTACCCACAGCGTGCAGTTGTAAGACACAGGCACATTACCGTGATCTGCAGGATCTCCTGCTGGAGCCCTGCCGCGTCCTGGCTGCGTTCCCGGAGGTGCTGGCACGCCCTGCGGAGACAAGGGCTCCACGTTTCCCTCTCCCCGTTAGCCCCCTTGTGCCTCCCCCCCAAAGGCACTCCTCGTGTGCAGACATCCCCCTCTTGGAGCTGCTCCTTGTGCCGACAGAGCAGCGCTCGCAGCACGTGTGAAGGCAAGCGCCGCTGGTTTTTACTTTCACAACAGTAATTACTCCACAAGGAGCTTGTCAGTTATTGTGCTCTGTGGTAATCAAAACCTCCACTTTGGAAGTGCAGGGCGGATTCCCGTCTGTTTCTGCTCTGCTCTGTGTGGGAAGATCACTCATTCACGGCTCTGTCTTGCAGCCAAGTCATGACAGATGGGTGGGCTGCAGTGAAATTCAGGACGCGGTGACACATGAAATTCTTCCAGCGGCTCAGGGGTGTCACTCTCTGCCCCAGCACCCAAAATTGTGCCCCGGTTGCCGCTCTCTGTGCAGCATCCCCAGAGGAGGGGATGTCCCCCTTGCAGCAGCTGCCTGGCCCAAAAGCTGCGTCATGACCTTGTGGCACTTCATGAGGGGCTGTGGGGCTGCAGGAGCCCTTTGCATTCCAGCAGCAAGGAATGGGAAGCCATCACTGGTGATTCATGCCCATTAAGGGAACGAAAGCAATCCTCACCTGTCTACATCCACAGCCAGCTTCATTAACTCCCAGCTCCCTCTGCCTCCGGATCAATTGGAAGATAAAGCAGCGCGTCAGCACCTGGCAATCTGCTGGTCCTGACTCCAGCCAGCTCCCCCACACACGGCCTGACTGAGCTGGCTGAGCTCAGCCTCTCCAGCCAGGCCCTGGGGACCCCTGTCCCAGCTCAGGAGGGCTCTGCAGGGTCTGCAGGGTGCAGCACAGGGTGCTCGGAGGGTCTGTGTGCAATGCCAGGGCTGCACAGGCAGCTTGCAGGCCCTGGGGTCTGCTTGCCAGGGGCAGAAGGAAGCTCTGCACCGTGGTGGAAGGCAGGGACACAAACCCCAGGCCGTGGCCACTTCAGAGCACTGTCCACCCCCAGGACCACGAGTGACTGGCCCAGCTCACACCACTGCCCGCCCCAGCTCCTCGCAGCCCTGGAGATGTTTGTGTGAGCTGAGCATTCCCAACAAGACACACATCCCACGAATCCAACCTTTCCAGCCTCCCACCTTGGGGCTGGGAGCTTCAAAACCTCAACTTCCCTGAAACCCATGGCTAGGGCTGTCTCAGTGGCCACTGAGTGTTTGCTACCGGGGTGGTGACTGAAGATCTTTCTTGATCAACTAAACTCTCGAGCACTTTGGCTGAAAGGTGCGCACAAAAGGTCGAGTTAATTTTTGTTCGTGCTGGAAAATTGCTCTGCAGAGCTGCCCCCGAGAAGGGCCCACCACGTGCAGAAGCCCAGCGAAGCAGAGCATCCATCTGACACGGTGTCAGGCGGGAGAGCAGCAGCATCTCTGCCACGAGAGCCAGTGCACAGCACTGCGGTTGTTTGGCTACAGGTGCCCGAATCTAATTAGGTATCTCAGCACAACGATCATTTTAATTAAGTAAAGCCAACTGCCTCTGCTGGAAGTGCTAGTGTCCAAAATTCCCAGGCAAGTTTCCATTGCATCTCCCCCACTCTCTTCATTTGCTCTTTGTAAACGCTGAGCTTGAACAAAACTCCGATTTTCCCCCTCAGGTATGGCATAACACAACCAGGCCCCAGAAGCAGGCAGGAGGCTCCTGAGGCAGCAGGAATGGGGCATGAACTGCAGATCAGGGGCTGTGCACACTGTGCAGAGCCTGTGTGAGGCTTTGGTCCAGGCTGGATCCACTGATCAGGGGACGAGATCACAAGGGCAACCTTTAACCGACAGCATCAGCTGCAGTGGATTTCCAGCTACAAAGGGACTGACGGGGCCTTAACCAGAGCAGTCTTTCTGTGACAGTGAAAAGCAGCAGCAGGAGTAAGAAGCATAAAACACAGACCAAAAGCACAGTTCCTTTAAAAAAAATCTCACCTTTAGAAGTGATGTAAAAAAAACAGAAGAAAATTGTGAAAGAAACAGCTTTAAGGACTCAGTCCAATTTCATTAGGGGGCTAAGCCTTTCTAAGATCTGTGGTACATCTCATTTAACACATGTGCTTCCATGACATGCAGAGACCCTCTCCATCACTAGCAGCACACTGCAAGGGACCCCAGGAGCTGCACTGGCCTTTGGGCTGGACTAATGGAATTTGCTGGCTGTCCCACACAGCCCTTCTTCAGGAGCATCCTCACCTGTGGGCTCAGCCCAGTGGGGCTTCAAGAGGCTTCATCCCTTGGTTGCTCCCTCGCAGGGAGAGGGGCTGTCCCAGCAGGCTGCTTAACCCACAGATACCATGAGAAGTAGCAAAATGTCATGTTTTCAGCCATCAATTCACCAGCTTCTCACCCTGCAGCCTCCCAGAGCAGCTGCTGCTTCTCTCTGAGAGCCCGTGCTACATCCCCAACCCAACTCCCACCACTAAAATATCCCCATGAGCCTGGAATGGGGCAGCACTGCTTTTCTCCCCCAGCAGTGCTGCCCCATACCAATTCCCATCACTTGGGCCGGCCCTGGGGCATTTCCACTGCATTCCCAGTGTTGCCCAGATGTGCTCAGCAGCCACGGGCCAGGCTCCAGAGCACGGAGCAGGGAGGATGGCCTGCAAGGGCAGCAGCTGTCTCGAGCTCATCATTCCCAACCTCGGGAAACCCCTGGGAGCCAAGTTTGGATCTGGCCATCCCAAGCTGGCCAAACAGCTGCTGGGCTCCTTCCCTTGCTTGCTCTGCAGGCAGCCTCCCAGGCAGGAGATATTTTCCCCTAAATGGATGTGCCAAATAGCTCCTCCTGCAGATCCCCACCCCCCGTACAGGAGCAGCAGCAGCAGCACCTCTGGGAACTCCAATCTGTCAGGTTCTGGGGGAGCAAATGATCCACAAGTAACAGCTTCTTCAAGAAATAAAATAAACCTACAGTGTATGGAAAGACCACATGCCTAAAAAGAAATCGTTGGGGCTGCTGAATTTGTGAATCCAACCCTACTTAACTTTTTAAATTACTCCCATAAAGCCAGCAGTTTCAAGCACACACATGCAATACTGCGAACAGATTCAAATCTAATTAGCTGTGTTCACGTTAATTAGATTCATTGTGTATTTGATGCTCAGCTCTTCCTTCAAGTTTTATCTTGGAGCATGTGTTCATAATTAACCTTAATTTAGTGTGCAGTTAAGGCCAGTTCTCCAAGAAAGGCTTTGCTCTTGTTTTCCCTGTGGACAGTCCCTCTCCTTTGTTGCCCGGGGTCTGTGAGGGATGCAGAGAACTGGTCCTGCAGGCAATGTGGCAGAGCAATGGCTCTTCTAATCCTCACTGAGGTGTGACTCGGGGCTGCAGAGAAACATGAAATACCCAGAGAAATCATCGAGTTTAATGAGTGGAGCCAGCACAGCCCAATAGAGAGAACCTCAGGGGAGATCCTGGCACCTCTGGGTGATGCCTGGGGGCTGAGTGCCAGGACAGATCCCCTTCTGACCCTGCTCGTGGCTTTTTGGGGCTGAGGCGCTCTGGCTGTGGCAGCCTTGGAAAAAGGGTTGTGCTTCCCAGATGTTACCTCTGGTGATGCCTTTTTCTCTGGCCCTTCTACACTCTCCTCCCTCAGGATGAGATCTAGGCCCTGTTTACAGAAAGCTGGTTTCAGCTTTGGTTTCTAAGGAGAACCAAGATAGCATAGGGATTCGGGAATTTGTTCTGTCTTTCTGCCTAGGAAAGGGTTGAAACTAAGCCACGATATGAAGCTACAAAGCTACACGTATATGTGTAAAGGATCCAGAGACTCTATAAAAGAGAAAAAGGGTAAAACTAAACCAGCATCGCTGACTCACTGACACGGGGGCCTAATTGGTCCTGCTCTGTGAGCACAAAGGTGCAGAGGTCCCTCATGGCTGAGGTACCTGGCCAGCCAGAGGAGCCGTGCTGGGGACGCGACAGAGAATGACACTGCTGTCGGGAGGGATGTCATTTGTATAAAGCCTGGTCAGCTCTCTTTTACCCTGATTTCTTTAGCCAAATATTTGCTCCTACAGGATGCTTATGGTTAGATTAATGTGTATTCCTTGCTTATGTGAGAGCGGGTTTGGTGGGCACAGAGGTTGCTGTGCTGTGCCTGCCTGTGGCTGCCAAGGAGCAGCAGCATTTCCCCACAGCTGTCCGGGAGAGAGGAGGGAGAGGATGGAGGGGATGGAAGAGATGGAAGGTAGCAGCAAAGCTCCTGGTGTTGTTTTCCCAGCCAGGGGTTCCTGAGCACTGCTGCCCAGGAGAGAGGGAAACCTTTGGCCAAATGTCTTGGAGGAGAATTTGGAAAGTTGGATTTGTCTCCTCTTGCCCAAAGAAGAGAAAAAAAAGTGGTGAAGCATTCACCACTGGGTCACCCTCTGACCCCGATAATATTTCCTTTTTTTTTTTTTTAATGGGAAGCAAATGGGAAGCAAATGGGAAGCATTTTTTAATGGGAAGAATTCTTGGTTCTATTCAAAGCAAGTCATAAAGGACAGTGACAAACTGGTCGCAATGGGAAACCTCTTCCATTTAAGAGTCAAGGAAATGGTTTCTTGCATATGGCATGACATTATTATTTGCTGTTTGCAAGTCACAGACGAAGTGTTCTATTTTGTTGACAATGACACAAAATAACCATGACAGATCATTCCTACCCTTCAAAACTATCAGAGGAGAAAAAGAGCGGAGATTTTGTTGACTTGTCCAGCTCTGCACCCAGAGAGACCAAAGTGGTGCTGAGGCAGAGCCCTAGGTGCCATCACTGGGTGAGGGCAAAGCACCTCTCTAAAAGGCAATTTTTAAGAACAGCAGTACACAGAACAAACAAAAAAGCACTAACTTTTAAATTTATTTAAACAGAAAAAAGGCTTGTGACTTTTTTTAAGAAATAAATTCCTTGAAAGGACAACCCCTTTGTTTTTCTTTAATGTCTGTAACGACACCTTCCAGAGTTCAAGGTATTTGGCTGCTGACAGATTCTGGCTGTCAAAGGGAACTCCTGCCAGCTGGCAGGGTGCAGGCAGCCTCAGCTCAGCCAGAGATGAACTGCACTGCAGGAGACACAGGGAGCTGGAAGGGTGGGCAGGGAACAAAACCTTAGCAGGCAAAGTCGACCCTTTTGCAAGGAAAGGATGAAGTTTTCTGGCATTGCTGGTATTCTGCTTATAGAATCGTGGAATCCTGGAATATCCTGGTTTGTAAGGGACCCACCAGGATCATCGAGTCCAGCTCCTGGCCCTGCCTTGAGGGCTGAATTGTCCTGTTCCCCAGCCCCTCACCCCTCCAGCCCCTGAGCCACATCTTGCTGCTTCCTTCACCCCCAGGACACCTGCTAAGTTCAGTACAGCTTCTTCTAAGAAGTTCAGTACAAACTATGAGTTTGACCTTTTCTAGTCCCAAAAGAAAAAAAAAAAAAAAAAAAAAAAAAAAAAGGCAAATGGAAAGAAAGTCCTTGGTCTGTGTTCACAGATAAAACAGATGTGGTAATGCAGAATAGAGTTGGTTGGACACCTTTTAACACAGTCATTCAATTCAAAAATTGCTACTTCATCAAAAGCTTCTGGAGGAAGATGTGAATTTGGGTATAATTTCCCTTCAGAAGAAAGAAGAAACATGTAGCCTGCAAAACTCTTTATCTCCCCATTTGTGCCTTTTACAGCCGAGTGTTTTCCCCCTCCTCCTCAGTGGCTCTTTCAGCTTCTCGTTGATTTTCAGAAAATCCTTCAGCAGTTCAAGCTATCCCTGCAGTTTCCCATCGCCGAGTGCTGCTCAGCTCCCTAATAAAGAATTTCAGCAGAGCTATAGAAATCGATATGAAATTCATCTTTGCAGCTGAGTTCCCTGGCACGCTGCACGCGGAGCGGGGAGCTCAGAGAGCACAACATCTGCAACACTTTCCCACTTCCAGTCCCCCTGGGGGCAATGGAAACCTGCCCCTAGAAACAGCCTCACCTGGGACTGGCCTGCAGAACACTGCAGCCATTCCACTGCAGATTATTTTGTCAGAAATCACCCAGCACTGGGGTCAGAGGGGCACAGCTCCAGGGAGATGAGCTGGGGGAGATGCAGGAGCCTGGCAGGGAGCCTGAGCACCCCAGGGACTGCTCTGATGCTGTGCCGTCCAACACACTTGCTGTGGAGGTTTTATGTTTTTTCCCCTTCCTGATGGATCGCTGGGTGATTTTTCTTTGCTCTGGAATGAGATGCAGAAAGCTTGACAAATGGGGAGGAGGGAAACTTCTCACACCAGAATAATTCAATTTTATTGTATTCTTCACTGCACACCACGCTGCCTCGAACTTGCTGGGGGTGAAAATCACTTGACAGAGAGAATAACATGCAGAAAGTGTCAGAAAGCTCCCTAGACATGGCTGTGCTTTTGTGCTCCCCTCTCCAGCCTCACCTGCACTGTCAGGGTGGGAAATGCAAAGTAAAAGGGCTCGGGGTGGTCTGACGTCGGCACCTGCTCCCCAAAATCGTGGTCTGGTGTTGGGCCCAAAAGGAAGCCCCGCATGTCTCTGACAAGCAAGCATTTCCTTGGCAAATTCCCTGCTCTCCATCTCCAGCCACAGCCACGGTCCCTCCTGGATAATGGCATTATTCTTCAAAATTCTGCTGGAATTTCTGGTGAATGAAGACTTTCCCGGTGTCCCCAGTTCAGGAGCTGAGATGCAGGACAGACACCGTGACCCTGTGCCATGTGGGGTGGCTTGTTAAGCCCTTTGCAGTGCTCTGCCATGAAGAGGGAAACAAAACCAGCAAACCCCACTAATTTTTTTTGGTTTTTTTGGTGGTTTCTTTTTTTTTTTTTTTTGTTTGGTTTGTTTTTTTTGTTTTTTTTTTTTTTTTTGGTCAATTTATCACTTAAAGGCCCAAGAGACACTCCAGGCAATCAGAGAAGTATAAAAGTTGCTTGGAGAGAAAAGTCAGCCCACTGTTCCTTTTTGTGGCTCTTTTCAGCCCTTTGGACCCAAAAGTCAGTGCTGGAGAGTGGAAGATGGCAGTGTGGGAACTCAGCAGAGCCCCGACCCACAGGGCTTCTCATTCTGGGGGGGATTCAGCATCTCTGTGACTTTTGGGAAGACGAGCTGCTGCCTGCTCGCTGCAGGGAATGTGTTACTTTGAAGGTGTCTTGATGCTGCTGCACTTTTAAAAGCCTCATGGGCTAATGCTGTTGGACAGGAGGAGGAGTGGGGCGGGGGGGGGTGAATTAGACCCGAGAAATCTGAAGTACCTCAGTGAGTGCTGCTCGCAGGGCTTGCAGAGAGGGCAGGAAGCTCCTGCAGTGCGATGGGCAGCGCGAGACAGGAGGGGCTGTGCACAAGAGCCCTCCTCGTGCCTCCTGGAGTGAAACTGCAGCCCTGTCCCATCCAGCAGCCGAGTGTGAGTGTTTGTGTGTGTGATTGTGAGTGTGAGTGTGAGTGTGTGTGTGTGTGAGTGTGTGTGTGTGTGAGGGCCACAGGACCACTCCTGGGCACTGCTCACCACCTGGCATCGCTCCCTGCCCCTGGTCTGGCCCATCCTGGGGCCTCCCTGGGTCAGTGGCAGCAGCTCCCTGCTTGTGGCAGTTTCCAGCCTGGCCAATTTTTCTGCCTCTTCTTGACTTAAGCTTCATTGATGTTAGGCAGCATTATTGTTTAAAAATAGAAATGTCACGCAATGCTTGAATCAAGTGTCTTGCAAAAACCTGGGGGGATAAATATAGTTAATTTGCACAGTAACCTTCACCTGCCAAGTCAATGTTAGCAGGAGAGCCGTGCTTGATGGGGGAGCCTGGGGCTGGAGTTTAGCTCCTCCGTGTGTAAAGGCACTTGTGGAGGGAGGAGCAAGCAGAGGAGCCTGGGGAATGGTGTCAGGAGGTGATGGTATGGGCAGTCCCAGTGAGGATGGGGGTACCACGGAGGTCAGGTAGCTTTGGAAGGGTGCAGGCTGCACCAGGTCAGCTGCCTGAGGGAGAAAGGACCATCAGCCTTGCTGGTGTGGGGTGAGAGAGGTGTGAGGAAGGTGCTGCTGCCCTTCCCTGGCTGTCACAGCTGGGTTCTGCTTGCCTCAGGTAGTTTCCAGTGCTTCTTTCCTCTGCACTAATAGGATTTAGGAGCTTTGTGCAGTAATGACTGCTCACCCCAGAGTCTTTCAGGCATGGCTGCTTGACGGCCTAAAAGCCTGGAAAACTGCTAATGAAAAGGAATTCCTGGCCGAGCCTGGCACCCATGGGAGGGCAATTCAGCCACAAGCTGGGCCATCCCTGCTGGACGTGCTGCCCACAGGAGCTGCCAGCCCCCCAGTGCCCCACGGCATGGGGGTCCTCTGGGGACACAGCTGCTCGCCCTGTGCCTGTGTCACCCACCCTGCACCCACAGTGCTCCAGGGAGCTGCAGGAGGCCAGGGGAACCTCACGGCTGCAGAGCCCTACCTAGCAAGGGGGGCATCTCCAGCAGCAGGGGTGCTTTTGATCTCACAGGAAAGCCTTAACAAAATTCAGAGTCCAAAGCAGTTTTGGCTGGAAATGGGGAAGATGTGAGTCTTCAAAAGCCCTTGGCTTTCCTACACCCAGGGCTTGGCATCCATCCTGACCTCCTCACAGATGCCCAGGGAAAGGCTCATGTTTTATTTAGCCCTCTTAGCCTACTGAAGCAGTATTTCCTCTCCTCTCCCTCCTTCCCACCCAGCTGTTTCTTTTATTCTTTGACACAGCCTGATGCGTCCTCAGGTGCCTGCCCTCCGTACCCAGTCTCTCCACCACAGGAACACAGCCTGGCTCTGCCCTGCAAATGCTGCTGAGTCTAGGAATGATTTTATTTTTTTTCTCCCCAAAAAAAGATGAACTGTGCAATTATTCTCCTAATGGATGTGACACGTTCTCCGCATACTGACACGTAACATATGGCACAGGATTACATCCTTCTAAATGATTCATGCAGTTCATCACCACCACGATTATCTGCTGCTTTCCAGAGCCGTGTCTTCCCATGCAGCTGAAATTCCCAGCCCCCTCCCTCTGGCCCCCCGTGGCTCCAGCTGCTGGGGTATTTTCAGCCTCAGGTAGACACTGGGTGGCTCTGCCCATCAGAGAAGTCATCTCCAGCCCAGCCCCTTGTGCAGTGCAGGGGCTTGAGCAGGCCAGGGCTTCCCTGCCAGCACCTCTGGGATGAGGCTGCAAGGTCTGGGAAAGCACATCCCACAGGTGAGGTGGCTGGAGCAGTTTACCCACAAGAAGAATTTATTTCTCCTATAATGAAATATTCCTTCAAGGAAAAAGCATTCATTGAGATGCAAATTCGCCACGCTCGCTGAAGAACATAAACCCATTTTCCCCTGCACAGGGCTCCAGGAGCCTATTTGTAATAGCCCTGCTCAAGAGCGATATCTCCAGCTCCCCAGGAAAATTAGTGCACATTAGCACCGGGCAGGGTATGGAACCCGAGAGCAGCGCCCTGGCCTTGCTTATCCTTGGGACGTTCGGGACAGAATTAACACAATTTAGCTTTTCTGACTCACGCACTTTGCCAGGGAACTTTAAATGAGTTTTTAATGTAGAAGCCTGGTCTGCAGCATGTGAATCAGGAGCCTCTTGGGGCATTTACCAGCCAGGCTGTTTAGTAGGAAAGCCCCACCACACGCAAAGCCTCGCGCTGGGAGAGGCAAGGCAGCGATGCCGTGTTCTGCTCACTTACAGCCAGGAGCTGATTATCCACTGAGTTCAGTGGGACTGCAGCTGATACCAAATTATTTCACATCCTACAGACAAAAAAGCTCTGCTAGAAAAAGCATTGCTCAGGCAGCGAGGTAAGTACTCAGATGTTGGGAAAGGCCAGATTTGTGGTTCCCGCGCAATTTAGTTTTGCTCCGTGTGCACTGAAACGAGTGCAAAGCCCCAGGAGGAAGGAGCAAGTGGTCATTTAACTAAACACTGCATGGCAATATAGATGGGGGCAGAACAGAGGTCAAAGCAACTACCATAAAACTAGCCCTGCCTAATTTCTCATGCTTGAGCTTGCAACCTTCTAACAGGGAGTTTGGCGAGATTTCCCAACCTCTTTTCTTTAAGTTTTCCGGTGGCTGCAAAGCCCCCAAGGGGCAGGAGCACTGATGTGCAGAGCCTTCCTGGGCCTGTGCCTGGCCAAGCTGGGCGAGGAGCAAGGCCAGCAGCTCCAGGGCTCGGCTGGCCTGACAGCTCCAGCCGGGCTTTTGGAATAATAAACCTCACTAATGGATCTCCCTCACAAAAGAGAAGTTCTTGCGACCCAGACATCTCTGGGCCTGAATCATTTGTCTCTTCCTAAAGCACATCAAAAGGCCACCGGTTGCCTCCCAGGCTGTTCCTGGGCAGTTTGTCTTGCCAGGACCGACCCTGCCTGCCCACTGCCCTGCCTGGGGGTCGTGTGGTGCTGGAGTCACCACGGCCTGTGCAGCCTGCCTTCCCCTGGCGTTCCTCCTGCCTGGGACTACTCCTCGCTGAGCAGAGAAATCAGCACCATCCCAGCTTCTCCTGAAAAGCTCAGCAGGTGCCTGTACGCTGTTTGCAAAGAGCCTTAGATGTTCCTCAACTATATCCCTATTAGCTCTCAGCCTGAAATCCTCCCAGAAATCAAATGGGAACCCTCCAGGCATTTGAAATTAAATATAGCCCAACTTTGCAGCTGCCTGGGCTTCTGCAGGGAGCTTTTGTCTCGCCCGCACAATCCCCAGCCGTGCATTCCCTACACAGCCATTTGGTCTCCAACCATAAATTGCACAGTGAGACTGTGCCTTGTCTCAGCCCTGACAGGTTTGGGTACAAGAGAGTATTTCAGGGCATCACTAGCCTCTGACAAGAGCTGCAAGCCAAAGCAGCCTGTCCAAACTGACTGATTTGAAAATGTTTATCTCTAGTAAATATTGTTTAATGCCCTTAACATCAGTTAAAAATGGACTGGGAAGTATTTCCCCCAGCAGAGGAGCAGGAAGAGTAATTAGCAATAAAACCCCCAAATCCACCAAAAGGCAGAGTGGGAAAATAGACAGCGATCAATGTGAAAAGCAGCAAACTGTTCTGGGAAGCAGAAGCGATGAGCAGAACAAATCTCTTGTCCAAGGGGGGCAAGAAAGCAGCAAAGGGGATTTCCCCGGCTCTGAAGGAAGCTGAGCGATGGGCTGCCGGGGACTGGAGTCCAGAGCTGTACTGAGGTGGAAAAGGCAGAGATGGGCAGCGTCTGTTCCTGCATTTCCTACCGAGTGCAGCCAGCCGGCTGCGGAGCGTGGCCCGCCAGGAGCAGCCTCGCCCTCCATGCCAGCGTGCGCTCCCAGCCCCTCATCCCGCCGCTGTGTGACTGTGCCCGCACAGCCAGCAGCCTGCCAGCTCCCTGGAACTGCTCCTGCAGCTATAAATAATCTTCTCTCCGTCTCTGCTCTTCCCACGGCGTTCCCTGGGATGCAGAGGCACGGCGTCCCCGTGACTCAGCCCCTCGGCGCTGCTCAGCCCCTGCTGCCGGGACTCTGCCTGGCCCTGGGGATGGCACGGCCCTGGCAGGCGGTGAGCAGCGAGGACAGGCGGGGGACAACAGGGACGTGGCTCTGTCTTGTCCCTACAGCCGTGCAGAGCTGCGTACTGGCCACGGGCTTCATCCCACAGGGGTGGGTTTGGAGCCGGGGGAGGGAGTTCCAGGGAGGGAGATCGTGATAAGTGAGTTTTGTTTGCAAAGGGAAGCGAGGGAGGGAGGGAGAGAAAGAAGGGAGGAAGGGAGGAAGAGAGGGAGGGAGGGAGGGAGAGAGGAAGGAAGGGAGGAAGGAAGGAAAGGAAGGAAGGAAAGGAAGGAAGGAAGGAAGGAAGGAAGGAAGGAAGGAAGGAAGGAAGGAAGGAAGGAAGGAAGGAAGGAAGGAAGGAAGGAAGGAAGGAAGGAAGGAAGGAAGGAAGGAAGGAAGGAAGGAAGGAAGGAAGGGAGGAAGGGAGGAAGGGAGGAAGGGAGGAAGGGAGGAAGGGAGGAAGGGAGGAAGGGAGGAAGGGAGGAAGGGAGGAAGGGAGGAAGGGAGGAAGGGAGGAAGGGAGGAAGGGAGGAAGGGAGGAAGGGAGGAAGGGAGGAAGGGAGGAAGGGAGGAAGGGAGGAAGGAAGGAAGGAAGGAAGGAAGGAAGGAAGGAAGGAAGGAAGGAAGGAAGGAAGGAAGGAAGGAAGGAAGGAAGGAAGGAAGGAAGGAAGGAAGGAAGGAAGGAAGGAAGGAAAGAAGGAAAGAAGGAAAGAAGGAAAGAAGGAAAGAAGGAAAGAAGACAAACGAGCATTTTCTTTTCCTTCCTACTGATGGAAGTAAGGAGAGCTTGCAGTGATATTTTTTCTCCATGTTTTGCCTGTGTGGAAGGGAAGCACTAAGAAGCTGCTGCGTTTCCACCATCTCATTGCCTTGCCATAAGAAGGCATCACTTGACCCCAGTGACCGGAGGGATGCTGTGGGAGCTGTGTTGGCCTTCCCCCAGCACCATTCCTTGCCTATCCCTCCACTACTTTGCCTTATCAATTCCTCCCTTGCCTTGCCTTGCTTTGCCTTGCCAACCCCTCCTTGCTGTGCTTTGACTCTCCCCTCTTCTTGCCCTTGTTCCCACAAGACAAGCCAGGTCTTGGCATCTCCAGGGGCGTTTCTCAGCCATGGCTGCAGCAGCAAGGTGCATCACTGGCATGAGCACAGCACCTCCTTGTCCCAGTCCTGGCCTGGGACAGGTTTGGATACGGTTGCCCCACCAGGAAACCCATGGGGACAGGCAGCTGTTAACAGGCACGAAGAAATCTCTCAGTGGAAACACTGCTCTCCAGAGAACCACCTTTTCAGCAGCAGCTATGAGATTTGAAGTCATTTTTCCCCCCTCCATTTAAGGAGATACCAATAAAAAGCACAAAACGACATTGTGGCTCCATTTTTCTGTGTAGAGGAAAGCAGAAATTACACCATTTTCTAGGAAAGACACGATCCAAATGCCCAGGGTTTGAAAAAGAATTTTCCTTCTGACAACAGCCGTTTTCATCATTATCAGCTGGACGTAAAATCCACAAAGCTTTCCGCAGTTTCCTGGCCCTTTGGGAGCACCAGCTCCCTATTGGGTACCGACGTGGGCTCAGTGTCACCCCACTGGAGGACACCAGTCGATGTGCCCTGTCCCTGGGCACCCAGCCCTGGCTGCTGCCCACCAACCAGAGCCAAAGCTGGCTGATAATTGGGAGCTAATTGAATCCATTGCAAATTACCTTTTCCCCAGTTCTGTTTCCCTCCTGGAAGGCTGAGCTCTTTTGGGCTGAGAGCAACAACTGAAATTGTCAGTTCTAATTCCCTATGGCTCCGTTTATTAGGCCAGAGGACTTCCCCAGAGTAATCAAACCCAGCCAGAAAATGCATTAAACTCACAAAACAAACACTGGTGTTTGCAGCACGAAGCCCTTCCTGTCTCATTAAGATCAATTAGGTTGTCTTGAGCAAACTTTCCCCTTTCTTTCTGCTAAGCCTGGACCATTAAGCCCATCCTCCACCTAAACAAGCTCAACGGCAAATCTGAAGGTGAAAAATGCCCACGCATCAGTGCTTTGCTTCCAGGCAAGCTCTCTCCAAAGCACTGCAAAGATAAAGGCGGTGAGGCAGGGTGGGCATTCAGGACATCTCTCCCAGAGCCCTTTATCCCCCAGGAAGGATGCGCACACACAAGACAGCTCCTCTGGGGACCACCCTGGCTCACCCAACACTGGCACAGGCTGCAGGATCCTCTCTGGGTGAGCGGGCTGTGCTGGCAAGCAGCCGCTGCCCTCCCTGCTCAGCCCGGGTGGATGTCTCGGTGTATTTATTGGAGGCCACAGCAAAGCCTTCCAGGGCCAAAAGCCCCAGCTGGTGCAGAACGACGCGGCTCATCTGCGGCGCTGATTTACACGGAGCATCTGCTGCGAGGGGAAGGGAGGAATCCGTTCAAGCACCGTAAATCCGGGTGGTAGAGCGGCCCCGGCAGCCCCACTCCCCAGCAGCCAGGGCTGGCCATCCCTGGAAGCGACAAGGGGGAGAACAGCCCAGAGAGAAGGAAGGAAAAGGGGTACGGGGATGCATCCCAGGCTGCATCCCGAGCCTTGAGGGCTGCTCACAGCAGCAGAGCTGCTGCGGCTCGGGGCACATTCCGAGGGCAGCTGCGCTCCCGGAGCCACAGGGACACATCCCTTCTCTCCGGGTCACAAGGACCACATGCGAATTCCCAGTCCAGCAACAGCGACCAGTGACCGGGGTAAGCACCCGAAGCGGGGACTGCAACCGCAAAGGTCCTTGGATGTGCAGCCTCCGTCCTCACCTCCCCGCTGGGCAGCAACCCCGCTTTCTCACAGGCGCGGCTGAGCATCGCACAGAGCAGAGCAGACGTGACTTTGCTGAGAGCCAGCAAGGAGACGAAAGACATAATTAAAGTCCTGACTCTGGCTCCAAATATTGCATAATGAAATTAGCCCCTCGGTGCCAGGCTGTGAACTTCCTGCCGAGCGGGCGGGCTCAGCCCTCCGAGGCTCCCGCAGCAGCAGAGCCAGCTCAGCTCCCAGGGCATCCACCAGCCCTGCTCCAGGCTGGGAGGCTGCTGAGCTCCCACAGAAATCACTCTCCCAAAGCACACAAGGCTTGCATCTGCTGGCACAAACTCATGGGGTTCCCAAGGGGAGGGAGCGCTCCCCGCCCCGGCAGGGACCGCTCATGTGCTCTGAAGCATCCTACTCCCATTAAGCTTAAACCCAGCAGGACTTCTGTTGGGGTTCCTGCATCGCCCCCGGTTCCACAGGAAGAGGAGATTCTCGTTCCCAAACAAGTGCAGCTTGGCACAGGATTGCATAGACTCCCGGCGGATCCTGACTCCTGCTACTCGGAATCCCCAGCACGGGAGAGAACAAATTTGCAACTGTGAGCCAAGAAAGTCACTCCCAGACGATACTGCAGAGGAAAGATGATGTTCACTTAACGGGGAGGGTGTCTGCGTGTTGCTTAGGGGTGAAAAAAGAGGAGGGAGGAGAGCTGCCCCCACCACATCTGAGAACCACAGGAGAAGCTGATAGGATTTCTGCTAGGAGGCAAATAACATCAAGAAGCCTCTGGAGATAGTTTGTTTTCTCAGAAATCTTAACATGCAAAAACTGGCAAATAAACAGCAATTTTAGAGAAACCAAAGAGTCTTTTTTTTTTTAGCACCCAGCAGAGTCAGCCATGCAGGTCTTGCCTGATTACTGTGCCAGGTGCTGCAAGGATGTCTGCAAAGGGAGGACCAGGACTCGTGCAGATACAGGAAAAATGACATGCTTGTGTGGCCTGCTTAAGGGTTTATGCTTAGGAAAAGGAATTAGGGCTTGGCTGGTGGAGGATGGTCCTCCTCTGTTGAGCCTGTCCCAGCCCTTTGCTCTGTCCCTTAGCTGGCCCAGCTGTGTGAGAGGTGGCACCTCTGCTCCAAAGGTTGGCTTCATGGGTCCCACCTTGTGTGAGACTCATCCAAGACAGCAAAACTGCCACGCAGAAAGAGCCAGGAGCTGATGATGTCACAGACATTTGCACCTGCATCCTCCCCTTCCACTGGCAAATCTGCTCGATGCCTTGATCCCAAGTGGAGGGTGTCAGTGGAGCCCCACTTGGAAAGTCCTGTGCAGCCTGGAGGATCTGTGCCTCTGAAGACATGGGGAGGAAAAGGGAGCTTTGCAGTGTGAACTGCAAAGGAGTGGATGGACAGAACAGCCATGGTGAAGTCCTCAGGCTGCTTTGAAGAACGGCCTCTGTCTCCTGAAGCCCGGGGAAATCCATGGGGACCTGCTCTGGAGGGTCCCCTTGCAAACGAACAAAGCCATTGGCTGAAAAATTGAGTGTTTGCAACGAATTATTTTCAGTAACTGACCAGCTTTGTGGATGGGTGAGGAATATTCATCAAATAAATTATTCATGATTTCTTTCCACTGATCAGCAAATCAATTAGCCACAAACCTCTCTCCAATTATTCATCCAGCTCGAGCAGAATAAATGGGGAGATTTATGACACAGACAACCAACTAATGTGTATTTCCAAACAGGGACCCTTAGGATCCATAAACCTTGTTCTGCACTGGCTCAAATGACCCCGTGCTGACTCACAGTTAAGCTCTCTGAGCTCATGCCCTGTGTGCTGCCTGCTCTGTAAAGTCTCCTGTCACTCAGCACTCTTGGGAGGTGAGGCAGCGTAGACCTGTGGCATGGAGAGACACGGTCTCAGGGGGCTCAGCAGGGCTCACAAGTAATCTGGAAACACCCCTCGATGAATAAATTAGTAGATAAGGCCAAGTCAAACACAAGACCTGATGCAGAAGTAACCAGTGGTCCGCATAAGGTCAGGTGTGACGACGCACAAATCTCTTCAGCTAGAACTCCACAGTTATGGACCTGTTGGGAAGTTGCATTTGTGCAATTTAACCTCTACTGTTATAATTCCCCATAAAAGCACTCTCACACAAAATTAAGGCATGTTGACAATATTAAGCTGCACAGTAAATGTAAGTAAGGGTTATGAGACTAACAAATAGTCAAATTAGCATAAGAGCTGCCTTTGCGTCGCTGGAGTAACACCATTAGAGTTTGTAAAAGCAAAGCATAATTCAGCATAAGTGTGATAAGTGACCAGAACTGCACAGAGATATCTCCAAATTGCCCTGCTATGCAAGACTTCCCATGCCAACCATGCTGGTGCTCCAACTCAGAAGTGAGGCCTGCCTGCCATACTTGACATAAGTGTGATAAGTGACCAGAACTGCACAGAGATATCTCCAAATTGCCCTGCTATGCAAGACTTCCCATGCCAACCACGCTGGTGCTCCAACTCAGAAGTGAGGCCTGCCTGCCATACTTGGCATGGACACAGGTCCCTCATGGCAATTTACAGTACTGCTTGTTAATATGGTTGGAAATTAGGGTTGTGGCTGGCTTGCACAGATAAAGTGAGTCCAGATGTAGGAGGGCAGCTGCTGTACATGCCAGGCAGAGCTTCTTTTCCTGCAGTCAACAGGCACAGGAACAGCAAGACACTCCAGGGGGAAAGCATCACTTGCAGCTTTGATTGATCTGGTTAATGGATTAAGCTCATATTCATCTAAATACACTTGCAGCCTTAATCTGCTTTCATCCCACTGCCTGGGAGGGCTTCCTTCTCACAAAGTCCCATCCATAACTCCACAGGGTTCTTTCAGCTGGAGCAGCTTTGACTACAGGCAAGAGGCTGTAAAGACATCGAGCTTCTGCATGGTGACCTGGTGCAGAGCAGCCTCCAGGCTTTACCTCCAGAAGTGCTTGATTTCTCTGGGCTTGCTAACTCTCCCACAGTTAGCATCCCAGTGCATCCCAGAACTGTAGCCACATCAGGGAGCTGAAGCAGTCAGCTGTGACAGGGGCAGCTGCAGCTTGGGAGGAGCAGGAGCCCCTGGGCCAGACAATTCTGCATCCCAGAAGGTTCCCCCATTCCTGCCTGGAGGGACAGTTCTTCCCTTTGCAGGGTGTGAAGGTGACACGGCTCCCGCTCAGTGAAGTGCTGTGAGCCTGTGAGCAGGGCTCAGCCTGGTGTTCCTCTGCTCCTCGGTTCCCAGTGCTGCACATCCTCGGTGATGAGGACAGCCAACCAAGGAGTCACTTCTCCTGGATCAGCAGTTTTGCACCCCAGGAAAACTCTCAGTCTGAGGCTAGATGTCTAGGACGGGGCT
The DNA here is from genome assembly GCF_024509145.1 of Vidua macroura. NCBI lineage: Eukaryota > Metazoa > Chordata > Aves > Passeriformes > Viduidae > Vidua > Vidua macroura. The sequence goes on along the minus strand of NC_071579.1, from coordinate 797,253 downwards.
CACCACTCTTCAGATGCTGCTGTCAAAAGCCAAAGTCTGTGGGGTTAAGAGATTTCTTGCAGCGTCCCTTCCCATCCCGGTCGCCCACACGCAAAGCCCGCCTATGACAGGGTGGTTTCAGTGCCCTGGGGCTGGAGCTGCTGCAGCAATGTTCCCGGAGAAGGATCCTACCCGTGCCTGGGCAGGGCTGGGAGAGGCAGGAAGTTCAGAGCTGTGGCAGGAGGGGCACTACAAAATGGGTACTGAGGCACGGCATGAGCCTGACTTGTGCTGCCGGCGGGATGGCGTGCGACCTGTGCTGCGGGGGACGTGGGCTTTGCGGGGCGGGAGAAGACTGGGGAGCCCCTTTCCCATTTCCCCTCAGAGCTGCTGAGCCACAGCCCGGGCACAGCCAGGAGCGTTCCAGTGTCCTGGGCTCTGGGGCTGACCGGAGGGCTCCCCAGGGTACGGACAGGGAGTCCTGGGCTCTGGAAGCGGCGTCGGCTCCAGAGGTCGGCGCTGAGGACTCCAGCGCTCAGGGACTGACCGCAGCCCGCAGGGACGGAGGCGGGAGGAAGGAGGCAAAGGGTCTGGATTTGATGCCGCTCTTCGGTCCCAGGGATGCGTTCGGCTGTGCCGAGGTCTTGGACAAGTCCCTGACCCAGCGACAAAGGGACGGGTTCCCGGAGGACGGGTTGCTCCCGCACGCCGAGAGCGGGGATGGGGGACCCTGGCTGCAGGATGGCGGCGGAGGAACCCCCGGCTCCCGGTGTCGGGGGTCCCGGGGGACGGGGCTGCGTCCGGAGCGGCGGACTCGGGGTGACCGCCGGCCCCTCCCGGCGGCGGCCGGTGCCCGCAGCGCCGGCGGCGCGGGGCGGAGGGGCGGTGGGCACGGCCCCCTCGCCGCGCCGCCCCCCGCCCGCCCCCAGCGCCTCCCGCGGACGGCGGAGCGCGGCGCGGGGCGGCGAGCGGCGGCGGGGCGGCCGCAGCCCCCGACGGCAGCGGCGGCGATGCGGCGAGGCGGGGCGGCGGGCGGCGAGGCGGGGCGGCGGGAAGCGCGGCGGGGGCGGCGGGGCTGAGCGCCGGGCGGCCGGGGCTCCTCGGCCCCCGGGGCGGGGGGGGGGGGGGCAGCCGCCCGCCCGCCCGGCGCCGCACCCGGCTCCGCACCCGGCACACGGATTTACGGCGCGGACTGCAGCCTCCGGAGCGGCCCGGCAGGTAAGGCACGGCCGGCGGCACCCGGGGGCCTCGCCGTGCCCGCCGCGCATCCCTCCTCCTCCGCCGCGGTGTCGTCTCGCCGCGGCTCCGGACGCGGCACAAGTTTCCCCCGTTGCGGTCCGAGCGGGCAGCGGCTCCGCGCTTCCGCCGCCCCCTCAGCGGATGCTGCGGCGATGGGGCTGCCCCGGCTGCGCGCCCCCGCCCGCCGCTCGTCCTCCCCTCCGCTCCCCGCTGCGCCCGCAGCCCCGAGCCCCCCGGCGGGACAGCGGCGTGGCCCGGGGTCCCGCTCGGGACCGGCCGCAGTGGCGAGGGGGATGCGGCCAGGGCAGGGGAGATAGCGGAGTCGCCTGCTCGGGCTGCTGCCGGAGAAGGTTCTGTTGCTCTTGGACCAAACTTGGCTTCGGGGAAGCCGGCCTCGGGGTGAGAGCCCCGGGAGGGGCCGGTGGGACGGGGGAGCCCCGAAGGACATGCCCGGAGCCTGCTGCTGCTCAGGGTGCGGGTGTCTCGCCCCGCGGGGCCCGTCCCGCTCCTGGGGATGCTCCCCGCTAGGCCTCGGCTGGAGGCTGAGCAGCGTTTTGTAGCTCGGCTCTCCACAGGGAACGCGGACTCCTTCCAGCCTTGTGGCAGGGCTGAGTGTCGGGAGGCTCGGGATGCTCCCGTTTCCGCCTCGGGAGCGCGTTCCCTTCGCAGTCGACCTCAGAACGCGAGTGTGGGAGAGGGGACAGAGCCCACGGGAGAGGCAGCACAGCCGGGGGACATGACGAGGGGGTCAGGTTTCCCTGGGAGTGCTGAACGTGTTCCGAGTGGGACTTTCCCTCTCCCACCCCGGTGGCGGAGGCGCTGCCCACCGGCAGACCCGATGTGCCCCAAGGGCCGTGGGTGCTGCTGGGGGTCCTGCCTTGCCGGTGCCATCGGGTGCGGATTTTACCGGGGTGCTTCCCTGTTTGCAGCCTTTTCCCTCTTTTTCCTGCACGGTGGCAGACTGTCGCCATCGACCGCGCAGACGGGCTGTGCGGCTGAGCTGTGACTTCCCGTGGGCGTGGGGTATCGATCTGTGGCTCTGCCCTGCGGAAGGGAAGGTGTGCTCAGCCCAGCGCATCGCCTGGGGACACTGCTCCTGTGCTCCCGCTCTGGGGACATGTCAGAGCTGGAATCCTCCCTCTGGACATGCCGCTGTCACACTCCTCCTCGGGCAGCCGGGCAGCTGGCACGAGGGTTTAGGTTGTCCCGTGGTGGCTTGTGCCGGGAACCCGGGTGGCTCTGGCTGTGAGCCACCTTCACGTGGGCCCACAGCGGCGCCCAGTCCCAGCAGCATCCCCTCCACACCTCCCAAGCTGGCTGTGCCCCGCGGGTCCCGCACGGCTCCTCGATCTGCCGATCTCCTCTATCTCCTGACGCCGAGCGGGGCTGCATCCCGCCTGCGGGATGCCTGCCCTGTGGGCATGGATCACAGGCGGCACCGGGCTTCTCCCAGCTGCCTGTTGTGTACCAAAGGGTGGCCTGGGTTTATCTGCAAGAACGGATGTGCGTACGGGAGTCTGATCACTGCGTGTAAAAATCCTTCAGAAATCCCTTTCTCCTGAGCATTGCTAACATAAGGTGAAATAAGCACAGATTCTGCAGTTTTAGGGCTCTCTACGGGTTTTGCCGCAACCAACAGTAGACGGGACTGAATGTGAACTGGGTTTTTATCGGTTTCCCTGGGTTTTTATCTGTTTCCCGATGCAAAGCTCTTGCTGTCAGAATGAAAGCAGATGTTTGGCTGCCTGTTTAAGCCAGAAATGCCTCTGGTTAGGACGCTAGCACTACTAGGATCTCCAGCCCCGCTTCAAAGGCTGCCTGAGCACAACTGTTCTTAAACTCCTCTGGTCGCTGCCGGAGAGGCATTCCCCTGCTCCCTTTAAAAAATAATAAGGGAAATACATACAAAAAGCTGTGCAAATGGTGGAGGAGGGTCTCAGAGCGATGCGCTGAGGGAAGTGAGCATGGCTTGGCACAGGAGCTCAGCCGGAGCTCGAGTCTGGCACCGAGTCCCCAGTGCTGCTTCCCCGTGTCCTCGTGGGGCTCTGGGTGCCTTGCTGTGCCCTGCAGGCACCCCAAGGAGCTCTTCAGAGGAAACGCAGAGGCAGATCTGGGCCCTTGCCGTGGAGAGGCAGAAGCAGCAGTGGGGTGAATATCCATCCCCAGGAGTGCCGTGCACGCACACCAACCTGAGAGACAGCCCTGCTCATTCTGTTATTTAGCTCACGGAGCCAGAGAGAGAGAGAGAGTGCTTTCCTGTGTCCGCTTCTCTGCTTTAACAAACTGAAGGCTTGCTATTTTGCTGCGGGACACCTAAAAGCACAGCCTGTGCACCGGGTTGGAGATAATCAGCTTGGTTTTCTTGTAGTTATTCTGACAGCAATGCTGCCCGGGGGCGGTGGCAGGAGGGTCCTGCTGGTGCTGCTGCAGGCTCGGGCTGTGCACAGGGGTACAGAGCAAGGTGGCACATGCCCAAAAGGCCACGGCGGGGCTCTGCTGAATCCCAGCTCCTGGGATGCTCCTTCTGCCTGTGCAGCTTGCTGCCGGTGCCCTGACAAGTAGCTTTGTGTGTAAATGGGGATTTCTTCAAAACTCCTGGGAGGAGCAGCTGACAACAAATAGCTCAGTGGCAAAAATGTGTGTGTGTGTGTGAACTACAGTCAGAACGGGAGAGGGAAAACATCCAGTTACAGAACTAATGCAAATGGAGTTGGCTTTCATCTCTCCCTGCAGCATCCTTTGTGGAAGGCATTTGCATTTCCCCAAAGTCAGTTTGCTACCTATCCTTCAAGCAAATCCAGAGGTAGAGAGCAGAGGAAAGCCTGTTTACAAGGTGTGGGGTGGCTTGCCAAATCTGGAGAGAGCTGAACTCAAAATATTTGATAATGAGAAATGTTAAGGTAGCAACGGTGAACAGAGCAGAGGATGGCGCACACAGGCTGCGGTGTGTGCTCCACTGCTGAGTGCAGGCTCGGGGGTTCATTCCTGAGCTCCTGCTGCACCAGTTCTTGCAGGTGACCCATCCAGAAAGGTTGATGGCGAGGAGGGGGTCTCACAAACTCCTCTGACCTCCCCCTGGCACAACTCTGAAATGCCATCGGGATGTGGCATTCCTGCCGGGGCATCCTGGAGCTGTCCAGCATCACCCTGTTATGTGTGTGGGAAGACCCCCGTGGCTCCCATCAGAGGTCCACCAGTCCTGGGGTCTTCGGGTGTCCTCAGGGGTGTGGCGGCTCCTGGGTCTGGCAGCTGCAAATAGCTCCAGGGTGGACTGCTGCCATTCTGGAGGAGCCTCCAGCCCGGAAGACAGAAACAAAACAGGATTTCAGGAGCACTCCAGCAACAGCTATTAGCCATGCTAAAAGGATTACCAGCTCTGCAGGACTCATCAAGTGTTTAAAACATAACTCAAGCATCAAAGGCGACTCTTAAAGGCTCACATTTTCACATCAAGTCACTGTGAAAATTTCTATCCAATTTAATTAAAACATTCAGTAGGCTCGTTAAAAACAAAAAGAGAAAAAAACAATGGCCTTTTTTCCTGAAGTACCAAGCCGTTTTGAAGAGAGGCGTTTACAGCAAAGTATGCATATTTCATTGTTATAGAATCACCTTTGTGAAAGTCTCCTGTCTCTAGATCACTGTGTCTGACTAAGCTCAAGCTCTCCGAAAAGGAAACAAATATGTTGGTATTGTTTTTGTTGTTTTGTTTTTTTTCCCTGGCTAGGGACCACAGAAGAGAGATGAAAAAGTGAGAAGAGCTTTGTAGAGAAAGTTAGATAAGAAGGTGGGGGAGTGTCAAAACCAGACCTATAATAGGAAACAAGCCACTGAAGTGCTGGTGAAAGTACCTTTTATCTTGAAGGCTCCAAGTGCTGTGCAGTGCATTAATACACATAAGAGCTGAAAAAAAGTCGACAACAACTGGCACCACCACCTTTGCTGGCAGCAGGGTCACCCCAGGTGGGTCATAGGCTCACTCATCATCAGTCCCTGACTGCCTCTCTGTTTTGTCTGAGGTCATTTTTGGGCCACTCACTTGAAGAAGGACATGGAGGTGCTGGAGCAAATCCAGAGAAGGGTAACAAAGGTGGTGAAAGGTCTGGAGCACACATCTGATGAGGAGTGGCTGAGGGAGCTGGGGGGCTCAGGCTAGAGCTGGGGGGCTCAGGGGGGACCTTACAGCTCTCTACAACCACCTGAAAAGAGGCTCTAAAAAGGTGGGAGTTGCCCAGTTCTTCCAGGTAATAAGTGACAGGGCAAGAGGAAATGGCCTCAAGGTTCACGAGGAGGGGTTTGAGATGAATATTAGGGAAAACTTCTTCATGGAAAGGATTGTCAAGCACTGGAACATGCTGCCCAGGGAAGTGGTTGAGTCACTATCCCTGGAGGAATTTAAAAGATACGTAGATGTGCCACTTAGGGATGTCATTTAGTGGTGAATTTGGCAGTGCTAGGTTAGTGCTTGGACCCTACAACCTTAGCAGCTTCTTCCAGTCTAAAGGATTCTATGATTCTGTGTTTTGGCCGAGGTGGGATGTTGCTAATCAGCCCCATCCCAAGCCCCTTCCCATGTGTGCTTGGTCCTGGTCAGCACCACCATCATCTTCCACGGGGCTGTGATTTAATTCTCCTTTCCCGTGATGTGCCCTGTCATCCCCAGGCTTCAGCGTGTATTCACCCTGACCACTCCCACCCTGCTCAGAGGCCCCAGCTGTCTTCAGTGCCCTGGGGAGGTGTAAAACAGGTAGTCAGGCTCCCTCTGCACAAGGTGTAACTGGAGCAGTGCCACTGAAATTATGGGTGCATTAAACACGGCATTTAAACTTACCGAATGATTTTTTGACATTCATAGGGGCCTTGAACATTGTAGGATTTCATTCCATTATGTTGATTTCCTTGGTTTTGATTAATATTGAATCAGCATCCCCAAAAAAGGAATAAACACGTCCTCTCCTTCCTCTTGTTTACGTATGAGTTTGATTTCTTCCTCTTCACGCTGTCCTGCTTGGCTTGGAAGGGCAGTGCTGAGAAATGCCACGAGGAGCAGAGCTGCTCCTGCTGCATCTTCCCAAGGGGATTTGCAGCCTCTCTTCCTTCTTTTCTTCTCACTTGGCCATTTTCTTGAGGCAGAATGTAGGACCTGAGCAAAGAGCCTCCTGCAGGACCTGAGCAAAGAGCCTCCTGCCCCTGCCACTCTCTGGGCTGGGCCAGCTGTGTCCCTGTGGCAGGGACAGCGAGCTGCTGTCACACAGGGCTGGTGGCATGAGAAAGTGTGTGAGCACAGACTTTACAACCATGTACTCCGTGCACGCTCGGGATGTGAAATGCAGGAATTAGGAGGTAGACAGGGTTTTTCCATCAAGCGTTTATAGCACCTTCCTCACTATGTGTCTAGACATAGCTATAAATGAGGGAGAGGGCTATTATCTGGGAATAAAACTACTGAAACCAGCCCTGGAGAGCTTGATGCTGTATTTCCAAGGAACTGGGAGATTCCTTATGATGAATGTACCAATATCAAAGGCTATAAACTCACCACAGCTGGGTACTGAGTCAGGGGACACACTTAAAATGTACCTGCCACTTGCAGCTTAGACTCAGCTTTACCTACGGTCTCTTGCCAGTCCTTGGCCATTCCAAGGGCTGCCACTTGCTCACAGATCAGGGTTCAGCTCTGCTGACTCCACCAGCTCCAGTGGCATCATAAAACAGTCCAGTGGTCACCACAATCTGATTTCTCGTTGCAGTGTGGACCATTGGTGGTGTGGAGGAGAGGAGAGGTCATAAGTGGAGCCTGGGCTGTGCAGCTCACTGGGAAACTGCCTTCACACCTGAAAACTTGAGGCAGGGACAGCAGGAGCCCTGCTGAGTGTGTGGCAGTGCCTGTGTGGGTGGGAAACGCCTGGGAACTCATCCCAGAATGCCCAGTCTCCATCCCAGTCCTTTTGACAGCGGTGGGAGAAGTTATACAGTAGAGATCTAATTTTTTGGATGCAAATTCTGTTCTCTGATCATTGTTTCTGCCACATCCAGCACAGCGGGGCCTAAGACTGCCTAAGGCTTTGCCACACTGTGATAGCATCAGCAAAAGTAATAAAAAAGAGAATGGACTCCCTGGAAAAATACCGTGAAGCAAACCACTGCCACACTCCTGACAGTGCCCGCAACGAAAGCCCGGGGAATTGTTTTGTTCAGCTAAGAGTAACCTACCTACACTAGTCTGAGTGACTGAGTGAAGTGGCAGGGGATGTCTCTTCTGATCCTTTGGTTGAATTAGAGAATGAAAAAGGGAAGTGAAAGGGTCACACTGGTGGCTGGGACCTTTTGGGACCTGCTGGCCCATGGCTGACCTGCCTTCTGAGGGATGAGAAACAGCAGAATGGCAAGTGGTAGGTGCAGGATGCAGGGGGTGGGGAATTTGGGCCAGCACCTTTGTGGCTGCAGGAGACACCCCCCAAGCTGGGTTTCCTCCCCCGCTTAGGCTTCCCCTTCCAGATTAGCTTTCCTCTGCAGATGGTGCACTGTGTCCAGGCCTTGTAAAACCCCTGCAGAGTTTTCTCATGTTGCACGTTCAGGATTAGGAGGCATTGGGTAACATGGTCCTCTGAGTACCTCAGACCTATTAAAAATTGCTCTCGTTTTACTCCACAAACAGTGCCATTGGGAATGCAGCAATGCTTCTGGTGATGTGAGTAAATATTGGCCTTGAATGAAGTCGCGGATAATGGGAGATAAGTTATCAACAGCTGTTTAACTTAATATTACTTCCATGCAAGATAACACTGAGCTTTTGCAAGAGGTTAATAACCAGATGCAGAATCCATCACTGCAAACACAGGCACCTGGCAAAGTGCATTCATAATTTTTCCACTGGAGTGTTATTACAGCTGAAGGAGCATGGTAGCAAGGAAATGTGCCAGTGGGCCTGGCTCCAGTGGCACCCCAGGTGATCTTGTTGTGGCTGTGTGCAGGGACTGGGGGGCAAGGGTGCTTTCCTGTGGGTCCAGCTCCTCCCGAGTGAAGGGGCTAGGATGGCATCATTACAGAGTTGTAGTAACAAAGCTTTGCTGCTGGGAATCAGGCCCGAATGCCAGTGCTGGGCAGTGCCTGTACTGCACATCTGAGCACAGTGAGCATGGAGCGAAGGGTGAAGCAGGACAGGGAGGCATTAGAATAGATACTTAGAAGGTGGCGGCAAAACGTGAGGTGTGCATCAGTTGTGGGTCACAGAATCACCACCAAAAGGAATGCAGCTGATGCTAATCAAGATTTTAACCCAGAGTTATGGTCCACATCACCGAAGGTGGCTACTGGTCTCTGGTATGGCCGTTCCAGCCTGATGTTGGACCTGTAATTCCACGGAATTGTAATTCCAAGAAGAGGTTGGCAAAGGCCAGAAGCACTCAGGGAGATTGGAAAGGCTCTGCTAGTGAGCAGTGCTTGGCTCTGCAGCCACCAGGCTTCTCTGCAGAAGGACTCCTTCCCAGGCCTGTCCCAAAATGTGGAGCTGGGGTAGAGAGGATATGTCAGCCACCTGCCCATTGCCACAATGTAGGCCTAGCCTGGCTATTTTAATTCCATTCCTCTCACTTGATCCTGGCCACGGATGCTGCAGGCTTTCAGCGTTGAGCTTCACGAATCAGAGCCAAGGGAAGGGCTGGGGTGGGATGTGGAAGGAGTGGACCCTGCCCACTCTCCTCGGCCTGCTCCACCCGCAGGGCTCCTCAGCGCTCTCCCTGATGATCAGGACACGAGGTCACCGGTGTCAGTGCCCGGCTGGGACATGCCTTGTATGGCTCTGAAGATGCTGATCAGCCCGACTGAGCCCTTGGCAGAGAGAGGCTCCTGCCAGAGCTGGGCTGGCTTTCAGTGCTCCTGGCTCCCAGCCCCTGCGTTATCCAGCAGACCACACTGCTGCTCAGCAGAGCTGGCTGCAGATGCTGGGGCAGCAGCTGCAGTCCTATTGATCCCTGTGGGGATGATAAGCCCAAATGAAGACCCTCGGGAAATCAGCACAGAATACAAAAATCTGGCTGCAAAGCAGAGTCTCAGGCCGTGACAGCTCTGCAGACAAACCCATGTGAGAGTCCAGCTGTGCAGAGCATCCACAGAGAGCCTGCTTTGAATATGGATTTGGCGCTTGGGATACATAAGGAAATCTTTGCTGGTTTGCATGAACCCATCACATCTTTTCCTTCTCCCAGAGGAAGCATCTGGAAGCAGATCCAGGTCCTTGCACCCATGGAGGCAACAAATCCTCCGCTGCCCTGGGTTCCTTGAGTGGGTTCCTCAAATTGTGAGGCTGGAGTGAATAAACAGATGAGCACCTTGGAAGCATCCAGACTTCTCATGGTCTCAGGGCTAGAAGGGTTAGAGAAACACTCTGGCCTCCCAAAAGAAAGAAGTCTCTCAATGTCCCACTGCTGCACTGGCTGTTGCACAAGTAGATGGGGGCGTGCCACATGCCTGGTGTTTGCACCCTGCTGGAATAGCTGGGAGCAGGGGCTGAGTGTGCTGGAGGCACTCTGGCCGTGCTCACTCCCCAGCTGTTACAGGCCCCTGGCAGCTGCTTTTGGGCCAGCACCATTAAATGGCTCAGAGCGTTACCTGCTTAGGCAAGCACACCTCTGGAGTCTATAGCAGCTGCAGTTAAGAAGAAAGCTGTGTTACTAATCCTCATATGTAGCTGCTTTTTTCCAGCTCAGGCACTCCAGCTGAACTTTTCCCCCTGTGCTGTTTGCAAACCAGGCAGAGTGCGAGCGTGCCCTCACCCTTCCCACACACAGACACAGCAAGGCAGCAAGCAAATGGCAGGTCCCTGGTTGTCCTCAGCAATCAGCAAAGAGCTCCAGCTGCCACTGCTGCTGCCCTGGGATGACTCTTCTGTTTCCCGTGGGCTCAGTGCTGCACCATCAGCAGCGCCAGGCGATGCGGGTTCGCTTTTTTACAGCCACGCCTTGCCCTTGCCTATCATTTACACGGCGAGCTTAAATTGTAGTCTGAAATGAACGTTATTATTAAAGGTCCTGAGTCCTCGAGTTATTAAAGGTAGGGGCTGACCCTTGTGGACATGCATGCCTGCATTTAAAAAGCAAAGGGAATTCCTGTAGACGTGCCAGCAGTACCTCGTGCTGAGGCTGGTCAAGTTCTATGTCTGAGCAAGCGCTCCCTGCTGCAGACTGTGACCCTGTGATTCTCTTCTAGAGCTGGATTTTAAGCTCCTGCTGAAGTTTGCCTCTGCGAGCAAGGTCCTGGCTGGCAACAGCTTCCCTGTTTTTTGCAGGAGAACCTGCTGCATGGTGGCTCTGCTGAGCAGCACCTCCCCTTGCCCTCAGTCTCCTGGTGCTGGTCACCAGGGATGCCACTGAAGTTTATGCTGCTGCTACACATCCTTTTCCTGGGCAGCTTCCACATAATTAATTTACCTGTGGAGCTACGAGCTCCTGTTTTAAAGCTTTCTTTCAATCAGTTTGCAAAATACCCAGCTTCTTGTTTACTCCTGTGTGAGTTCCGGTTGCCCTGATTTTTAAAATTATTAAAATTTCTTTTATAGTTCTTTTGAAAGTTTTAAAGTTCTCATAAAACTTCTTTAGCCTTCTGATAATGTTTACATATTTGAGAGTCGGAGTTCCCACACAATGTCATGTATAAATAGAATAGTTTATATATTTCTCTGTGGGTGGAGAGAAATGATGGATTGATCTTTGGACCAGTGTGGTTGGAGAGGTGGTAATTCCATCCTCCAATCCATAGTCACCTTTGGAATTGTATAAATACCAGATGTTTGAATAAAACTGGCTCTTTTTCTCTTTTGAACTTACCAAGCTTCTGTGTACTCATTTCGTGTCCAATAACGACAAGTTCTCCTCATTTATCTTAAATTTTGGGGAGCATGACTGCTGGTTTTCAGTGTGCAGCACAGCAGCAAACCACCCTGGGCTCCCTGGGAATGGGAGCCTCTTCCTTCCACTCCTCCCCATCCCTCTGCAAGGTACAGCAATATAATCACTGGTTTGTTCACTTCTGATTTCCCTGACAGAAATCAATCTCATGTTGTCTTTGGTTCCTCCTTTGATGTCTTGGCTTTTCTGATCTTCCCACATTTTCTGCAGCTACACAACTCATCCAAACTAATAACCAGCACAGTTTTTCACCTCAGGTAGCACTGTGTGCCCTCAGACCTTGGGCAATGCCTGTGCCTCCCTCACTCAGGGTGGAGGTCATGGTGGGTCCCATAACCTCATAATTAATTCTGTCCTCTTGAGAAGCAGGCTTTGGTAATGAATCCTTGCAGTCCTACACAGATCTTGTGTCAAATTCATGGGAGTTTCATGAGACTAGCATTGCTTTGAACTCTGTCTTCATGCCCAAGTCTAGCAGGGGGAGTATAGGAAATCTATAGTTGCAAAAGAACTTTGCAAAGTCACATTACGTTCCATTTCCTTGGCAAAGGCAAATAAAACCATGCAGGGAGAAGGGAATAAAGAGAGAGAAAAATGCTGCAGACATAAAAGGAGAAAATGCTGAATGTGAGGGGAGAACTGACAGCCTTAATGTGGATTTGGGGAAAATTTATGAACCTGAAGCCAAGTAATCACAGAGCGTGGGTAGTTTAGGTGACTGTGGGGACTCATTGCTCTTCATTAACCTTCCAGACACCTGGGTTCAGGTGTCAACTCAACATCAAACCACAGCTGATCAAAACTTTCTCTGTTTGAAAAATTGTGGGGAAATTGGGTTTTCAAGTGTCTGAATGGGATTTCATGAGGCCCCTGCCTTCCTCAATATCGTTAAATCATTCAATATCAAAAATCTAAAAATGGATATTTGGGCCTGAATCCAGTTCTGGGCTCCAGCCAAAAAGAGCTGAAAAAAAAATGCTGCTGTGTTTATTTGTCAGTGAGGAACCTGTATTTTTCCCCATGTGCCATGGGGGCTTTGTTGCCCCTGCCTCACAGAGAGCTCAGGCAGAATCCAGGCACTTCCTTGCCCAGAGAGCAACACAGAAAGCAACTTCAGTCATTTCTACAGTGAATAATCTCTTTTTTCCACCTGTATCTGCTGGGAATGCTCTCCCCTGACCCAGAGGTGTAGTGGTGTACAGGGGGAGCATAAGAAAGATGCCATCAAGCTGGGAAAATGGTTGGGCTGGAGTAGCTCTGGGATGAGGGCTCTCTATCATGGCTGTTGGTTTGTTTGGGTGAGAAAATGCAAGCGGGTCTAGAAAGTGAAAGAGGCTTTCCCAGGATAGCTGTGACTTGTCAGGGGCTGAGAGAGACATGCCATGCAAGCCCTGGGTCTTCTGTTTCATATTTGTGTTGCTTTTCTGGAATATAGAAATTACTACTGGGATGGCAGAGCGTCAGATGAAACTGCCAAGTGAAGCATCGCTTTTGGTGGCTGCTGGGTGAGGAGTGCCCATGTTGAAGAAGTGGTGGAAGCCTGGATGAGCAGCCTGGCTGAAGGGAAAATGACCGAGTTTTGATGCACAGCGCGTGCTGATGCCACCAAAGCACCCCCGGGTGAGGGCTTTCGGTTCCACGGTGGCCTCACAGAAAATTCATGGTCGCTGTCCAGCACAGGGTAGCTGAGCACACTTTTGCATCTGACAGCACAGCGACCTGCTCGGGTCGATCTGTAGACCAAAATGTGAGCAGCTAGGCTGCAGGGTTCCTGTAGCATCCTAGAAACTCAGTGGCACCCTTGCCCTGAGTCAAAGAACCCTCCTAAACTTCCAGCCTGGGGCAGCCTGCTGGGCTCTGCCCATCTCCTCCACTGGGATATTCTCCAGCAGCTGTTGCTGTAGAGGTTGGAGAATAATACAGAATCACACCAGTAGCTTCCACTGGTTTTCTGCATCCTTTTATTTGGTTTAAAACAAAGTGTTTGCGAGTCATCACCGGGAATTCATCGTCAGCCGTCTGTCACGCTTAATTGGGTTGTCCTGTAAAATATCTTGCATGTAAGTAAATCAAAAAGAGTGGGGCTCATAAAAGGGCCAGTGTGTGGCACATCGATGTTATTTATAGGCTTCTCTGTGGTGCTCATCGCCATGGCAGCTGTGAAGGTCGATGCTGACACTTGTGAGGGAATGCCACGGATGTTTTTAGAAAGCCACGTGTGTGGAATGAAGTGGTGCTTGTGTGTTCCAGTGGAGCTGGGAGCAAGGGTGCAGTGTCCTGCAGGGAGCTCCTGGCCCCAGGACAGCAGGAGGAGGGCAAGGGGCCATGGCAGGCGATAGCAGCCCTGTGGGCTAAGGATGCTGAGGTTGTAGAGCCCACAGCTCCGGTGCCCTGGGTGCTGCATTCTGGCATCTCCTTGGAAAAGTGGGCAATAAGCCAAAGGGGAGAAAAGTACTCACATGGAAGAGGCTGGAGATCCCTTCATCCCTTTTCTCCTCGTCAGGATGAAGCCCTCACGTACCATCCTGTTTTTCGTTCCGTTCTGTTGAATTATACTGAAACCAGTGGTGATTGCTCCACAAGTGTCCAATAGAAGCTTACTTTCTACAGCTGGCTTTTTTGGATAACATTCTTTCTTAAAAAGCAAACAAAAGCAGCACGTCCTCATGTCAGTTCTGTCACTGGCACATAAAAAGCCTTCTTCAGCCACATCCAAGCAGAGCTGCTTTGAGCATCTGCACCTCAAGCTCTGCTGGAAAGCAGCCTCTTGCAAACTCTTCACCATCCCAGCAGCATTGCTCCAAAATGACTCTCAGGGAGATGCATAACAAACCCTCAGCGTGTCCTTTTATTACAAAACTACCTGGTGTCTCAGCTGAGCCAATAACCCCAGCTCCTCCAAGCAGCTGGCCAGGCTCTCTCAGTGAGCACATCTTCATCCTCTCACTTGCATCAGGGTGTCACAGCTCAGCCCTGACCTGAGGAGCCCAGGGCTTTAGCCAGTCCTTTGTGAATCTCTCTGCCCATCTGAGAAAAGCTTTCTATAAACCTACATCTTCCTTCTACTAAACTGACTGTGACTCTCCCATCTGCAGGCAGGTGCTTTTTCTCTGCAGGATGGGCAGAGGTCTCCGGAAGGGGCTGTTTCTCAGCAGTGTCTCAGTGCACGCTGAGCCTTTCCTGTCACCCCTGCTCCTCTGCAGCAGAAACCAAACTGTGCCTGTTTTCCCATCCTGTGCAGAGAAGCAGGTTCTTCTTCCCACCCTATTCTCATCTCCTCTCCTTGCTCCCCGCGGGCAGCGTCAGTTCCCCGGCTGCTGTTAGCGATGGACCTTTGTTTCCGTGAGAAAAATGCTGTGTCCCCGCCACCTCTGGGCTCTAACTGCTCCCCGGCAGTGAGGGGAGGTTCCTCAGGAAAGCCCCAGGGGACATAAAAGTCATCATTTAACTCCCCGTTTCCACCTCTTGATGGTAGCTATTGCTATGGCTGCAGGAGCACGGGCCCATTCAATTTATGCTTTCTTCACAACAGTAAACTGCCTTTGCCAAAGCCCTTTGGTTAAACAGTTGAAGTAAACAAACTCATTGGATTTATTTTTTTTTTTTCCCTGGGGCTGTCCTGGAGTTTATGCAAGCACTCCACTAACATTTACTGCCCTGGCATCCATTGTTAGTCCCACAGACACCCGCTTGGGAAATGAGTCCACATGGGCAATGGGTGTTAGGGAGTTGGTGTGATGCTTTCCTGTCGCCCTGTTCTTTTAAAAGTTTTAAAGTTCTTTGAAAAGTTTTCTATACCTTCTGATGTTTACATATTTCTACTGGAGTTTCTCAGGCACTGTCATGTAAATAATGATTGTTCTGCATTCTTCTGTGTGGGAGAGGAGAATTGATGGTGATGGACTATCGGTTTGACCAGTGTAGTTAGAGAAGTAGCAATTTTATCCTCCAATCCACCGTCACTTTTGGAATTCTGTATATTGCGAAGTCAGAAATAAAGTTCACTCCATTTACTCTTTCAGTCTTCGTGTGTGCGCGCGAGTTATTTTGCGTCGTAGTGCGACACTTTCCCTGCCTCCTATAACTCCATTCAAGAGCTCTTCTTGCAGAGCAAATACATGGGGTCTCTTTCTGCTCCAAGACTGATACGGTTATTAAGCTTTCTGCAGTGGAAAAAAGATTGCAAGGCAATTCAGCTCGCTGGGTCATGAATCCATGTAGAAGTTGTGAATGGAAACGATATGCATGTGCCCTGGGCTTTGCCCAATCATACCAAGCAGTAATATAAGTCAGGATGAAAATAAATCTTAATACCAACATGCCCTACATGAAGCAAATACTTATTTTACATAAAACCTAATTTTAGCACGTCAAGACTGTAGCCAATCCACTTTGTCTCACCATGACTTAGCATAATGACATACATATAGGTATGAATATATAGATTTGTAAACACGCTCTTTCCCCCACCTATTTTTTTTTTGCTGAATGTGAGTGCCCCGCAAGGAATCTCTCTGCACACTCACAGCCCTTCTCTCCCTCGCCTGGGCACAGGGAAGGCAGCATGGGCACCCAGCTCTGCCATACTATGCACAGAGTGATTTCTTTGAGCAGCAGCAGCTCAGAAATGCCGAAGCATGGCTTTAATGCTGACTGGGATCAGCTGGGTAGAATGACATGCTGATAGGTGTCAGGCCCTGGGGATGCTGCCTGCAGCCCTACCTCCCACAGCTGGCCCCACTGTAGTGATCTCAGTGCTGGCAAAACAGCAGCATCAAAATGCTCTTCAGCATGGGATTCATCAGTGTGCATGCCCTTTGTCTGATACCCGTGGAGAGAATGCCAGAGGTTGTGAGGGAATGCCCTGAGGGAGTAATGATATGCTCAGGTTTTCCAAGTGCTTTGGAAAAAGTAGTAGTGAGCTTTGCTTTTCAGAAAAAAAAACCCCTCTTTTTTGACCTAAGTCCTTTCTGGCATTACACTTCCCTGCATGCTCCCTGTGTGGTGTCAGAGTTAGTTTATGCAGCTATATTAACTTTCACTTCACCTTTCTGTGCTGCTTCCTTCTCCTGCACACTTTCTCCTGGGAAGAGCCCAGACTGCTCCAGCAGGGCTGGTTCCTCAGGAAGAGTTTGGATGTGCAGCAGCAGGGCAGTGTCAGGAGGAGCCTGTCTCCTTCCTTCCCCACCGCGCAGCAATCCTCAGTGCTCTGTGCCAGCCCGAGGGCACCCCACAGCTGCAGCCCTGCTGGGCTCGCACAGCTGCTCCTCGTGCTTCTGCCTGCCCAGCTCCTCTGGCATGTGGCCGTGGGCTGGTGGCCCCGTGGCTGCACCAGGAGCCCCGTGGTGCCCGCTGCCTGGGCTGGCACAGGCTGGTGTGCGGCCGCGGGAGGATTTTGGCTTGCGCCGGCAGCCAGCGAGGAGTGTCTGGCGCTGGTGGCTGGAGACAGGCTCTGCCTGTGAGCCAAGCCAGGCTGGCAGGCTCGGGAGCCAAAAGCAAAGTGAAAGGCATGGCTTTGGATCCCTTTGTAGACTACTGCCGTGATGGTGAAGCCACTCATGACACGTCTGTCGTGGGGAGCACACGCTCGGGAGCAGCCGCCGGTGCTTTTGTGAGGCCGTGGTGGTGAGGAGCGGCTCTGGAGCAGCAAACACCCTTAGGAACGTGTAGGGGAGTGTGGATCCTCACAAGCTGCAGGGGAGGAGCTGTGCTGGGATGCTGCTGCCTTCCTGGTGAGGGGGAAAGGGAGTCACAGCCACTCTGAAAGGAGAGGAGAGGTGCTGGTGCTGGGAAGGTGCAGCCCTACCTCCCCACCGGAGGAGCAGAGCAGGTAGAGCAGATGAAATGACCCTCTGCTCTCTCCTTATTAAAAGAAAATAGTGTTTGCTGACATCTTGATCCGTTTAAACTTTCTCAAAATATAAATCAGGAGGAAGCGATCAAAGCCCCCGTGCAGGGAGAGTTTCTCCTCCTGCTGCTGCAGGAGAGCCCTGGTACCCCATGGCAGGTGGGTGTGGATGGGGTGGATGTGAACGAGGGCTCCCAGCACGGCACCAGTTTGTGGGGAGGTTTGACTGGGTGATGCATCACTGAGCCCATCCCTTCTGGCTCAGCCCCAGCAGTTCTGGAAGGAGAAACTGATTGTGATTTAAAGGTGTCGGAATCAGGAAATCCATCATGTCCCTCGCTAATCTGCTGCTGTGATTGATTACCCTCACCATTAACTGCCCGTTACAGATAGACACCTTATTTCCAGCCTAAATTGGTCCCTGGGCATGGCAGCGTGGTGGCACAGTGATGCATGGAGGAGTGTGCAGGGGCTGAGTGGCCCTGGGCCAGCACAGGCTGAAGGCACAGACACCAACTGCCAGCACCCAGAGGCCCCCCCAGAGGAACAGTGGGGACAGGAGTCCCCATGATGGATCCCCCAGAGCAGCTGGGGTCGGGATCCCTGCCCAAGGGCTTGGGGACGTTGCTAAGGGGGTGGGATGAGGGATGGCACCCTGCCCTGGCAACCCCGGGACCAGATCACAGCGCAGTACATCATGTACTGGGCCCCTGCCCATGCAGAAGGATCTTCCAGCAAAGGAGTGGGAAGAGTCTTGCTTTGCTCTGAGCTAAATTGTGCAGTAAATTAAGCCTGATCTGCATGAAATTTCCTCTGCATGTATGTTCCAGGGTGAGCCTGGGAACAGGTTTCATCCAAATTCTCCTGCCTTTTGTCTTTAATTTAAAAAGTTAGAATCTCCTGTAATTGCCTCTGTGCTTGTGGAGAATTGGGTAATACTAAGAAACCCTCTGGTGGCTAATTGAATGCCTTATAAATGTTCTGACTGTAAGCAAAGTTCTCTGTCTTACATTATAAAGATATTTAGGTCCCATTCTGTACTAGGGTGAAAATTTTATGAGGGATGTTCATATCTTTTGGATGCAATATGGGATGGATCATTGCCTTTTTTTACACTTAATTGCTTTTATCATCCAGAAATATTCAGTGCTTAATGATAATAAAGAGCCTGTGCTAAGGAGGCCAAACACCAAGCGTGTTATTGCCAGGGCACAACTCCTCGGTGTGGCATGGCATGTGTCACCCACCCCCAGGCAGAGCGGGCTGCTCACTACAAACCCCCCAGGAGGGAGGAGCAAGGCCAGAGCCCTGTAAAATGGGAATTGTCTTGTTTTCCCATGCATCCATGTCCCCTGCCTTTCTGGTACCTTGCCCGTGGCAGCCAGAGCGCCGAGGCCGCTCCTGCAGCAGGTGGGGATGAGGAGGCTGAGCTCCGTGGTGCAGGCTCCAGGCTCAAAGAGGGCACTGGGAACAGGCCACTGCTTCTCTGGAAACAGCTTGAAGGAGGGAAGTTTGCTGCTCATCAGGCAGCCGGGTTGCCTGCTGGGCCAGGCTGGCACCTCCCTGCCAGCTTTGCTCCTCAGAGGCAGGGTTACAAAACCCGGTCCAGATGTTTGTTTGCTGTGTTGCCTGTGGCTTTTCCAGGAATGCATTTTTCAATGGCCTTCTACAGCTCTTAATTAAAAGAGCACTTGCATCATTTATTAATTACTTATTAACCCTTTACATCCGCTACAAGCCCATCACAGACATCGGTGGTGTCCTACTGATGCTCACGAGCTCCTCAGCAGCAATTGATGGATTTAAGCAATCTGCTGACCTCTTGGGCCCGGCAACAATTGATTAACTATTCATTAAAACATCTAGAAATTATTTATGAACCTTTTATAAACTATTTATAAGTGAGCAGGGACAGATTTATTCATTACTGTGTATGGGCTTGCAGTGAAGGGATGGAAGGAGCTCCAAGCTGAGATTCCAGCAGCTCAGCTCCAGGCAGCAGGAAACATACCCAATGTCACAGGAAAACCTTTGTCACTCCACACATTTCTCCAAATTGCACTGGCTTCCTGTGGGCCCCGTGGGGGGTCAAGTTCCCTGATAGATGTGGGTCGTTCTCCCAAGGATCAGAAATAACACAGAATGGAGAATGTTCTGCTTTTCTGCAGAGTCAGGTAGTTTAGCTAAGTAGGGGCTGGCGAGAATCCAGTAGCAGCTTTTTAATACACTGTTGGGCTAAACTTAGAGGAGAGGATGAGCAGGCTTGTGTGATGCTTTGCTTCTAGTGGCATAGGATTAAATTACCATCCTATTTTACTTCATATTAGTATGCAGGGATAGAGAGAGAGAAAGGCACAGCTGCCAGCGAAACCCTTTTGGCTGCTGGGTGCTCTCAGGCAATGAGCTGGTTCCTGGGTAAATTGGGGATGCAGTGTAAGAGTCAGGTTCAGAGCCCACAGCTGATTGTTTCATTCTTGGGTTTTTTTTTTTTTCCCAGCTTGATAATGAAAAAACAAAAATCTGTTTTCTATTACTTTCAGTGCAGTAGAGAAAGGGAAGGTGGAGTGGCCTTGCTCAGCTTAGACTACATGAATCATTCCCATGTTCCTGATCTGTAGTGTTTGTACCAAAAATGGAGACTTTTCTAGGGACTGCCCAAAATGAGTAATGCTGTTCCTTGCTGCAGGATCCCAAAGCACTCACTGCTGCTGGGGGTTACTTCCAGCCCACAGAAACGTGTATGGCTTGACACTGAGGAGCCTCCCTGTCTCTGGAGCTCACCACCACCAAAGGGAGCTGCAGATACCAGCTCTCCATGTGCTGACAGAAGAAATGACACCTGTGATGGGATCTCACCATCTACCACCCCTTCCAACAGGCTGTCCATAATCCTGCCTGCAGCAGATGCTGTCCAGCAGGACAGGTGATAAGTGATGACTTCCCAGGAGCTGGGGTTTGGTGTGGCAGGTGTGTCAGCTGGCAGCCCCGTGTTTCTTCTACAAGGTTTCTTCTCTCCTTCCTTCTTCTCTGCGTTGTTTTCCTGCCGGCGGTGCTCAGCTGGCTGCTGCAGGCCAAGTTGTGTAGGAGCTGCAGGGCTGGCTTGCTGCTCAGCACAGGAGGGGAATCCCAGCACCAGCAGCAATGTGAAGAGGCAGATTTATGTGGTGATGAACGGTTAGCTGTGCTTCAAGACCTTGTTTGGATTTACAGAAGGGTGTGTTTGCACACATGTAACTCATTCAGCAGAAAGCTGTATGTAGTTGTTATTTAAGCATAAACTGGAGTAATTCAGCATTGCGCTGTATGTGTCCTAATCAGTTTAAAGCTGAGATCAAATTAGTGCAAGCCTGGATCTGGCTGTGCTCTCCCCATCCTGCCATAGCCCAGGCCCCGAGGCTTACAGGGTGTCCCGCAGGGCGTAGCTCACACAAACATCATGCAGAATTTCACTTGTGTTCCACCTCAGAGGTGAGAAAAGCCAGCTCTCTGCAGTCTTTCCTACAAGTGTACTTGAGCTGTTTTGGAGCTCAGCACAAAGAAATCACAATCTTCTCATGGGAAGAGAATACAAAGATGTGCCCAAAGAGCCGTAGGTGGCTCAGTTTTCTTGTAGGAACACTCTAACCAGTGTGCTCCTCATTCCCCCAGGACCAGGGAGGTTTGGAGGGTCAAAGGACCCCCTACCCCAGCCACAAGGCAGGGCTGAGCACCAGCTCACACTGCAGGCTGGAGCTGCCCTCAAAGAACAGCTGCCCCGTTTCTTGTGGGCAAACAAGTCCAGGAGGTGGAAAACACACCCTGCCTGGGCCAGCTCACCCTGGCAGGACATCACTCTGTTCCTCTGGCAGGACATCAGGGTTTGGTGAAGGGGTTAGAAATCCCCATCTGGCACTACAGGCAAGGGGGACAGCCACCAGCTCCAGCCCATCCTACAGGAGCAGGGTGATATCTGTGACACACAATGGGGCCAGCAAGAGATGTTTGGAAAGAAGGGATTCAGGGAGCTCTGTAGGACACAGCACAAGGTGAAAGCAGGGTCCCACCACCCCTGCAGCAGTGCCCTGGTGGTGGGCTTTGTTTGGCTGGGGAGTGGGGCAGCTCCATCCCAAGAGCAGAGCTTCCCCTGGCAGGGCTTCCCTTAGCAGAGCATCCAGGCCCCAGCCATGCTGAGGAGCTCCACAAGAGGAACACTGTCACCCCCAGACTGGGGCACCCTCAAACAGCCCAGGAGCAAACCACCCAGCTTGCATTCTCCACTCACTTGGTTCAGCAAAGCTGAAATAAGAGAAATCACATCAAAACCAGTCCTTGGGGGACTAGAGATGCTCCAAGTCTGGAGAGAGCAGAAAGCTGCCGGTGCTTGCCCTGGAAGAGCAGGGTTCGTGTTGCAAAGCTGTTCCCAGCTGCACAGCCCTGGTCCCCAGCGCTGTTTCTGAGGTGGGAACACCTGGCAGTGGTTTTTGTGGTGAGCTGAGTCTTTGGTCACTGCCTGCACCCTGCCTCAGCCAGCTCCCCCCAGCCCAGAGGGGCCAGCCAGGCGCCGGGGGAGGACCAGGAGCTGGGAGGATTCCCCTCTCAATTCGGCTGCACCCCACAGACCACAGAAATTAATGATTTTCTGTCCCTTATTTGGCCTCTGTGCTCATCCCCAGCCCTTCTGGGCTGCAGAGGACGTGGGGACACCCCTGCAGGGAGAAGCTGATCCTGCTGGTGGCTACAGGGTGCCGGCATTATGTGGCACTGTGGCAGACACTGGCTGCCTAATTACACAGCAATTAACCACCCAGAGTGGGGCCATCCTTACTTGAGGCAAATCTATAAATATAGGCAAGAGCTGTCATGCAGAGGGACACAGCAGAGGAGCACCCCTGGGGGAGTGGGGGAGGATCTCACTGGATTCCAGGGGGACCTGGGCTTCCAGGAATCCCAATGACAAATGGTTGTTGCCTAATGAGGCCACGGGGGATCCCATGGGAGAGTGCTGGTGGTCCCAGCCAGAGGGTGGGAAAGGCTGAGGCTGAACAAGGGTGGGAGAGGGAAAATGGTGGTGCAAACATCAGTGCAAGATGTTGCCGTGGTGCTTGGGGAGGGCTTCCAGAAGCAGTTTCAGAACACAAATTAAAATAGCAGCTGATTGCAGCTGCACTCGCTGTGCCTCTGCAGCCAGGTGGGTTTTTGACTGCCCAGCAGTGGCCCCTGGTCCCCACCAGTCTCCCCCAGCCTACCCAAATCTCACCACTTCTTTAGCTGGGATTCAGCACTGCCTGTTTTGTACAGGAGGGATGCTCTGCAAACACCAGCTTTCCCGTGCATCATGCACAGGAAAATTCAGTAAGAAACACCTGCCATTTACCACATTTCATGTTCTCTCTGGAAAACTGGGAAATGTCTGCTCCACTCCACACTTTATCCCCCTTTTCTAGGCAAGAGTCTCCCTCCCATTGAGGGAGAATATGTGTGATGACTTTGTGGCCATTAGTGTATGGAAAGGAGTTTTATTGCTCTTCCCTTTGTTTGGCATCAGTTGGGAATGAGTTTTGAATCCTCTTCCCCTGCATCTATGTTTTCTAGCAAACCAATTCAATGTTCCTGAAAAGTCCAAGCCATTTGCTACTTCAAATGCAATCTAAAGTTATCAGCAGAGGGGAGGGAAGGAGGAGAGTAAAATGACCCCAGAGAGAAAGGAAATATTTCTGAGGCTGAACAAAGCATCCCAGGATTGCTCCTAGCCACTCTTTGCAGTTGTTTTGTTTTGCTAAAAAACCCAAGTGAAAATAATTAAATGTCTACCAAACAGAAATAATTTATATTGGATTTTCAGCCTGTCTGCCAGACCAAAAACTAACTTGTCATTCTGACAGCCCTAACCAGCACCAGGGAGGAGAGGAGCTCTCTGTCCTGCCCTGGAGATACCCCAAATCCCACCTGTGATGCACACTCACAGCCCCATGGCTGTGACCTGGAGCTGGGTGATGCCCTCACTGGCATGGGCTGCTGTGGTTGTTCCAGGGTGCCAGGATGAGGCTGGGCATTAGCCATGATTGCTTGGCTGGGATCAGCAGCAAGGGAGCTTCCCATGCACATTTTGATTTAAAATGCCAGAAAAGAGAATGAAAAATTAGTCCGTTCTGAGCACATTTAGAAAGGAATGACTTCAAAAATCAACAATTCAGGGCAAGTCTCCCTTTTTAAAAGATGCTTCTAAATTAGCCATTTTGGGTGAGTCTCCATCTCTCATCCTCTGAATACCCCTTGTCCCTCCCATTTCATGGAGGGGAGAAAAACAGTTAGCAGTTCCTCACTCTTAAACAGCATCTTTCAACAGCTGGCTAAGCTGCAAAATGGATTAGCTTTGCCTTACAGCTCTGTACACAGCAATTTCAGGCTTGCACAGGAGTTGCACAGCCTTTCCAAGCAAAACATTCCCTGTGAAGCCCCTTCTGGGGATGCCAGGAGATGGAAATGAGCCTCTGGGGCAGCAGCATGCTGGGGAGCAGGGATGGAGAACGCCAGGAGAGGTGGGAGATCTGCTCCCACACACAAAGCCAGCACTGAATGTGGGCAAGGCACATTTTCCTGTCACCAGGAATGAGGAGGGAAGGAGTGAGCCCAAAGCCTGGCAGGCACCCTGGTGCTGGGAGCCTGGATCTAGGGCTGAGGAGATGGGCAGAGTCCTCGGGTGAGCATCGCCTCCACCCCCAGGCACCTGCAGGTGTGGGGACAGGGGTGTTGGAGGGGTTGGTGGCAGGTCCTGGCCAGCTGGCCCATGGGACAGCAGTGACCCTCCCACAGGGGTTGTTTCAGCCCTAGCAGTGGGTGAGGGCAGGGCAAGGGCTGCTGTGTCTGAGCACTTCGTCCTGCTTTCTCCCTTGTCCAAGCACCAGCTTTTAAGCTTGCCAGCCTCCCCTTCTGCAGGGGAGACCTCACCCAGCCCCGTCCTTCTGGCAGGGGCTGAATTGCTCTTTCTATGGCAGGAATTAACTCCTGCTCTGGCCATACAGTCCCACGCACAGCGTGGCTGGAGTGAGAGCCCTGGCGATGTGCTGGCCAGGAGAAAGCTTGGAGGGACTGGGAGGCAGCCTGTGCCCTCCAGGGCCAGCCAGGGAGCCCGTGTGTGAGCAGCAGAGATAACCTCAGCCCTAGGGCCTCAATGGCAGTGCAGATGTCAGCCAGAGATTTCATGGCCAAAGCACATTCATCGTGCACCCTCTCCCCACCTCCCCTCCTCCCTCCCTCCCTCCCTCCCTCCCTCCACAGAGAGACCCGAATAGCAAGAGCCTGCTTTTGAGGTTGGAAGTCAGGTTTAGAATTTTAATGATATCCTGTATCCCACAGCCTTTTATTTGGGGAGAAACCGCTGTAAATGACCCATTTTTCTTCATATAATGATAATCATTACCAAGAGGAAAATGAGCACTGAAGCCGGGCACAAACGCAGTCATATACTAGATGGGGTGGCTGATTCTGACTGGCAAAATGCTACATGGAGAAATACACCTTTTATACTTAGAAGGAACATAAAGATGTCTTTAAGCATGCATGTAAATCTGTAACAAATAAGTAACTGTGGCTTGAAACGGGAAGCTGGAGGGAGCAGCTGTAAATATTTGATCTCTTTGGCAGAAAGCTCCAGCACAGCAAACTGTCACATCCTCCTGGGGGACAGGACCTGCTGCTGTCGGGTGGGGAGCCCATCTCCCACTTTCCATGCTGCCTCCATGCTGAGCTCCCTCCTCACCTGGCACCTGGCAACGAGGAATCTGGCAGCTTCCCAGCCCCTGGCCATGGCCCCTGCTCCTGGTTGTTTTTGAAGGAGGGAAAGAATTTCATTAGCAAGGAAAGCCTGAAAAGCCAAGAGTTTGTGCAAACAAAAGCCTTAGTCCCAAGAAGCAGCACACACCTCTGGGGTGCTGTCTGACCCACGGCTCAGACCCCTGCAGGGGCACTTGCTGGTGGTCTGAGCTGCTCTGGTGGAATCATCCCCACCTGGCTGGGGACGGATGTAAAGGAGAGGGAATACTGGAATACACAAGTTATTACTTCAAATCCCCCCAGGTCGTGCTTGTCTCAGCCACCCCAAGCCCTTCCTGCTGCATGCTGGCTAGCACACGTGCGAGGGGCTGTGGCAGTTCCCAGCACCACTCCTTTCTGGCTCCCAGCTATGGACAGGCGGTACTGTGGGGATTTTTCTTTGAGGTGACACTCAAGGCACCTAATTTAGTTCCCAGACTTCAGCCTAGAAGTCACCAGCTGCCTCTGACCACGGTGTTCAAGCACCTAAAAGTTCAATTAGGTGTGACCCAAGGAAAACCTATAAAAGTGTAATTGATTGGGAGGGCGAGTCCTGAGCCCAGGTAATTGCTCTCTTCCGGAGTAGCCTGCAGCAGCCCCTTGGCCTGGCTCATATGCCAAGGAGGGAGCTGGTTAGGTTTGTGAGTGATATAAGGAGCCTGGTCTCTGGGTGCTGGAATTGAATTAAACATCAACAAGACAGATTTTATTAGATTTATTAGATAGGCTGGTAGAGAGAAGGCTAGAAACCAGAGGAAGAGAAGTGTCTTCCTGGCGACCTCAGGGCTGGCATTATTTTTCTTGCACTGTGTCAGATGGGTGCAGTGTCATCTCCCAGGTGATGCCAGAGCAGCAGATGCCAGCACTGCCCCATCCCAGAAGCTGAGGCACAGGCAGGAGGAGGAGGGTGACCTCAGGCTTAGTGCCAGGGAGCCTGTCCCAGAAGGACCTGGCAGTGGCACGATGGAGAACAAGTGCAGAGCAGAATGCACCGAGGCCCAACTCCAGCCCATGGCAGCAGGAGCCCCCACCACAACCCAGCTGTGATTTCAACCAGGTTCATAGCTGTCTGCTGGAGGTGCAACACCAGGAATTCTCAAGCTGCTAAGGGCTCCTGACAACCGGCATGAGCTATTCTCATCAATAATTAACACTGGACCAGCCTTGCCAAAACAAATTCTGCAGTTGTGTGGCAAGGCAAAGGTCCCTTGATTTTACAAGCTACCCATCACTTCTGTCTTGTGTACTGTCCCTGCATTACAAAGGTTTGAGATGAGCTTTCCACTCAGAAAAATGGCATGATGCTAATGGTGAAGCTTTTACTGGGATACACCCAACTTCTGCTCAAGAGTCACTGCCCTGGGGAGCAGAAGAAGCTGAGATGCCTTCTCATCTCCTGGGGAGCTGGCTCAGCTGTCAGAATGCCAGGCTGAGCAGCAGCACGCCTGCTCCCAGGGCAGATGGCTGCCTTAAACCTGGGGGAGCAGCAGAAAGCCACATGTCACCAGAGGACAAGACCTGTTGTCACAGGAGAGGCCCTGCCTCAGGAAGGTCTCTGAGGGGCAGACCAGGCAATAAACCCTGTGGGAACCAGGCAGGCATCACCAGCAGTTCCACCTCAGGGTGGCCTGGGAGGACAGGGAGCAGCAAAACTACCCCATATTATTATCTGGATTATCTGGCTGCCCCATATCTGCTGTTCATGCAGAGCCTGAACCCTGGCAGTGCTGAGTCCTTCTCAGTGACACGTCCCACAGCCCAGGTGTGTGGCTGGGCAGAGGATGGCCGTGCCAGGCTCAGTGGGAGCCAGCAGACACAATTTCCTTTCATCACAGCCTCTGGGCTCTGCTCCTCCATTCCACCAGAACAGCCAGCAGCTGCCTCCTGTTAATTAAGAGCAGAACAATCACTCTTAATCAAAGGCCAGACTGGTGGCAGCAGTAGCAGCCTGCCGGGCTCATCCCACCTCCACTAACCCTGTGCTGGGGGCGGAGGGAATAACGGGGCACAGTTGTTTCTGTGCCATCCCAGCCCGGCAGCAGGGACAAGCTGGACACCACTCCCAGAGATGCCACTTGCTTTGTGTAGCAGGTGGTTGGCCTCCAGAGGCACCTCCCCAGCTCTGTGGTGCTGAAGCCACCTCCCCTCCTCGAGCACCCAGGCCCTCTGCTCGCTTGGGGCCTCAAGGGGAGTAAGAGCTCCTGTGAGAGCAGGACACCACAGCCATTCTTGCTGTCCTGCCACCCTAGCACACGTGCTGGAGCAGGACCTCCCAAAAGCTATTTGAGTGCAGAAAGTCCTCAATGCCTTCACCATCAAGTAGAGCAGAGCTCTCCAGGATTGTAGTTTGGGAGTCAGACCTCCTTGTCCTCCCAGCTCTCCCCTTCGCAGCTTGCATTGCTTTCCTTGCATCTGGCACGTTCACCCACAGCCTTTCCTTGCACTGTGTGGGTGAGGGAGGAGAGGAGAGGTCCCTCTCCTGCTGCCTCAAGTCTGACAGCCAGCCTGGCCCAGAGCAGAGGAACCAGCAAGGGTTCCTCTGCAAGAGCCTGCAAGGCTGCTCGGCTAGCTAACACAAACAAGAACCCCTAAAACCCAATCCCAGGATGCAATGGCTGCCCTCATCCAGCCCATGCTGCAGAGTCATCCCTGCCTGAGCACCCTCTCACACAGGCAGGAGGTGCCAGCAGATCTCAGATGCATCTTCCCTGGTAGATCTCCAGAGCTCTGCCCCAGAGCTTCCAGCATCTCCTTCCCCACAAGCATGTTTTTAGCGCCAGGAAACTCCCAGCGCTCTCCTATTTATAGCTTCACACTCCAGTTTTCATTTGATTTTAATTAGCTGATTCCCTCTCCCACCTGCTCTCAGGCACCTAGTGGATTGGGTGAGGATGCTGGGAGCAGCACTCAGGAAAGTTTGTACCTCTCTGCCAGCACCCAGGAGAGTGAGGACAAGGATGAGCAGGAGCAGGAAGCTTTCCATCCTCCATCTGCAGGGATTTCCAGCAGGCAGTGGGGGAAAGCATCTGTGTGAGGGTTCTGCTCTGGCTCCATGATTTCCTTTCCCCCAGCACTGACAGTGGGAGGTTATTTGAGGACATGGTTGTGAGTCACACACAAAAGTACATCCTCAGGCTACCGAAACTGGATCCAAGTTTTGTGTTCCTGGCCTGGCTCGCTCCTGGTGCTTGCATTCATGCCTACTGATGGCACAGGAAAAATCCAAGCTGTGGTCTTTGTGTGCAGGTGGAACTTGTTGACCACTTGAGTGAGGCCTTTCTATCCAGGAGGGCACCAGCAGAGGTCAGAGCTGGTGGTGTGCTGCTGGATTTTAGTGAGGTGATTTGTTCAACTGCAAGTTGCAGGTGCACTCCCAGCCCTGCCATGCCTGGGGCAGGAAGTACTTTTCTTCCCAGCCCAAGGATGGCACAGCTCCTTCAGGGGACAGCCAAACAGCTTCCTAGGCAGGGGACAGGACCGGTGAGGGCGTTGGTCATAGCTGCAGACAGCACCCTCTGGAGTGAGCTGGGAGCGTGCTGGAGGAAACACGTAAAATCCAACAGCATCTCCAAAAAAGTGGGGGGTGTGGAAAATGCCAATCACTTGGTTTTTAACACGTATAAAGTTTAATAATAATAAAATTGTTATAAAAATAATAAAAATTTAGAGTTAGGCCAATTACAAGACAATAAAAAGCAAAGAATTACGGACGTCCGGATGCTCTTGGGCACTTAAGCCACGACAAGCATGCCTTGGGAACAAAGGAATCACCTTAAAAGCAATAGCCTGTTGCATATACAAAACACTTCATGATTATGCATATATTTTATTTAAAACAAGAAATTCATCTGGTACTTGTCAAAAAGTTTCTGTTAATTCCCAGGTGCCTTCGAGTCTAAGTCAGGCTTGAAGAAGTTCATTTCTGTTGATAAGGAAAGCCATAAATTCCTCTCCTCTGGAAAATTTAGGGGTTTCTGTAATTGTTATCTTTGTGCAAAGAATTCCTTGATTATCCCATCTCTTTCTTGAGCTAGTTAAAAAGCATCTTACATAGTATAGTTTCTATTTTAACAATGTGTTATAACCTAAAAATACATTCAACACACTACTTGAGAGAATTAATACAGCATAACTTTCCAACATTACACATATAATATTCATTGTAACTATTGTGAAAAGCCAATCATAAAATATGCATTTTTCACAGGGGGGAAGCCTGGAGAACAAAAAAAAACCCACCTCAAACAAAAACTCCAAACCAACAAACCAAAAAGAGAGTTTAATTGGGTCAAATTCCCGCAGCAGGGGCAAGTCCTGCATCTGCAGGAGCGCTGGGATTTGGGAGGGCAGCAGGGCAGGGAAAATGCTGATGATTTGGCAGATCTGTGTAAGCCCAGGAGGAGGTAGCAGAGAGGGAAATGCCCCAGGACCAGTGGGCAAAGCTGTGCTGAAGAGTGATAAAGAGTGCAAGGAGCCTGCAGTAGGGAGAGGAGGGTGGGGATAGCTCTGTGAGCAGAAGCTGCACTCCACTGAACGCCACATGCATCTCTCACTGTGGCAAACATACATTCAGGCAGATGTTTGCCAAATGTGCCTTTTTTGGCAACAAACCAATGAACGGTGGGGAATGTAGATGCTTTTCTCTCTGGGGTTTGGTCCAAATTAGATAAAAGTCTTGAAAATCCACCCATGTTGGAAACACCAAGAAATTCCTCTGCAGAAGCATTTTTCTGGGAAAATGGTAAATTGTTTTGGTAGAGTCAAAATGTGGTATTATAATTTCACAATTTATGTACAAGTCAAAATGAACAATTTACCTTTAACTATTTTTAAACACCCGAAACGTCTAAAAAGGCACTTTTTTTTTTGACATGTCTGTCAAGTATCATCAAACTCAGCATGGCTGTGAATGGGGAGATGTTCCCAGCAGCTGCAGCTGCCTGTATCAGCAGGAGAGCCGTGACCAGGATGGCTGTGGGGGACAAAACTGGGAACAAAGAGGCCATCCATCCATCCATCCATCCATCCATCCATCCATGCAGCCAGCCTGTGCAGGGCTCTGGGCAAGCAGCATTTCCCTGCCCCATCACCAAAGTGGTGTGATTGAGAGGGTAGTTTTATTTTTTTCCTATTCAGACAACAGTTCTGGTACCTTCTGCTTGTGTTTGTTTTTGGGAAAGGGGCCTGAAATGAACTCCAAAGGGGACTGAGGGGGTTTGCAGCAGGAGAGCACAGTTGATGTACTCACCCGCATAAGCAGGAGCTGGTTTCGTCTGACAGTGCATTGTTTATTTTGAGCAGGTTCTAGGAACTGTTTGCAGCTCTTTCCCCATCTCTTGATGGGCCTACACAGTGAATTATCTGTAGTCATTAGCAAGTGGGCTGCTTCCTCCTCAGACACAATTAGTGGGCAGGGTCTGGAAAAATCTTCCTCAATCTCATTTCCTTCACAGGATGCACTTGAGAGCCCGGCGCTGCCTCGGAGGAGGCGGGGCACAGCCGCTGCCCAGAGCGACCTTCCCTGTTCCTCAGGATAGGAGCATCCTCCCTCCCTCCCTCCCTCTGATGGTCCCCAGGGACTGCCTGGGGTGGGCAAGGTGAAACCTTCAGGTCAGTGAGGCTGAGCCAACGGCAGGAACATGCAAAGGCTCGGGGACAAGCTGATTTAGAGTTTATTCTTAGTCAACACAGAGCTTGCCCTGCCTGTAAGCCCCACCCTTAGGTGGTGCACAGTCACAAGTAATTCAGGGAGTCACAAATCGTGTAAACAATGAACAGCAGCTCCCCGTCCCCCGCCTCTGCCGCGAGCAGGGCACCTAGCTGCGGTTCAGCGGCTGCCTGGAGCACAGCCCGCTGCCAGGGAGTGATGCCATCGCCTTGGTGGCTCTGCCACAGCTGCCCTGAAGTCCCGAGCACAGGTGGTTGTGCCCATCGCCTCCTCTTGGCCCACGCTGCCGGGTGGGAAAAGGCCCTGGTGGAGCAGCAGCTCTCTGATGGGCCAAGTGAGGGGGAGCTTTGGATTTACACTCGGGAAAACTGGAATAAATCAAAGCAATTAAAGTGCAAATGAAGCTTTAAGCAATGCGGCATCCTAATTACCTGGGAAGCGCGTTGTGTATACTTCTGTCTCACTCCCTTTTTTTACAATAGACAGGATCCAAATTACATAAATAATTTAAATTTATTTGCCAGGTAGAGCTGGGCTTTGGGAAGCGCCTGCTGGCGTTAATGACGGTGTTTTGCCAGTGGCTCCACGAGCCCTCCAGGCCGTCTGCAGCTGCTGGCTCCCCTGACTGGGAGATGGGGCTTTGTGGGCAGCTCCTGCATCCCACGGCTCCCGGCTGCTGTGCCGGGAGGGGCTGGCCTGAGGCAGGAGAGGAGGGCACCGTGATGGGCGGCCCGAAAGGGCAGAGCTAGCGGTAATTAATCACCGCAACCAGCCACCGGCTTCGCAGGGGAAAGCACAGTTCGGTTTTCTTCCAGACTGCCTGGGCTGGTGGTGGAGCAAGGCTGTGACCGCACGTCCTTGGGTAACCACGAGTGCTTTATAGCACCCGGGAGAGCAGGGAAAAAGAGGTGCAAGACCAAGAAATAACTTCTCAGACAGAGCAGAGGCACTAGAGGAATAGGGCAAGGGCTGGCTGCACCAATGCTGCTCCTTTCCCTCGGTGCCAGGGGAAGCAGGGCAGCGGTGAGAGTGCAAACCCTGCCCTTCAGCCGGGTCTGGACTCACCTGCAGTCTCATCTCATTGCACTCATCCCTGAGTCTCTCCAGGAAATCAGCAGCGCCCTCCATTCCCACTGAGGCCTCTCCCATCCCGCAGGGAAGCTGGGAAAGGGGAGGCTGGGCTGGGAAATGGGGTGTCCCCAAACACACCCCAGAGAAGGAGAGGGGACAGGCTGCTGCTCCCCATTCCCGTTCCCTGCTGCTGGCCTTCACTGGTGGGGCTGGATGGTGGCCTTGGGCTGTGCCTTGTCAGCTGGTGACACGCTGACCGTCACTGAGGTCATTTGCTCGCTCCAGCGCAATGGAACCATTTGAGCAGGGCAGAAGTGGAGGAGAATAAGCAATTAGGGATTGAATTTTGTCCCGGTAAGGAGGCACGTAGTTGCCAAGACTGAAGCATTGCTCCATCACCTGCTTGTGGGAGTCCTGGCACCAAGAGGGATGCCAAAGCTGTTAGATCCCTTCTTCAGGAAGCTGCCAGCCTGGCTCACTGATATCCATAGTGCTCCAAGCTCATTATGTTCAGGTGGGCTGCCTTTTATTTGCAAGAATTCCTGCAGGAAGAAACTTCTGTGAATACTTGTCTAAACCAATATTTGCCTCAGATGTGCTCTTGTGGCTGTCTGACGTGGTTATTGTCTTGTTTACTCAGCACAGTTCTCAGGCAGTTTCTGAATGTACTGTCCGATGCGGTCATTTAAAAGTCACAAAGTCATGGTTCTTTAAAAACGACCTGCTTTTCTCTAACAGTCCTCCAAGGAGAGTTTTATGTGCCCTCTCCCCGACAGGCTAGTCAGGCATCACTCCAGTTGGCAAGCTCTGCTCCATGGATCTGCAAAGGACCCTGTATTTTCCATGAGGGCTGCGAGGGGTGGGGAGAACACCAGCTCTTGGACAATCAGGGGAAGAGCTTGCCCTGCAGCAAGTGCTTGGAAACTATTTGGGAAAGGCAAGAGAGGTGCTCAGCCTGGGTAGTTCATGATTTGACAGGGGAGGAAGCAGCGCCAGAGCCCTGTGACTCCCCTCTGAAAGGTCACCACCGCAAATGTTTGTCAAACCCAGCCCGGGCTGCCGTGAGCCCTTCAGGAGCACACACCGGGGAAGGATCTGCCATCCGAGCGTATTTTTTTTGCTGATAACGATCTGTTCAGCACCGGTGGTTAAAGACCTGCTGGCCGCCGCTGTAAACGCTGTGAATTAACACCTTTCGGTGCCCTGGGTGTTCACCAGGAGGCAGGAAAGGGTTTTCTGTCTGGTTTCACGTAGGCATGAGGAGAGAGCTGTGCCTTCCCCCAGCTCCCCAGACCACACCAGGAGCTCACAGGGCACAGGGGCAGGATTTGCAAGCAAGCTGCTTCCAAGCCTCACTGTGCTGTGATGCAACCCACTGCCCTTTAAATAACCGCTGTCTTTTGAAGGCATAAATAC
The DNA here is from genome assembly GCF_024509145.1 of Vidua macroura. Classification (NCBI taxonomy): domain Eukaryota; kingdom Metazoa; phylum Chordata; class Aves; order Passeriformes; family Viduidae; genus Vidua; species Vidua macroura. Next base: position 764,336 of record NC_071579.1, on the reverse strand, counting down.
TTAGAGAGTGAAAGGAAAAAAAAAAAAAGCCACCATTCCCTCCTGAAAGACCTAATTTATGTGGAATTATCTCTCCTTGGCTATAAATCCTCTGTAAAACTTGGCACGAGTTTTAAGGCAGTTACAGCAATGACCGTGTATTTTTATCTGAAACCTCTAGAAAGAATAAACCGGAGCCCCAAAGGGCAGCTCTGAGTTGTTGCAGAGAGCCACGCTGGCGAGTGGGCCTGCAGGGACTGCCTTGCCTGGGAAGCACCATGCAGCAGTTCTCATGAATTCCCACCACATCTTTTTGGTTTCTTTCTGAGCAATTCCTGCTTGAGAAATTATTTTAACATGCCAGTTTTCCTTGCTGGCAGCAGACTCAGAAGAGCATCCCGAGGGTCCTGGCTGAGGCAGTAGCTTTAAGTCCCTTGCTAACGTTTGCTAAGCACCACATCCTTTGGGAACCAGGGCACAGGTACAAGCGTCCCTGCTGTCCACCTACTCAGGCACAAGGCAGGGCTGGCTCTGACTCATCTGGCTTCCCACTTTCTCTTCTTTGTTCTTCTTGTCTCCCTGAAGCAGGAGAGAATCTAGCTTTTATTTAAATGAGGCCCTATAAACATAAGCAGCTGCAAAGTAGGGCAGGTTTTTAATGGCTTACACCTCCTCGGGTTTGGCTGCTTCCCTTCAGCCTCTGTGGCTGTGATCATGGTCTATCTCCACGTGAGCAGTTCAAGGACACCTTTTGCGTGCACTGGGGCTTACCTGTTCATTTCTGGGAGCGCATTCCCTGCACAGAAAAGATTAACAAATTACTTAGGCGAGCACAGCGGGACGAGGAGGAGCTGTGTCCACAAGCAGCCGAACCAGTCCAGAGAGCTGCTGGGACGTCATGGCACCCTGGGGACAGCTCTGCCCTGTCCCCCATGTGCCAGCCCTGACGTCACCCCTGCTGCGGAGGGTCGTGCCCCACACCCTGAGAGCTGCCCAGTAACTGGTAGAATCTCATGGCTGTAGTTATGCAGAACTGTCCAGGCTGGGACCTCTGCAGTAACTTGTGGGTCTGTGACCCTCTTGGAGCAGGGATACCTGGAGCTGGGAATGCTGAGAGCCTGTGTGTCCCCACCAGGTTTGTGGTTTTGTGTCGGCGGTGCTGGAACAGCAGAAGCACACAGGGCGGGAGCTTGCTGGGGAGCTCTGGGCGGGCAGTGCCCGCGGAAGGGCAGCAGGCTGCGTTTCCCGGCAGGACAGCCCAGTGCTTGTGCTCAGTGAGAGCTGTTCTGCACGCTCGCACACAGGCCGTGCGGTGGGAGCCCCAGTGGTGGGGTGGCGCCTGCTGGGAGCCCAGCTCAGGCTGCGCTGTGCTGGGAGCTGCGGGGGTTGTCACTGCCACCATTCCGTGGTGAGCTCACGGAGGGACCCTAACGCTTGCTCTTTGCTGTCTTTTTGCAGGAATGGAGGGATGCGGGTACAGCTGGCAGCGGCAGGACACCAGCACAGCCCTGTGGGGATAGGCGTGTAGGTGAGGACACAGCGGGAGCCCCCCAGACCCCAGAGGAACGTGGGATCTCACTGGGAACCGGGAGAGCTCCCCTTCTGCCCCGTCACCCGCCGTGTTTCCAGGGATCTATACCGGGATTTGGGGCTTGGAGCCTGAAGGCGTGCTAGTACCATAGGATTGACAGCGATGGGGGACCCACCACCGAGGAGGGACATTCCTCCAGGAGGCCCTGCACACCCGTGAGCCCTGGCTGCCGGTGGTGGAGGGTGCCTGGGGCTGGGCTGCTCAGCCAGCCCTGGGCTGGGGGCAGAGCCACGGTGCCTGCAGGGCACGGCCACTGAGGGGCGAAGGGCTGGCGTGGGGTCTGCAGGGGCAGCCCCGAGCCCTGGGACGGTGGGGCTGCCAGCCGAGCCACTGCTCCTCCAGGCACCTCTTCCCGGGGTGGCAGCGGGGGACAGAGCGGCGCTCGGTCCCTGGGCTGGCCGCGGATGTGCCCCCGCGCAGCGCCGGCGGGACCGCTCCCCTAGTGCCGGCGCCGAGGGACGCAGGGCCGCCCGCCTCGCCATGGTGCTGCCGCCGCCTGACAAGCGCCACGTCTGCCTGACCACCATCGTCATCATGACCAGCATGGCCTTCATGGATGCCTACCTGGTGGAGCAGAACCAGGGGCCCCGCAAGATCGGCGTCTGCATCATCGTGCTGGTGGGGGACATCTGCTTCCTCATCGTGCTGCGCTACGTGGCCGTGTGGGTGGGCGCCGAGGTGAAGACGGCCAAGCGGGGCTATGCCATGATCCTGTGGTTCCTCTACATCTTTGTGCTGGAGATCAAGCTGTATTTCATCTTTCAGAATTACAAAGCAGACAAGAAGAACCTGGAGACAGTGGCCAGGAAAGCTCTGACCCTACTGCTCTCCATCTGCGTGCCGGGGCTCTACCTGGTGCTGGTGGCCTTGGACAGCATGGAGTACATACGGACCTTTCGGAAGAAAGAGGACCTGCGGGGACGCCTCTTCTGGGTGGCCCTCGACCTGCTGGATATCTTGGACATCCAGGCCAACCTGTGGGAGCCACACAGGACCGGCCTGCCCATCTGGGCAGAGGGGCTCATGTTCTTCTACTGCTACATACTCCTCCTGATCCTGCCTTGCGTGTCCCTCAGTGAGATCAGCATGCAAGGGGAGCACATTGCCCCGCAAAAAATGATGCTCTACCCCGTTCTCAGCCTGGTCACCATCAACATCGTCACCATCTTCATCCGGGCCATCAACATGATCTTGTTCCAGGACAGCAGGGTCTCCACCATCTTTATCGGCAAGAACATCATCGCGATCGCCACCAAGGCGTGCACCTTCCTGGAGTACAAGCGGCAGGTGAAGGAGTTCCCGCAGAACGCCATCGCCCTGGAGCTCCAGCAGAACTCCCTCTCGCACAACCAGACCATCCACAGCGCACAGGGCATCCCCCACGAGCCGTCGCCCACCAGCGAGATCCTGGACACATGAGGGGTCCCCCAGGCCGGTGTTGGTTCCGATGGCCCCGTGCCGAGCGGAAGAGGGATGATGCTGCTTTCCTGCTGCCCGGCGCGAGCACGACAGACAAATCCCGGCAGTGAGGGCTCTTCTAGGCACAAAACCACCAACGGCATTCTAATTGAGCTATGGGGTGTCCTCTAGACGTCTTCATCTCAGGTATAACCCTAGGAGTCCTCCAGACAAACCAAATGGACTTGCAAAGGACCTGAACCAGCTGACCCTCTCTCCCCCTCCTGCCACCGTCTCCCCTCCCGAGCAAAGACCGCTAAGGTTGCAATGTCCCTTTTTACTCCCCGAGCACCTCACCTTTACTCCAAGCCTGGATCGAAGGTTTTGTTACTGGAGACCTTTTTACGGAGCGGGGACGCGGGCATAGGGGTGTGGACTGGGGGGGAGGGCGGGGGGTTTGAAGCAGTAAACCCTGTGATCGTAGATGTCTCTTATCTCCAATGGTTGTGTTTACAGTTTCCTATTTATATCGGCTCCAGGGGCTCTCAGGCTGCCCTGTGGGCCAGTGTCCTCGAGGTGGACGAGAGCAGGGAGCCCTGCAGTGGGGAGGGGGCTGGGGCCAGCGTGACTGCCCTGGCCCAGGCTGAGGAGGACTGAGCCTCCACCAGCACCCTGCACCAACTCTGCCGGGAGCAATATCTGATGAGCTAAAGCTAACCTAATGCTGGTGTTTTACGTATTTCATTCACTCCAAACGACTCAGCACAATATTTCTATTTTTAGAAGGGCCCCTCTCTCTCTCCCTCTCTCTCTCTCTCCCCCCCTGCCATCGAGAGCCTCTCTGCCTGCAGCAGCCCGAGCAGCCTCCCCAGCCCCCGGCACTGCTGCTGGCAGGCAGGGGCACCCAGGAGGGGTTAGGAACGAGGATGCCGATGATGCATTTCACTCTGGCATCAAGCATTTATAAAGAGGGCTGCTTTCCACAGCTACTATATTTTTAAAATAAATATTAAAAAAGAAAAAAAAAAAAAACAAAAAAAAAAAAACAAAACCCCAAACAAAAAAAACCCCACCAAACCCCAAAAAAGAGCCGGGAAGAATGTGCTGCCCCAGGCAGGTGGCTTGGGGATGAGCAGGGCTGGGGTCTCCTGTGCAGCTGTGGGTGGTGCTGAAGGGCTCAGCCACGGGCAGCAGGGTGGGAGGCGAGGGCCAGCCGGACAATAAAAGCCCCATGAGAGCAATGGCTTCTGGTGGTCTCTTTTCTGCCAGCGTGGGGAGGGTGGGGCTCAGCTCTCGTGCAGCCCAAATCACTTGTCTCTGCTTCTGTCCGCCTCCCCTGGACTCCCAAGTGCCATCCCGAGGTGCTGTGCCCTGCGCTCACTGAGCAGTGGGCCCAGAAAGGAAATAAATCATTTTTGCAGTGCTGCCCCACAGCTGGGTGCGTCCCATCTGCCTGACCCTGGGGGGAGGCACAAGGAGGCAAGCAGAAAAACCTGCATCTCAAACATGCTGAAATGGGGTATTTTTGCTTTTTCTAAACAAAATGTTGCATTTTGAGGAGATGGAATAAAATGCCTGGTGCTATTTACATTTCTCTCCCATATTTTCCCCTGGCTCTGCTTACCAAATTTGACCTAAATCCACAAATCATTTCAGTTTCCATCTTCTCAGCCCATCACAATCTGTCCAAAACACTTCAACCATCCCCGATCCAGACTTCCAATTTTAGGACAAAGCAATCGCAGTCTTGCTTGGTCACTCTGTCACCTAGGGATAACTCTAATGTTAATTAAATCCACCGAGAAATAAAACAATAGCTTTGCCAACAGAAGTGAGTTTGCAACAGATTTAGCCAATTGGAAAAGTTTCTTTTCCCTTTCCCTCGGGAAACGTGAGAGGAAGTGGGCAGGTGATTTAAAAGGTATTAGCAGAAATTAATTAAATTGCTAAATTATTCTGGAATACCTGTGGAATTACATATTACATCTCTGCTGGATCCTTTAAAATACATGTGATTAGCATCAGTGCAATTAACTCCCAAGTATCTAATAACATTCTGCTGCTCTTTTAGGTAATTAATTTATGAGCCTTTGTTTTGTAGTTCTTCCCCAGAGCTGAGCAGAGGAAAATCTTCAGGGAAACCTCTGGCATGGTGCTGTGAACCCTGGAGGCTGGGACGTGCCAGCTGAGGCAGCGCCCGGCATCAGACTGAACCCTGATGCAGAGATCTTTTATCCTGAGGATAAAATCGGTGATCTGGTGGGTTACTCTGATGGGTTGGGTGCATTTTTGTTCTGTTTCACCCCGATAGCTAGCCCTGCGTCCTTGCCTTATACTGGAATGCATTAATATTCCCTTGAGCCTGAGCTATTGCTAAGGTTGTTTGGGGTGTCTGGCTGTGCTCCCTGAAGGCAGCCTGAATGGCAAGGGAATATTTCTTTATCCACCTGGTCCCATAACTTCTAAGAAGGTTTAGGAGTCCCCACAAGTTTTTCGTGAGGTTGCAAGACCCTGCTTTCTACTGCTGACGTGAGGTTTTTGTCTGTGGAGTGGGGTGTCCCTGTGTGGAAGGGCTGCATTAGGAGGTGGAGCAGGAGCAGAGGTCCTGGAGGTGATGCTCACCTGGGATGCACCACATCATTCCCAAAAAGCCACAGGTGCTCGAAGCCTGCTCTGGTGAAGGGAGAGGGAAGAGGCTTTTCTCATCTTCTGCTGCTCATCATCGCGTTCTGCCTCAGCAACGCAGCCCTTTCTCTTCAAAGCCACCTTGAAGCAGAAATGATGAGCTGGCCTCTCCTCAGCAGCTGCCAGAGGAAGGCTGGGGAGCAGGGAGGGGTGAGCTGGCTGGGAAAGGCAGAGAGCCAGAGCAGCCAGCAGAGCCCCTGGGGCATGGTGGCAGCACAGCAATGGCAGCACTGCAGCTGCTCTGCCCACTGCCTGCTGGGGGTGATGCCTCTTCCCCAGTATCCAGCCCTGCCAGCACAGACAAGCCTCTTGGGAGCCATGGAACCAGAAGGAGGGCTGGCACAGCGGCTGGGCAGGGTGGCTGGCTCCCAGCCTGGCTGGTTGTTAGGGGAGGGTGATATTTTGCTGTGGGCAATGAGAACTAAAGGAAACAATTAAAACTAAATAGGCTGGAACCGAGCAATTTTTCAGCTTTCCGCTGAGAAGGAAAAGAGCTCCTTTGTGAACAGTGAAATCCTCCTGGCAAGCTGTAGAATCCCACCTGATGAAGCAAAAGCTGCACAATTGCAATGCAGAAGGGATCCCTGTGCTCCAGTGGAAAATCCATGGGGGTGTTGTCCCTTGCTGCCATCAGAACCAGGCCACGAGCACAAGGCAGCCGTGCCCTTGGCAGGGGAGGCTGGTGGTGCTTTGGGGACAAGGCTGGTTCTGTCCTACCTATTGCCAGCCCACTGGTCAGTGCTGAGGCTCCTCCTCCTCCCAGGTGACAACCCCTGGAGGAGCCAGGTCCACCCTGTAGCTTGCAGGGCACATCAGAGTCATAGCACCCTCTGGAGATGCAAGACCCGAGCCCCCTGAGCCTTTCTGTCAGGCTGGTCCCAAGGGTCAGCAAACTGGCCGGTCCTGCAGAGGCACAGAGGAGCTGATACTGCCTGCTGGGCAGTGGCAAGGGCTGGGCTCTACCCACTCGTTTCCCAGGCATTGTGGCACTGCAAAACAGGAGCTCCCGAGTGGAGCAAAGTGAGCCGTGCAGGCTGTTAGAGCACATCTAGCCCAGGCAAGCCCACCTGGCTCCTGTCCCGCTGTGCAAAATTTGGGCAAAGTGGCAGCAAGGGGCTTGAACTGCTGCATGCCTGACACCGTCTGTGAAAAGAGCCCAGCCCCAGCTCCTGTGCCCCAACAGCCTCGGGGTACCTGCAGTAGCTCCTCGCTGCCTTGGGCTGAACCACAGGTTTTTACCCTGCTGGAGGTCGCACGCAGCCCATGGCAGCCCAAGCCTCTTGCTGCTGCATTCAGCTGGGGGGGTGCTGAGTGGGGCTCGAGCTTGGAGCTTTTCTTTCCCGAGGTCCTGGCAGCCCTCACATGTCCTGCTTGTCCTCACCTCCTTCTGGCAGGTGAAAATCTCTGATGCTGCAGCCTCTGTGCAAGGCTGGAGAAGGGTTCAGTCACTGAGCTGAAAGCACCCCACGGTTCTGCCGCCAGATTCTCCATGTGAGCACGGCTCTGGTGACTTTGCAGGGCCCAAAAGGGCTTGGAAGGATCTGGGAGAAGAAATCCACCCACCAGGGCCATGCAGCACGAGGATGGACTCTCTGCAGTGCCACCCAGTGCAGCTCCATGCACTGTCCCCTGGAACCATGCATAAATAAGGATTTTTTTTTTTTTTTTTCCGTTGGATCAGTCTGGGTTAATTTGATGAGCAGAGACAGGCTGAACTTTCATGCCAATAACTGTTTTCTTCCCGCCTGCCCTATATTTGCTTCACTTTTTAAGCTCAGGCCAATGATGTAGTAGAAAACACAGGGCAGGTGTCGAGAGCACCTTGACAGCAATTCCCATCCTCCTAAATTCCTCCTGCCCAGGAACTGTGGCAAAAGTTTGAGTTTCACACCAGTTTAATCCTAACTGAATGCTCTGAATTCTTCAGTTGTGTCTGGTTTTTAGGTCTGGCATCCTTGAAGAACAATATCCATTTAAATTGCTGATTTGGGCTTGCTCATTTAATTTCATCTTAATAAAGATTTTATGTGGTTTTGACATATTCAGTGTCTCGAGTGTATTGACACGGCAGCCTGAAGAAGCATTATGACCATAATGGCTCAAAAAGCATTAAGAAGACCCTGGCAAGGTTTATTGATTGCCCTTTTTTTACAGCTGCTTGAACACAAAGACCAGTCATAGGGAAGAGCGAATACTGCGTTTTGTTTTTACGTGAGCTTCCCGATGTTACAACAGAAGGCATTTGCAAGCAAATGTCTGCAAGCTCTTCATCAAGACATGAAGAAGCAGCAGTCATGTTGCTGGAATGTTGTTCGGAGGGCGATTTTAAAGGAAAAATCCTGCAGATAGCAGAAAAGTCACCTCCAAGGAAGGAATGTCAAAGTGTAAATAAATAAGTAAGTGGTGAAGATGCCCAGGTCCTCCCCACTGGTGTATCCCAGAGGAAAAGCCCTCATGCCTCACTGGGGACGTGCTGTAGCACGTTGATGGAAAGGATAAATCATCTGCCAAAATCTGTCCTCAGAGCTGTGGGTTTCTCCATGGGCTCTTCCTGGCTAATGTACCCCAATGTCTGTGTGAAAGCACAAACGCACTGTGGGCATTTTCTGCTGAGTGCAACAAAGATAAAAACTGGTAGAATGATCCATCGGCAAGGTAGGAATGTGCTCGAGATGGGAGAGCAGAATAATTATCTCCTCACGACCAACATTTGCGTACTGAGATGCACCCAAGAGGCCCTGGCACGGCCACCTGCCCAATTGCTGATGGGAGGATTTTTTTAAAGGCAGTTTACTAATTGCGACCCATTTCCTCCAGCCCAGGCAGGGGTGCCTTCTGTTCAACCGAGCCGTGCACCGAGGAAGAAAACCAACTGCACCAGGGAGCAGCAGCTCCGCCTGCGTGGCCAGCAGATGTGCTGCTGGGTGGTGCCAGGCTGGCTCTGCCCTCTGGCCAGCCCAGCGTGCAGGTGCACGAGCCAGAACTTGGCTTCTGGGTAGGGCACAGGGAAGGAGCAAGAAGCTTCCTGGTGTCCCAAGAAGCAAGCGAACAAAACACATCCAGTGGTGACTGGTGCAGACTGAGGTCGAAGGAAGGACCTTCCTTCTCCACCCTTGAAGAGATGTTGCTACGACATCAGATCAATTTCGTGCCATAAAGCCAGCAGACACGAGGTCTGCAGGGTTCTGCAGCCACAAATACATTTTCTAGTGCCTTTCCGTGGCTGTAGGTGAGTGGTGATCCTTGCTCTCCAGGGTTCCCCTGCTTCTTCAAACCTGCTGTGAAACAGCAACTCATCGCTCACGGGGCTGAGGATGCTGAGAACCAGAGCACAACACCTCGAGCATGCCAGACACATCCTCCTGCACCCCAGGTGGGCCAGGCCAGCAGGCAGCTAAAAACCCAGCGTCCCAGCTCTCAGGGCTGCTCACATGAAGCTGGCTCTGCCCAGCAGAATAAGTACCTCAAGCAGAAAAAGGCACTGTTTCCCTTTCCTGTGCTGGTGCCAGGGAGAACTTAGTATTCAAAAACTGTTTTCGGATGTTTCACTTCACAGCTGGTGAATGAACTCTGAGAACTCAATAAACCTCTTTGTGAGGCATTATCTCTGATTAATCTCTCAAATGAGGCTGGCACCTGGAATTGCATAAATCTTTACCTGCACATTGTAGGAAACAGGGGAATGGGCCATCATCAGAAAGTGTGTTGTAATGGGAGAGTCCCAAACAGCAAATAAAGAAGAAAGCCTCATAAATTTTTCCTCTTGATCTCCTCCTGGCAAGAGGATGTCAACTTTTGGAGGAGATGCATCCTTGGAGGAAGAGATTTTAGGAGGAGCTAGGGCAGCACAAGGGTCCTTCAGCAGCCTGCAGGTGTTCCGGGGGCACCGCCTTTCCATCGGCCACCTCAGGAAATGTCTGAAAACTTTAAATGGTGCTGCCAGCTCAGGAGCAAACTGCATCACGAGAACTGCCAGTTGCAGATCCCTGCCTGATCCCAGCTAGCTGCTCTGGACACGATGTGGTTTGTGTCTCGTCCTTCTCCTGGCAGTAAGCTGGACTGGCTGTGCTGGAGCACCGTGAACCTCCAGCATGTGCCATCACACTCCTACGAGTGGGACACAGCCACCAAAGCCACCTCCCTGAGGCAAGACAGCTCTGAAAAATAGTTGGAAAGGAGAGATGATTTAGCAAGTCCTGAACAGCTTGATGTGGAAATAGCATCCAGAGTGTTCTCCCTTGCAGGGGATTTTGAAATTTATTCGGGCGTCCTTTGCTTTGGTGCAACAGATGGTAGGGAGGCACGGTGGCCTGGAATACTAATGCTTCCTCCAGCATCCATGTCCTCAGAGCGACTGGCAGCTCCGTGGTTTTGGTGAGCCTCATGCAGCCTCATCTATCTCGAGGCCTGGCTTTTCCCACATCAGCTAGGAATTAAAATCTGTGGCTCTGTCCACAGTGGCCCCCTCAGGGGTGGGGCATTTTGCATCAGGAAAGCTTCAGGGCAAAGGCTGGGGCTGGGAAGCAGGGATGTGGTTATGGCAGGGATACCACCCACTTTGCTCAAATGGGAAAGTTAGGAAAAAAATAAAAATGCAGTGAAGCAAATCTGTTCTGTGACTGTAACCACCACCATCCCCTGGAAAGGGTATTCAGCCCGGATTTTAAGAGTTGTCTTTTATCGATGCCTAATGTTCCATAACCAGTGTCCAACGAGGAGCAATTAAGCATTTCCTCAGATGAAATGTGTGTCTTCAGGCGATAACCAGGCAAAGGATCTTCCACTACGATGTCAAGATGTGGCTTTGTACCATGGAACTGAATGCGTCATAGAAGTCCCTCTGCTGCCCTGCATTGGCTGCTTTCTCCCCGTTCCTGGAATGTTGCAGCGGTTCCCTGCATGCCGGAGCTGGGCAGCATTGCCTGACTCAACTGCCCAGCTCCCAGCTGCTTGGTGAGCAGTGCTGAGCTCAGCCTGCCGTGGTGCCTCAGACAGCTCCACCTGGCAGGCCGTGGGCCCTTGGGGAAGGACACAATTACACGGCTGCACAGTTTAATAACACGAGCCCCAGCAATCACGCAGATAAATTTAATGGCACCCACTCAGAAACCTGCTGGCAGTATTTGACGGGGATGCTGAGTAGCACACCAGTCCTTCTCAGACCCAGGGAGGCCTATAAAAGGCAGCAGGATGTGGACCAGCATTTCAGCCCCCTCCAGGGCTGTGTAGGGGAGGAGCTGGCATGGTGCTGCCATGGACCTTAGCCGTCTCAAGCACGACGCTGTCAGCAGGCCAGGTGTTTTCTGCTGGGAAGACAATGCCATCAGTCTGCTGGCTCGTGCCATCCCTGCTTTGGCCTGCTGGGACTTCTGAGCATTGCTTCCCTGGCTGGCTCTGTCTGGCACACTCATCTCTCTCATACCTCACACCTCTGTCAGGCACTTCCCAGGGGCTCTGCCTGATGGAGCTCTTCCTTTATTTTTCTTACGAGTAGAAAATTACATCTGTACTAGCAAGTGCAAAGAACACGAGTGCTGTGCGGCTCAGGGTTTCAAAGGCAGCATGTACTCGTGGCTGCTGTGCCTGTGCCATCCTAACACTCCCTCCTTGATTCTTTTGTGTTAAGAAGGGCAGCACCAGGCTCAGGGCACCTTGACTTGCAAGAGGAGGGATGTGCTTCAGCGGCTGGCTCTGCTCTTCTTCCCTGGGTTCCCGTGGGATCCTGGAAATGCTGCCAATGCCCACAGTCAGCTAAAGTCTGGAGCCTTGTGGAGACAGCAGCAGCAGTGCTGGGAATGCCCTTGCTGCAGCAGGTCTCTGCTTCCAAACCCAACCTTTCGAAAGGACATACCTTGGGGATTTGCTTCTGTCAGGATCAGCCTTAAGACAGGTTTCTGCTTCTTTTTCTTTTTCCCCTGACATCCCACTGAACACTACCCAGTGGCCCTTATCACATCTCCAGTCTGGGGGAAATCCTGCCCTTCTCCTTCTTAAGCCTTGCCATGATGACCCTTTAATCCCTCCTTTCCTGGGCTGAGCAGGTTGCTATTCCCACCTCCTTCAGCCCCAGCTCTTGCAAACACATGCCAAGGAGCACAACAGCCCCAGGAGAGGTGGGACAAGCCCAGCCCGGTTTTCAGGAGCACGGGAACAAGCTTGGCATTTAATGTGCTGTAGCCCCAAGTAGGATTTAGCGAAGGATCTACCTGTAATTGCCAGTGCCTAAAGGACTATTAAATATGTCCTTTAACTGGTTTCTGAAGGACTTGTACTATTTTAATAAGCATCTCAAGAAAGAAAAGCTCTCTGTGAAGCATTAGCTCTGAGATCCAAAAGCAATCTCACCAGCATACCATATCAAGTTTGATTGACAAGGCCAATACCCATAAACCATGCTGATTGACACTAATTAGCCTGCCAGCCTTTAATTGCTTCTGATCGTGTTCTACATCACTCTGATTAAAAAAATTAGTCCTATGCAAAAGAAATCAATGCAGCAGGGGGTGGTTTGAGATCTCGGCTGGGCCCTGAGACTTCACGCTGCCTCCGTTCACAGAGCGTGGACACATCTTTTCAAAGAGACATCAAGGAGAAGGCAGGGACGAAGCCTGTTAGAACAAACCCCTCCTGCTCAGGGTAGGTTTTCTTTGGAGGATCCCAAATGCAGGAAGAAGGGGAGAGCAGCTCAGCAGGCAAGGTGAGGCCAAGCCAGCGATCTGAGCTGCAGCGTTACGGGCAGCAGGAGCAGGGGGGGCAGGCAGGACTGAGCTGAGGTGCTGATGGGATGGTGGCCAGGCTGTCCCTTGTCCCCTTGGCCACTCGTAGCCATGATTCCCCACAAGCCCTGCTCTGAGACTGGACCTGGATCTCTTGCCACAGAAAGACAGGACCACACTTGGCAGAGGAGCCTTCTTTTCACGGAGTTCCCCCGTGGATCCCATGTCCCTGCAGCTGCCCCTCATGCCCATGAGGGTGCACACCCACTGTGCCACCTTCTGATCCTCAGAGAGCCTGCAACCCCCCGTCAGGCTGGGAGCACCAACCATGGCCAGGACCAAGCCATGTTTTTCTCTCCTGTCTCTTCTTCCTTCCCACGTGACTGCCTTGGCAAGCGCATCCTGCCCTGCTCCCTCTCTGCTGCTCGCAGGGTGGGTGTGGGGGCAGGCGCCAGCCCCTGCTGTCCCCTCCTGCTGCTGCCCACCTCCCCACCTGGCATTTCTGGAGTGTGGCAGCTGCAGGACCCAGGAAATGCCTCCCCTGTGCTACTGCTCTCACTCCCCTTGGATAACCTCCAGGAAGCCTCTTTTTTTCACGTCCCCCAGAGGCGCAGGGCAGCAGGGTGAGCTCCTGTGGGCTGCTCAGCTGGGGACAGTGGGTTTGCTCCTGAGGACAACTCCATCCCACACTCGCATGCAGGCTGTGAATGTCCTCCCTGTTCTTTTCTGCTTTCCTTCTCTGCCACTCTTGGTTTTGCCCAGCCTGGATGCACTGAGGGCGTTGGCAAGCAGCAAGACTCAAGAGTGGAGGGCAGTAGGAGATGGACACCAGTACTGAAGAGCAGCCTTGACCAGGAAAGAGGGGATGAAAACATCCCAGTGATGATGAGTGAGTGAGGGGAACCCCTCCTTGGTTCTTTGCGAAGCCAAGGACATCCCAGGGGTTCATCACTTCTCCCCTGACCTCCTTTTGATGCCTACAATCAGAGCTGAGGAGCTTTGTGAAAAACACTGTTCCCATGGCAGCCAGCAGCAGCTCCCAGACCAATAAAAGCCAAGATATGATCACACTCTATTAGTTTGATAATATCATTTATAGTTGACTTAGAACTGCATCCTATCTAATTAAAAGGGAGCTGCTTGTGAAAAGCACAAGAGCAGAAAAAGGCAGAGAGGATCCTTGCCCTGAGCTCCGTGCCTGTGCAGATGTCTTGTTGGTGAATGGCTTTTTATTTCCTGTTCCACATTGGAGCTAATTTCATCCATCACCAGAACCAATGTGACTCATGCCCCCAGCAAGAGACAGATGCAATAAGTGAGCACTGAGAGGGAGGGGGAAGCACTGCTCTCCACAGCCAGTGTCATCTGGAGCTCCTCTCTTCCTTAATTACACTCCTCTGTCTCCTGGGCTTTTCAGGGACTCGTGTTTCTGCAAAGTCAGGGAAAAGCAGGAGCAAAACCACAAAATCCAGCCCAAATCCTCCTCCTCTTCTTCACTGCAAGCAGGCAAGCAGAGGGAGGATGGTACAGGGCTGGCTCAGCACTCTGCTTGAAAGTGTTCAGCTGCAGGCATAGGAGAGGGCATAGATTCCTCACAGAGATCTGTCTTGGCAAACCATCAATTCTTGTGCAAAAGAAAATGCCACGTTTTCTCTTACAGTCATAATGTCAGAATTCCCCAGAATGCCCCCAGATTAGGAGAGGAAAAGGAGAACTTGTGTGCTCAAAGAAGTAAGGGCTGACTGTGTGCTGTTTTCCACCTGTGGGGCTGCATTTTTGAGGCAATTCTCAGCTGCTGGAGCAGTCTGGATGGTGTGTTTGCTCCCTGAACTGATGATGAGCAGAGCCCAGATCAGTGTGTGGGCTGCTGAATAACCATCCACCCCGCCCTAGATCGTGGTTGGTCTCCTCTGCTGGAGCTGGCAAGGAGCTAAAACACATCTAGGAGCTACCTGGAACTCGCCTTAGCTGGGAAGATAGATGAGAATCTCCTGAATTTCACAGCAGGGCTCTGCCCATCTTTGTCAGTGTGGAGCAGCCCGGCTGCCCTGCTACAAAAGTCATCCAGAGCACGAGCACTGCCGCTTTCGCAGGCAACCAATTGCCAGAGCTGGAGAGGGGCAGGGAAAGATTTGGAGGATGCAGGTGATGCTGATGAGGGAAATGCAGAGCGGGAGGTCCCTGGCAGCTCACGGCCCCACGGAGCCTCTGCAGCCGCCGTGGCCGTGGCCGTGGCCTGGCCTTCCTGTGAGGGGAAGGAGGGCCAGCAGGATCTGGAGCCTGCTCGGGTCCCACCACCTATCGCTGGTGCTGGGGGGTGTTTGTGAGACTGGACATCACCGACTCCTCAGCTGTTTAGGTGCCCTTGGAAGATTTGCCCGCTCTCCCTGGGCAAAAGCACTGAAAGAGCTTCCAGCCTGAAGGGTCCAGAGCCGCTGTGGCTGAGTTCCCTCTTGCATCCCAGAGCATCTCCAGAGAATTCCTGGTGCTGTGCAGCACCAGCAAGGAGCTCTTGCCGTGCTCCCCCCTGCCAGCCCAGGACAACCCCTCTGGCCAGCAGCATTCACAGCACCAGCTGCTGTCCCAGCCTGCCCCTGAGGGCTCGCAAAGACCTGGCAGCGCTAATCACAGCTATTCGAGAATTCCAAGGGAATAGGAGCTGCTGCTTTTCTTCAAGATGTGTTTGCTGGAGCACTTTCCAAGGAGAAAGCTATGCAGAATGCTGAAGGCAGAGGGGCAGCTTGCCCAGGGCTCAGGGACTCACTCACGGGAGGGGGGGAACAGCAAACCCCCTCATCCAGTGTCCAGCCTGTGCAGGGACCTGTGCAGACCACAGTCCCTGCAGCCTGGGCTCAAGCTCTTCCCTGCTCACCCCCGGGCTGCCTCCCAGAGCAGAGGGATTTCCTCTGAGCAGAGCTTTCCCCAGCTAAATCACGGAGTGCAGCATCCTGCTGTCTGTCCTTCGAGGTTATCACCAGCGTCTCACAGCATCATTGCCCGGCTGCTCCTGCTGCACCTGCCCTTACAGGTGAGATTTTTCTGGGCCATCAAAGCATGTAGGGCTGGCCAGGAGTCCTAATTTGGAGAGCAGAGACCCGCTTGCCTTTCAGAGAGTGATAATAGAGCTGTGAAATTTCATCTGCTTTATTCTGCAGGCAGCCTCCAGCACGCTGGTGTTCCCACAGACTTCCAAGCTGTCTGTTCTCACACCACACTAGCTGTGCTCGCTGCAGGCTCTCACTTCTCCGTGTGAGCACCAGCATCTCCCTGACGGCTGCAGGATCTGTTCCTCAAAAGTCAAGCTGCCTGCCCTCAGTGCTCACACAAAATCCAGTTTTCTAGGTGCTAAATCCTATTCTTGCAGGCTTTGCACTGCCTGAAATTCAGGTCCCAATGAGCCTTTCCCAGTCAGAAAGATGCTACTGGCAGCCTCTGGCTTGTTCCCCACTGAGGAGCTTGGGGACCAGCTCCCAGCAGAGCTGCACAGCCCTTGGCACACGGACATTGCCACAGGACCCTTCCCTGCTTGCCTGGGCTGGGGCTTCTCACCCTAAACTCAGCACTTCGATGTTGCATTAAAATTCTTCTTCATTTAGCATTCCATCTCATCTGTGGAGGATCTCTTATCAAGACCCAGGGCCACCTCTCCATTTCGTTTGAGTCCATCACCAGACTTCATCTTACAGTTTCCAAATGCAGCCGTTTATTCCCTCTGCGGAACGACGCCTTGCCTTGGTTTTCAGCACGGTGCTGCCACTGTCGTGCCAGGAAGCAGGAGCTGCCTCCCAGGAGAGCTGGACAGGCCGTGCCACACCCCGGGCAGGCTGCACTTGATGGGGAGGTTGCATTCTCCAAGCCTGCTGCTCTTGCATGACACCTCTGCTGGCTCCATCCTGACCCTTTCAGGGGACTCACTGAGATCCTGGCTCATGCCAGGAACAAACCCTGTGAGCTATTGCAGCTCTGTCCCTACCAGTTGCTTTCCCTGGAGCCTGGTGGCAGTTCTGCTGATGGGGCAGAGGCCACGGATGCCTTAAGGTTTAGCTTTCATATTTTCCAGATTCTGTACTGCATTTTTATATAATCTGAACTTCATATAAAGTGTTGGCGAGTTCTCCTCGCAGTTCAGGCACACACAACAATCCTTTTCCAGCCCCAGAACCAAGGACACCGCTGCAGCTTCAGGCCCAAAAAGTGCAAACAACAGGGAATTGAGGAGAGCAGACTGGGAGGGTGGGAGTGTGGGAGTGCATCACCTGGAGCTGGAATTGGACAATTAATGGACCCCAATGGTCCCCAAATGGAAATGGAACAAATCTTATAAAGCTTATAAACTCCTGACCTGGGGTCCACCTTGGGTGTAACCACAGCCGGGCTCTTGTGCTGCCCAAGGTGTATCCTTCGAAGGCCTTTTAATAAATCCCTACTTTATTCCTTCAAGACTGTCCAGCCTCTGTTCTAGGTAGGCTCTTCAGGCTTCACCACAGATGGGATTTTGCAGCTTGTGGCTGCTCTCTGCTGCTACGTTCCCCTGTCAAACACTGACACGAGGAGCACAGTCAATAACTGGAGCTGATGAACTGCTTAAAGCAAAGACTCTTAGCCCATGTTAAGACACAGCACCAGGATGCAGGAAAATTCAGCAAACTCATGAAGCAGAAGCCAAATTATCTCCAAATGGGTTTTCTTTCCAGAGGTGTCAGTCACTTTTCAAATTATTTTCCCTAGCTGGGGATGATGAGGGAAGACGTCTGGGATAAAGGTGCCTTCTGCTGCTGTCATGCAGAGCAGCTGTGTGACAGCCTCTCCACCTGACAGGCCTGAAGAATCAGAAAATGTCTCTGTAAAATCAGCTTTTCACAGTGATGTCCCCGGGAGCCGAGGATGACAGGCTGGCAAGGAGCAAGTAGCCATGGCAGGATGAAAGCCAGCAAGGGGCAGAGCAGCTGGAAAAGCACGTGAGAGCAGCCTGGCCAGTGGTCCATGTGCTTTAATGGAAAATGAATTCCAGTCCATACATTTAAACAAAAAAATGAATCCTGTCAAACCCTGCGTGTTTTTTTCCACCTAGTTACTAGGTTGATGGATAAAAGTAAACGTGGTGATATTGCACATAGGCACCTGTCATGGTATCACCCACCAGCCTCATTAATACCCAAAGGTGTGCAGGTGTGCAGTTTATAGTCTGAAAATTGGCTCACAGAGGGATATCAAAGTGCCTGGGAATGGAAAACCTTGACCCAACGGTGGTAATTCTGTGGCACCCCTCAGACAGCAGTCTTCTGTTGCATTATTTTCTTATTGAGATGATTCAAAGTGAGCAGGAATGGGTTTATTTCAATAATAAGCAGGCGGGGCTGGGAGCTGCTCTGCAAAGCTCCACATTTATCTCCCCCTCGAGCTGCTGCCTGCAGCACCCATTGCTCAGCCAGCAGAATGCTGCAGGTCAGGCTATGCTGCAGGGCAATGCTCTTCCCTAAAGCCCCCTCCAGCCTGGAGGGCTCTGATACAGCCTCTGAACTGCAAATGAAAGCAGCAGCATCAAAGGAGACAACAGCGGGGAAGAAGGGAGCCTTCAAAGGCCGCTGGGCACGGGGCCAAAGAGAATCTATTTTTCATTACTTCCTCCTGCCCGTTGCACTGGGCTCTCCCTGCCCCAGGCACGCAGCGAGTGAGGGCGATGTGTGCTGCCACTGGAGCCAGCAAAGCTGGAGAGCAAGAGATGCTACCCAGGGCCAAGGACCCGTGAGGAATCAAGCCCATAAAAATGAGAGGTCCCTGAACTTCCCTGGAGAGTGCAGGCTCGGGGCAGCTGGGGTGCTCCCCCGCCTCCTCCAGCTGTGCCTTGGGGGCAGCCACTCCTGCCCGTGGTGGGATGATCCCTGCAGCACCCAGCCCTGACAAAGCAGAGGCAGCAGAGGTTTTCAGCAGTCACATCAGGAGGCGGTTTCCCTTGGGCATTACTCCTGACAGGCAGCTCGCTTCCTTTGGATGCTCGTGTGCTGCTGCTGTTCTTCCTCCTGCCACCCTGGCTGTGGATTTGCTCATATTTATGGGCTGCTTCTGAGATTGGTCACCCTCTGCCACATAATTCCTCCAAAAATCCCACTCAGGACCGAACTCAGGCGTGAGACCAAAAGCATCCAAGCCAGAAGTCAAGATGCTCTTGAACAAACCTGTCCCAAGGAGCCTTCACCCTCATCAAAAGGGGTGAATAAAATGATTGCATTGGCAAAGTTATTGCAGAAGAACGCAGCTGCTTTGCCTTTTCAATATCTATGACCCTTTCTACTTGTGAATGCTCAAAAATATCAGCTTATGCTCACGTTGGTGGAAAGGAAATGCATCACGTCTGTTTAAGAGCAGAAAATAAGGAGGGACTCTTCCTGCCATATGGAAAAACTCCTTTTATTATCTGTATAATAATTGCACAGACTTGCAGCCTGCAGATAATTTGCAGAGGACAAGGTGCTCTCATGAAGGATAAAAACTCATCAAAAATAAACCTCTTTTGCCAGAAAAATATTTAATTTGGATTTGGGTCAGGGTTTCAAGCTCATGCAAAGTGGCTTTGCAAATCACCCCCCCCCATGCACATGGCACCCACCTTTCTGATGAGCACAATGAATGTATGCATCTCCAGGGTTCAAAGGAATCCACTGTTTTCAACATCAAGACATTTCCTGACAACTTTTCAGCTGAAGCACAGAGGTTCTTTGTAAATGCTTCATCTCTCAGAGCACAAGGCCATTTTGCTGAGCCTCGTGATTTCTTTTTGGATGTCCACCATGCATCCATGGGCCAACAGCTGAGAGCACACCTGGGGGTGATAGCTGGCAGTGCATTTATGCAGAAGGCAGCTTCAAGTGCTCCAGAAGATGGAGATCACGCAGTCTAGACGTGTCCACCTTGGGCCATTAGGCAGCTGGGAGCTGGTCTGTGTGCCAGGATCTTGCTGGGCCAGCCTGGACAATCCCACACCCAGTGTCCTGCTTGGTTTCGTACGTTTCACATATAGATTTGTTCAATATATAGATTTCTTTAAGGAATAAGCAGGCATTCGTGCAGCATCCTGGCGCCCCAACATGGAGCATTCTGATGTGCCAGGGTGAGGCTGGGCAGGGAAGGGCTCCTGCTGTGGGCAGGCTGTTCCTCATGTGTGCTGCTGGCCCTGCATCCTCCACTGCTCAGCTTCCACCCACCAACACCAGCCCTGATTTCCCCAAGGCCCCCACCAGCCAGCAGCTGTTTCCTTCCTCTTCTGCTTCCAAATCAGTGTGAAGCGGAAAGCAGCAGGAAAGATTTCCATTTGAACGCTTCGAGGCTGATTACACTGGAAAAGTAACTGGGAATAGGGCAAACATAATCACAGGTAGCAGTGTGAGCATCGTTAAATCAGGCACTGAAAAAACAGCCTCTTCCAAAAAACTTCATTTCCTCTAATTCCTGCCTTTTGCCAGGCTGGTGAGGTATTTATAGCACCTTGTTTGGTATTAAAATCCCTGCAGATGCCGTCCACGGAGCAGCGCTCGGACTCGGCACCTGATTAATGGCAACCTGTCACAGGTGTCACCCCTCCAGTCCTGCCAGACAGGGCTCAGCCCTCGCTGCTCTGCAGAGGGGATGGCACCTCAGAGCCTCTCCCCAGAGCTGGCACTTTGTTTATGTGTTCCCTGGGAAGGGAAATTCTGGGGAGGCAACAAGCTTTCAGGAGAACAAAGCAAAGGCTTTCTTCATCACGGCAAGGAAAAGCCCTTACGCATGGAGGTTGTCAAAAGGGTGGCCTGAATTATTTAGGGGGAGCTCTGTGATGCCTTCACAGAGTGCAGCAAACTGCTGTATCTACGAGGCGTGTGGGAAGCAGCTGCTCTGGCATCTGACACTGAACATCAGGAGGGGGCCCAGACTGGAAATGCTGGTTTTACAGCATTCATTGTGGATGCTGCTCCAAGCATCCCCCAGCAGATACCCTGTGCTTGGAGCTGTGCTTCTCCGTGAGATACACGACATCAGCCTGCTCCAGGGAAAGACAAGCCCTACGAGCAGGTGGAAGGGTCCAGGGGCAGCACGAGAACTCCTTGGATGAGGCTGGTGGGCTCAGTAGTTACACGGATTTATTTTTCAGATGTGTCCTTTTGCAGGGATGCACGAGCATGGCCAGGGTACAGGAACACCTCTGCTCCTGGGTTTGGGTGGGTTCAGTTCACTTGAGTATTTCAGACCTTCCTTTTCTTTTCTAAATGTATGCTAAGCCCTCAGCAGATAGGATCTCTCCTACTTCAGCATTTTCATGTAAGCTTAATTCTTGATGTTACTAGAAGCTGGTGTTCTCTCAGAGTTGCCATAGTTACTGATGCATGCGTTTTTGATTTCGCACGCTAATGACTGTCCCAACCTCTTGTTTGTGGAATAAACTATGTAACCCTGAAAGCAACATAAAATGAAATATTAAAGCACTTACAGTTCAGAAAGCAGACATCATGAATGAGCAATTGGAATTATTTGCATTATCAAGCCTGGATTAAAATAATCCAAGCCTCTAGGCCAACCAAGAGATCAGGACAGCCCCCAAACCAGATTTTCTGGGGATGCTCCATGTCTGAGAGGCTGTGTGTTGTTGTGGGGAGCGCCAGCCTGTCCCCGCACACCAAGATTACCCAGGCAGCACTTCCAGCTTCGCTGCTGCATGACATGATGGAGAGATTTGGCAGCCTGGCATCAGAGGGACAGGTGCAGAAGCGGCGCCCTGGAGCAGGCTATCCTGAAGAGCAACATCGCTATGTGAGGGACCAACCCCACCTGCAATATTTTCTTCCTGCCCCAAGGAAAGAGGAGAAGCAGATGTTCTGGATAGCACTGGACAGCACCCAGAGTGGCGTGGGGATGGGTGAAGCAATGGCCCGTGCAGCAAAGCCCAGCCCTGCAGCCTGGCTCTTGAGTGTCCTAGTGGCCTCTGTAGCTCTGACTCCCACCTGGGAGGCTGATGAGGCCCTCCTACCACCCCAAAGCTGCCATCTCTGCCTGCTCCCACACCACAGCCATGCCCTGGGCACTGCCAGAAGTTCTCATCCATCCCTGTGCTAGCCCTGCTAGCCCCAAGCCTGATAATGGCTCTGTCCTCAGAGAGGTCACAGGTCAGGAAGGTGCCCCTGTCAGAGGCATTTTCTTCACCTGAAGACACATGGGGTCGGTGAGCAGTGGGTGACAGGCCAGAACTGCCTTTCCCTATGCCTGTGCTGATACAGCTCATTACACACTTGACTGGCTTGAGACTAAGTTATAATAAATGCATAATACAATATTTCAATTTCCAGCAATGGGGTGGAAGTGCAGCATTCCCCTGCCAATGCCAAGCTCTGCCAACAGCAGCCCTTTCCCCTGGCACCGAGGGGCCATTGCCTTGTCCTGCAGCACCCCCCGTGTCCCTGGCAGCTCCCAGGGATCTCATTCTCCCAGGCACAGCAGCTCGTTCTGGAACCCACTGTGGTGTGCTGACCTTGGCTGTCTGGCAATTAAAATAGATTTTTAGACAGTCACAATTAAAACAAACACCGATTAAAGCCCAGCCAGGCTGGGCAGCAGCAGCAGTGTCCTGCCCTTGACACTCCTGCTGGGTCTGTGTGCATGTGCCACGCAGGGAGCTGGGCCAGCACTGCCCCCTCCACGTGTAGGACAAGCACCCACCCCCCTGGCAGGACAGAGCCTGCCAGCCTCGGGGCGGAATCCTGACCCAGAGCCCACATTCAAGTGACCCTTCCAAAGGCTGGCCTGTCCTCTGTCACACACCCTGTCCCTTTCCACCGCTCGGGAGCACGGCCCAGCTCTGCCTGGGAGAAGTTTCATTCCCTGTCCCGGGGATGCAGGGTTATTTTTAATCCCCTCTCGGCTCTGGCAGATGCCAGCTTTGGCAGGAGATCTTTGCCGTGTCCCAGTGCCAGGCTAAGCTGGGGTGCATCCCTCTGGGTGGCACTGCTGAAGGCTGGGATAACCAGCGAGGCTCTCTCGGGCTGCAGCTGCACATGTGCTGGGCCAGGCGCAGGGCAGGGTCCCTCTGGGAGAGCCCCAGCTCTGAGCCAGACCACTCCTCTTGCCACCTTGGCCACCGTGGGCTGGGCAGCAGGCAGGGAGAGCAGCAGGGAGGTTCCTTGCAAAGCCTTCCTCGCTCAGTGCCAGGCAGACAGCAAAGGGAGGTGACACTGGACCTTGCGGCCAGGGCAAGGGAAGTGCCCTATGCCCTGTGGATGCTGCTTGTGCTGGAGCCCTCATCCTGCTCTTGGGCCGAGGCAGCAGGGAAATCAGGGGTTCTTTTGGTGGGGCTGAGACCCTGGTGGGTGCAGCGAGGTGCAGTGGGGAGGAGGCTCATCCTGGAGCCAGCCGTTCTCTGCAGCTCCTGCGGTGGGGAGTCCCCAGGGGAGCCTGAGGCTTCTTTCTGTCAAGGAGCTCTCCACAGCCAGGCCAGAAACTCATCATACTGCACTGTGTGCTCACCCCAGGCTGGCTGCTGTCAGCTCCCAACCCACAGCTCGCTCTGTGGGCTCTCAGCACTGGGAGGGGCACGCAATGAACCCGTGGCTAACCAGGCTCTGGGCACAAGGGCCCCCCTGCTACACCTGGGGGGTTACAACTGCCAGGTCCCTGCATCCAGGAGGTTTCCAGCTTGCTTTTCCCTGGTACTGAGCCCCTCGGACAAATAGGGTTGCAATAGGTTGAGATGAGGAGGAGAGGATAGGATGGGAATCACAGACAGACAAGCAATAGGCATACAGTGCACGGAGTGCTGCTTTCCATAGGAAGCCAGGGTAAAATCACTTCTGCCAAGCTGTGATCACATTGCTCTGTGTCCCAAATCCTGACCACAAGGTAATTAGCCCTTCAACCACCTTTACACAAAAGAGTGACTTCAGGAGCTCAATTTGTCTTGCTTATTAAAGAGCTGGGTAAAGAATAAACATGTCCACACTCTTTAAGCACCTGTCCACGGAGACGATGTATGACATTAAATACGTTTTCGCGGTAGATGATGAAGGCAGTACAGTGTCCAGCACAGAAAACACAGCAAATTTCAAGCAGAAAATGCAATGACCATTTTGCTTGCAGGAGCAGGTGACTGTCCAGGGGACTACCAAGACCTGATGGGCTCGGTGCCGCTCACAGTAGGGTCACCCACAAATTGTTGGCGTCCTCTGGATGAGCAGGGAAAGCCTCTTGCCCAGACCATATGCAGGTGCCCGAATGAGGAAGCCTACACAAATCCTGCTTGCCCCAAATCTGCATGTGAGCACAGAAGGGCTGCCCTGAGCAGGGGATGGTGGATGGATAGATCTTGGGAGAAAGCAAGCACTGCATGAAGCAGGAGGACAGTCTGTGAGTGAAGACAAGAGATAAAAGAACCAAAACTAAAGAAGGAGGCTGAGCAGGAGTCCTTTAGAAAAGGCACAGGAGAGTGTGTATTCTAGGCAGGCTTTCACAGTGTGCTCTGTAATGGGCATATTCCCTATAAATACACTGAAATAATGGCTTTCCTCATCCCTGCTGTGGGCACCAGTGTATGCTTTGAGTTGTCCCATCATTGCCACTTCCAGTTCTTCAGCTTCACTCTGAATTGCAGCTTTACCTTATCTTTCTAAGTACAATAGAGGAAAGAAATTGTGAGAGGAGAAAAGCAACTAATAGTATTAATTTTAAAAATTTTTTATTAAATTGTTGAAAAGACAAAACTGATGTAATTCCTTAGTACAGCATATGCTCAGAAAAGACACAGAGCAAGGATGTGGAAATACGTGATGGCCACAGCACCCTCACGTGATGGCGTGGAGCTGGCCATGTCTCGCAGGTCCTGGCTCCCGGCTCCTGTCTTTGTGGAAACCCAGAGGTCCACAACACCAAAGGACCCTGAAGGAGATGTAAAGCAGCATACAGAATCATAGGAAGGCTTGGGTTCGAGGGAACTTAAAGATCATCCCGTTCAAACTCCCCTGCCATGGGCAGGGACACCGTCCATTATCGCAGCTTGCTCCAAGCCCTGTCCAGCCTGGCCTTGGACACTTCCAGGGATCCAAGGGCATCCACAGCTTCCCTGGGGAACCTGTGCCAGGGCCTCCCCACCTCCACAGGGAAGAATTCCTTTCCAACATCTGACCTGAATCTCTCCTCTCTTGGAAGTGACACATTTTGTGAGACAGCCCAAGATGCACCAGGTACTCGGTGCTCCTGCCCCCCACAGCCGTGGGGCTTTGCAGATCGGGGGGGGTTCAGGTTTCTGAGCAGGTCTCACAGGGCCCTGGGGATGGTGGTGAGCATCAAAAACATTCAGACACCTCTTCTGTTCCATACCCTGGGAGCCTGCACTCCTGGCTATCTGCCCGGAGCAGCAACTCAGTCCAGAGATTCCTCAGTAATTCTGGGAGGTGTTTACTTTACTGTTTCATATTATGTATTTGCATACATCCAATTTACATTTCCCATCATTGAGCTGCCTCAGTAATTGGGCAGCTGGTCTCAGAAATGCTGATTTACTGCACTGCTGATGACATAATATGTGTTTGTGCTTGCAAGAGGCAGCCACAAAAATCCCTCTCCCCTGAACTGAATCCCACTATTGATTGTTTCTATTGCATTCATATTACCACGAGCTGCTGGCTTAGTCAGCACATTTGATACACTGGCAAGAGTGTGCCCATGCAGGTCTTTTGCCACAAACTGAGTTTTCCCGCATGGGACATGTACATCTCCCCTCTCTTGGCACTCTTGCAAGGGAATAACAATCCCTGACCACTGGGAACAGGCACAAGACTGCAGAGAGTGCAAACAGTGAATATCACCTTGAGATGTTTATGGTTGTATTGGGTTTTGCTCTGCCAACGCCTCCTGGGCTGGGAACAAATTCCTGCTGCCTCTGCAAAACTCACGGAATGGTTTGGGTTGGAAGGGACCTTAAAGATCATCTTGTTCCAACACTCTTGCCATGGGCAGGGACACCTTCCATTAGGTCAGGTTGCTCAGAGCGCCAGCCAGCCTGGCCTTGAACACTTCCAGGCATGGCTCATCTCGCCCTGTCCACCACCAGCTCTGGCCTGGTAGCAAAGCAAAGGGTTTTGCACGGCTGCTGAACTCTGAGCATCAGACGTCACCAGACCTGGCAGCAGTAGAGATGCCCAGGCTGCCCACCCCATATCAGCACAGCTGACTCAAGGAGGACGATGTGCAGGACAAAGGGAAATGGCAACAAAGCGTTCCCACTGCAGAGCAAGAGCGCTGCGAGCCAGCTTCCCACACGGCCAACTGTCTCCTGTGCTTTTTACGTTTGGTTTCTGTCCAGCCTGAAATAAGAGCAGTCTCCGAAGGGAGGCATTTGTCACTGCCCAAGAGGACTTGCAAGCAAGGTCAGCCTGGACTGCTGCTGCAGCGTGGCTTGATGCTGCCTTGCTCTGGAGGAGGGCATGAACACCCTGTCCCCAAAACTTCTTCCACATTCCCTTTCAGCCTCCTGATGCACAGCAAAGGAATCAGCTGCAGTATAGACTCAACAAAAGTAAAAAGGGCAAGAATACAATTTTGCTTGTAGACATCCTTATTCTTACAGCCTGAATGATTTTTTTTTTTTTTTTCCCTGTCGCTGGTAATTCCTGTAATTTCTTATTTCCTAAAGGAAAGCTTTCTCTTTGAAAGCAGAAATGACAGGTGCTGGTGCTAGATCCATGCTGTGCTTCAGAGGCTTGCACATCCCTGGCACAGCAGAGAGCTCCTACTGGGGGGGACACGGTGTCGCTTTGCATCACCCACTGGCTTGGGACATCCAGCAGCACAGGGCAAGGAGATTTGAAAATTTCTGTGCAGTCCTTACGTACTGTCACTTACAAGACCCTCTTTTTCCAGCACTACACAACACAATGGATTCATGCATTCCCCTTCATGTGTATTTTTGGGTAGCCGAAAACAGGTGCCGGGAGGATAAATGCAAGTGAGCGAACAACAAGGAGAAGGTCACAAAAAATGAAAAGTACTGGAAAAGAACACTTGCAAACAGCAAGCTGAGGCTGCCCGGAGGGGACTGGGGAGCAGATCTGCACCTCTCTGACGGGAGCAACCCCACGCCAATGAGTCCCAATCCCCAACCCCACACAGCAGGTGGGCTCGAGCAGATTAAAATGCCAGTCTCCCCACTTCACCCAAGCTAATTTTCTCCTGTCTCTTAGTAACTGGTTGGTACAGGTTATGTTAATATGGATTTATATTCTCCAAAGAGCAGAAAATTAAAGGAAATTATGAATCAATTTACATTTCATCTGATTCATAAACCTACACACTCTACAAAATGAGTTGATTTGAAATAATTAAGGTTAAGAATGTCCTCATCACCTCTTCAAAACTCCTACTAGATGCACTGCATCTTCCCTGTCTACTCCTCTTCTCTTTAGCATTTCAAATTGCACATCCTCTATTGTTTTTTTCCAAGATACTGCAAATTTACCAGGCAATTAAATAGTGATATGTAATAATAATAATAACAACAGCAAAACCAATAATGATGGCAGCAGGCTGTGTTTGCAGCAGGAGGAGTAGAATGCAGAAGGGAGGGAGACAGATGGGGAATTCCCGCTTAGATACAGTCCTGGCAGAGCAACCCCAGCACAAGCAGTTTGGGAATCAGGTTATTTATCAGCCCTCTCACGTGTGAAAGCAGGGCACAGCAGTGGGACTCCTTCTCTGCAGGCAGGCTTTGCCTGCAGCTTCAAACCCTCCCCAGCCAGCAGCCCCTGACTTCAGCAAATATCTTCCCCAGAGAGCTGGTGGAGGCCCCATCCTAGAAACATTCAAGATCAGACTGGACAGAGCTCTGAGCAACCTGCTGTAGTCGAAGATGTCTTCTCTCATTGCAAGGGGATTAGACTAGAAGCCTTTTAAAGGTCTCTGCCAACCCAAACCATCCTGGGATTCTGTGATCTGCCTTTCCCTAGCGGACATCCGTGCTCTGCTGTCAGAATTCCTTCTGCAGAGCTGTGAGGACAGTTGCTCCAACCCTCTTAAGGATTTCTCATTAAGGTAATTTTTTCCCAGCAGGTTTTACTGTCAGGATGATACATTTAAATCAGCTCCACCACAGCTGACTCACATGTGAATAGCCCCCAGTGAGAAGCAGAACCCACTCACCACGCAGAAATTTTAAGGGGAAATAGAGAAGGGACTTTTCCATCACTTCAGAACTGGCATGCTATCTGTATGGGAAGGTGACCCAGCTGAGTCTGAGGCCCCACAGAGCAAATGTGTGGCAATTTTCTTCACCTATTGAAGGTAAAAAAGGGAGAATGGCAGTTCTTGTGGGTGTATTTTTTGGCAATGGGATGACGTGCTCCAGTATGTTCTTGCTTCCATTGCTGCTTTTTATTGGCAATTATAGATTTGTCAGTGATTACAGTAATTCTCCTCATTGGGAAATAAACATCAGCTACATGCAGCTCTGTGGTGGCAGCAGTATTTCTCTCCAACATACAAGTCCTTTCTGTCCAGATTGTTCCAGCCAAAAAGCAGAAGGAAAATGTCATGTACCTCCAATACTGCTTCCAAGGGTCTCCAGGGAGTGAGATGTGTCTTTCTCCACCTGACCTCAGAAAAGCATTAATGGCAGGGATTTGCAGGCAGGAAATTCCCCAGTTCCCTGTTTGGAGTCAGGATGCAGCAGGCAGAAGGGTTCCTGAGGAGCAGGGCCCGTTGCCACGAGGAGGCAGTGCCTGATGCCAGCTGAAGGGCTCTGCAGCACTTCCAAGGGAGCAGAAGGGCTCTGCAGGCACCAACGTTAAATAGAAGTGAATCTTGTCTTTCCTCGGCTTGGCTTGGCTTGCTGAACCCCTCAGTGCTTTGCAAGGGGCTGGATTTGGTTGGAGTGAGCAGAAGCTCAGCTTCCTCCTCTGTGCACTGACCCAGCTTCACCCACTGCCAGCCAGAGCATTTGCTCCATGGTGGATGGCCCTGTGGCTGGTGGCTCGCCCTCTGGCATCTCTGGGGGGACAAGGATTTGTGTCTTCCTCCTCAGAAACGAGCCCACAGGCATGCCAGTCTGCACGGGCTTGGCAGGGCAAGGCAGCCACGTCCTGGAGGATGTTCCTTGTTCCTCCAGGAGGAACAAGGCCAGGAGATGAAGGGGACTTGCTACCCTCCTCTGCTTGGTGCTGGCAAGGCTGCATCTGAAACAGAGCTGGTTTGGGCCCCTGCCCCCAGGTCAGGAGAAACCTGGAGAAACCAAAGGCAACTAAAATGGTCAGGGCCAGATGCAGGGCTGGCGATAGCCCTGTCCTGAGCTAGGGGCTGGACTGGGGCCAAACAGCCAACTTTGGTGATTCTGGGGTTCAACACACAAAAGCCTTCCCCGGAAGGGAAGGACCGTGATGTCTTTGGGGAGACAAGCACGTCGCCTCTTGTCATGCTGCAGAGACAAGCTGAAGATACTGAAGAACCCCTGTGAGCAGCAGTCTGGATTTCAGCCCTGCCAAACTGACTCAGCTGCATCTGAATGGCAAGACAAATGTCCAGGGGGATGTCAGACCCTGGGAAACGCAGAGCAATTACAGCAACCCTGCTGACGAGGCAAGCCTGTGGCTGGGGAGAGCAGCTCCGCTCTTCTCTTCCAGCCTTGCAGTCCCTGTTGTGCCTTGGGAACTGTTGCTAATATTCCTCCTCTTCCTCCCTGCAGCGAGCACCGGCAGCCTGGATCCCACTTGTTGACACAGCTGTAAATCACTCTTGACAAGTTTAACAGTGACTCAAGGGCAGCAAGGGATCAGCAAAGAATGGATGTTGTTCCTGCCAAAACTGAGTGTGTGGCCAGGTGCTCCCCCCACGGCCACCCGCGCCCGGCTCCTGGGAACACGCACCCACCGCGGCCAGAAAGGTCACTGACCCCGCTCGGAGATAAAATGCCAAATCCCAGCTGACATTTAACTTAGATCCTCTTACTGAGTGTGCTGCAGCAGGCGCCGGGGGCTGCTGCAGGCAGGCTGTGCCAGCCAGGCACAGGGAGCCCCCGGCACTCCTGCAGGTGGGCTCTCCTCCCTGCACCTTGGACACTGGGAGTGCTGCCATCCCCAGGAGCTAACGGCCACAGGCAGCACAAGCCCTGCTCGAGCCTCCCCTGCAAGCTGCAGCCCTCCACTGCAGGGAGGGATCATCCCCTGGGTGCTGCTGGCTGGCAGGGGCTCCCAAGCAGGCGTCCTGCACAACAGCCTGTCTCTCATGTCAGGCTGCCAGCAAAGCAAGGGCTGAGGTTTCTCCTGGCAAAGGGGCTGGAGGTGGAGCCACAGCTGGCAATGCCAGTAATTCCCTTGGGGGGCTGCAGGTTACTTCTCTCCTAAACAAAACCATGGGGCACGATCAGCCAGGATGGCACAGGCCCTTCTGCTCCCTGCTCCAGTCCTCAGTGGCGCACCCAGAGCGCACAGTGAGCAGCCCAGAGTGGGTCCTGGGCACCTACAGCCGGGAGGGTCCCTGACACCCCCCTCCAGCAGCACCAAATCTGGCACTTGTCCACCAGGCTGCTTGGCTCTTACTGCCAGTGCCCCAAGCCACCCATCCCCACTGGCCTCAGGGCAGGGCTTTTCACCAGCTGCGGGAGGTTGTGGAAGGATTTGTTCTGCCTTGATTTGCACGTTCTGCTCTGCACACCCCTGGGGCTTGGGTGCTCAGTGTGCTCCCAGCAGGACTGTGCCAGCTGGAGAGGCAGGCAGGGCTGGGAGAGTCTGACGGGCTGTTTGCATGGATAGCAGGAGATATGATGGGAGGGAATATCAAGCTGTCATCCCCGTCATCTTGTGGCCAAGGTAACGGTGGGAAGTGGGTTCGCCTTGTTGAATCCCTCTTCAGATGAAAACCAGCGAGCATCAAGCTGCTCTTGTTCACAGATTCCTCCTGTTCGGTTTCTAATACAACGATCCAATTTGCTCAACACAGCTGCAGCTTTTGGGCTCCTTCCAGCTTCCGTGTGTGATACAGTAACGCTGCCTGCTGCACAGAAATGAGCTGTCCCCTTCCCCTTGCAGTGCTCCCTGAACACACCGTCCCCGGGTACACACAGGAATCTTCCCTTTACTTTGAAGGATTTGTTGCCCATGGCACTGAGTTTGAAGAGTGCAGACCAGAGAGGGAGTGCCCAAACTGACGCTGTGCAGTCACGTCATCCCCTTTTTTACCCACAGCTCTTTCCCAAGGCACTGGGACCTCTCCCTTGCACAGAGGTAGTTTGGTCCCTGAAATCGTCTGCTGCAACATTAAGATGTGTGGCAAAGAAGCAGAGCTGTCCAGATGGAGTGGCTCTGGGAGCTGCTTGCCCAGGTGCAGAGGCAGCAGAGATCCCTTTATCCCAGCTGGAGGGGGCAGCAAACACTCCCTAGCCTGCTCCACTCTTCTGCATTGTCCCAGTCCTGCAGGAGAGGAGGCTAACAGGGAAGAGGATGCCCCCATCCTCCCTACAGGGAGGGCTCTGTGCAGACAGCTCAGAGCTTACTCTTCTTACCTGTGGCTTTTTCTTGCCCTGAGCGGCAGCGTGGGTCAGCAGAGCCCCCTGCTCACGCCACACCGCCGGAGGGTGGGATTCCTTTCCCATCCCTGCCCAGAGCCATACTCCGACGTGGCTTCCAGGGGGAAGCCAGCGTGCTTGTGTATCCAACCATCTTCCCTCTGCTGGGAGCTGCTGGCAGCAGCCCTCCAAAGTACAGCCTTGCCCTGGGAGGGGCTCGCCAGGCTTCCCGGGTGCTGTGGGAGCTGTGACAGCCACGGGAGGGCTGCCAGACCCTGCCCATGGGGCTCAGCACCCACAGCTGGGCACTTGCTGCATCGGTTCTGGGGCTGCTCTGGAACACAGACCCCTCTGACGGTCCCCATCCCGCTGAGCAGCCCTGGGAGGGGATTTATCCCCCCTCAGCAGGACAGCAACCTCTGCACCTTGTCCCGTCTGTGCCAGGCCCCGGGAGTGGAGCTCA
Source organism: Vidua macroura (assembly GCF_024509145.1). NCBI lineage: Eukaryota > Metazoa > Chordata > Aves > Passeriformes > Viduidae > Vidua > Vidua macroura. The sequence continues at coordinate 732,999 of NC_071579.1, read as the reverse complement.
GGGTTAGGGTGCAGACTGACCCGTGCAGAGGGGGCACACAGGGGGCAAAGCAAGCCCTGCACCTCTTCTGCCAGGGCTGGGCAGGCACAGGGCCCTGCCACTGCCCAGGGGTGGTGATGCCACCCGAGGGTCATTCCTGCTGTGCTGGCAGCGAGAGCAGAGCGGGGCAGGAAGGGGAGCAGGCAGGGGCACTGTGCTCATGCAGCTCCAGTCAGCTTCTTGAAAATGTTGTCCTACTTATTTAATCTTTGGGAAAGACGCCTGATGGGTTTTATAAAGTGTCTGAGTGCAGTTTATGCTCTTGGGTTGCAGGAAATTAAATGCCTTTTGGTTGTCTCTGAGGGTAGTAAAGAAAGAGTTCAGGAGCCTTATTAGGCTTCATTTCCATTTCTCTCCATGTTGAAGGAATACTAAATAACTTCATCTTGGTGGACTTGAAGTATCTGTCATTTCCTTATCTGCAGGACAAGCCACAGTATAGAGTATTACAAGATCAAAATGGAAAAATCATCTTACTCATTTTCCCACTTACTTTATTTTTCACTTTTTTTCCCATACCCATCATCCTGCAATTGTAAACAACTTGGGCAGCTGAAATACTGCTTCTCTCCAGTTTCACTGCCCTGACTCCAGTCCCTGAGACTCCCTGTAGAAATCCAGACATGCAGTGGCTCCCACAAGCTCTTACGTTGGGCTCACATTTCTCAATTAGAAGTCTCCAGGAAAAAGTGCATTGTATCTCATCTTCATTCTGGGCTCAGAAGAGTTTTTCTCCCGTGAGTTTTGGATCTTTTCCTCTGAACAGAGCAGCCTGAGGAGGGCCAGGCACAAAGCAAGTGCAGGATGAAGCCTCCCAGTGACTGAACCTGCCTTTAAATTGGCCCCTTAATTCCTTCCCTGAGTTGTTGCACTCAGGAAGGCTCCGAGCCCTCAGGACTCCAGGAATTAGAAAGAAAGGGAATAACTGACCTGCAGTGAAGGAAAGGCAGCTTTCCCTTGGGTTGCTGTCTGACTCTGCACCCCTGCTTGTGCCATGACTTCTCAGGGCTGCTGAGCAGGTAGCCGGGGTTAGTGAGAGGTGGGTGGAGCTCAGGTCAGGGAACAAAGCTCCTGGGAAGCAGGAGGGGGCTGTTTCTCGTTTTTCTAAAAACAGCACAAAAAGGCACTTGCTGACTTACTGTAAGAAACAGAATTTATGCTTTTTTAACATTTTTGTTTCCATGGGACATTCCTCTTTCGTATTCTGTGTATTAAAATACATTTCAGATGATTGTTATGTCACAGGGAAATGACATAGCTATTTTCATAATGATCTGATTTATAGATTCATAAGCTTTAGGGCCAGAAGGGACTATTATGATCTGCAGAGCTGTGGCCAGAGTCACTTGCCTGATGATTCCCTGCTTCAAGCCCAGCGTGTCTGGCCAAGTGACAATCCATCTTCGCAGGGAGAAACCCTGTCAGAACCAGAAAGCACCAAATGCTGGAGAATTCACATCACCTGCAGGCACCCCATAGCTGTGTGGGGTGCTTGGCAGTTGTCCCCAGCTGTCCCCAAAGCTCCACTGTGGCCAGCTCCCAGCTCATTCTCCTTTAACACAGAGCTCTGCTCATACCAGGGCAGAAATCCCGCTTCAGCCATTTCTTTGCAGAAGTCTGGAGCAGTTTCAGAGGCAGGCTGGGCCAGGGCTTGGCTGTGGCTCTGATTCAGCTGGCAGCTGCCATCGGGCCAGGAGCATGCACAGGCTCCCCTCCTCACCCTGTCCACCACCTGCCTCGTCCCCACAGGCCTGAGCCTGTCACATCTAGGGCAGCACAGTCAGACATCGCAGACTCTGCCAGAGTCCCCGAGCACTTCATTTCTTTTCCTTTCCTTTGAGCAGAAATGCCTGGGCGTGGGACGTGGGGTCTTTGCAGAGGTTGCTGCTCCAGCCCCGGGGCTTGTGAGGACACTGAGGAATTGCCCCGATGTGAGTCGTGCATCTGCTACCTCCAAACCTCCATGGAATTTTAGAAGTGAAGTGGGCAAAGATCAACTCATTCCCCACATCCTGGGGCTGCACAGGAGCCACCAGCCCCAGTGCCAAGTCCCTTGAACTCGCCGAAGCAGCTGCAGGCCGCTGTGGCACCCTGAACTGTTTCACCTGCACGCACAGCGGGGCACCAGGAATTAAGTGGACTCCAATTTTATTGTCAGGGTTCATTAGGTTAATTAATACTGTGGACACACTCTGTTAATCAGCTTTGCAATGGGAGAGTGATTTCAGCAGGAGTCGAGGAGCTGCTCAGAAGCCGCTCTGCTAATGGTGCTAAATCCAATTTCATGCAAGGGAGATGATTAATGGGTTTCACGTCTCCCCAGCTGTGGGGACTGTCCCCAGCTCCCCTGAAGTCAGAGGGACCAGGTCGTTGCTGGCTATGCAGAGCCACCTTTGCTACTTGAAACAATCTCAGGATATGGGCAAGGAAGAGAAGAAGTTTTTCAGTACTGGTATCAGCAATCCCAGTGCCAGGCAGGGCCAGCCCAGCTACTCAGGTGAGCTCACTCAGGCACCTGGAAGTGCCAGGCCCCCATTCCCACTGAGGTTCCAGCCAGCAGGGAGATGCTGATTCTGACAGCAGAGAGCACTCCAGCACAGCACTGAGGCAGGGCATGTTTTCAGGGACTGGTAACAAATTGACCACACAAATATAATGCTGGATTCAAGGGTCTAATGGCATTTGGAAAGGATTTGCATTTTCATATGTCTGAAAGGAAGATTAGAAACACCACTTTCCAAAAAGCTCTCATGGGCTATTCCCTCCTCCTTGGAACATAAAAAGTGTCTTTGAAATATGAAACAGCATTGACTGCAAAAAAGTTGAAATAAAAGTACTCGTTATGTGACCCAAAGGATTTCCTGGTGGGGAAAGCTATCACCTGCACAAGTAGGAGGATGTGATGGTGCTGGCTTGGAGCCTGGGCAGCCTGCAGAGCAGTGACACAGCTGTCCCTGTGACATGGGATGGCCCCAGGCTGCTGAGCTCAAGCACGAGGAGGGAGGGTGATGGGACATGAGTATCTTTTCCCACATGGCATGAGAAGGAGGAGAGGAGAGGTGGGCATCAGTGCTTGCTGCAGCTAGGCACATTGACTGAAGGGCCATAAAAGGTGCTGGTGAAGGGCTGGTGCTGGGGATAGAAACCCTCAAAACTTCATCCCAATAAGTAAGGGGCATGTTTACTGGTATTCAGTGGGTTTAGAGTGGGAGGAAACTCATCCCCATCCTCTGACTTTTGCAGGGATTCTGAGCACAGCAGATAATTCTGATGTTGCTCTTTGATGAGATCATGTCTTTGGCTGGTAAAGGTAACAGCACAGATACAGTGAAACACTTTGGTTTTCCCGGCATTTGAGTCGGGCCAGCCTGGCACTCTGATTTTAAAAGTCATCAGGAAAAGACACATTATGTGAATTAAAATGTGGCTGACAGGCTCACTTTTAGAAGGCAGCTGAGCCAGAAGCCCTCAGGTGACAGCGTTTGCGGGGTCAGGGCTTGGCATTTCTGTCAGTAACATCACTGCTGGCAGCATTCACGTCTTGATGAGGATGGGCAGAGTGCACAGCGCTGAGCTTTGCAGGCTGTGCCAAGCACAGGGGCCCGAGCACAGGGACAGAGGCTTCCTGGGTGCTCCCCTTCCCTGGGCTCAGCCAATGCCATTCTCATCTCCTCCGTGCACAGCCCGTGCTGCTGGGCTGGCCGGCGTGCTGGCATCAGTGGGGCTCCTCCAGGGTGGTGCTGTCCTTGTGCCAGGGAGCCCAAGCAGCTGCACGCTGGCATTTTCTCCCCATCACCACAGAGACTTGGGCCACGGTGCTGTTCTAGAGGCACAAACACACCCGCGTGCGCTTTCCCTACAGGCAGTAATTTCAGCCTCTGTTCGGGCTGCAGAAGCACCTCGTAGCACTGGAATCGTGTGCTCTGATATTTGTTAGAGTGCAGGATTATTTTCCATTGATTTCAGGCTAATCACACAAAGAAAAGCAACATCTGCTGAGTGAATGGGCTCCCAAGGAGAATTAACTGCTCTCACACACAAAAGAATGGGAAAGAGTTGAACCAGCAAGATTCTCTTTAGCAAGAAGAACATTTATTTTTAGCGCCTCGTGTGGCCCAATCCCTCCCTCCCTCCTTTCTGCCAGCACCAGTTGGAAGTGGGAAAATACCACTGGCATTGGCTTTTCTCCTTCCTCCCCATCGTGCCCATCCTCACATCTTGACCCCCTCACTGACTGAGCCACTCAGGATAAAATGCAGTTTCTAGCAGGCCACCCATCTGCGGAGCACACAAACTTATTCACCAGTAAAATGAGAGCAACTGAGACGATTTGAATCCATGCTAGGGTTCCCCATAACGCAAGTCAGCTGCACAAAGGTGGAGTGGGGAGCCTGGGTAATAAGATGGAAGCAGTGGAGGAAAGTATCTTAACAAGAGTGTGGTAATTAGGATTGGACTGTTTGTTTCCCTTCCCAGGAACAGGGAAGCCATAAATCAGGGAGGCATCTGCCGTGCAGGATCCAAGGGCTCTCAAAGCAGTAGGAAAAAGCCATCCATCACTGTTAGCAGAAGGAGGATTCGAGTTTAAATTACAGATACTTGAACTATGCATTTGCAATTGTTTGGAAACAAAGTTTTCCTTAATTTCTTCCCTGACTCTGGGAGGGGGCTGAGCCAGCTGCAGTGGGGTTCAGCTGACGCCTGATCAGGCCCCCAAAAAGGAGCAGAAAGGAAAAATTAGGTGGAGACCCCAGGGCTCTGGGGTGTAGCTGCTGCCCTCCCCCTGAGCCCCTGCACCCACTCTCACCCTCCTTGCCTTCTTCTCTTTGTGGGCATTTTTCCACACTATGTTTCCAAAATAACCTAGCCCTTGAAACCGAGAGAGGGACAATCTCAAGAGCTTTCTTCCCGCTGAACACTCCCTCTGGCACATGTCCCATCCCACTGACCTCTGTGTGCTTCCCCGAAGCCGCCTGCAGGGAAGCAGCTCCTGCGTGCCCAAGGAAAGCAGGCTCCTTCCCCACGCCAGGCACCTGCTCACAGCCCAGGGCAAATCCCTGCCCCCTGGTTTTGGACAGATGCCGTTCCCTGGGTGTTATCTTCAGCTAAGGCTGTGAAAATGGTTCCAATTGTATCCTAACTCCCATCTCCTCCTGTGAGGCTTGGTTATCCCCCCTGTGCCCACGCTGCAGCCTGCTGCCACATCCCTGTTCCCCGCTCTTACCCCACTGGCACGCCCAGCACATTGCCACATCTCTTCCCATACCTCCTTCCATCCATGTGTCCATCTGTCCTGGCAGCAGCAAGCACCTGAGCCCCCAGGCACTCACCTGAGCTGCTCATCCCTCCTTTCCCCGGTGTCCGGGTGCAATGGAATTGTGTAAATTCCGCAGGACTATTTACTGTGCTGCTTTAATTCTCCCCTGGTATTTACAGTCATTGGGATTTGGGAGCTGATATATATTATTGTTTCATCTGAACATATCTCCAGGCGAGAAAGTTGAGCTGCAAGCACAGAAATGTTCATTGCCCAGATACAAGAGGTCCCTTAGGAGAATATATCAGAGCTACAGCGTTAGCATGTAAGATATGTGGGAGTGGGAGTGAAATATTGCCTTTGCTGGCCAGCACCTATCAAGGGGAAGGGCTGTGGGAGAAAGGCAGAGCTGGGGGAGGTTTCCCAGCTGGGGGTAGGGATTGGCACATGTCCCCAGGCGTGCATACGAGTGCCACGCTAGGGGTTTGCTGTGGACTCTGCCCCAGCAGGGCCGGGCATGGGGAGTGTTCCCGGGAATGCTGCACCCGTTGGTAGGCACTGCACCGCCAGGCACCCCCTCTTCTGCGTCCCTGGGGCATTTCCGCATGCCCCGGCCCCGGGAAAGGTGTGCAACCATTCCCACCGAGCCTGAGGGATCTGCCCCAGCCCGCTGGGCTCCACAAGGGTGTCCCAGCCCTCACCTCATCCCCCTCCCAAGTGACCATGTGTCAATCCCCGGATAAATGCAGGCTTGTGGCAGAATTAATCATTCTGGCAGTTTATAAAGCAATTAAAGGAAGGGGCCATGTGTCTGATTATACAGCAAATAAGCCTTGGTGAATTACAAACTTATCAAAGGTAGTTCCAATTAACTGCAGTGATCCACGGGACAGAGCACCCAGGATATTGCCTCCTCCTCTGGTTGGTGTTCTGCACTTGGGAACTGAGCAGTAACACGTGTGAAGATCGTCAGCTGCATTCCCACATGAAGAATGCCAAGTATTGTATTTATTTATCAGCCAAAAGTGGGGGATTGCTACCAGAAGCCTGTACAGCTAGACACTGCAATTAACATATTATTTGAATATGGCTACATGCTTGCCACACAAATGAAGATGTTCTTCTTGTTCCTTACAAGCTGTGAAAAACCATATTCCTTCTTGTCTCTGCTGCAACATAAAAGCCGTGGACAACATCACATCCTCAGGGATCGTAGAGACAAGATTAGCCTGGAGCCTCTGGTGCCTTGAGCACTTCTGCAGAGATGGGAGATCTTGCTGTACAGATTCCTCCACCTAGAGACAAAAACAACCTCAAGACTTTTCTGCAGTGATTCCACCTTCAGAACAGCTTTGTGACAAACGGGGAATGAATTTCAGATGGTGCCGTGCCCCTGGAGTGGCTGCACATGCCAGCCCGTGGCACCGGGCTCTCACTGCAAGGAGCATCTGTTCTTGCAGTTGCTGATTAGTTCACTGACAATTACTACAGCTGATAAAGCTGGGAACGGTCAAGAGTGAGGTTTATGCAGAGTGTGTTTCCCATAACACCATTTAGGGGTGTTTAATGGGCCAGTGAGATAAGAGCAAGAGGAATACTGTATGGGATGGCTCCCGTAAGGCTGTGAGATGTTCAGGGGATGTGGACGCTGCTCCAGCTTGCTGTGGGAATACTCCTGATCCATATGTGGAGCCCTGTGGGAAGCTCCTGGGGATGAGCTCCCACTGCCACCAGCTCCCTGCCACGGCAATGGGACTCTGGGTGCCCCAAACCTCCCAGGCTCTCACGGCTGCCCTGCAGGCTGTGGTGGGGCTGGCAGCAAGCAGTGTTAATTTTAGCCAGCACCTGCTCTGCTGCAGGGAGTGTATTTATTCCAGAAGCACGGAGTGTTTGTTTTTCTGAAACAAAAATGTTTCAAGACTTGGGGTTTGTGGAGAACTTCCAAAAACTTGGGATAATTTCAAATGGAAAGGAAACCATGGTGCAAAGATTCAAATGTCTATGAAGACAAAATCTGAGTTTTCAGGTGGTTTGATTAAGCAGTCGGCCGGCACCCCACTGGATATCAAAGATGCGTCTGTATTTTCAAAACCAGCTCTGAAGTTGTTTCCAGGCCCACCGCTAAAATAAATAAACGCGTATATAAGTGTGTCCCTGATGAGAATGAGCTCTGCCAGCTCATCAGAATGAAATGTCAGCAAATGCCAGCAAGTTCCTGACCTTAATTCCAACAGGCTTGCCTTCCTCCCCCTTCTGAAGTTATTTGCTTCCTTCCCAGACCTTGCTATTTAGATGTTGGTCACCGTGTTTTATTGGGCAGAAAAAGCACGTGCTGATGGTGCACACCTCGCTTGGTGCTTCTGCCACCTGGGGCTGTGCGGGTGACTGGAGGGTGACTCCCAGCCCGAGCCCACCACGGGCTCACAGGTGGCAAGCTTTGGGATGCCCTGATGCCACACGGGTGGCTCTGGTGCACTCTCTGATTACAGGGCCGTGACCCTAAAAGAATTTGCCGCTGTAGGGTTTTGTGGAAGGACATCAAAGCAATGGGGAGCACCGACCTGTGGGCTGGATCCTACCTTTGCTGTGTGACTGCCTGCCTAAGGGCCAATTTGCTTTATGAATTACTGTGCAGAGCTGCAAAGTCTGCCATGCCCTGTGATGTTTCCCATTCCCACCTGCATCCAGCACAGCAAAAAAATATTTGCACTCCTGGCCAAAAGCCAGGAGTTATTTCTCTGGGAGGAGGAGCCTCCTAGGCACAAGCAGCGTGTGGGGTATGTTCCCCAAACCCACTGTGCTGTGCTGCATGAATGACACTACATTAAATCCCTTGTTTGAAGAACACAAGCAGCAAGGGAAGGGGGTACCAGCCTCCTGGGGCTGGGGTATGTGCTCACCATTGCCACCTTTGAGGGCAGCTATCTTCTCCTCCCACAATGCCATGGCACAGGAGTTGTGGGGGAAGTTTGGGGGAAGGTTGCAGCTTCATTGTGCTGGCACCAACAGTGTTGGAGGTACAAAGTGCTCTGCAAACATTGCATTTTAGGTTAGATAAAAGAGGTTCCTGCTATAGACTGTGAATATGACAGTAATATATAGGACTTTCTGGTGGAAAAAATGTGGTATTTTCACTGTGGTTTTTTATAAGTGTGAGACTAGGTGGTGCGGGCTGACACTCACAGGCCAGGTCGCATCTATAACATATTTGTACAATATGATTGATCTCTTTTCTAGCTCTGAGACCTGCCAAGACTTTGGGATGCTTTTGGACAAACTCAAACCACCCTGACCAGCTCTTTTGGGTCCTTTGCTGCTAGGGTGTGTGGCTCACTGCAGACCAAGGCACAGGCGTGTTCCTAGGTGGGATGACGATCATCTCTCCCCGCTGCACCCCATGACACCCCAGATGCTGCTGCATCTGGAGACGGCCCCTCAGAGGGCACACAACGACCCGGGTTTTATCTTCTGATCGCGTCAGCTCCGCTAGAACATCCTCTCGACTTCACAGGATGCCAAAGGCAGTCTGTGAATGGCAGGTGGGGCTGGTTTCCCCGCGGCTCTGGCGCAGAGCAAGGGGGGAACAGCCTACACACACACGCACACCCCGAACGCTGGGGAGAGGCTGAAGAAGGCGACCGCGGACCCTCCGTCCAGTTTGGGTTTTCCGTGCCGCATTTCTCGGCCTTCCCAGGAGATGGCAGGCCAGCCTTACAAATCCCCATCCCGCAGCTCCCGGGAGAGGCGGCACCGGCACCGGCACCGGCACCGAGCCGTCGTTCCCTCCCGCTGCCGCCGGCGCCGCGGGGCTGCTCGGAGGGGTCACGGGCGAGTCCGTGGAAATGCCCCAGCCGTGGCTCAGGGTGGCAGAGCCGCGTCCCCTGCCATCCGATCCCCGGCCCTGGTGGGGTCCCCTCGGGCTCGGGGCACACCTCAGCCTCCGAACGGCGGGCGCAGACGGGCGAGCCCCGGTCCCGCCACCGGGTGGGGACGGACGGGCATGTGACAACGAGCAAACCGGTTACACAACCTCGACGGGTTATTCCAGGGCTTCTAATTATTGATTTTTACTGGGAGGAGACAGGTTCTGGACGTGTAGGCCAAACACGAGTGTGAGAGTTAATGTGGCTCCCCGGATCTCCTGTACCTCGCGGTGCTGGTGAGCTCAGCTCGACACGCCGGGCTCGGCAGCCCGGAAAGGCTCTCCCAGCAAGAGGCGGTGGTTTGGCAGGGACGTGCAAGGGCAGGGAGGTGTAAGGTCACTGATCGAAGCGGGGAAAGAAAAGAAGAAAAAAGAGACCCCGCTGATTTTTGTAACACAGCGAGGAGGTGGAATCACGTGAAGTGCCGCGGGTGTCCTGAGCTGCGAATGGCTGGAGCACTGCCTGATGCAGTGAGCATCCCCCGCTCACACCTGGGCCATCAGGCAGGTGCCTTTGGGACAAAGCGGTCGCAGCAGAGCTGCTGTCCCCCACGCTGCTGTTTCCCATGCCTGTGGTGCAAAAGATCAACTAGTAACTGCAGGGGGAGGCTTGTCCTTTGGTCCAACCCCAGTATTTTAAGAGCTGGCTCCGGGCACGGCAGCAGGCAGTGAGAGCAGCCACTACACTGCGGGAGAAACCAGAGGAGCAGGCCATGGACTGCCCAGGGCATCTGTCAGGAACTCCAGTGCTGCCACGCAAGCCTGGACTGGGACTGCCTGGAAGGAGCTCGTTTGTTCCCCGGGCTCTGAAGGCTTACCATCAAATGCCCATGCCTGCACCTGGGGGAACACCTCCCCGAGGGCACCATTCACTGGAGAGATGCTTGCAAGCCCTCCCACACGGGATTCAGTTCTTCCCCAAATCCACGGGGCTTTGCAGGCTGTGGAAATTCTACAGTCTGCAAGAATGTGTGTCTGTAATCAAATTTAGCACAGGAACAAGCCTCCAGAGAGGCTATGGGATCTCTGTCCCTGGGGATACTTGCAATATGCCTAGACACAGCCCTGAGCTACTGCTCTAGTCTCGAAGCTGAAACTTACCCTGCTTGGAGCAGGCGTGGGACGAGAGACTCTCAGGGGACTTATGTGGTGTCTGTGTCATTCCCAGCACCTGTGACTTCCATGCTGTTAGCCAAACCTTTGCTAAACAGAAGTCTTCAGCAAGAACCATGGAGCAGATCCAGGCTCAGGAATGTTCCACCACCAGCTTCTGCCTGTCCCAGGCTGGAGTGAGTTCAAGCAGATGTTCCCTTCTCTGCACCGTTTTCCCCCGTGTATCCCTGCAGGTGCAGTCACAACTGCAACACACAGCACTGATCCCCCGCCCTCTCCCAAAACCAGGAGTAAAAGGTTTCAAGAGCCCAGGGCTTGCTCGTGTCTTGATTTCAGTGGGAAATCATCCCTTGATTCACTTATCCAAGCGCTGACATCTCTGTGAAATCCCACCCTGGGCCTGGCACAGGGAAACCAGCAGCACAACAGCTGTTCACATACACCTCTCATGTCACGATGGAGCACAGGGATTTCTCAGCTTGTCACTGTGCCCAGACCGTCAGCCGAGCCTCTGGGAGTGTGGGGAAGCCCACTCCATGTTGACTGGAGCAATACATTTTTCAGAGGTGGCTGAAGTGCTGTGGCTGGCACTGAACTGTCTTATAAACTCAAAGGAAGCTTCACCACATCGATTCAGGCTGAAAAATCAATGGCCCTGGATCTGTTCTGCCCGGGGAAGGATCAACAATCAGTGCTGCTCTTTGCACTGCAGTAGTTTGGAACCCTGAGGGAAGTGGGCTCTGGCTGTAGGAACATGCAGGCATGGCAAGGCAAGGGCTTTGGGAATTGTGGTTCTCTCGTGGAGAGAAGTGCCTCTGAGGCCCGTGTTGGCTCTTCAGGCACACGCGGGGAGATGAGCTCTGCAGCATCCGTGGATATCCAAACACAGAAGGATGGAGCCCTACCTGAGAGTACACTGTGCGTGTGGGGGTAAGGAATGCAACAGCCCGGACTTGAGCTCAGATCTACGTGAATTGCTCCCTGAACAGCTGGAAAGCAGCTCTGGGCTGCTTTCGGTGGGTGGGAAGCGTATTCACAGATCTCAGGACTTTGATAAGTAGAAGACTTTGGGTCTGGTCTCAAGCGCTGGTCTTTCTTTAAATGCAAGACAGAGATTTTCCACTTCCAACGCGCTTGGTTCCCGCCGTGCTCGGCGCTGAGACAAAGATTTGCGTGCGGAGCTCCTTGGCGCGGCTCCCCAGCCCGGAGGAACGCGCGCCGGCTCCCAGCAGCGGCCTTACCATGTGCAGCCCGAGGGGGCGGCCGGCGCTGCCCACCCTCCCCGGGCCGCTCCCGAGGCATCGCTTCCCATTATCCCTTCTTTGGTTTTCCATGCGTTTGAAGTTTTGGCGGCGGGGCGCACTGGGTGTCAGCCGCTGCCGGCCGGGGAGGGGGCGCGGAGCCTCCGCCGCCCGCTCGCTCCGGGGCCGGGGCCGGGGCCGGGGCCGGGGAGGGGGCGCGGAGCCTCCGCCCCCGCCCCGCTCGCTCCGCGCGGGCGCGTCCCCGCCCCGGGGCCGGGCGGGGCGGGCCGGCGGCGGCGGCAGGGCCGGGCGCGCTGCAGGGCTGCCCGGCCGCGGGGCCGCCATGCCCGCCAAGTCCAAGTACAACCTGGTGGACGACCGGCACGACCTCCGCATCCCCCTGCACAACGAGGACGCCTTCCAGCACGGCATCTGCTTCGAGGCCAAGGTGGGCGGCGGGCGCGGGGGAGCCGCGGGGGTCGCTGCCCGGTGCTGCACCCCGACGCTCCGGGATGCCAGCTCCGGTTTTCCACCTCTCTTTTTGGCATAGCTTTCTGCTTTCCCCGGAGCCCTTCCCGTTGGCGTTGCCTGGTCTCCCCTAAACTCAGCTGCGGAGTCGGGCGAGGCTTCCCGCCTGTCCGGTACGGATGCCCAGACTGGCGGGATGGGTCAGGCTGGAGTGGGGTCGCCCTCCTGCTTCACCCCAGCATCCCTCCCTGGCCCTGCATCCCTCCGGGGCTCCGCGTGGTGTTGCTCGGGGCCGCTGGCCCCCAAAGCGGGGTCCGTGTGCATCTTCGCAGGCAGGGAGGAGCAGAGGGCTCGGGCTGTGCTCTGCGGCTCCAGCGCTGTGGGCACTGCCGGAGCGCCGCTGGGATGGGGCGCGGGTGGCCGGGGTCTGCAGGATGCCTTGGACCCTGGTGCTCCTCTGGTGTGAGCAGCCGCATGAACCGCGTGCCATTTGCGGTGCAGGCGGTCAGGGACACGCACCCGAAATAAACGCTTGCTATTTCTCTTTATGCATATAAACCGTCCTTGCTAGTGGATTTGGCAGGGAGTGCTCTTAGCTTTTCATCTTTTCTTTTCCGTTGTGACTTTTCAGTCTCTCGCTCCACGTCGGCTGTGGCTTCCCGCAGGCTGGCCCTTGCCACCTCGCAGCAGGCTGGCAAAAGCCAGGCTACCGAGCAAGGCACGCTGGCCAGCAGGAAACTGGGAAGGAGCTGGCCAGGAGGTTTGGAAAGGGGAAGCATAAAATTCTTCTCTTCTTTTCTTCTCTTGAGGAATACGGTTATCATGCTGACAGAGGTACTCAAGTGAGGTTGACTTAGTAGAAAAGCCTGGTGTAAAACCGTTTTGAGCGGCAGGCAGGAAGGCAGGCGTCTGTCACACATTGTTGTCTTCGGAGAACATGTGCTGTCAGGGGAAGAAAATTTGGCATCTAATTGTGTGCGATGCCCTCGGGGCAAAGGCTGCGGCTCGTAGGAAGGTGTCAAAGTGTTCTTTTCCGCCTTTTCTCGGGGCCGGGAGGGTTCCTCTGCAGAGGCCATCACCTGCCCGATGGCAGGCACTGTGCTGCAGAGAGCAAAACAGTTGTTTATGGAGCAAACTTAAACCTGCCTTGCAACTATTTCCTGGGAAAGGCTGTTCAAACTCTGCTTTGCCTTTTGCTCCTGGGTGATCGGAGCCGATTGCTGTTTTACTGCCAGCACCTTCTCACCCCTCACCTGCGGGGAGGCTGCAAAGCATCTCACCTTCTAAATCCTGCGTGCCTCTTCCATGCCAGCTTCGGGTGACCCGGCTTGGAGGCTGGGCAGTGGGACAGGGCGTCAGCAGCCCCTGGGTGTGCTCAGGGCTCATCTCTCTGCTCCACGCTGCTGGTCTGGCTGCGTTAATGAAGTGCTGCACATTAGCCTTTGTTAGCTCCTCTTTCTCTTATTTGGTATCCGGTGGCACACGCTAATGCCAAGCACAATCCGTACGAAACCCAGCTTCCAAATTCCTGGGTTTCTCCAGCAGCCCTTGATGCCAGATTCAGAATGCAGATGGCTGAGGCAATTACTCTATCCTTTTATTAGATTGCTCGCGATTAATTAAATGCTTACATTCCTTTACTTCCTTTTATCCCCAAGAATCCCAAGCGCTTACACCCGCACAGCTCTTGTTACAGCCAGGCACCCAGCACGAGTCACAAAAATGTGGAACTATGATTTAGAGCAGAACTTTGGGGGAAGATTAAACCAGAAGAATGCTTGTCTGGGATGGCTGACTCCTCAAATCCTCCTGGGAGAGCCGATAAGTGTGGGCAGCGGGGATCCCGGTGTTACAGCTCAGCACTGGACCAGTGCTCTTTGCTCCAGCAGCCTGAGATTCCTGATGGGCTTGCTTGGGGCTCACTGCAGGGGGGTAGTGTGGATCTGAGGCAGTGTGTGCTGATTTATTGCTTTAATTTTTAATTGTGTTTTTACACTTGGACCTGCTGCTGCCTTTAAGTGGCACATGTGGTGGATGTAGTGCATGTTTTGGTCCATCAGCAGCAGCTGGCATCAGTGCTGTTGTCCCCCTTGTTCCTCTCCTGAGGGAGTCTCGGCATCCTGGGTGACTGGGTGGCCACAGGCAGTCAGAATTTGAACCTTCGTCAAGCAGAGGATGATGGACTTGATGTGAGGCGAGCGGTGCTGTCACTTGAGCTGTGATGCCACTGGGAGGCTTGTGCCTCTTGTCCCCACCGGAGCCACTTGCAGCCATATGTGCTGGCACAGGGTCGCCAGTCAAAGTGTCCCCTAAGGATTATGTTAATCCATTTTCTGGAGCTAAATCAAAAAGATAGAAAATCCCACTCCGGCTTCTTAGGAACAGTAATGCATTTCACACTTTTGGATCTGTTTTCATTGGCCACTTCTCTTGGCACCAAACCCTGCTGTATCCCAGAGATGCCTTGGTCAGGCTGCAGAGGAGCTGGCTACAAGGGAAGGCAGGATGTTTGTTTTCTTCTGTGTCTTGCACTCTGAATTGTTGATTAAAATCAAAAGCCTGGCCCCTTGGGTTAGCTGAAACGTTTGGATGAAAGAACTGGGAGCTGCAGCACGGTGCAGGGGAATGGCCAGAAATTCCCACTTGTGCAGTGGTTTTCTGGTTAAATAAATGGGGATGTAGAGAGGAAAGATACCTCCTGTTCTCCTCCACCTCCATGAGAAGGAGGTGGATGTGAGCTTACTCCTTATCTTCCCAAAGCCCTGGTGCTGCAGGACAAAACCCAAGGGCCATCTTGTGCAACACCAGCAATTCTGTGTATTCAGCCATTGTGACTCAAGCTACTGCCAGGCCTCCAGACAGAGCAGCAGGCAGAGGGAATGGAGTGGGGTGGTGGAGCCTGGCGCTGGACTGCCAGACCCTCGTCTGCTGGGGTGCTGGGTGCTGCTGGGTTCGCTCAGGGAAGTTGTTATTGTCCCTCTCCTGGGCTGGGCTGGGGTTTGCCTCCTGCCCCAGAGGTCTTGTGGTCCAGAGCCAGGTCCCACCTACTGAATGCCCATTATTTGGAAACAGCTGTTGCTCCTTCAGTCCCATTAATCCCTTTGCAGTGCCTTGATGTACATGGTTTCCAAAGAAGGGGCAGGTGGGTGTGAGGACCCTCTTTGCTGGTCCCCCCGTGCAGGCACGGGAAGAAGTGGCTGCCCAAACACATCTCCATCCTTGGTGGACCCAGTGCCTGTGGTCTGGGACTGACATGTGCCTGGGCATCCCATGTGCTGAAACCTTCTGTTCCTGATACCAGACTTGCTCACAGGTAAAGGTGGGACTGGAGGTTCGGGAGGGGTGCTGTTCCTCTGCGCAGCAGGTGGCGTTTTTGGGTTTGGCTGGTGGGGTGGGTTTTTTTCGCTTAAGTGGTCTTGGCAACCAGGCACTTTCTCTCATTTTTGTCAGCGCTTTTCTCTGCTTCTGTGCGTGGGAAACTCGAGTTGAACTGAGCATCTGCTGCTGCCTATGTTTGGAGATGGGACACGGAGGAGACTTAAGTCTGATCCGTTATGTCCCTTCCTCTGAACCTCTCCAGCCCACCTGCCTGCTGCCTTCCAGGGGCTGCGAGCACTGGCAGGCACTGCCAGTTGCTCCAAAGCAAAATCCTTTATCAGGAAAATGATAATAGCCTCGGGTGAGCGCTAAGCAGGGAGCACACGTGTGTTTCCACTTGCGTGTATATTTTTATGTATGTAGGGCTGCAAATAACAGCATTGGAATTGAACTGGATTGCAGGCAGCCCTGATCGAGGTGTTCAGTTCCCCTCCACTGCTTCGGGCTCCCTTCCCAGCAAGGGTCCCTTTCCTGGAGGGCTGGGAGCCCAGAGATAGGTTGTGTGATGCTCTGCACCAGTTTGGCTGGCTGGGAGAGAGTTGGCAGCTCTCTTTGGGGGCTGTTTGTACTGGTAGCTCTGATGTGCTCTGTAGGGGCTGCTCAGCCCAAAGCTGCAGTGAGCCTGAGCCCGGGATTGCTCGCCCCAGGCTATAAATAACCTTCCCAATTCTACAAAGGCTCTCGTCTGAGACAGTGGCGTATTTCTGCCATACTTGTTAAATCGGTTCATAGGCTGCTTAGTGGAGCTCTTAGCAAAGAAAACTCCGTCTGGCTCTGGCAAAGCCGTGTGTGCCCAGGCTGTGGGTCGCAGGCACGTGGGCTCTGCAGATGCCCAGAGGTCCCACGCGAGCAGCAGTGGGGGTGGAACGCTGCCAGCCCTGCTTTCTGCGGCGCTCTGGGCTTGCACATCCCTGGTGCAGCTGGGTGGAGGTGCAGGAAGCTCAGGCCCCGTGTGGGGGTGGACACACGGCAATTGGACAGTCCTGCTTTGCTGGCCCGCAAAAAACTTCATCCCTCAGCACTTGCTGGGTCTGGGCCCTGCTGGCTCTGCTGCATCGTCATCTGCAGCACAGGGGTCTCCCCTTTTCAGGTGAGCCCTGTTTTGGCTGGTGGGAGGGGAGAGTGGGTGTGGTGAGTGTCCTGGAGCCCCCAGAGCTCTGTGTTTCTGGCCCTTGAGCCCCGGGGCAGCTCCTAAGCAGGGCAAGTGCTGCTGGGACCAGCACTGGTGTGTATATATATATATATATATATATACACACACAGGCACTGGTGTCCTTAAGGGCTCTGCCTGCCTGCTGTGAGGTCCCTGCTGTGTCAATGTCCATTGTCCAGCTTCTTGGCTCTGGATGGCTCTGACACATTGCCTCAGTCTACCTGGCTGCCAAGGCTGGATGTGTTGTCCTCAGGGTGCAGAGCCCTGCTCAGGGAGGAACTGGGCAAGGCTGAGGTGCCCAGCTTGTCAGAGCACCCATCTGCTGGACTCGGAATAGAAGCCAGGGCCTTTTTCCATTAAAGTCGGCTGGCACTGTGAATTTTCCATCCCCTTTGGCCTCTGAGCCTGCACCAGCACAGTCTGAGTAAGCTTCCCCCTTTCCACCCAGCAAGGCAGGGTGTTCCTGAGGTGCAGGGCAGAGCATGCCAGCCCAGACCCCTGGCTCCCTGGGCTGAGGCCACGCATGGGCAACTGGAGAGCAGGAACAGTGAGACAGCCAAAGTCCTGGGAATGGATTTCTCCCTTCTTTCCCTGACAGCAGCAGCATGGGGAGAAACCCTTATCAGGCTGACTGCAGACAGACTGGGTGTTCCCCGGGTGCTGGAGAAATAAGGAGGTTTCAGAGTGGTGCCTGAGCACTTTGTCCCTTACTTTGTGGCACAGCCACATGTGGCAGGGTCAATGTCCCAGTACCTGGTGCAGCCTCACACCACCCTGGAGTCTGTAGAAATCTGGAGACCCTTGTGCCCCGCCTCTGGTGCCTACCATCTGGCTGCTGGTACCTCTGGTAACCCCTCCCTAACGCGGGGGCAGGGCCCCTTGCCCGGACAGGGCTCTCCTGGCCCTGAAGGTGGCCTGGGGCTGGCACCAGCGTGTCCCCCCACCCTGCTGCCCGCCTGCGGCTCCTGTAAAGAAGCGGTGGCTCCTCATCTGTGGCAGGGTCTCTGGCTCAGGGTGGCTCTGGAAGCTGGAGACGGGCAGCTGGCCAATGCAGGCTCCCCTGTAAGCCAGGGATGATTCAGCCCTGACCTTTGCACGCAGTATTGGGCTGTCGGAGCAGCAGGAAGGCGGCATCTCCTCCCCAGGGAGGCTCTGGCTGCCCACCTCTGCCTACCAGCGATCTCATCAACACCCCTTCCAAGGTGTCCCCCGGCAGTGATGCGATTGGCCTTCAGTTTTCCAAAAATATCTGCCACCTGCTGTCACAGAAAAAGCGACGTCTCAAGAAAATTCGTTTCTGACAGAGCAGAAAACGAGCAGTATTCAACAGCCCCGAGGAAAAATGAGAAACTGAGTGACTTGTGCAAACAGTGCTTTGGCAAAGCGCTCCCCTTTGTTTTCTGTTTAAAAAACAAATTTATTTTCTTCCCTGGCATTTCCCAGAACTGGGCAGGTCTTTTGTAAGCCGTGGGCAGAGGGTGCAGTGGTGTAGGCTGTATGCAGGGGCCCCTGTCCACTGGGAGCCTGTTTGCATGGGGAGAGGACAGCAAGCAGAGTCCCTGCGGCTGCTGAGAAGCCTGATGGGTGCTGCCACCTCCCACGGCAAGGGGAGGGACTGCCCTTCCTGGGGTCCTGGAAGGATCGATGGATGGAAGGCTGGGTCCCAGCACAGGGATGAGGAGCAGCGGGGCACATGAAGGACCAAAAGCACCCTACAGAAGAGGTGCTTAGTGCTGGCATCACAGCCTCGAGCAGCGCTGGCCGCTGGCAGTGCGAGGGCTGCCTCTGTGGGTCTGCCAGGGCGCCTGGGCACCAGGGACCCCCTTGGCTGCTCATTCACCCAGCGGGCGGCCTTTCTTCCCCTAATTGGACTGGCGAGGGGGAGGCTGCCCAGGACAGCCCGTGGGGATTTGTGACTCCCTGATCCCACTTGGCTCTTGGGTGTGGGTAGGGGACTCTGGTTCTGTCCCTCCGTCCCTTGGCAGGGTGGTGGGGCCATGGATCTGGAGGCGATTATTTGGAAAAGCCACATCCTGCGTATGCACACATGTTCTCCCCCTTGGCTCGTGGGGCTTGGGGAGGGCGAGTTCTTTCGCGGGTTTATTTTCTTCATCAGCTCTTTTGCACAGCTTTATTTTCTTCCCTTTTGTCTCGGGCACCTTCCTTTCTCCTTCCTGCCTCTCTTTGCTGTGGGGTCAGCTCGCTGGCATGGATGCTGGCCTGAGCCCTGGGAGCCAGGATAATGGCCCCTGCAGTGGCTGTGTGCCTGGCACCTTGCTGGGGCACGTGTGTGTTAAAGGAAGGCAAAAATCTGTGCCTGGGAGTGCCCATGCTTGGGGGTCTCTGAGCTCCTGCCCTGGCAGAGAGGGAGCTCAGTCTCAGGAGTGGGGTGAGTGGGAAGTATTGCACTGTGGAAGCTCTGGCTGCTTTGCTTATCCTTGTCTTTGCCTCACCTGCTTGTTCCCACACCTATTCCCATAATCAAAAATTGGTGCTGTGAGTAGGAGGGCTGGAGGAGAGTGGAGCAGGAGCAGCCCTCGTTGCCTGCAGATTACTGCTGAATATGGATGCCTTCTCAGACCATCCCCCCAGCGCGCCTGGGAAATTGTTTAGCTGAAAGACCAACCCCCAAGTCCACATTTTGGGGGAGATATTTACCACATTGTGAAGGGTTACTCTTCTGCAGTGCACTTGTCACATATGATTTCTTGCCCTGGAGGCAAAAAATAATCTGGAGAGGCTTTGTCCATCTGCTGAGTTGTGTGAAATGTGTAAAAAATACCTGCCTCCAGAGTGGGGGGAGAGTGGGGTGTTTTTGGAGCTGTGAGCATGGTCATTGTGTGCAGTGAGCCCACGCTGGGGTGGATGTGCTGTGGGCTCTGGTGGGAGCACCCGTGGGCTGTGGGATACAGCAGGATGCTCTCGAAGCCAGGCTGGGGAGCAAAGGTGAATCCTGCAGGCTTTGTGACCCATGCCCCTCGGTTTGGGTACATGTGGACATGAGCTGGAGCACAGAAAGGACAGCATCAAGACAGCCCTACTGCCGAGGCTGTTTCTCAGGAGGCCAATCCAGAGAGGGGGTGCCTGGCCCAGGGTGGTGTCTGGTTGTGCTTGCAGGGCACCCCAGCCCTGCCAGCCTCACACACTGGGTTGTGGCCGTGAGGTTGTGCTGAGCAGCCAGGGATGGCTGGAATTGGCATGGCTGGAATTCCTGTGGCCGTGGGAGCCCAGCTGGCACTGCCTGCCTTGTCCTTGGCCATGGATGTGTTCTGCACCTGCCTGGGCAAGGAGAGCACAGGGGAAGGGAAGGGATTTCCAGGCAGTGACCTCATGCAGCTGGGAATAGCTGGAGGAAGATGGGCTTCCTCTGGCTGCAAAAGTTTGCTCTTCTCATATAGGATAAGAACCCTGCTTCCCCAGGTGGTCCCTGGCAGAAAAGTGATGTGGGGAAGTACAACAGGGATATTTGCCTGGCAGAGGAGGATGGGGAAAGGCTTCTTCCTTAGGTGCTGCCTGGTGACTGCAGGTTCAGGGCTCCAGCTGCCTCTGCCCTCCTCCTCAGCTCCTGCTTTTTCCTGATGGTTTCCAGGCCTTACCTCAAAAAAGGCAATGTAGTGATGTCTGAGATGCCTCTCTCAGATGACCTGCCCCTTTGAAGAGGTGGCAGACTCTGTGACAGGGACCTGCTCGGAGCTGTGTGCTCTCAGCAGGGCACTGAGGGGCTGGGTGTCCTGGGCTGTAATTCCCAGTTACGTAAGGCTGCCCTGCACCGCGCAGCCCGCGTGGCACGTGATGGACGTGCCAGCTGTTTGGGGTTATTTTTATAACCTCTCTCTGCACATCTCCTCTCCGACTGCCCCGTGCTGGTCACTGGACACTGCCTCTGTGTTCCCCCAGGCAGGAGCTGCGTGTCTGGGGACGGCCTGGCTGAGCTGCCGGGTTGGGTCTTAGCAAGGAGGGCTCTCAGAAACACGGGGCTCCCTGAGCTTCTGTCCCAGAGGGCCCTCTGGGACAGCTCACACGCAGAGCCCAGGCGTGGTTGTGCACCCCCTGCACTGTGCCATCCCTCCTTAGCAGTGGCAATCCCAGTGCAAGAAAGCTGGAAGTCTCTCAGTGGTGCTGGGAGAGAAACAAGCCCTCTCAGCAGCCTCTGCCTGAGCACTCGTTCAGACACTTAGGCACCCACGTCGGTGCTGCTGCTGGGAACCAGCCACCTGGGCTTCCATGGTGTCAGCAGAGATTGTGGCCGTCTTCCCAGGAACACGTAGCCAGCCCTGCTGGGTTTGGTGCCCGTGCTGTGCTGCCGAGGGTTACGTCAGCCCTTGTGTTGAGATGAAGCGTGGGAGCACAGAGGGGCCAGTAAATAGGCTCAAAACGCTTTTCTTCTAACTACACGTTTTTAGCGCTCAGCATTGACTCTTCATTGCTTGTCTGTTTTCTGATCCTTCTTCAGAATCTGCCCTCTTCCATTTTATTTTTAAAAAGGTTTTTGTTCTGCGTCTCTCCGTGCTGGGTCGCAGTGCTGCTGCCTTTGGTCCCCTTTGAATAGCAAAGCGGCTCCTTTATTCCGGAGGCTTGGCCTGGAGGCTCAGCATTCCTGCAAAAACAGCCACGGGTTTGGCAGGGCTGCAATTAAATAATGGAGGGCCTGTCACAGGACAGGTTGGTCCGGCTATTTTAGGGATATTCCAATATGCAGGTCTGTAACAGATGACTCACTGCAGCCAAGGGGATATTTGCTTATACCTGTGTGCTTTGATCATGGCCTAGATGAGTGAGTTCTGCTGGCCTGATGGCTGAAGTTATTTTATTGCTAGAAAAGGGGTTTTTGACTACTTGCACTGGTGTGGCGAGGGAACAGCTTCATGGCTGGAGGCATGCAAGCATTCAGGTGCAGCAGGCAAAATGCTGCTCATTCCCCAGAAGTGACCCTGGCTTCCCTGTGTGGATACCACTGAGGCCCTGCTGGGACCATGGGGTTTCCAGGGCTGTAGGAACTGGACTAATCTCCTTTCTTTCCTTGCAGTACATCGGGAGCCTGGATGTGCCGCGGCCAAACAGCCGCGTGGAGATCGTGACGGCCATGCGGCGCATCAGGGTGAGTGTGGCCAGGCTGCTCCTTCCCCTTCCCCATCCCAGGCCTCGCCTTCTCCTCCATCTGCGCCTGCAGCTCTGTCTCGCATGAATCCTGTCCTCCAGCGTACTCATAACTCTGCTTTTCGCCGTCCCTCTCTCCTCTGCGCTCTCCGTGCCACCTGGGCGCGCTGCCCGCAGGCTGGGTGTGGCGCGGAGTCCTGTTGGCAGCACGCTGCCCCCGTGGTACCCGGGCAGCCCACACGTGTGTGCGCTCCCGGTGCCGCGCCGCCGAGGCGGGGATGGGCTGGAAGGCGGATACGGGATGTGGCACCCGATGGTAAGTGCAGCGCGCCCTTGGTTGGGAGCGTTTCCTCATTTGGCAGTGCCAATAACAAAGTAACGACAAGTTACTTGCGCGAGAGGTTCCCTAGGGTTTTACTGCTTGTGCAAGAGTTTCAGCAGAGTGAAAATTCAGGCGCTGCCAGGATATGGCAGCAGGTTAGTGCTAAATGGCAGCGTGCAAGGCGAAGGGCAGAATTACAAGCTCTGGGGCTGGCCAGCAGCGAGCTTGTTTCAGGGTGAGTAGGTCAGGGGGTATGATCTGGTAATGAAGTCATCTGGCTTCCCAAAGCACTTGCAGCCAGGATATGGGACACCCTTGCTGTATAATGCTTGGCCCATAGCCAAGAGAGGAGCTTTACTTCTGCTCCCCAGCCTCTGGCCAGCACAAGTGCAAGGTGTTCAGAGGGGGCTGGGAGGGGAGCAAAGCACGCACCCCAAAACTCGCTGAAAGGGGTGAAAAAGGCAGGAGCTTGACTGCTCTTCAGCAGGGGACAGCCCTTGGGGCCGAGCTGGCCCTGGGTGTGGTGTCTGCGGGCGCAGGTGGTTTGGTCTGTCCTTGGGCCACAGCAAGGAGGGTGCCCTGTCCTCCAGAGATGGCTCTCTCCCGGGAATAACACCCTGAAGTGGAAGGGCCTGAAGGCACTTGCAGGGACAAGGGATGAGCTGTCTTTCTGCTGGGATCCCTTGGGCACCAAAGCTGCTCCTGTCGCTCAGCAGCTGCACCAGAGCTCTGCTCCTCTCAGCCCTTCATGCAGACTCTTGCTATAATCTCATTTTCACCAGAGGAGGAGAAGAGCATCATATCCCAAGATAAGGAGTATCACAGTTAAAGGACAGACATTTCGAGGCTCTTCTATTTCAAACTTTCAGGGTGTGAATAGTTTGTGGGCTTTACTCAACATCTTTCCTACCTGCTCTCCTGTCCTCTCCTTGGGGGTTAATATTGTGACTGGGGCATGAGATGGGAAGGCCTTTATGGCATTAAGTTTGCTCACCTTGTGTCCAGACAGTTTGGGACAGAACAACTATTGTGTCGTCAAGAGCTCTCATAAACAGCAGTTTCCTTCATTGCCTTTCAAGATAAGACTTTTGAACAAATGCACCTCCAGCCCCAAAATCACAGAACTCCACCTCAGTGTGGAAGGACTGGCACAACTTCGAGGGTTTAAGTAAACCCTGGGGGAAAAAATAAGAACACCAGAATGTCCTTGATGACCAGTATAAATAAACTCAAGCACGGTCTAGAAAATTCATAGGTAGAGCTCTGAGTGGCAGTGAAAGGACACAGAGTAGGGTGAAATAATGGTTTCTTGTGGTGAATGATGTGTTTGAAGAATGTGCTCAGGCTTTCTTCACCTAGTGTAAGACAGGAGAGATGCAAGTCATGAAAGGCAATGACTTTGCAGGTCAGATGTGCCAGAGAGACTTTGAATGTCTGTTTATTTGTCAGGGGGTGCGGTTTGTGAGTGGGATGCCAGGATGGTTGGATGGATGGCTGTCTACATGCAAAGCCCTCCCCTGGTGTGCTGTGCTTTGCCATGGCTGTGTGCCTGGCAGCAGGAGAGACCACAGCATTGCTGAGGACAGCTCTGGCCAGGCTGGGTGCTGGGGGCTCCTTTCAGTTTGGCTGGAGCTGAAGTAATGCACGTCCTCCTTACAGAGCACAGCTACCCTTCTGCTTTAAGGCATAAAAGAATCCCATAATACTGGCATGGGGAAACCAGAGGAAGAAAACAGTTTACTTAGGCACAGAAAGCAAGCAGTGGGAGATCAAGTGGCAAGCAGCAGCAGTTTTGTGTGTAGGGTGTGAAGCAGCTGCTGACCCCGAGGTTTGTGTGGTTTTTAATGCAGTCCCTGGTTTAGGGGCAAGGCGCTCTATCTCAGTTTGTTCCAAGTTCGTCACTGCTGATGAAGGTGGGGGACCATCCCCTCTGCTGCCTCAACTCCCCTTTCTCAGTGCTGCCTTCGCCACAGCTGCTCTCTGGGCTTTGCCTCCATTTACTAAATGATTTAAAAAATGACCCTGCAAAGAAGCGAGGATGCTGTCTGCCCGAGAGTGGGGATCCCAATGGGGAGAATGCCCTGGAAGCCCCCTGTGGCTGCCTGTGCTGGTCTGGGAGCAGGGAGGGGCTGGGACAGCAGCAGCATCACGCCCTGTAGCACTGCCTTCCTTCTACTCCCCCACACTCGGGGGCCTGGCTTCCTGTTTAGATGGAGACCTGACCCTTTGGGGGCACAAAGGAGGACTGTGCATAGCTGACATTGCTGGGATGCCTGCCCCAGGCAGGCCCACCCTGCAGAGCAGAGCCCTGGCTGTGGGCAGGACAGCTCCACCTGAGCTACACCAGAGGGGTAGGTTAAGCCCAAAGCTGGGCTTAACCTTTTGTGGGTCAGGGGTGAGAGGAACTTTAAACAGGGGGTTTGTGTTGCAGACCATCCCCACGGATGCCATCCCCTTCTCCCCACTGCTGAAGGGCTGGTGATGCCATGGCCGTCCTCACGGTCCCGGCCGGAGGGAGTTTCTGTCCAGAAGCAGGAGAATGTGGAGAATTCCCGGGATTCTCACAGCTCAGGAGGAGGGAAGGGGAGGTGCTCAGCTGCCTGTCTCTGCTTTTCCTTCCTGCATGGGCTGGGCTTGCTGGGAACACAGCCCTCTCTGCACTGCACCTCGGTGTCAGTCCCTGGCCCTGAGGTGACGCGGAGGAACGGGACATTAGCCGTGCTGAAGATGCACTCGGGGAGCAACTTTGTGAGCATCTGCTGCAGCTTTCTTCCAAACCCTACATGTCTCCTGCAGACCACCGATGGCCACATACATAATAAATACAATAGACCAGGGTTTGTATCCTGGGCAAGCAGGGGGGCTTCTGTTAGTACAACTGGCTCCTGTCTCCTGCTCACCCCAAACAGGGTGGCACAGCCCACGTTGCTTCATGCCCTGAACTCCTCGAGTAGGTTGGCTTTTCAAATGCTCCTTGGCTCCCCTGGATGCAAGATACAAGGAACTGATCTGTAAGTCCAGGAAGTCACCTGAGCATCCAAAAATCCCAAACCAAGAGTGGTGTGTCTTCCCGACCCCAAGGATCATGAGCTGTTGCAGATTTCAGTTGTAAGTGCCTGAGCAGGTGGCAAGATATCTTTTTCCTTCCCTTCCCAGTGAGCTCATGGGCCCTAAAGGACAATAACAACTGTATATTTTTTTGCGTTGTCATGATGTAAATTCATGCAAGTGCTTTCCTCTCCATGCCCCTGGCATGTCTTTAGGGCAGCCAGTGCTGCCTGGCTGGGGCTTGGTGCTGTGGTTCTAGAGAATTTGGAATCAGCCCTTTTGGATTGCTGAGTGCAGCTTCGATCCAGGTTTTCTTTGGAGCCAGAAAGGATGAAAAGCTATATAGGCACTTCTTAAAAGCCGTGGAAGTCTTCTGCAAGGCTGTTTCTGGGAAGTGTCCAGCTGAGTTTTGCAGGCTCAAAACAGGGAGGCATTCCAAGCATTTGAAATTCTTGCTTCTCTACACCTCCTACTCTGTCAGGTTCATCTGATTTTGTGGGACTTCTGCTGCTTTGCATAGCTGAGCTCAATTTTAGCGAATTGGCAGAATTGCTGAATTTCTACAAGCTTGTGTAGAGCAAGATTTCACATCCTCTGCAGGCCACAGGTGCAGTTGGACTGGTGTGAAAATTGATGTGTGTGGCCAGTTACTGGTGTAGAGCTCCTGGTGTAACTCTGAGCTCATTTAATTGGAATATTTCTCAGCTATCCCTGCTCCTGCCATGGTGAGTTTTTAAAAGCATGAGGCCATTTACAGTGATGCCTTCCTTTTTTTTTCTTTCTTCTTTTCTCTCCCTGTGTCTCTACTGCAAAAAGAGCAGGATTTGGGAGCAAGCTGGCCCTGCATGCCTGGGGCAGCCCACCCCTGTCTGTCTGTGAGGACCAGCACAGTGGGAAGTGGGCTGGCCAGGAGATGCTCAGGTTTTGGCCACCTGAAGAGCACAGCCTGCTTCCTGCCAAGTCATGGCACTCAGTGCAAGGTGAATTATTGACAAGCTGATGACTTGATGTGGTTATCCAAGATGAACAAGATTATGTTGTATTAGATCTGGGGGGAACTGAAAGGATTTCTGTAATAATTTCAGTTGCTCTTTCAGTGCTCTGACAGGCACAATAAAGGGGTGAAGCCTTCTGGGCGTGCTTGTATTTCTCCTGGCATCACCATTGCCACTTAATGTCATAATGAAATAATGGCTAGTCTGATATTGCTACCAGCATGGCATGAAATAGGCCAGGATCTCATCCTGTGGTTAGTGTTTAATCAATGAGCTAGTTAAATTAGTACCCAGATTGATTGGAGCAGCCTTTTGTCCAAGACTACCCATGTTTCAGGAGAGTTGGCCAAAGCGTGGTGACCCTCCCTGCCTTTGTGCCATGGCCAGGACAGGGCGAGTGCTTTCCAGTGGAGCTGTGGCCTCCAGTGGAGCAGTGAGTAGTGAGTTACAATGCACACACTGTAAAACGAGGAGTTCAGGGAGGTAAATGACTCTGTGTGGCAGAAGACAGGCATCTGGCCTGCTGAAGAGGTGGAAGTGTGAGCCATTAATGCTGGAAAGCACGGCCTGAGCCCTGGGGGAAGGCAGTGAGGGACGGAGCTTGGGGCACTGCTTGCTGGAGATGCTTCGGAAAGGCACGGAGGGCACTGAGATGGGAGCAAGCCCTGCCTGTGCTGGCTGTCTCCTGAGTGTGCTGGCTCATGCAGGGATGACTGGGCTCAGCCAGACATGTGACCCCATGGGTGCTGAGGGGGTGAGGAGCAGGCATGCTCCCGGCCCCTGCTAGCTGGCTGCATAAATTACTCGTGATAAGCTCATCGCCTTTCAGCTTCCAGCAATGCCCTGTCCAAGAGTTCTCTGCCGAACCTGTGACAGCAGCGTGTCCCTCATGGCCAGGCCCCAAAACAGGGAGGGGTGGCCAGGCTGGGGCAGGAAAGAGCAGGGGGTTCCCAGCTGGATGGACAGCAGGGTCATGGAGCCAGTGAGGATGAAGGAAACCGTAACCAGGTGGGGCAGCGTGGTTTGGGAAAGCTCCCGAGCCAGGAGGCGCAGCCGTGCGTGCCCTGGAGGAGCTCAGCTCCTCTGCTTTGGGCGAGCGTCCCGCGGGCAGGGCTCTGGCAGGACACATCGGCTGGCGCTGGGCGTGCCAGCACAGGCAGCGGCGTTCCTGGTGGGTGATGCTGGCCTGGAGCCAGCCCAGTGCCTTGGAGAGGACTGGAAGCCAAGTAGGCACCAAGCCCAGGGCAGGACTGGATCTGCTAGCAAAAAGCTGGGAGGCAGCAGTGCCTTCTGTCCTCTCTGGCCTGTCGCACATCCTTGCCCTCCGTGTGCTTGGGCTGGACTCTGCTCCTTCTCTGGGAGCCTGAGGTGTCTCCCTGTGATTCATTCCCTCCCTGCCTGGGGGCTTTTCCCACCGTGCTCCCACTGAATCGCTTCACTGCCTTGCCACGCCACTGTCTGAGCCATCAGCAAGTGTCCGCAGGGAGCTCAGGGGAGAGGTGGGGAATGGTGCCTGCCAGGCTCCCTGAACGCGGCGGGAGCGCAGACCTCAGCTGCCACTCCAGCTAGGGAATGCTCTGCTGGCTCCCAGCCCTCTTCAAGTTCCTGGCCAGCACGTAAAGCCATTACACCAATGTCCGTCCTCTGTGTGTCCTTGTGCTTCCTCCTCTTCCTCCTGCTTCCCCCTCGTTCTTCCCCAGAAATGGTCCTTCCAGCATGTTTTGGCCACCATGCAGTTCCACCAGACTGCACTGGTGGGTTGCACTAGCTGTGGGGCACGGCATGCTGGCCAGGTAACCCCGGCTTTCCTAGCTCCTTCTTGTGCTGCACAGATGGTTCTGGCAGGGCAGCAGGCTGAGCCCAGTGCCAGGGCTCAGCTGCACAAGAAGCAGGGGAATGTGGAGCTGCAAACCCTGCTCCTGGAGCCCAGGCACACGTGGAGTCTGTGGCACTGCAGATGCCACGGGAGCTGCCAACGGGGCTCTCCTGCTCCGGCTTTTCCTCTTGCCTGGAAAGAAAGGATTTGTTGCACACTCTGCGTCCCAGGCATGAATGGATTCAAGGTGTCAAGTTGAGGAGGTCTGCAGCTTGTTCTGGGAGATGTGGGGTCGCGTTAGCACTGGTGATTGCTGTTTGTGAGGGTTCCAAGAGTTCCTATAGAAGCCGTCATCCACTGATAGCCTTCTGCAAGGTGACAGAGCTTCCTTTGATGGCCTGAGCCTCAGGCGTGCATAAACCTCTGCTGGAGGTGTTGTTACTGTGGGAAAGGGCTGTGTTCAGTGTCACTAGCTGTCACACACCCAGCTCAGTGCACAGCAGCCCAGAGGGGACAGTCTCTTCTGCTGCTGGCAGATTGCTGGTGATGATAGCCGTCTGCACTACCCTTTGCATTTTGGAGTAAATTTCTGACAGTGCCTAGGAATAAGCTCCTGGCTACCTGAGAGGCTGTTGATAAGAAAAAATAGGTTTGAGAGAGGTGTGGTGAGGTCTGGCTGATTTCAGGCTCTGTGACTCGTCCTAGCATCTCTCAGCAGTATCTGGGCAGTGAAGAACTGGACCTTCTCCCTGAGTTTGTGTCTCCTCTCACCCTTGGCATTGCTTTTATTTGGAGGTTTTTTCCCTTCTTATTTACTACAACATGGAATTTTCACATGTTTTTTAACAAATCAGTGCTTTCATCAATTTTCTGCCATCATGACAACATTTTACTCTTGGGATGGAGTGGGACCAAGTGTTCCCTGGTGCTGAGTGCTGATGCTGCATGGGCCTGAGCAGGAGAGATGCAGGCAGCCTTATTCTGGGCAGCCACATCTTCCAGCCGGGCTTGAGTGTGCCCAGAGACAATACCTCACTCGTGCTCCATGGTTAAAGGGAGGTATAACCTCGGAAAAGGAGACCAAAGAGTAACTAAAGCTCACAAGCAGGGGTCAAGCAATATTTGGTATCCATTTTATGGGTGAGAACCTGAGACGCAGGGAGGCTGTGACTTGTCAGGCTCCTTCAGAGGGAGACATCCCTGTGCAGGGAACCGGGCTGAATTCAAGTCAAACCAAACTGAAGTCAGCTTTGAATGCCTCTCTTGTGTATGATCCTTTCTGCTCTTGTGCTTCCCTGCTGCTCCTCAAAGGCCAAGGACCCTTTAATTTAATCTGTTGTGCTGTTCTTTGCTGCATCACCTCAGAAGAGAGACAAAAGCCTGGGGCTGCAGCCTTCCAAAAAAATGCCACGTGCCCCAGTTTCTTCCCTGCTAAAATTAATTCCTGGTGGTTTTGGCTCGGTGCAGCAGGAAGATGTTCCAAGGGATGCTGTGCCCCGGGGAGGCGCAGAGTCAGAGCCTGCCCTGCCTCCTGCAGCAAGGTGAGAGGGATTTTGGGTGTCACTGCAGGAAGGTGAGAGGGATTTTGGGTGTCACGGGTGTTCCTGCCCTGTGCGGGAGCAGAGGAAAGCAGCTGGTTAAAAGGAGAGGTTGCAAAATCTATTGTGTGAGCTGGTCTTTGGAATGTGAGTTTAATGAGGGAGTGGGAGGAAAGGATGTATCCATTGTAGAGCAGCAGACAGAGCAAGCACTGCCCAGAACAAGGGAAAGGAGCCAAGCACTCTTCCCATCCCAGCAGAGGAGGCAGGAGCCCACAGAGCATGCTGAAATCCCTGGAGATTCCCTGCCTGCTCCTTATCACCTCACAGGGAGGCTGCCAGGGCCACACAGGGCTGCTGCCCCTCCACGGGGCACCGTGGCCGTGGCTGCTTCCGTGTCTCTGCGGACGATAGTTGGTGGGTGATCTGCTTCAGCTGGGATTTTTGGAAGGCACGGACTTTCCCATCTGGAGTAAAGTGTACCCAGGGCAAAGACTCTAGACAAAGAATTTTCAGAGTAGAAAATGTTTCCTTCTGAGGCCAGCCTTACCTGACGGAGCACAAGGATCCCAGTGATTCCTGATCTGTCGCTTGCTTTTCAGCAGTGGGAGCGTAACATGATAGGGAAAAATCCCCGGCCAAACCAGTTCCTCTTGCATATGGAAACTGCTGATCTGTTCCAGCAGAAGCTGCAGAAGCCAGCCTGAAGTGTGTATTTGCCACAGGAAACTTCAGCAGAGATGGTTAAACTTCAGCTTAATTCTTTAAGAGGAAACAACCAGACCTCTGATGTTTTAGTGTTGTTGTTGGATTGCAGTAGTGATATGCATCTGAGAGAGCCATCTCTTTCTTTTTCTCTCCAAGGCCTCCAGGTTTTTTTTAGCATTTTGCTCCAATGACATTTTCTTATTCCCTCTTAACATGATGGATGGGACTGGTCTGGACTCCTTCAAACGTTCCCTGATCCTTGGGAACTTGGGGGATGTGTGTGTATTTCCAGTGCAAAGAGCACATCTGTCCTGACCTCTAGTTATGTGCTAAGAAATCCACATTATCTAAAAGGAGAAGAGAAATCCAGAATAATTGGCCAAAGCAGTTGGTGAGTGTGACTTGGGGTGCAGGTTCCTTTGAGCTTTCTTTGGAAAAAACCTGTCTTTCTGTGATTTGAGTCGATCCAACTTCAACTCCTAGCTAGGTGATTTTGTGCATTTGCTTAAAGTCAGAGCCTTTGATGTGAGGAAGCTCTTCCCAAGTCTGGGGCTGTGGAGAAGTGCCCACCGAGCCTGCTCTGTGGATAAGCCAAATACAGAGAATTTGTTTTAACCTCTGGGATGTAGGAGTCTGGGGAAACTGCCTCATGTTCTTGTTGATTTTTTCTGAACTGTTTTCTGTTTCTTCTTTGAAGCGTATGACAAAGCAGAAGATGTTCTGTATGAATGGATTGTATTGGTAGTGATTTCAGTGGTGCCATGGTTTGAGATAATGTCACCTGTCTGTTTTGCTGCACATTGCCCAGGACCACGCGTCTTGATAGTGTCTTTTGAACTGGGATGACACCTTGCAATGCCTCCAGGGTCTTTTAGGATACATTTCTGCATTTTGGCAGATGCAGCTTCTGTTCCTTTTTCCTGTGAGAGGCTGCTTGGCCAATGCCATATAAAATCATCCTGAAATGAGTAGATGCCAGATTCCTGTACACTTGGCCTGGATAGCAAATGCTGGGGTTTTTTTGTTTGTTTTGTTTTTTTTTTTTATTTTTTTTTTCCAGCCCTGCGTAGAAGTGAGCATTGCTGTGCTCTCCTCACTGGGGCTTCCTGGAAGCACATAGACATTCTGTCCTATGTCTCTCATTGCTTCATCTGGGGCTCTGCTGTTGAGGTGGATTTCAACCCCTCTTTTCTAACTCCACCTAAAACCTTGATACTTTTATTACTTGGAAATTTTTTCGGTGATTCCGTCTAGATCACTCTAAAGTACATTATTCTTGTTGCCTTTAACATGTCGAATTTGGTGAATGGGTTTTAATACGTGCATTAGTTATTGTGAAGGAACTGTGAAGCAAGAGTGATATGAATAATTACATCTTTTCTCCAGTTACAACCCAGAAACATTGTTGAGCACTGCCAGCATCTTAAGAGCCCCACAGGGCTGGCTTGTTTATGATGCATCAAGCGTTTAATGCTGCTGCTCATTCATTCTTTATGAATTGTCTGAATTTCATAATTGCTGATTTAGTTACAGTATTACCAGCCTGCCTTCCTTGGCGTGTCACTGCTTCTCTGCCTGGCTATTCTCATTTTGCCTTCTCAACTGATCTTACTCAAGCTTTTTATGCAACAGTGGGAGAGCAGCTCTGTGGTGAGCAGTAAAAAAAAATACCAAAATAAATCCTGTATTTCACAACTTGGGGCCTAAATATCACCGTGCTGCAATTTGGCTCGCTTTGCTGAGCTGACACCTTTCTGAAGTGCTGTGTGGGTATCTTCTTAGGCTGCCCCTTGCTTTGTCACCTGCCCTCAGGATAGATTTGGGGTGACTTTGTGCTCCTCTGCAGTATCAGCCCATGTGGGCAAGGATTACCTCAGCTGCCTTGAGGCAGGGTCTATCTTTGAAAGGATGCATTTGGGGGAGAGAGCTGATTTTGAACACAGGAATTCTGTTTTCCTTCTCAGATGGAGGGAGGTGCTGGGCTGGACATTGCCAGTTCTGCTCAGTCCTGGGGTCCTCTGAGGCATCAGGACTGGCTGGTGCCAGAGAGGGACAGGAGTTTATCAGGGGTTACTGTAAAGGGGCATGACTGAACTGCTGCAAGTGGCAGTGCTGCTCTTTAAGCCAAGCTTGTTCCAGCACAGGGGTTCAAACCCACCCGGGGCTGGAAAAACAGAAAGCCATTTCCAGGCTCTTGTAGTTCCTCACCTTCTTCAAAGGGTGGTTGCACCAAACCACCAAACCAGCTTGTGCTGCCTCTGCCTGCATAGGTCAAACCAATGCATGTCTAATTAAAAATACCACAAATTCCAGTCAGATATGGGCTTTCCAAGGAATGCACTTCTGCTTGTTCTAGCAGCAGGTGGTAAATATTAAAACGTGTACAACTCATTCCTTGTGTTCTCCCTCCCGGGCTGTGAAAAGCAGTGCGAGAGCAGTGCTGCAGATGCACACAGAGCCCATCCTTGTTTTCCTTGACTGCAGGAAGCAGCTCAAAGCCCGGCTGTTATTTCTATAACCAGTTTGACCAGTATCCCACACCACCCATGTACCGGGTCATTTGCACCCTGCCGTGGTCACCAGAGATGGCAGCGTGTGAAGGCAGGGGAGAGCTTGCCACCTCCCACGTGGGTCCAGCCTGTGCTGTTGTCACTTCCTTGGATTTCTGCGAGGAGTTTGGAGATGTTTCCAAGGCTGGGGGATAGTGTGTTGCAGGGTCTCCACCGACCTTCGTGCCTGGCTGAGAGGTGCTGTTTTTCCCAGTCCGTAAGCACTGCTCCCACTCAGAGTTGTCACTGAATATGCCCAGGTTGGAGGAGAAATTATATGGCTAGGCTGGAGTCCCCAGCTTTCTTTCGTATGCTTGGTATTAGTCAAGCCCCCATGGAGTGAGCAGTAACACTTGCACAAGGACCTTGGTGGCTTTGGTGAGCTGCTGGTGGAGCTGAGGGATGTAGCTGGGAAGTATGAAGCTGCTGCTGTGCCTCAGGCCTCCTTTGAACCTCTGATTTAAGGGTGTTAAAAAAAAAAAAAACCAAAACGCACAGAGAGGTATGGAACGCCTGAGGATTTCTTGTAGGGAGGTATATCTTGCAAATGGAAGTCTTCAAAAGAAGGGGGCTAGCATAAGTTGTTGCCTGTTAACTTTCTCCATTTAACCCTGTGACTGATACTGATTTAATTCTTGCTAGTTCTGATTTCTCTGAGCTTCCTGTGAAGCTGCTTCTCCTGCAGATGGCTGGTGAGTGTGTCCCAGTTTGCCACCTCAACTTGTGAAACTCGGAGGTAGTGAGGGGAGGCTGGAGGAAGCGGATGGAGGCAGCTCGCTGGGAGGAAATAGCAAACGGAGCAGAAGGCATTTATTATGAAGCATTTGATGTTATTGGAAAACATATTTTGTGTGATAGATGGGTATGCTGCAATCCTGGAGTAGTTTTGAAGCAGCAACCTTAACTTTGCTCTACTGCTCTCACAACACGGGTATTTTTAGCCTAATTCCCATTTATAACCATGGGTACACACAACCATCGCAAACGGATACCAAAATTAAACCTGAAGTTGGATGGGAAAAT
Organism: Vidua macroura; assembly: GCF_024509145.1. Classification (NCBI taxonomy): domain Eukaryota; kingdom Metazoa; phylum Chordata; class Aves; order Passeriformes; family Viduidae; genus Vidua; species Vidua macroura. Next base: position 699,332 of record NC_071579.1, on the reverse strand, counting down.
AAGCACTGACCTTGTCAGTGCAAACCAAAATCACATCTATTTCAGACAAACACATGTACCTCAGAGCTGCATTTCCCATATGTGCAAATGCAAACTCCAAGGAGCTGTGGAAGAGTTTTAAAAAGCATCATTAAGCCCAAGAACAAGCATTCAGTACTTCATTATTCTTCCTCTCTTCCAAATTACCGTGGCATTAAATTTAAGTCCGGCTCATGCCAAAACCACCAGCAGTGGGGTGTAGGCAGGAGGACAGGGGAAATTTAATCCTGAGGAATAGTTTAAACCCAAACTATCACTATAGCAGAAGTGTCCAGCACGTTTGGCCATGCCATGCTGGCAGTCTGCCAATGGAATGGCTGAGAACCTTCATCCTGGCCCCAGATATCTCCATGTTTCTGTGCTCCACAATGGGACCCATCCCTGCTCCAAGTGTGAGTGCCATAGGCTGGTTTTGTCCTCAGATTTGGTGGCAGGAGCAGGGAGCCCAAGCAAAATGACCACACTGCGGAGATCCCCAAATTTCCCTGTTTTTCTCATCTTTTTGTATCCCAGCTCCTGGAGGGAGCAGGGAGGTGCTGCTGGCATCCCATGGCAGGTACCCTGCTCGTGTGTGGAGCATGGGCATAGTCATGGCCAGATTTACAGATGCACAGAGGAATTGGGGTGCAATGGGATCCCACAGTGAAGGGCATGGGAGTCCTCAGGCAGCAGCACAGCACTTTGGTAGGATGGCTCTTAGCAGTGTTTTAAAAATGGCTTTCAGTCCATTTATTGCTGATCACATTAGTAGGCTAAGCAGGTATTTCAGTGTGCTCCCCTTCAACAAGCCTGAGTCCCCTGAGGGCATAAAGTGCAGCCCAGAGCACCGGACTGCCAGATACTCTGAAGCCTTGTTCAGAAATGCCTTTTGGATGAAGCTGTCTGCCCTCCTGGGAGGTGCCCTGCTTTCCAGCCATTTAATCCCCTCACTCCTGCTGCTGCTTCCCCGGCAGGGCTGGAGGAGCCATGGGCCAGGGCAGGCTGGCAGGTGCCATTCTGTTCTGGGAGCAGCAGGGAGTGGTGGATGCTGCATGGCTGGGGACCCTCTGGCAGGACTCTGGCTCTCTGCTGCCCTACCCTTCTGACCTTGGGCTCTGGGGAGAGACAGGGCTGCCTCTGCTCCCTGCCCAGCTGGCGGCTGGACACCACACACTATCACAGCTTGCGTGGTTGCCACTCTTATGACCTGCAAGGCTGCTTCTGGCCAGGCTAGATCTGTCTGCTACTTTTTAAATCCAAAGCTGTATCTAAAATCATTCCCTTCTCTCCAGTGTTATTTTCTTTCAGTTAACTGAAAGGCACGCTTCTCCTGCAGTTAACCAGAAGGATAAAGGAAGGCAAGAGGTGTTCTGGCTGCAGTCTGCTCCTGGTGCTTTGGCAGGACGCCGGCACTGAGCTTGGGGTGTTGGTTATCACACAAAGGGCTCGGGGGAAGCTGGTGCTGCTTTCCTGCTCCTCTCGCTTTCCCTGCCCAACCCCAGGGTGGCTTGGCACCCCTAGCCAGGAAAGAAGGGCCTTTTCCTCAGAGGTTCCCGTTCCCACACAGCCCACAGGTGGCTTCTGAGTCATTCCAGGGCACTGGGGCTGCTGCCATTTCTTTGCGTGGTTCAGTAAAGCGAAACCCTCCTGCCCTGTGCAGAGCTGTGTTTGCCATTCCTCCCAATTATGGCTATTAGGATCCCAGCAAGGTTTCTCAGGCTTCCCTCCTGGGAAGCTCCTGGACGGTTCTGAGCTTTGCTGTCATTCCCCATGTTTTCAGCAGCAGAAACTGTGAGGCATGTGCCTGCCCCCAGCCGTTAATTCCTGGTGCTGTGGAGCCTGTGCCCATTGAACTCGATCCTGGCTGTCATTTTGTAATAAGTTAATTCTTCATCAAGAGCACAGCACCGCTCCTCCCCCCGAGTGCTGGGAAAGCAGCGCTGGTCTGGCATGTCTGTCATTAGCCCGGGCTGACCTGGGGTTAAAATCTAACTGGGGAGGTATTTTATTAGGTATTTTATGAGCTGCTGTGCCAGGAGGAGCTGGGGGGCACGGCCAGGGGCAGGGGAGCTCAGAGCTGAGGGTGCTGCCAGCAGGTCCTGCCCAGCCAGCCCTCTGCATTCGGCACAGCTGCCTCAGGGGGACCTGGCTTTGCTCACAGCTCCATGTCCTTTCTGCATAAACACACAGAGATACAGCTTTCTGGCAAAAATTACACCCTCTTCTGTGCTTTTCCTTATGGCAGATTTTCGTCTCCTGTCTCCCAAGCTAGCAGAGCAGCATTGAGTTTTGTGGGAATTACTTTTTCCCTGTAAATTGAATTCTCAAAACACTGCTCCTTCCCCAATACAAGGTACAAGCTTGTAACTTCTTTCTTTTCTTTTCTTTTCTTTCTTTCTTTCTTTCTTTCTTTCTTTCTTTCTTTCTTTCTTTCTTTCTTTCTTTCTTTCTTTCTTTCTTTCTTTCTTTCTTTCTTTCTTTCTTTCTTTCTTTCTTTCTTTCTTTCTTTCTTTCTTTCTTTCTTTCTTTCTTTCTTTCTTTCTTTCTTTCTTTCGTTTTGGGGTTTGTTTGTTTGTTTGTTTTTTGTTTTTGTTTTTTTTTTTCTGAGGAGGGGGATAGAGGGTGTATGGGAACAGGGCAGCTTGATGCACTTAGAGCAACTTCCTTTAAAAAATATTCTGTTTATTTGTATTCTCCTGCCACAATGTGACAATAAAGCATTCCTGATACCTCCCTTACTTACAGAGAGTGCTAGTGGGCAGACTTAAATTGTACCTGAGGCAGTTTTAGATGGGCTGGAATGAAACGAGGGCATTTTTATTCAGGTTAACATTTTTCAGATGCTTGTGAATGTGGGGGGATGATGGATCTAGAAAGACATCATCTCTCCTCCTCAGAGCCTGAGCTGCCTGACCTTGCGTGCAGTGTGTGGTTACAAGTTTTCTCACACTTCTGCTGTGCGGAAACAGCCCCATAGGGATGGGTAGCATCTTTCTAGGGACGCGGAGTTTTCCCTGCTTTTCACACGCACCCATCGCTCTCGGATTCATACATAATTTTACTCCGAGCTGACAAGGTTACATGTGCTCTCTATTAAGCAACATATGTTAACTCAGTTCTCCAGAAAGGGCAGTTTTAATACTCTGCCAGTAGGAGTGCGTTGCGCAATGATGCATACACCAGCTGGCTTCTTTTCCTTCCAAAGTTATTTGAATACTGAACTCTGCACAAAAGACAGATGTTGAAAATAGACTCCCACTAACCTGAGGTAGATGGGAAGGCCCCTGTGCTCTGATGGAGTAGATGTTTCTCTTCCATTTGAAAAGATGAATGTGTTTTTTTTGTGAGCAGGGTAAAATTAATGGATAATCTTTGTTCACTTGGTTGGATTTCATGAGTGATCTTGTACTTATTTTGCTTTACTGAGACCACCTTTGATTTTCTTCTCAAATACTTGCGAGGCTTTTTAACTGATCTATCTCAGATGTCCATTTTCAGCCTTTCCTCGAAAATGTTAATGCAGCTCTTAGAGCTTCAAAGTGGGAGACCAACTGTGGAGCTGCGCAAATCTGGGAACAGATTATTTTTTTGTTTCTTTTTCTATTTTCTGTGTATTTCTCTGAAATTAATTCTTCTCTTTCTTCTGGCATTGCCACATTGCTATAAACAAGAATTGTTATAAGCTTGTAGTATTATTACAGGTATTTAAAGGTCCAGAAATATACCCAAGATGGGCAAAATGGCTAGCTTGAAAGCTAAGAACGCTCTTCTGTTACGGCGTTTAATTGGTTATAAGTAGTACAGTGAAATCCTGCATGGTGTGAAACCAAAGGGGATCATGGGAATGCAGTGCAAATCCTCTTTCCTTTCTTGATTTCAAGCTGGATAATTATTTCTGTGTCAGTTCTTTATTAAGCTGTAGGCTAGGATTCAGCTATCCAAGATGGAGCCATGGGTGGCTGAGCTTATCACGTGTGAAATGTGGTTTTTCTCCTGAGGCAGTCACCAAATCCCAGTGCAGTGCCCAGCGAGTGTGGGGTGAATTACTGCCACCCAGCACCCAAAACGTTCCTATTGCACATCTTTGGGAATGCAGGATATGCTCCCAGCAAGGATTGGGTGGCAGTGGAAACATGTGGGTTTCCTTTTCCTGTGGGTCACCCAGTGCCTGCTTGTTTTGGGTGCAGCAGCCGTGGCTGTGGCTGTGCAGACCATCTCAGAGACCCTTCGGTGCTATTTTCCATCCCTGCCATCATCACCTCTGCTTTCCTCCTGGCAGCAAGAACAGCTAAATCCTAAGGCTTTGCAACCCTCTTAAGCTTTCTCTCTTTTTTTTTTGCAGCAGAAGGAGGAATGTTAACAACATGGGCAGGCAGGCACAGCAGATCTCTGTGCCTGGGCAGAGTAGTCGTCAAGAACAACTCCAAGCCAAGGAGGCTCTGCTCAGTTGTACAGAGATGTTCTTCAATGGCCCCGTTAAGGAAAGGGTTTTGGTTTCACCCCTTGCAGTCTCCGTGGCTCAGCTCTCACTCAGAGGAACTGCACAAAGCTGACACCTCCTTAGACCAAATTAGGAAGCCCCTCAAAATCAGCAATGGCATCTCCTGGCCCGTGGGACCCAGCATGCTTTCCCTGCAGAGCCCTGGGATGCGAGAGGCAGCTGGGCTGAATCGCTGTCCTGTCCAATGCTCCTCCTGGCTGTTTGTTACTAAATGGTGGTTAGTGTTGCATTGGAGCCCCAGTGGGCTCGAGTTCATTGGCATTCTGCCGGCTGGAGCTGCGCTGTGGAGCGCGTCCCAGAGAGCCACTGGGCTCTAGTGAGCTCTGGATGGGCTGGGATGGGCAGCAGCTCCCTAAGCACGTGGCTCAGGCTTGCAAAGGAGCCTGGCTCTCCAGTCGGTGTCAGGATAAAGGCCTGGATTTATAGAAGGGCTTAACAAATCTGTCTGTTTGGCCCTTCTGAAAATTTGACTTCTTTGCTTCCAGTGGGTTTTGGTGGAGTTTTGCCGTGACCCAGGCACAAGGGGGTTTTGGCTTCAGCACGGCAGAGGCTCAGCAGCTCTTCCCACAGCACTCCCCAGTGCCAGGCTCAGGGCGAACCCGGGCAGAATCCTTTGCCTGCAGCCAGGGATTGTGGAAGGCTCTCCAAGGAGCTCTGCATGATTCTGTCCCTGAAATGTGCCAGAGCTGGGTAGCATCTTTGCTGAAACCTCTTGGCTTGTCTGCATTGCTGTCCTGGGGCTGTTACTCGCTCAAAAAACATATTAAAAATAGCCTGTCTTACCCTGAGATATTTTTCTCTCTTCCAAGCCCACATCAGCTGCATTTGGGGTAGCCCAGAGTAGAAACCCCACAGCACCAGGAGCTCCAAAATGCAACTGGATGTGTATAATCAGTGATCGTTAGGACCAATAAATCAGGCATCAGCACCCAAGGTGTCATGCAGTCACCCTGGATGCTGCAGAGAGCTTCCAGATCAGCCTGCAGCTCCTGGAAAATCACATGCAGAGCCTCAGAAAGGACTGGGATAATTACTGCAAGGTAGTCAGGCCAAAGCTCACCTTTTCAGGGCTAAATCAAGACATTTCTTTAGTGTTAGGTACCAGGCACCGGTCTAGTGCCCTGACAAGACACAAAGAAGGGGGTCTTGAATGCAGTTTCTGCATATCTCTGCTGGTAATGATGGGGATGGCACTTAGAAGCCTACGCCGGTGCGTTCTTTGGTGAGACCCTTCTCCATGAGGAATAAGCCATGCAAGCAGCATATGGGGACGTGCTGGGGGCTTTGAGGCTGACCGAAGCCACGGTGGGAGCCTGACCTCTGCTTTCTCCAGCCCATCACCGTGGCTTCAGCCCCAGTGTGGGTGGGCTTGCCTAGTCAGTGCTCGGGGAGGGCGGAGCTGCATTCCCCTGCACTGTTTCCCAAGCCTTCTGAATCTCCCATCCCCTTCAGCCATTTTAAATGGCTTTGAGGAATTGTGCTTTCAGGTCTTTTATCATTTGATCACAGGTCAGGGCCAGCAGCTTTTCCTGCCTGCTGGCTCTGGCTGCCAGAGCTGATGCATCACGCGGTGCTGGAAATGTCACAGCGAGGCTGGCACGGGCTGCAGGCAGGGCACCGCTCCCTCTGCAGAGACACTGCCGAAATGGGGAGAGGACAAATCAAGTCCTCTGCCTCAAGCAGGCGAGGGGCAGGATGCAGGGCTTTTTCTGGGCACAGAGGGTCTGTCCTCGTGGCTGTGCACAGCTCCCTGCAAGTGGGACCAGCATACCACGTGCCTGGTGTGGCTGTACCTGTGGCAAACCAGTCACGGGACTCCTCAAAAGTCCCACAACAAGATCAGCCCAAATGGCTTATTTAGCCTACTCCTCTGCCAGCCTTCTCCCTGCTTGTAACACTCTAAATGCCAAAGTGGGTGGATTTGGGGGGAATCTCATTCTTTCCCCAGGCCAGAGCAGAGTTTTGTGTTTAGTCACTGATCTTTGTAAGTTCCTGTTGGGATTTTTTCCTGTCCGGTAACTTCTAATTGAGGTGGGTAATTGCATTATCCCATCTCCCCTGGAGGGGTTCACAGAATCCTCAGAGATCATCTTCAGTTTTATACTGAGCCCAAAAAATACCCAACTCAAAATGGCATTTCACTTTCCAGAGCTCAGCAATGGCCACAAGCCAGCGGGGCAAGCACAGCCGGGCTGCGGATCCTTGGGAGCATGGTGGTCCCTCTCTGGGGAGGCACAGCCCTTCAGAGGGGAGGACCAAGTGTCTTTGAAACCCAAGCTAACATTCCCAGCAGCATCTTGTACTGGGTAAAGCATTATCCACATCCAGGGGCTGGATTGCTTCGGTGTGTGCTCCTCCAGATGCTGGGCACGGAGACACTACAGGGCAAAAAGACCCCTCGTCCTGTCCTAGCATGGTTGATGTGGGATCAGGAGAACCTGCCCCTGTCCCTCTTGCTCCTTCCTATCCAGGCCTCTTCATCCCTCCCTGGGGCTGTCCTGGTACAGGAAGACTAATTCAGGTGTTTTCTTCCATCTCCCTCAGTATGAGTTTAAAGCCAAGAATATCAAGAAGAAGAAAGTGAATCTCATCGTGTCGGTGGACGGCGTGAAGGTCATTCTGAAGAAGAAGAAGAAGGTAGGCAGCACTGGTCCCTGGGGCAGCAGTGCCTCAGCAGCAGAACCCCTCCCCTCCTGGTGCAAGGACCTTGCAGCATCCTTCTGGGAAACTCTGGTGGGCTGGGAGAGGGAGGCATGGGCTGGGGTCAGCCTTGTGTGAGTCATGTTCCTGCAGAGTGGCTGAGGCAGTCCTGCTGTGTGCAGAAGGGGCTCGGGGTGTCCTGTGGGAGGTGATGTGGGATGTGGCTGGTCCTCAACAGGACCCAACCCTGGCCAAAGGGTTGCAGGGGAGAAGCAGCAGAGCTATGGCAAGAGCTTCCCAAGTATGTCCCTGGACTCTCCCTCTGCCCTGTCCTTGTTCTCAAGGACAGCATCTGACGTACTCATTTTCAGCTTATTTCATTGCAGAAAAAAGAATGGGCCTGGGACGAGAACAAAATGCTCGTTATGCATGATCCCATCTACAGGTAAGGCCGTTGGGTGAGGGGACAGAGGCTTGCGTGGCTCTGCCGTGCTCCTTACCCATACCACACCAGCACCGTGCTGGGCACTGGGCACTGGAGAGCCGCCACCATCCTGCGGGGGGCAGCTCATGGAGCTTCCCGAAGCCTCCAGCTCTCCTCCTCCATCTTCTTCCCAAAAGCCAAGAGCAGGGGGTGTCTGTCCCATTGAGGCCAAACTGGAGCGAGAGAGGCCCCCAGCCATGCTGGGGAGGGGGTGGCAGGCACCTGGCCAAGGCATCCTGCTCTGTGAGCAGGCCAGGAGTGGAGTTTGCTCTTTTCCATCCCTGGAGGGCTCCTGAGCCACTGATGCTGTCCCTGGGGGCTGAGCAGAGAAGTCCTCTGCTGCCTTTGCAAAATGTTTGCTGCTGTTGAATCAGCAGGCAAATTTTCCCAGCTGAGGTAAAACCACTGCCAAAAAAATATTTGATGGGCTTTAGCAGGGATGTGCTGCAGAGGTTGGGCATCTGCAGCACCCCGTGCCATGGGAAGCATTGGTTGTGGCCTTGGTAGTCTCCTGGGCATGTGGGTAATGTGTATGCTTATATCCTGCCTTCCATTCTGTCCTTGCAGGATATTCTATGTATCTCATGACTCCCAGGACCTAAAGATCTTTAGCTACATTGCCAGGGATGGGTCTAGCAATGTCTTCAGGTGCAACGTCTTCAAGTCCAAGAAGAAGGTAAAAGTGCCAGGATGCACATCTCGTCCTGGTGTGCTCTGGGTGGAGCAGCTGGGGCAGGACCCCGTGGATCTGAGGCCCTGTGGCAGCACAGAGACCCCTGAGAGCTGTGCCTGCCTGGGGGGGTCACCACGCAGAGGCAGCCCAGCTGAAGTGACATGTCCCCTCCCCTCCCCGGCAGAGCCAAGCCATGCGCATCGTGCGGACAGTGGGGCAGGCGTTCGAGGTGTGCCACAAGCTGAGCCTGCAGCACACCCAGCAAAACGCCGATGGCCAGGAGGACGCAGACAGTGAGAGGAACGGAGATGACCTGGACGTCCCAGGTATGCTGCAAAGGTGGGGGTGGCGTGGGGCCCCCAGAGCCTGGCAAGCGTGGTTCACAGGGGCACTGTCTTCCCGTACTGCCCCTTGATGGCTGACACCTCTGGGCAATGGATTTGCACAGCAATCTGGCCTGCTGTGCTGCAGGCTCAAGCTGGGATCTTGCCCAGCGAGGAACCTTCTCTAGGTGTTAGCCATGATCCTCTCAGACATCCCCCTTGCTGAGATCCCATTAGCAGTGCCCGGGCTCTGCTCTGTGCTTGGCTGCACACGCTGCAAACATTCCCTCACATTCCCTTGCTGCTTCCGCACAAGGGGCCCCAAGCACATACCTTCCTCATGTCCTCTCTGCAGTTCCCAGAATGGACATAGCTGTGTTTGTGCTCTCCCATCAATCTGTCAGGAGTGCAGGCAGGCTGCAGACCCTGCTCCTTCTCAGCCCTGTGTGTAGAGGGTGCAGGGATGCCTGGCTGGGGGGCTGCTGGTCCAGCCCCATCACCCTGAGCTGTGCAGGGTCCCAGGGAGCAGCCTTGCTCCTTGGCACCGGTGCCTGTGCTGGAGGGGAGGCAGAAGTTCTATGAGAGGTTAGTCAAACCCTTCCAGCACCAGATGGGACACTGGCAGGTCTTGCTGCCTGTCTGTGTGTGGATTCCCTGCCCTGCCCTGCCCTGCCTTGCCCTGCTGTGTGCTGGATCCCCCACATCCCAGCTTGCCTGCCTGGGCTGGGCTGTGGTTTCCTGCTTGCCTCTGTAACCAGTGCTGTCCTGATGACCTAATCATTGGGCTGCCCTGGACCGGTCATTGTTTGGTTTTCCTCACACAATGTCCCGGCCACAATATGCAGCTCCCTGGGGAATTCAGAGCATCTGTTTTTTGTTTTTCTTTCCCATAATCTCTTGTTTACCTTTCTTCAGCTTTATCTGTGTTTTCTGTTCTCGGTGGCCCGTTTGTCCTACATCAGGGCTTTTGGCTGCCGTTCCCCAGGTTTGGTGTGCTGGGGCTGGATGTGTTTTTAGCTGCAAGCCTCCTCCCGGGCAGCAGCAGCAGGAAGAGCAGCCGTGTCTCTCTGTCAGGGCCGCAGGGTGGGTGGCAGGGGGGCGGTGGGGACCCACGGTGGGTATCGCTGCCCATGGCACGGGCCAGACGTGGCGAGCTCCAGGGGCAGGCAGGCCGTGCCCTGCCCTGACCCTGCTCCTGCAGCCTGTCGCCTCTCCGGCGTGGAGAGAGCGGCCGCCTCCGCCGAGGAGACCGACATCGACGCCGTGGAGCTGCCGCTGCCTGGAGCCGACATCCTGGACTTCAGCCGCGGCGTCACCGACCTCGATGCTGTGGGCAAGGAGGTGGGTGCCACACCGAGCCCGGGGTCCCTGCCCTCCACTCTCAGGGGGTGGAACGGCCCCAGCCCCACAACTCTGACTGCATCCTGAGGGCCCAGGGGTCGGGAGGGATTGTGCAGCATTCCTCAGCTTCCAGATCAAAGCCGTCTGCCGCTGCAGGGCTGCCCTTTGGCTGGGGCCCAGGGGGAGAGCTATGTGCAGCCACACGGAAAGGGCTTGGGGCAGAGCTGATAGGGACATTTTTTCCACCAAAAACACAAAAGTAGCAGACTTTTTTGGTACAGTGGAAATTCCCATGGGAAGTGTCAGCCTTTTTGAGAATTTTCTACAAAAGTTTGTGGGTTGTTGTTGAAACCGAAAAAGTACTGTTTTCAAATGTTGTAAGCACCCTCAGCAAAGTGTGCATTAGCTGTGAGTGCAGCTGCTTCTTTTCTGGGTATTTAGCGTGGCTGCTCTGTGCCAAAGCTCATGTGTGCCCCGTGGCTTTCTGAGGTGAGTGCCAGGGGATCACATCTTCAACACTGGTGTTTTGCAGAGCTGCCTCCACCCTGAAGATATCCTGACAGCATCACCCAAGATGCTGCTGCCCTCATCTGCCCAGCTGCCTGACCTGGGAACACCCCTCTCTGCCCACCACCAGATGCAGCTTCTCCAGCAGCTCCTGCAGCAGCAGCAGCAGCAGACACAAGTGGCCGTGGCACAGGTTCTCCCCTCCATTCTTTCCCAGGGGCAGTGGCGGGGCTGGGGTACACTACTGAGCCCCTTGGTGCTGCTGGTGTCTCCTGCCTGGAGGCAGCGTTGAAGGCAGGCAGCTCCATGGGGAGGGGGCTCCATGAGGTGCTTGCCACCAGGTGTCTGGGGCCTTTGGCCCCTGTCTGCTCGCCAGTGCCCTGCCCCGGTGACTGGCGTGCCTGGGCTGTGCGGCTGGCAGCTCATTCTCCATGCAGCTATTTCTCATTGAAGCAGCTCTGGCTGCTTTATCCAACTCATTACCTGAGATTTACTTGTTCCCTGACCCTGCACTGAGCTCACTGCAATTCATCAGCTTTTTTCAGGGCCCAAGCGATGGGCTCCAGCAGCCTTTCTGTGCTGCCCCATGGCTTTGCTGCTCTCGCATCAGTAGATCAGTATTTGTTGATCAGGTCTGGCTGAGCTGCTGCCTCCAGGGCCCACATGCCTTTTGGGATCACACACTGCCAAGTTGCTTTCCCCTGTGGAAGAGGGATCTGCATTATTGGGGAATCCTTTGTGTCTGTCCAAGTATAGTGTTGATCACAATTCAAAAGGCTCCGTGGTACCTGCTTAAAGTGTAAAATATTGCACCCCTCGCTCTTGGTCTGGCTTCGCAGAAAGCTGTAAATCCCAGTCCTTTGCCTGGTCTCCTGTCACTCCCAGCTCGCTGTGCTTTAGCTCAGCTCTGCCAAGGACACTGCTGTGCCACCTTGCTGGCCATGTTTGGGCAGCAGCTGCCTGCCTCCCAGTACCCATCTGTGGGGCCAGGTGGCAGGGGCAGATTCAGGGGCCCTGCAGCTGCAGCAGCAGCTCGCAGCTTGGCAGGTACAGAGAGCTTCCTCTTCTTCCTCAAGGTCACTTTCTAGGCCACAGAAAAATAGCCTTTTGTGTTTGGTGGGGATATTTTTGTTTTCGGGTTATTATTGTTTTAGAATTTTTTTTGTTTGATTTTTTGGGTGTTTGTGGTTTTTTTTTGTTTGTTTGTTTGTTTTTGGTTTTTTGGGGTTTTTTTTGGGGTTTTTTTTTGTTTGGGTTTTTTTGTTTGGTTGGTTTTTTTTGTTGTTTGTTTTTTGTTTTGTTTTTTTGTTTTTTGTTTTTTTTTGTTTTTTTGTTTAGTTGTAAATCTGTGCTTTCCTGGTTCCAGTCCTTGCTGGAGCAGTTGTAGGAGCTTTGGGTGGGTGCCAGGATGGGCTGCTGAGCCAAAGTGGCCCCCAGGTCACTACTGTTCCCTGTGCAGTGTATGTTTCTGGGGTTCTCCCTGCTCAGATCTCCCTCTCAGATCAGAGAGCTGCCCTGGGCAGGAGCTCCCAGCTGTCTGCCCTCGGGGGCATGGTTCTGGGGACACAGATGTTTGCACAGAGGTACTTGTGCTGAAATCAGTGGTGGTCTTGCCTCTGGGCTCCCTGCAGGCATTACTTCCCAGAGCCAGGCTAAGCAGCCAGCTCGCACCCCAGAGCTTTTCCAGGGTCAGCTCTGCTGCACAGCTGTGCCCTCACGCACCTGCAGCACCATTCGGTCGGTCCAGCGTGCCTCCTCTGCTGCATCCATCTGGCTCCTCCTGGGCTGCCCTTTCCATGCACATCTGCAGCTCACATGTACCACTGACAGTTCAGCCAGTGCTGCCCGCCTAGCCTTGAGCTTTTCCATCAGGGAGGCCAGGGGACAATGTGCTCAGTCCTGGTGTGACACCACCCACACGCTCCCCATCACATCTGCAGTACCTGCAGGGAATGGCTGCTTCATCACACCATGGGTTGGGATGCTGGTGAGCCCTGGGAGATGAGCAGGGATGGCCAAAGTTGAAGCCCTCAGCCCTCAAGTAGCCTGTGCCGTGCTCACCCGCTGTATCCTGTCCAGGTCCACCTGCTGAAGGACCAGCTGGCAGCAGAAGCAGCGGCACGGCTGGAGGCCCAGGCTCGTGTGCACCAGCTCCTGCTCCAGAACAAGGACTTGCTGCAGCACATCTCACTCCTGGTCAAACAGGTGCAGGAGCTGGAGCTGAAGCTGGCGGGGAACACGACCAGTAAGCACTGCCGCCCATTCCTCTCCCCTCGCAGCTAGCCAGGGCTGTGGGGGACATGCATGCAGGTGTTTTGCTTAGGGTTTTTTGTGCATTTCCAGTTATTTTGTTCAGAGGGATATTTGTGCCCAGCTGGCTTGTGTGTGTGCAGCAGGGTGCTGGCATGCAGCATGGGAAGGGGCTCGGGGAGGGCTGTACGGACAGGTAGTCACCTACCTCCATCAGCTGTATGTCTGCTTTCCCCAGTGGCTGCATGCTCCAGGCCAGCTCCATACCTGCCCAAGAGCCCCTGTTAGACCTTCCTCTCCAACAGATGTGGCCATCAAGCTCTTTGCAGGAGCTGGGCTTGTCCTGGAGAACTGACCCTTTGTTGGCCAGCAGCAGCTCCTGGCATTAGTGACACCAAATAAACCCCTCAAAACAGCAAGAGTGGAGAGGTTGATACCCAAATGACCTCAGACTGTCCTCCTCTGGCCAGTGTGCAGCCAGCCATGGTGGCCAGGGGTTGCCCAGGCAAGCTGGGCCTCTTAGCCGTGCTCTTCTTTTGCAGCAGGCTCCCAGGACAGTCTGCTGGAGATCACCTTCCGCTCCAACGTCCTCCCCGTGCTCTGCGACCCGACCACCCCGCAGCCCGAGGACACCCACCCGCCGCCGCTGGGCCCCGGCTCAGCGTTCCCCGGCACCATGGGCAGCCCCATAGGTAGGAACGACTGTCTGGTGAAGCTGGAGTGCTACCGCTTTCTGCCGGACTCGGGGCCGCCCGCCCCGGAGCCAGCCCTGGGCAGCCTGGAGCTCATCAAGTTCCGCGAGTCAGGCATCGCCTCCGAGTACGAGTCCAACACGGACGAGAGCGAGGAGCGTGACTCCTGGTCCCAGGAGGAACCGCCGCGCCTGCTCCACGTCCAGCCCAGGCAGGACCTGGGCGACAGCCTGGAGGACGAGATCGCGGTGTAGGGGTCAGCAGGAGGTGGTGCAGAGCAGCCCGGACCTGCTGGAGCTGGGAAGGACCCCGGCCGCAGCCCCATGGCCCTGGCAGGGACGGGACAGCCCAGAGGGAGGGGGGGCAGAGGAGGGAGCAGGAGGATCCCAGCACCCAGTCGGGAGTGCTTGGAGGTGAGGATGGAGCCGTGCCCAGGGCGTGTGCCGGGCGTGCTGTGCTCCGGCACGCGGCAGCATCGCTCCTTTTGCGGCAGACAGAGCTGACAGCTCCTTGTGCTCCCCCCTGGCCCCGTCTCCCTTCAAACTGTGTCAAGGTCAGGCAGGGGTAAGGGACTTCTGCTGGATTAGCCTCTGCTACTGCTGGGGAAAGCAGAGGAAGGGTTTTGCTGCAGGAATGGGAGAGCAGTCTAGGGCAGTGAGCAGGGACAAGAGGGGCTGAGAGGGCAGCTCCAAGGTGGTGAGCAAGGACAGAGCAGCTGGTCTGGTTCTCTGTGTGGTAGGCAGGGTGGGGGGCAAGTACAGGGCCATGCTAAATGAGGGTTGGTGACAGTGCACTGTCAGAGTGGGTCTGTGAGTGAGAAGTGAGGCATTGAGGGACAGTGGGGATGAGCCTGGAAAGGATTTGAAGGGGTGAGATGAGGTTGCACAGGCTGGCCAGGTGCAGGTAGTGGTTGGCAGGGGGATGTGGCACTTTCAGGACAAGGGTTTATCTGTGCCAAGGCAGGTGGAGGGCTTCCAGGCAGAGCTCACTCCTCTGCCAGGCTGTGGAGCAGAGAGGAAGGCACAGTGCAGTGTGGAGCAGGGAGCCAGGGCATGCAGCATCAAGCTGTGGAGTGTCCTCCTCCTCATCTAATAATTTGGCTCCTTGGCACAGCTGCCAGGTTTCAAAGCCTTTTTCATGCTCTCAAGGCACATTTTCAAGCACTTCCGATCACCACAAACTGCCTGCTTTGCTTTATAGACAAACCCTCCAATTTCCAAGCAGTTGTTTTACCCCAGACCGAGGCTGGGAGCTGCAGTGCTGGCATTGGCATCTTCAGGGATGAGCACACTTCCAGCCTTCGATGAGGAGTGAACTGTTGGTGTCTGCAGGGGTGCTTCATCACACCTCTGGTTTGCACCCTCTGGAAAAGTGAATGCAGGATCACAGGGGCTCCCCACCAGCCCTCGAAACACTTATGGCTGAAAGCCATCTGTGGGGCCCTCCAAGGGATCCAGAGCTTGTTCCTTTACTGCAAACACTTTTATCACCTGCCTGGTGCTGAGCCTCTAAGAGGCCAAGATTGGAAGGGGTATGAACCAAAGTCCTGATGTCCACCCTGCTTCATGTGGAAGTACTTGATGAGGTGGGGATTTGGCATGGTTGTCTTCCTCCCCATCCTCCCTCCTATCCTGCTTCTGCTTTGCTTTGTTGCTTCCTTGCTGCTCTCACCTTCACCAGCTCTGTCTCTGCTCAGTCTGTCTGCAACTAACCCCTGGCTGACACCACCTCTTGCTCTCCTCCAGGGCTTAGCCTGGCTGCTGAGGAAAGTCCATCGCTTCTCTCTGCCCTGGTCCCCTTGGGACTGAGAGCTGCTGAGGAGTGTGTGGATTAGACCCCCGGGGTCAGCACGAGCTTTGCTATGCACCCTCCACCACGTGACAGGACTGGGTGGACTTGAGGAGCTAGTGGGAAGGAAAAAAGGACATGTTTCAGTGTCCCCAGCAGTGCCCTGGTGTCCAGGGGAGCTGTGCACCAGCCACAGAGCAGGCAGAGTGGGAGAGGGTGCTGTTTGGTACGTGGTGCTCCTGTCCTCTAGTCACCACTGCCTCCAAATGCCCTGTCCCGCACGGCTGTGGGGACAGCTGTGTGCCAGCCCCTCTGCTGGGGACCCGACACGCCACTGCCAGCTCGCAGCAGTTGAAGGTGAAAGCAAGGGGTGCAAGGTTGGTCCAGCTAGGAGGAAGAAGTGGGCATGACAGCACGCACAAGGCATGGCACTTACAGGGTAGGGATGGCTGAGTTGGACAGGGATTTCCGTGTGGGCAGAGAGACCGTTCAGGGGAAAGAACAGCAGGAGCTCAGTTGTACACACAGGGCAGATGAAGGGAGAGAGGTCTCTTCCAGGCTGGGCTGCCTCAGGAAGCAGGTGGGGGAGCCATCTCCTGAGCCACTGCTCCGGTCCATCCCTGCTGCACACACGGAGCTCAGGCCATGTCCCGCGAGGGGCTGGCAGGACCAGATGTGCCCCATGCTCTGCCCACAGGGGACAGGGGCAGGTGCCCCACAGGCCGAGGGGGTGCTGCCAGGGCTGGGTAGGATCCTGCCAGCCTCATGCTGCACCATGGGTGTACACATGTAAATGACCCCTCCTAAGTCAGCGCTGCCTCCAAGACTCCTCTCTAGCCTCTCACTTTTGTTATGGACCTTGACAGGGGTTTTATAGCTATATTTTTTGTCCTTTCTTTTCCTACAACTGTCGTATTACTAACTGTTGACTCAATCTATCTGGGAAGCCAATCTGTCAATGTAAGTGCACTTAACCCTTGGGTGTTGTCATTAGTCAACTGGCTTTTGCTAAATAAATCTTTCTATTTCTCAAGGCTTTCTGTTGTCTCTTTCTTCTCACTGACTGTCTCTTTCTGTACTTCCTTCCCTCTCCATGCTGGGTGCCAGCACCAGCAGTGGCATCCTCTGGCCTTGCAGAGACTCCCTCCAACCTAAGCTTCCTCTCCTGTGGGACCCCTGCCTGTGGTGCTAGCCACAGGATGCCCACGAGAGCAAGGTGCCCAGAATATTGCTGGGAGCAGAGGTGTTTCAGTCTTGCCCGTCAGCCACTGCGCTGCTCGTCTCAGGGCTGCTGATCCAACAGCTGGAGGGTTCCAGGGGCTTCCTGGCATCTGCAGAGCTCCCCACAGAGATGCTAATCGGCACTTCCAGGGGCTCGGGAAATTTTTGGCAGCTGGAGAAGGAAAAATAGGGAAGAGCCTCTCTTAAAGGATGGCAGAAGTGTTGTGTAGGCAAAACCAGCGCGCAGGCAGGAGCTGACTGCTCCTGAAACAATTCGTCCTGCTGCTGGCAGCCGTGATGGAGCAGTGCCCTCCAGTGGCAGCCGCCTGGCTGCTGGGGCAGCCGGCGCCCCAGGAGCTGCAGCCTCCTGTGCCTTGAGCTCCTGCTCCCCCAGGACCTGAGGCCTGCGGTAGAACCCCTTGCAGCTGTAGCCCTCCTGGGAGCTGTGCTGGATCTGGGTCTTGAGCAGCCACGGTGTGGGGAAGATGGGGCAGCACAACGTGCACTGGTAGCCACGCTGGAGCACAGGCTGGCACTTGGAAGCAGTGAGTTTGTCCTGGACCATAATGCTGGCTCTGCTGCTGGCCAGCGTCTCCCTCTCAGGGGCTGGAAGTCATCTGAAGAGCCAGAAGAGAGCTCTTCAAGAGGTTAGCAGGCTGCTCACGCTCCCGAGAGCTGGTGTCCAGGCTGGAGGAGAGGCACTGCTGGGTGGCTCTCTTGGTGCAGATGAATAGCTGTAGGATGAACCCCAGGGCTGGTAGATGCTGCAGGTGCAGGCAGGGAGCTTGCTGTTTAGCAGGACTTTGGGGCCACAAAATGCAGAGGAAAGGGCCTGCAGTGACTTGGGGGTCCCTGTAAGAGTCCAGCCCACCAGGAGGTTGGAGCAGTGCTGGGAACCCTTCCTCTCTGCCTGTCCCATGGGATGTGGAGGTGGTTATCTCTGTCCCAGTATGTGCCTTCAGGATGCAGAGGTAGAGTTGGGCAGAGGATGCTGATGGGCAGCAAGGCCCCAGAACAGCACCATGCTCACCCAGGAACTAGCTGGAGCCACCACACAGACCCACTCTGACATGGAGGCAGCCATGGGGGTTTGAGCTCCTGGGGGCAGCCCCCACTGCTTCAAAGACTCTAGCTGGGAAGACGTGGTGGAGAAGCCAGTGTAGCTCAGAGGTGGGGTTTGATTGCAGAGCCCTTTCCTCCGCAAGCACCTGCTGCCACCCACCACAGAGACCCAGCCTGGGCTGAGCTGAGGGTGCCATGGTGGGGTGGGCAGTGCAGAGCCCACGCCGTGGGTGTCCCAAGAGAAGGCCCTGTGGCTTTACCAGGGTGTGGCTGACAAGGGACCTCCATGTGAGTCCCATCTCTTCGGGCAGCATGACATATCTGAGCAGGGCGTTGGCAGCACGCCTCACATGGCAGTGTCGAAGGGACAGGCCTCTTCCATTGCCATTCCCCTGGTAAATGCTCGCTCTCTCTCTCTTTTTTTCCACAACCTGCTTCCAAAGTCGCTCGGTGTCAGGTAAGAGAAGCTCTCGGTGTGTTGGCAGTGCCAACGTGGGGTCCTGGGCTCACTGCTACCCTCTCTTGCCCCACACTGGTCCTGTGTGCATGCACTGCCCTGTGCTCACATCCTCTCTGTTCCCTCCAGTGGACCAGAGCATGTTTGAGAACGCCAGCGCCGGCACGGCACCCACGCCACGGGCACAGCACGTCCCTGCCGCGGTGGGCACCCTGCCCCAGCCCTGCCGGCCCGCTGGCAGCCAGCACCTCCGCAACCTGGGCAAGGCCATGGGTGCCAAGGTGAATGACCTCCTGCGCCGCAAGGAGCCGGCCGGCCTGCCCGCCGTGGGAGCCATGGAGGTGAACGCCAGCGCGGGCGCTGTGCTGGGCACAGGACAGCCGGCTGCTGAGGATGGGTGAGTGTCCCTGCAGTGTGCACCCCGTGCCAGGGCCATTGGCACAGGCTGGAGGGGCCCAGCATGGGGCTGTATGCAACTGTCCCTCTGTGCTTGCAGGGCTGTGGGGCTGGATGCCTTTCCCCGGCTGGAACCGCCGCCCCCCATCACCAAGAAGCGGACGCCGCGCGCCCTGAAGACCCCCCAGGACATGCTCATTGCTCCACAGCCGGAGGGGACCAGCACAAGGAGTGGCACTGATGAGCCTTCTGAACCCCCCACAGCTCGCCTTGAGCCCACAGAGGAGCAGCTGGGGCTGGGGGACCCATCTCCTCCAGAATGCCCTGGTGTCCTCAGTGTGATGGGTACCCCAGAGCCCAGCAGGGACCAGCCTACCAGTGCCTTACCTGTGCCCGACCTCATCCATAAGGGCAGCCAGGAGAGCCAGTGGCAAGTGGGTGAGAGGGCCACTGAGATGCCACCCAGCACAGAGAAGCCCTCACGGAGACCGGGGCTGGAGCACGAGCCACCAGGGAGCGCAGGGCGGCCAGAGCCACGTACCCCTGGCTGGGAGGTGGAGGGGGCCCATCCTGACTTACTGTCCTTTGAGTAGCAGTGGGTAGCTGTGACAGGGGCACCATGGGGGCTGGCTCTCCCACACTTATCTCTCACTGCCACTTGCCTTTTTTGGGGTGATTATTTTGGAAAGGGGGAAGCCTCAGAGTAGAAGGAGCCATTGTTGCCTGGTGTGGGCTCTGGGGAGCCATGACAACCTGCTTCTCCCCAGATTCCCAGGAGGGGCACAGCCTGTCCTGCCGTGGCTTCTGCAGCCCCATTCTGGCCCCTATTCACCCTGGTCAGTGCCAAGCTCCTGTCCTGCTACAGTGCCACAGCCACCCTGTCTGCAGCCAGGAGCCTTGCTGAACTGGGAACCAAGGGGGTGCGTGGGGGTAGAGGTGCCAGCCTGCCCCAAACCCCATTGGCTCTGCTGGAGCGAGCATCCTGTGAGCATCCCACAAGCACTACACACTTCCCCGTGTCTGCACTGGCAGCCTTGGTCCAGAGGATTTCCCAGCTTACACTATGTGCTTGCTGAGATACCCCATCCTGGGGTACCAGCAGGTTCACCCGGCTCTAGTGCCTGGTGCCAGTGAGCCAGGACAGCAGACGTGTCCAGGGCCTTCTCCAGTTGCTCACCTGGTGGTGTTACTCTGCTGAGTGCCATCTCCTTGCAGTAGAGCCCCAGATGCAGGAGACCTGTGCTCTGTCAGGGCGCAGGGCTGGGCACCTGGGACTGCACAGCTGCTAGCTGAGCTCTCTGTGAGACCCCCTTCCAGCTCCTGCTTGTTTCCTGGTCTCGTCCCAGCCACCATGGACCAACTGTCCGGGCAGGCAGCCCTCTCCATGTGAGTCAGTGTCACTGTTCCCCTTTATGTCCTGGGACAGTGGTCTCTGTGAGACTGGGACACATGAAGCCACGTGGTCCTCTGATACTGCTGTATGATGTTTCACCATGGATTACAGGAGGGGTTAGCCAGCCTGGTGACATCTATGCCAGTACAAGGCAGCAGCTGTGAGATGAACTTTTTGCTTAGAGCTTTTATGTACATCCTCACCACAAAGGTGGTTTTCAGAGGAAAAGCTCCAAAGCCCCAGGCTGGGTTGGAGGAACCCAGGAGCTCATGGATGGGCCTGCTCACAGCTCCTTCTGGGCCACACAGGGTGTTTGGGCTGAAGAAATGTCTTCCCCCACCCAAAGCCACGCTATTGCAGTGAAGGAAGGAAGCTGTGAGCGTGAATCTGATTGCCCTGGGAGCAGCCACCCATGTCCTTGCCGCTGGTGTGGCGATGCCATGGTGGCACTGGGGCCCTGCAGCTCTCCGCTCTGGGAAAGCTCTGCTCAAGAGCGAAGGGATGCAGAGTTGCACAGAGCCCATGTTCAGTGCTGAGGTGTCACACACCCTGTGACAATGTGATCACGCTGTGCATGGCCACCTCCACGCTCAGGGGGGGTGTGTGTGCTGCCCAGATCTGCACTGCAATGTAGGTGTTGATGGAAACCAGGACTTGCAGCCCCTCTCTGAAGAACCAGTGTCTTAAATCGCTGTGATCCCAAGGGAACCTTCCCCTTGAGGGTTGTCACTCACATTTGGTCCAGTGCCTCTATTTATGTTGCCAAGGTGCGTATGCGTGGTTTGGGACAAGAGATGCAGATTGCACAATAAATTTTTTTTTCTTTTGTACCCACTGATGCGTGGCATTCCCTTGATGCCAGAGAGGACACTCTGCACGACCCCGGTGGGGAGCCAGGAGGCGGAGGGGGAGTTTGGTGGTGTCCAGACTGGGGTGGAGAACTGCTCTGCTTGGGTGATGGCTGGGCTGAGGGCGCTGGAGCCCGCCCGCGCCCAGGCACAGGGGACCGGATCCCGTGGGTGCTGCGGTAATGGGAGCACGCCGGTGCCCGGGCCGAGGGGACAGAACTCCGAGGTTATCGAGGCCACTGGAGCCCGCCTGTGCCCGGGCTGAGCGGACCGGGCCTCGGGGGCACTGCGGAGACGGCGCCCCGGCGGAAGCCCTGGTGGATGTCTGGGCTGAGGGCGCGCGATCCCCGGGGTTGCTGAGGGCGCTGGAGCCGCCGCAGCGGGGCAGAGGGCGCCGGCCCCGGGCGTACCGCGGGCCCGCCCGCTCCCGAGCCGCGGGCCCGCCCCGCCGAGGGCGGTGCCGCCGCCGTGCCGCCCCGTTTCCGGTGCCATGGCGGCCGCAGCGCGGCGGAGGCAGGGGCCGGGGCCGGGGCCGGTGCCGGGGCAGCGGCGGGGCGGCGGCGGGACGGCGATGTGAGGCGGGACGGCGCCATGTCGGGGTGCGCGTGGGGCGCGGCGCCGCCGCTGCTGGAGGCGCTGGGCCGGCTGTGGGAGGTGCAGGCGCCGCTGGGCAGCGGCTCCTCGGCCTCGGTGTACCGGGTGCGCTGCTGCGGGGACCCCCGGGCCCCCCCCGGCGCCGTCAAGGAGTTCGTGCCGCCCCCGGGGCCGCGGCCCGGGCCCGCTCGCCGCCCCGGCGCCCGCCCGCTCGTCGCCGACTGCGCCGAGTACGGGTTCCGCAAGGAGCGCGCCGCGCTGGAGCAGCTCCGCGGGCACCGCAACATCGGTAACGGCACCCCTGCACCGCACCCCGCAGCCTCGGCCCCCGAACACCTCTGCTCGGGCACCCTCTGGCCCTAGAGCACCCCCCAGGGCAATCTCCCCCTGCCGAGCTGGTGCCTCCAGAGAACCCTCCCAGCCAAGGAAGGGAGCTCGCAGCTGCTTCGGGAATACGGGCAGCATCGCTCCCAAACGCATCCCCAGGCCAATGTGCCCCTCGGATTGGCACCCCTGGGTGGGCAGATTTGAGGGCCCCTAGCCTGGACATCCCAAAGCAGTGGTGCTTCCCTGCAGTGGGTGCTTCTGGGTAGCCCACCCCTTCCCTGGGTGGGGGCTCTGCAGGTGACATCCCCAGGGTGGGCAGGAGGGATGGGCAGAGCGGGTCCCTGCAAGCAGGGCACCCTGGAGTCCTCCTTTGGGCAGGGTGCCAGAGCCCCAGCAAGGACCGGGTTCCCTGCGGGACAGCCGTGGGACAGTGTGTTCCCACTGTGCTACAGCTCCAGGGCTGCCTTCGTGGGTGGGAATGAGCCGGGGAAGGGAGGAAGCCTGTGTGTCAGAGGTGATTGCTGGAAGTGCCAAAGTTCACCCACCGCTGACATTTTTTGTCGGCTGTGAAATGCTTTGTGAAATGTTTTTTAATGCCTTAGTGTGCCTAGACACCCAGGCAGCACATGGGTTCCCGCTCTGCAAAGTTCGTCTGTCGCGGGGTGAGATTGACATGTCTCTAAAGAGTGGCACTGCGTCCAGTTTTTCCACTGGGATGTGCTTATCCGTGTCCCAGAGACTGTCCTTCTGAGCAGGAGCACTCAGCCCTGTCACTTTGGCAGAGCCTGGGGAGTGCTGTGAGACCAGCCTGTCCTCTGAAGCTTGTTGGGGTGACATGGCTGCTTTTCCCTTGCTTCTTCCTTCCTCCCTGGTTCTCCATCTCTCTGAACATCACCCGTTGCGAAACATCTGAGCTGCCTGCCACAGCTTTTGTGGTGTGCAGCGGTGGAAGGTGCTGGCTGCACGCTCGTTACCGATGCCTGTCCCTGTGTCTCCTTGTAGTGACACTCTATGGCGTGTTCACCAACCATTACTCTGCCAATGGCCCGTCTCGCTGTCTGCTGCTGGAGCTGCTGGACATCAGCGTGTCCGAGCTGCTGCTGCACTCCAGCAACCAGGGCTGCTCCATGTGGATGATCCAGCACTGCGCCCGAGATGTCCTGGAAGCCCTGGCCTTCCTGCACCACAAAGGCTATGTGCACGCAGACCTCAAGCCACGCAACATCCTGTGGAGTGCAGAAGAGGAGTGCTTTAAGCTCATTGACTTTGGACTTAGCTTCAAAGAGGGGAATCAGGTTTGGAATGTGCTACTCTTGAGGCAAGATGGCTCTGTGTTGAGTTGTGTGGCTCTGTGATGTTTTCCATGTGGCCTGATCAGAGTAGGAGCTGAGCTGGTGCTGAGCGTTAACTGGAAAGGCTGAAATGATGTCTGCCCCAGACACTGAAACTGTGTTCCCATTCTGCTTGAATGTCTCTGGTTTGTTTCGATGTCTTGGCCATTGTGCTACAAATTCCAGTGTTAATGATGCACTGAGAAAAGTGGTGTCTCAGCTTCCTGGAAAGTTTGGTAGTTTTTATGTGGTCAGATGAATGGGAGCAGCCAGAAATATAGAATTCCCTTTCATCATCCCTTATCAAGTGTCGTAGTAATCCAGGCTTTGCCATCAGCCTCCCTAGCCAAGCGTGTTATCTCTGGCAGTGTCCTTGTGCTTGCCTTTACTTTCACCCTATCTTCAGCAGCCTCCCTTCCTCGGGAAGTCTGGATGTTTCTTTCCCACACGTATCAAAAGTCCGTGGTCTGGTCCCGGATGGGCTGTTCTTTACTGACACAGACAATCTCCACCTGTTCTACTCTTTGTCCCATTTGCTGGTCTCCTGCTCAGTCTTCTTGCTGTCGCTTTTGTTTTGGTGATACTGAGTTGTTTGTCCTTGGCCATTTTATTCTCTTCCATGGCTTCTGATGGAAACAGAGAGCCTCAGGAGGTTCTGCTGTTGGCTTGATAGATCTTCCTTTCACTCCTCCCTCTCTCAGTAGCGGCCTGTGAGGAGTCTCAGTAAAGCTTTTCCATCAGGTAACCTTGTAGCACACTTGCCTTTAATCACTGGCCGATAGATGGTAATTTTTTCTGTGCCTTCCTGCAGTGTCCTGTTTTGTCCCTATTCCATGCACTTTACCTGCTTAGCAGTTTTAAATTTATATACTTTTTTACTGGTTTACCTGGTATTGGCAGCACAGCCCACTGATTGTGAATAATAGAGGGTTGTGTGGGTGACCTATCTCTGAATTCTTTGGTACAGGAGTTGTTTTTAATGTTTGCACTTCTTAACTCCCCCGTGTTGTCTTCAGTTCTCCCACATTCTTGGCTGAGTTTCTGGTGGTAATCTCTTGCTGTCTATCAGCAAAATACCTGCTCCTGGTGTCCTGTGTCTAATGCAGGTATTTTTATTTAATTCAGGTCTGTGTTTTGCTGCTTGCTGTGTGAGTTGCCTCATAATAGTTGATGGGGTGTTTTATTTGCTTCCATGGTTTCTTCCAATTTGCTTTCTTTGGGCTGAGTTTCCTTTGCCTTTTCTCAAAAACACACTGGTTGTATGGGTGAACCTTCTGACCTTGCTTTGAATGTGCATCAGGTACCAGTGTCCCGTCCTCACCCCTGCCTTGGGCCACAGCCTGCATGTATAATTTCCTTATCTGAGTCAAAGACCATGCTACTTTTATTTAGGACAGCCCTGCCCAGCTTATCCTTAGACAAAATTTCCTGCCATTGCTGTTTAACAGGGAATGGTTGTACACAGAGCAAGGTCTCAACCACTCAACCTAAAGCTCTCAAAATGCTTTAGGTGGTAGGAGTGAAATTCCCTCTTGCTCTTTTTGCTGGTGCCATTGATCACAGTGTTTTCTCTATCTCTAAACGTTGTTTGGGAGCCTGCCAAGTTGCTGCTATTGCCATGCCGGAGGTTCTGCTCCCTACTGATAGGAAGAGGGACAAGAATGAGCAGTTTGTGTATCATTTTTAAGTTCATAAACCACTTCTGAGCTCTGTAAACTTTTATTTTCAGTCAGAGAACCACATAATCTTGGTCTGAATATATTCTCATGGTAAGAATTCCTAATCCTGTGCCTTATCCAGGAGAAAGTAGGCTTGCATATTCTTCTGTCATTCCTTGTGTTGCATCAGTGTGTCTAAAATGAGCCCCCACGTGTTAAAAAGACCCAGTGTGCAGTTTGTCTTTGGACACAGAAGACTTGGCTGGACAAAGCCGCAGCTGACTGACCAGGTATTGCCTGAAAGCAGGAGACTGGGCTGGAGCCTTCAGAGCAGCCCCTCCAGCCAGTACTTGTGTGACTCTGTAATTCCCTAGTTTCTTTGGAGCAGGCAGCATGTGGGCATTTCCTCTCACTGTGCCAGCCACGGCAGCTGGGCAAGTACTGATTGTGCAGCAGTTGAGGCTTCACGGGGAAGATGGAAGAGGTGCATGGGAAGTGCCTTTGATGGTTTCTTTGTCTGAGCATTTTAGCTGCCTGCTTCCAGAGAGCATCACTTGAACAATGGCAGCAGCTCCTGATGCTCTCTGCTCAGACAGGGCTGTTTGTGCTCTCAGGCAGCTGATGTGGAAGCGTATTGTGGGTGTTCAACCCTTATTCCAAAATTTCTAGCATCATCTGCATGTAGGAGAGGTTAAAGGGCCAGTCCACAGGAACATCCAGCCCCTTCCTCCCAGCAGTGCTGTGTTTCAGAGGTCAGATGTTAGTGCTGTTCTGCTGGGAGATGTTTTTCTTCCAGACAGTCCTGGTTTTCCCTCAGCACAGCAGTATAGGGAGCTGAACTGCCTGCCTTGCACAACTGGCTTTACAGTAGTATTTTGGGGACCTCTTTGAAGGATATCAGAACTGATTTAAGGATAGAGTGGAGAACCTGAGTGTGGAAAATCAACTTTCCGTGTGTTTGGTCTCCTGTAGGATGTGAAATACATTCAAACAGACGGGTATCGGGCTCCAGAGGCAGAACTGCAGAACTGCCTGGCGCAGGCAGGGCTCCAGAGTGAGACTGAGTGTACCTCTGCTGTGGATCTGTGGAGTCTGGGAATCGTTTTACTGGAAATGTTCTCAGGAATGAAACTGAAACATACAGTCCAATCTCAGGAATGGAAGGTGAGACAGTTCTTGCTTGCACCAAATGAATCCTTCTGCTTCTTATTCATAATCTGGATTTGTGAGGTAGCACCTGGCAACTAGGTAGTGTTTCCAGGCTGTTTATCTAATCCTGTTGTCTTGAGAATTAAGATTTCTGAGCCTTAAAGACCCACCTGCCCTATGGAACTGGCTTGTCTGAATGCTACTTGTGTTCAGGTTACTGAAATAGGAGTATTCCAGGAGTCTCTGTTTGGAGCCTGTGCCTTGTCTAGATTTGGTAGGCAAGCGGTGCTGGCTGTAGTTGTGACCTAGGAAGAAGAACAAAATCAATGGCTGATGTCTGTCAGCTAGTTCAGCAGCACAATGGCAGAGGAATTATTTGCTGGGTATAGTTTAATGTCAGCTGTAATTTGGGGACCTTCTTGTAAGTCTGTATCCTGAGAAAACAAGATGAAAGCTCTGTATTGTGAGCCTGGAACCTGACTGTCCTCTGCTCTGTGTGAAATAACTTTTTGTGCTCCTCTTCCCAGAAAGAGTATCCTTTCAGCATCAGAATCTCCACAGCAACAGAAAAGTTACTTGCATGTGGAAATTTCCAGCTTTTGCTGGCAAATGGGACAAAGTTGATTTGATGTGAGCCTTCTAGTTTAACATGTGAGGCTTGGGCATTGGGGATCTCTCACAAAACCCCAGAGAACCACAGCCCTCTGCATCCACTCTGGAAAACGATAGGATATTGCAAGCTTTGCACAGTCTGGTTTTTACCTCCCTAATCACTGTTTCTTTTTCTCTCCAGACAAACAGTTCTGCCATCATTGATCGCATATTTGCCAGTGAGGGGGTGGTTAATTCAGCCATTCCAGCTTATCACCTCAGAGACCTTATCAAAAGGTACTGTAGCATATTTGATAGCTGTTGCTTAAACGTGTGCTCTGTAAAGTCAAGCCTTGCTCTTAGCAACTCAGAGCCTACAGCTAACACTTTTTCTTTTTTTTTTTTTTTTTTTTTTTTCCAATTTTTTTAATCTCCTTTGCTGGTAACAAGTGCAAGCATTAGCAGAGATGTTTCAGTTCCTCTGATTTTGGCACAATTTGGAGTAAGCACATAGAGAGTGTCAGTCATGATGTTGATCATTTGCTGTTTCAGTGCTTTGCACTTGCAGCCGAGAGATTGTATTTTGAGAAAACTGCAGACTTTGCTGCTTTTGGGGATTGTTATCATAAAAAATGAGGAAAGAGGCAGAAAGTGCTGCTCTCCACTGCTGCCAAGATTCAAAGGCACTTTTGCAACTCTCCTGAGGAGTCTGCCAGGGGGGTTGTTTTCACTGTCTTGTGACTGTGCTCTAAGGCTACAGAGGGAAGAAGACACAACTTGGCACAAATAGCATTGGGAGCCCTGGTAAAGCCAAGTTAGGGATATTCTCAGGCAAGCTCTGGGTTATTACCTGCTTTGAATCCCATTTGTGAAAAGATGTGGGAGCACCTTGGAGTGTGATCACTCTCATGAGACTGCATGTATGCCTGAGATGTGGGATGAATGGCCTGAGGATGTGGAGCTGGAACATGCTGTGCTCCTTGTAGACTTGTAAGTGAGCAATTTTCATTACTTGGTGCTGAGAGACATCAAGAAGGAAAGCCTGCTCTGCAATCTACCCAAAATGCTTTCAGGGGATCCTTCTGGTGTGCTTCAGCTGCAAATTGCAAGATGTGCTTCCCACTCTTTTCCTTGTACCATAACCACCCCGAAGATAGGGTGTTCCTCTATGCTAGCTTCCAGCCTGAGTGGAATGTGTCAGTGCAGGAATGTCACATGCATGAACATAAAGGTATCTTCTCTTACAGCATGCTTCATTGTGACCAAGGAAAACGAGCCTCTGCTGAGAAGGCTTTATGCAGCCCGTTCTTCAGCATTCCCTTTGGTAAGCTGTGGCCGTGGCCCCTGCTCAGGACTCTCACAGCATGTGTTGGAAGCAGCACAGAGGGCAATTAACTATTGTTTCTTGGTCTGGCCTCATCGCTGCTCCTCTGTGGCACTTGCCAGCTCTCCATGGTGCCACAGGAGGGAGGTCAGAGTAATGCCTGTGCTCTCAGTGCTGCCCTACTCCTCCAGCCCCACAGGCTGTCAGTTTTTCCTAGCTGGACTCTGCCCTCAAAAGTGTATTGGCAGCAGCATTCATCTGAGGGCACAGAAATAACCAGGATATTTACCTAACATTCTGACTGTTGAGGTGCTTTTGAAGAGTGCAGTGCTATTTATGGTGAATGGATGGGTTTTCTTACACCGTTTCCCAGTTTAGAAATCACCAGGAATGTGAGCACCTTGGGCATGGGCTGATAGTGGCATCTGCTGCTGCCTCTGTACAGGTGGTTTGTTGTGGCAGCCTGTTTCTGCAGTGACTGGGCTGCAGTAACCTGTGTGGCAGATCATGGATGTCACTGTCACTTTCATCTAGTGCTGTCCCTTTGATTAATAAAATAGTGGTGTTTCCTCAAGTCCTCCCCTTGTGCGTTGCAGGCAGTTAGCAAAGGTGGGCTGTTTAGGCTTGTGTCCCTCCTTGTTTTCTGTTCCAAATACAACTGAGTAGCATTCTCCAGAGCTTGTCTGCTTTCAAGAGCACCAGTGAGGAGCTGTGCATTCAGGTTTTCTGAAGCATAAATTAATGCTTCAGGCTGAGCTAGCATTTCCCCTTGAATCTTAGCCCTGCTTTTCTTAAGCTCCTTGGTGCACCTTGCAGCCAAGATTATTAAGGATTGCTTCTTATAGATAACTGATATTTCTGTATGTCAGGCAAAGGTAGCAAACTCATTCCTGTTTTCTAACTTCACATGTGTCTTAGAAGCTGGGGCTGTTCTAATCAAAGCTGCCTTCCATGGCTGAACCTTGCACCCGGTGCTGCTTTAGAGCAGAGGGAATTGTATATTGGCAGTGCTTTCTGGGCTGGTTTTAAACACACAGACCTCTCACTGTACTGAGGAAGGTGCTTCTGTGGTTAGTGCTTGGAGTTTATATAACAGCTTCCGTTTTTCTTAGTTCTCTTTGCTGCTTCTTTTCTTTGACAGACTTGCACATATGCTTGTCTGCACAGAGAAGCATTTACTGCTGCTTTCCCAGCAAGTCAGAAAATGACCTGTCATTGCTTTTCACTTGGACACAGCTTTGCTGTTTAGAGCAAAGACAGCTGACAATAGCTTTCCTTGTCATATACAGCTAAGTCTTGACTTTCCAGTTCATCGAGTTCTCTCCTGTGTTGTCAGTGTGGTTGGCATCACCTGGCATTTGCAGAGGAGCTGGGCAGAAAGTACCTCCTAGGGCAGAGGGGGATTGCCAGAAATGTATTTGTCACTTGAGTACAGGAAGACCAGGTGTCTCAGTTCCAGGGGTTGGTTTGTCTCCCTCTCTGGAAAAAGACATATGAAAATGAAGGACAGATTTACTTTAGTGTCTTTTCTCCCAGGCAGCAAGTGACAGGACTAGAAGAAACAGCCTCAGGTTGCACCAGAGGAGATTTAGATGGTTGTTAGGAAAAATCTCTTCAGCGGAAGGGTTGTCAAACATTGGAACAGGCTGCCCAGAAAAGTGATGGAGTCACTATGCCCATTAAAAGATGTGTAGATGTGGCACATCTGGGGACATTGTTTAGTGATGGGCTTGGCCATGCCAGCTTGGAGTTCATAATTTAAAAGGTCTTTTCCAGCCTAAACGATTCTGTGATTCTGCAAATAAAAGGAGTAGCATATAAGACCATGGTGACACTTAAATGTTCTTTTAGTCTTCGGTTCATCTGATGTGTCTTGGTTGCAAATAGTCCTATGGAAGAATAGTCCTAGAGGCACACTAGGAGCTGGAACATGCCTGGTTATCTGAAGACAGCACCTTTCTTCAAAGGGCTGCCCCTGAGAGCTGTCTGGGAATCATCTCTTCTGATAAGGCCTTTCACACTCTGAGCTTTTCCTAAGGGTTTTTCCATGATAGGCAGATTTACAGCATCTGTGCTTGCCTTGCATCTCTTCTTGCACTGTGAGATCAACATCTGACTGTGCCTGGCAGAGATGTCAGCTCCCTCACAGGCATTGTGTGCTTAGCTGGGAAAAGTATTTCCCAGAAAATAACAGCTCACTTTGCTGGCACAGTCAGAAGGCTCAGACTGGAGAAATTAAGCCATTTCCCTTTTCTCTCCCCTCCAAATGTAAAGTGGCAGAGCTGTGAGGTCCTGCTATTATGTTCAGTTGCTGTAGCTGCCAAAACAAATAGACACATCAACACTCTCCAAGTACTACAAGTTGGGTGCCCAGATCTTAAATTCATTAATGGCCTGTCACTAGTGTACAGGAACATAATATAAAGCTTTTTTTTTTTTTTTCCCTGCAGAAGTGACACTGTCCCTGTGGCTTTGGGTTTCTAGAGGGCTGATTATCCTCAGAATGTGACTCTCATAGCTTGTCATTAGCCTTTTCTCCTTGGCTGTTGTCTTCTTCCTCAGTGGCATCTGTGGGAGCTGCACAGGCCATCCTGGAGCTGCTTGTTTTCTAGAGCCAAGTGCCCCATGTCCAGCACCCAAAGGGTTTTATTTCTGCTTCTGTGAAGTCCTTCAAGGATCACTGTTCACACACCTTGTGGCCATGCCTGATTCTACAGCACTGCATTGTTTAAGTAGCTTAAGTACGGTGGTCTTCAAAACAGTGGATTGCAATTGGATTTTGAGGGGAGGAGGGTTTATGTGGTGTTCAGGAAAGACCTAAAAGATACTCTAAGGAGATCTGGGGCCTGTGCCTTAGTACAGCTGAAGAACTGGAATTAGGGAAGTTGGCCAGCCTGTTTTTAGCTTGTCTGGGAGCAGTGACAGGAGAGGCAGTTGCAGAGTATTCCTTTGATCTTCTCACATCTCCATATATATATGGGGTAGTTTGTTCAACTAGCATAGTTCTTGAGGTCACATCAGTTTTTGAGACTGGGCTAAGTAGACACAACTCTAGCTTTAATTTGAAAAGCAATTTCAGAGCTAGCCTCAGAATTGCAGAGTGCAATTATTCTGCACCCTTTGGAAGAGTCTCTCAGTACACAGGTAAAGATAAGATGGAAATGGAGAAATCAGACTATGAATGCAGTTAACAGTGGAGAGAAGCAAAACTGTACTGCAAAGAGCAGTAAGTGCTTGAGTATCACAATGAGTATTGAGTCAGCTTCCTGTTTGCTTGCTCCTTTGACATTGACTTTGTTTCTTTAATTCTTTGGGTGTCAAACAGCTCCCCATATTGAAGACTTGGTGATGCTCCCCACACCTGTGCTGAGGCTGCTAAATGTTCTAAGTGATGCTTCTCTGCAGTGTGAAGAAGAATATGAAGGTTGGTGCAATTGCCATGTAGCAATATTGTCTTACAGACTTTGTTTTCGGTGGCTCTGGGGATGTGAGAGCAAGCAGGTGAGCAATTAATAGGCACAGAGCTGCCCAGCTGAGCTTTGGTTGCAAGGGGTCAACTGCACCAACAGAGACTAAACTGAGATTGAGGGAGAAAGCTGAGCTTGTAGGGAATTCTTGAAGAATCCCAGATTAAAAAAAAAAAGAATATTTTTTTTTTTCTTTGGTTAGATGCCCACCAAATTCACAATGTGTTTGTGGCTCTGAGCTTCTGCTGGATATGTACAGGACTCGGAAGCTAAATAGCACAGATCCTTAAAAATTTGCTAATGAACTTACCCAGGATCTCATTGGAGTTCCTAAAGCGTGGTGGATGGCAGGCATAGTGGTGGGATTTGCATTTCTGCGTGTTGTCAAATCCATGTGAGCCGCACAAACGAGAGCGCTCTGGGGACACGAGTTGAAAGGCCGAGTTCCGCTCACACAAAGAAAGGTTTGTGCCGGTTCCTTCAGTTCCTCTCCTCCAAGTGGAATAGCAGGCACTCCTAAATCCCCAGTGTTTTAGCTACTGGAACCTGCTGCTGGAGGTTCACTGCCTGCAGGTCTCTGTTCCTGAGCCTCAGTTCAGACACTTCCATCTCATTACACGGCCTTTAATCAGTGTCAGCTTCTGCTCTGTCACCCCATGCTTGTTTATTTTAAATTGAGAGGAAAGGAATATTTGTTGTCCGGGTGTTCTTGATGTGTTCATCTTGCCTTCGCTTGTTTCTTGGCTCGCTGTAGTTTGCAAAGTGAAAGCCAACCAGCTCTTTCCCTTCCCAGATATCCTGGAAGACATAAGGGAGGAGTGTCAGAAATATGGACCGGTGGTTTCCTTGCTTATTCCAAAGGAGAATCCTGGTAAAGGCCAAGTAAGTGAATGGGGAGAAGAAGCTGCGTGTTCCTGCGTACACTCCATGTGCTGCAGGACTGCTGCTCAGTGCCTGGAAATCTCCTGGCTGGTGGCAGTGCTAAAAATAAATGGCTGTTTTGAAGGACAGCACAGGTTCCTTCCTGGTTATGTAAGGTTACCTAACCTGGGAGGTGCCCAATCAGCTTTAGCATGAATAGAAGGAATGAAGAGGAGAAGCCAGTGGGTGGGAGAGAAGTTGTTGAGGGTATAGACCACCAGCATACTTTCTCCTACCTTACTAAATGGAGGAGCAGGAGATGAAATCCCAGTTTAGAGATTCAACTCTTAGCTCCAGTGCTCTCTGCTCAACCAAGGATGGAGGGGAAAAATTTGTTTAGGAATGGTTTCCCCCATTGCAGAGGTGGGAGGGGGCAAGTGGCATGGTGCACTGGAAGTCCTACTTCTCCTCTCTCTCTTTCAGGTCTTTGTTGAATATGCAAATGCTGGTGATTCCAAAGCTGCCCAAAAAATGCTGACTGGAAAGATTTTTGATGGCAAGTTTGTTGTGGCTACGTTTTACCCACTGAGTGCCTATAAGAGAGGATATCTGTACCAAAACTTGCTGTAGGCAGTAGCAACAATCAGGAGAGTTGTCTTGCTCCTCTTCCTCAAGTGTTTTACAATTGAATGTGCAAAAGAGCTTCCTAGCCCTGCTTCTGAGTCATCTGTGAAGGAGAGGTGCAAAGGACTTGAATGGGCTTTGAAACTTTACTGCTGCTTCGTGATGTGCTGGGGAGGCCGGGACCTTTCAGCGCTTGCTTGTGTGTGTGTTGTGCTTGCTCATTTACAGGGGGTGTGGCTCTGCCCGGGGGGCATCTGGGGGGCAGGAGTGTGGACCGCGGGAGCCCTGGAGGCCAAGCAGATCCTGGCAAGGGTTTCTCAGTGATTTGAAGCCAGACCAAAGTATTGGCCTTAGTGCTGGGCTTGTCTCCGGGGAGAGGATTTCTTTGTTAAGCTTTCCGATAACACAATCCTCCTCTCCAGTGTTGGAGGAGGAGGAAGGCTTGCCTGCTTTTTGTTGATACCTGTTATAAATAAAGAAGCAGAAACACCATCCTCTCTAAACCAGACCAGGAGGACTTTTGAGTCTTCTCCTCACACAGAGCAGAGAGAGGCAATGAAATTGGATCTGCTGAGCCTGTGGATTTACCCTGTCCTCGTGACCTGAGCAGAGCCATGCAGCTGATGCTGGGCTGGGCAGTGACGTGTGGATGATGCTGCCTGTGGGGAGCTGAGCCTGCTTGTATGCCTGGGGTGGGCTGGGACTGATGGTGGAGACCTGGTCAGAGCAGTGCCAGCCTCAGTCCCAGCACAACCTGTAAGCACTTTGTAGCCTGAGTAGATGTGAAAACCCTGCCATGTGGATTCATCTTTCTAGCACATACCCTGTGCTGGCACTGATGCTCCCTAGCTCTGATGCCAAATTATCTATGATATGTAAGCGTCTTTCAGTGATATTTTTGGAAAGGAGTGCTACAGCACACAGTATTCTTTGTGTCACAGCAGGACCCCTGCCTTAGGAGTCTTATAAGAACAAATATTTGTCTGTTGTAGGTCCCACGCTTGCTTTTCTGTGTTGTGCGGTTTGGTTTTGCATTAACCCAGTAAGACTTGTAGATTAGAAGCACTGACACTTTTGGTCCTTCAAAGGTTACAAAAAGGGCTTGAGGCAATCTGAGATCCTGTAGGGAAAGGGCTTAATCAGTCATCAGACTGGACTGGCCAGGAGAAGGTCTTTCGCAGTGTCAGGGACAACAGCCACATGCCTTTGGGGAAGACCCTGTGGCGAGCAGCATCACTTCCCCCCGGAGCACGTTTCAGTCAGCTGCTGCCATGGGGCAGGCAGAGGCTGTTTCCCAGGGATTTCCAAACCCATGCGCCTGGCAGAGCCTCTCCCTCCAGGGTGGGCACTCTGCTCCTGATGGGCACAGTGTGAAACGCCCTGTTTAGAGAGTCACCAGTGTATTCTGACTTGTAGTCTTGGTCCCAGTTTTAGTGAGGAGGAAAGCCCTGCTGAATTCTTTTCTTCAGACAAAATACTTGTGGACAGCTGCCTGAACCATCCCTGACCATCCCTGGAATAATACCTGAATTACCTTGCAGTTTACTGTTTGCATCTTGCTGATGCTGGACTTGATGGAATCCTACACTTAAAAAGTTCCTCTTGATTTTTTGCCCTGTGTGTGTTGTGTCAGGAGATCCAATGTCTGTAGCATTTCATGAGTCTGAGTTGCTCTCTGTGCTGGTGTATAGTGCTGTCTACTGTGGCCCTTACCAAACTCCCTCAGAAAGGACCAATCTGAATTCTTCTGTTGCCTTTGAGATGGTGGGCTTGCCAGGGAAAAGAAAAAAAAATAAAATCCCACAATGAGTTTTAAGGTGCAATTTGCTGATCAGATTTTTCTGGGAATGATGCTGCTTTGGTGTATGTAGCTGTTCAGCAGCCTTTGCATAGGTGGGGTGTGTGATTCATTGCTTTTAATTTAACTGTCCTTTGAGTGAAGCACCTTTTAGTGTCTGGGAGGAATTGAATGGTAACTGGGTGAGGGTTTTTGCTGTGTGGAGAGCAGTGTTTAAAGTATGGTTGGGTCTTGGCTGACCTCCTCAGCTCTGCGTTACTGCTGTCCCTGCGAGTTGAGCCAGGGGTCAAAGCGCTTTGGTCCAGACATGCACGTGTTGAATGCCACCATATCAGAAGCATTGAGCTGGCAGGAGCAGCCCAAAGCTCCTGCTCTGCAAAGTGCCAGCCCAGGTGGGGCCACAGGGAGCTCCCTGGGTGCAGAGTGTGAGGTCTGTCACCTACAGCAACACTGGGACAGGGAGATGCTGGGGTGCAGGTATGTGATGTGTTCAAAGTTCTCACATGCATTTGTCTAGGATTGTGAGCTGCTCTGTCATCTTTCAAGCATGACTTTTTCAGTCAGAATTCTTACAACTAAAGATAGAACTATGCCAGGATTGATTTTCAGAGAGGAGCTACAGCCTGTTCCTGCAGCATGGCAGCTCTTCCACCAGAGTTGGGCAGGGGTTTTGTTCAGCTTCTTTAACAGGGGCTAAATAAATCCTCATGATGCAAACTCCTGCTACCAGACATTTTTCTCCAAGATGTTCACTGACCAGGCTTGAGCACTGAGCTGGGTAAAAAAACCCAAAGCTGCTTTTCTTTATATTCCTCCTGGCAAGAGTTGAAGATGTTGATCTCTGTCCTGTCACTGGATCCACCCTTCTGCAGGCTGTGGGGTACAGGGAGGTTTAGAAGCATTGTATTTTTACTCCTCACGCTCTGCCTTCAAAGACTTTTTCTATCAAGATGAAGCTCACTCTGGTGTCTCGGTGACCTGTTGGTGTCTTGGCATAAGTTTTAGCCCTGCTAAAACCTTTGAGTTCCTTAACTCTAGATTGTATCTGAAGTGTGCACGGTGATTCACTCCAAGGTGCCTGTTGTGGTGTGTCTGGGATGGGCCTGGCTTTCCTCATCTCCAGGTTACTGCTTGCTTGAGGTACACAGCTGTTGAGGCTTTCTTCTCAGATGCTCGCTGGGTTTCCTGGTCTGTGCCAATAACCCTCAGTGTGGCACCGACCTACACAGTCCTACCCTAGTTGTAGGGTAACTAGTGTTTAAATCACTGGCCAAAGCACAAGTCAGCTCTTAGCTGTATTCCTAATTTTATTCTCACTGGTCTTCAGCCTCATAACAACATAACCTGAGCACCGTGTTGTAGCCAGGTTCCTTCCAGAGGGTTCAGTACACTTCCTGCTGCTGTGCCGGATCCTGTAACCACGTGCCTCCCTTCAGGTTAGGTGTCAATTGTGGTATCCCATCACGCACCATTGCTGAGCAGATGTGTGCTTAATAAACAGGTGATTAATAAACAATGCTTCAGTACGAGGTGGTTGTCCAGCGTGCCCTTCTTGTGGGACACTGAAATGCCATGTAGCTGAGCAAGTTCTCTGTCACAGGGCCTCAGTTTTGGGGGACAGGACTGTGACCCGACCATGGCAGCGTTGGTGTTTGTGCTTGGAGACCATGGCTGTCAGAACTCCTTCCAGTTTCAGTGAGGGGTGGTCATAGCTTGGAGGCAGGGAACTGTGGGATGGAGGGGGCTGTTAACATTATTATTAGGCTTTAACGAAGCAAGTTCATCTAAGGAGGGGGATTTCACGACAGCTGTTGGCTCAGCAGCAGGACATCTTCCCTTTTCTCCTCTGGTTGACGGGGGATACACAAAGTATCACATGCTCGGTACCACCGAGTTCCCCCTCCCTTCGAGGATTTCCACGGAGCCTGGATGTGCTATCTCCACTTGCTTCCCCACTCCACTCCAGCCCCCTTAGCATGTGTCTGTATGGGAAATAATCATGGAATATGTTTCAATTCATGCCAGCTGCATTCCATCCAGAGAGCAGTAACTGTGATTTACCCTGTAATTTCTGACCTGTTATAACTCCTGTTAAGACACTAATAAAAATCTTCACATTCCTCTAATTGTACTCCCAGTTAGCATCCCCGGGCAATCTCCCGGGCGCCACACGCCGGGGCGGTGGCCGGAGCCCACCGTGTCCCCTCCCGGTCACCCGGGGCTCGGAGCCCACCGTGTCCCCTCCTGGTCACCCGGGGCTCGGAGCCCACCGTGTCCCCTCCCGGTCACCCGGGGCTCGGAGCCCACCGTGTCCCCTCCCGGTCACTCGGGGCTCGGAGCCCACCGTGTCCCCTCCCGGTCACCCGGGGCTCGGAGCCCACCGTGTCCCCTCCCGGTCACCCGGGGCTCGGAGCCCACCGTGTCCCCTCCCGGTCACTCGGGGCTCGGAGCCCACCGTGTCCCCTCCCGGTCACTCGGGGCTCGGCTTCCTGCGGCAGCGCCGCTCACCCACGCCCCACAGGGGCACGTCGCACCCTGGCGCTGGCGGGAGGGTTCCCAGAATGATGATGTCCACAGGCGAACCGCCTGGCAACGCAGAACTTCCCCGGGAGAGCCGCGGGTTGCACAACGCCCGGGGCCGCTGCCGGGGGCACGCGTGGGCCGGGGCGGCGGCGGGTGAGCAGTTTTTTGGCCGCAGCCCGCCCTGACGCTGGCCCGTCGCGGCACCGAGCCCGGCAGAGCTCCAGGGGCGTTCGGGCTCAGGGTGTGGCTCCTGGGGGCGCCCTGCGCAGGGCCGGGAGCTGGACTCGATGTCCCTGAGGGTCCCTTCCAATTCAGCACGTCCTGTCATCCCGGGACACCACGCGACCCCGATGACGGCACGAGCGGTGGTGCGTGTGTCATCGCTGCTGACGCCTCGAGGCTCGCGGGCCAGGCCGGGCTGGCTCCTCCTCCGCAGGGACCCGGCCGGCTCATTTTGGGGCGGATTTGGGGTTTTTTCCCCTCCCCTCTCGCCGCCCCCGCTCCCGCCGGGGCCGCGCGCTGACGTGGCGCGCGTTGCCATGGCAGCCAGCGGCGCGCGCCCCCACCGGCACCGCAGCGGCCGCTCCGATTGGCGGGGGCGCCGCGAGGGGGGCGGGCGGTCCCGCCCCTGCCCTGGCGCCCATTGGGCGAGCGGCGCGCGCCACGTGGCACGGGCCCCGGCCATTGGCCAGCGGGACGCTATAAAGGGCGGCGGGGGGCGGCGGCAGCGGCGGGCGGGATGGAGGCGGCCGGGGCTGAGGGGGACGCGGCGGCCGAGCTGCGGGAGCGGCTGGCGGTGGGCGGGCAGGACCATGTGCTGCGCTTCTGGCCCGAGCTAGACGGCGCGGCCCGCCGGGCGCTGGCGGCCGAGCTGTGCCACATGGACGTGGCCGAGATCAACCGCTTCTTCCGCCGCGCCCGCGGGGACGGCGGCGGGGCGGCGGCGGCGGCGGGGCTGGACGCGCGCATGGAGCCGGTGCCGCGGGACGTGCTGGGCAGCGCCTCCCGCGACCGCGGGCTGGTGCCGTGCTGGGAGAGGCGCGGTAGGTGCGCGGGGCGGCGCGGCGCGGCGCGGTGCCGGCGCGGCGGGCCCCATGCGTGTCTGCTCCCGCAGGGCTGGCGGAGATCGCGGCGAGCCGTGTGGCCGCGCTGCTGCTGGCCGGCGGGCAGGGCACCCGCCTCGGCGTCCCCTACCCCAAGGGCATGTGCGACGTGGGGCTGCCGTCCCGCAAGACCCTCTTCCACCTCCAGGCCCAGCGCCTGCGGCGGCTGCAGCAGATGGCGGAGGAGCAGCACGGCACTCCCTGCCACATCCCCTGGTGAGCCCCGGCCCCGGGGGGACAGGGCTCGTGGGGTGGTGCCGGCAGGGTCCGGCTGGCACTGGTGGATCAGGGTCCTGTGGATCGGCATAGCCCTCTGTGTATCGGCGGTCCGCTGGGTTGGTGCAGTTCCCTTTGGCCGCCCGAGGTTAGCCTGGATTGGTGCAGTTCCCCTCTGCAGCCCCTGGGTTGATGCAGAGCCCCGTGGCAGCCCAAGGACCGTGGACTGGCATAGCCCCTCTTGATGCCAGCGCTTTGCAATGGCCATAGCCCCTTGGCGTGAGTGGTTCAAGACTCGGGGTGGCACTGGCAGGTCCCAGGTTGTCAGACCTTTGGGAAGGGTTTTCATGTCCCCGTGCAGGGTTGGGAGGTGGGCAGATGAGCTGCTGAGGTGCTTTACAGACAAGGCAAGAGCTGGCCACCGCAGCTGGGTGTCCCACGCACAGTGTTGTATGGTTGTGGAGATACGTGCTGTAAGGAAGGGTGAAACCCTTCATTGGCTTGTCAAAATGTCGGTTCCGCAGCAGGTCAGATTCTCCTAAGTGTGGGAGGGGGGAAAAGCATGTCCTGGGTGTTGCCCACATTTGGGATGAGTGGTGCGAGACCCTGCCTCTCCTCGCTGCTCACTGGGTGTCTTCTACTCTGCAACAGGTACATTATGACAAGTGGCCGCACTATGGAGTCCACCAAGGAGTTCTTCCACAAACATCGGTACTTTGGCTTGAAGAAGGAGAATGTCGTCTTCTTCCAGCAGGGCATGCTGCCTGCCCTGGGATTTGATGGGAAAATCCTGCTGGAGGAGAAGGGCAAGATTGCTATGGCACCAGGTTGGTGGCCAGGAGCTGACAGGAGGGGTGGGCAGGGGTGAGCCATGGTGCTGAGGAGCAGCTTTTGGAGCTGCAGTCTTCACTGTGACCTGGCCCGTGGCTGACTCAGGCTGGGAGGTGTCTGTGTCTGCCCTGGCAGGGAGGACCAGGGTGTGGTACGGCTGTGCTGATGACCCTCCACGTCAGCCCACGGGGAAGGAGGATGAGCGTGGCTGGCTGACCCACAGTGGGGCGTTCCCTCTGCAGATGGCAACGGGGGCCTGTACCGGGCCCTGGGCTCACACGGCATCATGGACGACATGGAGCGGAGAGGGGTGCAGAGTGTCCATGTCTACTGTGTGGACAACATCCTGGTGAAGGTGGCTGACCCCAGGTTCATCGGGTTCTGCTTGGAGAAGGGAGCAGACTGCGGGGCCAAGGTATGGTTTTGGGAGTAGGCAGGCACTGCTTCTGCAGAACTGGATGGGGTCTGTCCTGCTTCTTGCCTGGCTTCCCTGACTTTTCACCCTTCATTTGCTGGCTTGCCACAGCCAGGAGGGATAGCTAAGTACCTGGAGCTCACTGGCGAAGTAACACATGCTGCCACAGCCCTGCCTGCCCCTGGCATCCTGGAGGATGCCTGGCACTGCTCTTCTGCCTGGCACAGGAATATGGCACCAACAGGCCCAGGGCTCAGAGGTCGCCCCTGGGGTCAAGAGGCTGCTTGAGAGCCCTTTGTAGCTGCCTGGCACACACCCAGATGCTGGGCAGCTCTCTTCTGGGTGGCTGTGGCTAGCACAGACAGACAGGGTTCTTGCCATAAGCTGCCAGGTGTCCCCAGCCTGATATCCTGGGCACCAGACCAGGACATGGTGGGTGCAGCTGGCACTGAACCCGGCCCCATGTCTTGTGGATAGGACGTTGCACACTTAAAGCTTTACTTAAAGACTGGCTTGGCAGCCAAAGGTTTTGTTTGCATTGGGCTTGGCTCTGGCAAACAGGTGAAGGGACTTACTGGTCTTGCAGCTTTCAGAGGGTAAACTGAGAAAGGGACGGCAGTTTCTCCTCCTGACCTGCATGAAAGAAAGAGGAAATAAACCTTAGCATGCAGAAAGGAGAAAGCACTGTGCCCCTGTGCGCCACTGCTCTGTGTGACAGTGGTGGGTAGGGATTTGCCGGGGTATCTCACAGCCCAGATGGAGGTGTGTGAGGTGCAAGAAAGAGAGAAAGGTCAGGGGGATGGCTCTGCTGAGCCAGCAGCCTTCTGATTGTGAGTAGCAAGCTGGCTAAAAATATCCGTGCCTGCTGCCAGCTGCACGTTAGCTTGGTGCCACATCCTGCTGTGCCCTCTGGGTGTGCCTGCCACCTGTCACCCACCCCTGCCATCGCAGCCTCCTCTAATCCCCACTGCCAGAAGCAGCGGGGAGGGAAGGGCTCCAGCATCCTCATCCCTGCCCCGTCCCAGCAGAGGAAGAAGCCTTTCTAGATAGGCCCCGCTGTTTCCGAGGGAGCGTGTTTGAAGCGTGGGGCTTTGGGTGCCTTTCCCTGACAGTGCTTCCCTTGGGCAGGTGGTGGAGAAGACCAACCCCACGGAGCCGGTGGGCGTGGTGTGCCGGGTGGACGGCGTGTACCAGGTGGTGGAGTACAGTGAGATCTCCCTGGCCACTGCCCAGCAGCGGGGCCCGGACGGGCGGCTGCTCTTCAACGCAGGCAACATCGCCAATCACTACTTCACCACTGCCTTCCTGAAAGATGTGGTCAAGTAAGGGCCTGCTGGAGCGCCAGAACAGGAATGCTGCTGCTGCCGCTGAAGTGCTGCGGCCGAGCAGAGCTGGCTGTGCCTCGCCGGCTGCTGATTGAGCTTCAGGCGTGCTGGGATGAGGCCCCTGCACAGCTGGTCTGACCCCCACCTGTCTGCACAGCCCCTTCCTTGAGATAAGGGTTCTCCGGGCCATATCTGGGTGCTGCTTCCAGAGCGCAGGCGTGTGGGGCTGTGTCTCCTGGCTGTGGGGGATGAGTGGCCCTTACCTTGGGGCAGGGCGGCCATCCTGCTGCAGCCGTGTCTGAGCTGGGGATGTGGCTTGCACCGACCACTGACATCTCTTTCTTGGCCCGTTGCAGCACTTACGAACCACAACTGCAGCACCATGTGGCTGAGAAGAAGATCCCACATGTGGACATCACTACGGGGCAGCTAATCCAACCCGAGAAGCCCAACGGGATTAAGATGGAGAAGTTCGTCTTCGACATCTTCCAGTTTTCCAAGTATGTCCCTTGCTCTCCGTGAGGTCCAGGCTGGTTGCTGGCTCTCCCTGGGGAAGCTCTGAGAGCGTCTGGGGTTGTGCCAGGGTGTGCCCACTGGCGATGCCCCAGGATCAGGACAGGATGGCAGCTGGAGCCATGGCCGTGTCATGCCTCTTTGCTGGCCTGAGCCCTGCTCCTGTGCCAGAGGAACATCTGCTGACCCTACAGGCCAGGCCCTCCTCTCCCTAGAGCACGGCCGTGAAAACAGCCCGTGGGTGTAGGCTGGGGGAGGGCTGTGGGCCCAGCTCAGCCACCCTGGCAAGGGAAGCAGTCACAGTTTCCAAACCTGACCCTCCCGTGTTCCCCCAGGAAGTTTGTGGTGTACGAGGTGCTGCGCGAGGATGAGTTCTCTCCACTGAAGAACGCAGACAGCCAGAATGGCAAGGACAACCCCACCACAGCCCGACATGCCTTGATGTCCCTGCACCACTGCTGGGTTCTCAATGCAGGGGGGCACTTTGTGGATGAAAACGGCACACGCATCCCTGCCATCCCTCGGTGAGTTGCTTCTCCTGTCACTTCTGCTCCTTTTTGGGCTGGATATTAAGCACAAGGCAATCTCAGCACTGATAACAGTGTCACAGAAGCAGCCAGCTGTGGGTCCCCTCTCCTGGGTGATCTGTGGACAGAGCTGGCTGTGAGTTGCGTGGTGACAACAGGAGCGGTGCTCAGTCGGCAGCAGCTTTCCTTCTCAATTCAGCATTCAACTGAATTGATTCAACTCGATTCAACTGAGTCCTCCCAGCCTCCATTGCACAGCCAAGGTTGCCTCTGCAGGGAGGAGGTGACTCCCTAAAGACAGAGCGTGCCAGCAGGTTGATGCAGCAGCCAGGCTGGCATCAGTGCATCCCTCAACCACAAGACATCCCGCTGCCCTCTTTAGGGATCAGTAGATCCAGACTCGTTTTTCCCCCCCTTGCTAACCCTTGTTTGTTCCTGTGTAGCATCACAAACGGAAGGTCAGCTGCCAGCCCAGCAGATGTCAATGACAAGTAACTATCCATGTCCCAGGTGCATGGTGGCGGGGCTGTGCTTAGGGACTAACGGGCTGCAGGCGGAGCCAGGCTAACGGGGCTGGGGCGCGCATGTGGGCCGTGGGGCATGTCACCCCTGGGGACAGGGGACGCCGCTTCTCCCGGTGGCGGGCGCAGGCAGCTCTGCTCCCTGCTGGGCTCCTTTCCGCAGGGATAACTGGAGGGGGCTCATGCTGTTGGCACGGATGCAGGATGGCAGCAGCCTGATGCTGACTGCACGCAGCCCCTAAAGGTCACCCCGCAGGTAGGATGCTGTTGGTAAACGCCCTGGCGCATCCTTTGATGCCACTCCCCTGCTTATCACAGCACAGCAGGGACTGGTCCTGGCCGGTCCCAGAGCTGGGGATGGCTGCCATCTCCCGATGTCCGCCAGGCGTCCAGGCAGACCAAAACGGGATTAAAAACACGAAGCAAATGTCAGGCAGGCTTTGATGTAGCACGTGTGAATCTGAGCGCAGCAGCCAGCTGGGCTTTGTGTGACTCCAGCTCTTGAGTTTGGAAGATCCAGAGCGTGACACCAGGAAAAGTCCCTGGCTCAGTGCTTGAAAGTTTACGGGAATACATGGGGAAGTTTTAACTCTTCCGTTATGTTCTGTAGGCACAGGCTTGCTGGGACTTGGAGCTGGTGAGTGTAAATGACTCACAGAGTAAGCAATCTTGTTCCCTTCCCCTGTTTCAGGAGCTTTACCTTCAGGTACTTTCTGGTGGAATACAGCTGTTTTATCTGTTTTAACTCCAGACTCCAGGTGTTTTCAGGCTTATGGCTAAGCCGTCACACTAGTTAACATGCAGGAGAAAGGCTGCACCTTGTCCCACGTTTACCCTTCATTACCAGTTAATGTCAATTTTTTTTAAAAACTACTATCTTGAATCTAACACTCAAGGTAAATACCAGTGTGGGTTGGGATGGGTGAGTTCTATTTACTGACACCTGTGACAGGAGGGGACTGAGTGAGTGCATGGCAGAGGAAGGAGCTTCAAACCTGGGTGAAGGGAGCATTGTCACGGATGGCATCCTGCCATGCCTGCTTGGCTGCTGTGGCCAGTGGCTGGGATGCTGTTGCCATGTCTGCTTGTTCAGTCCACGCAGCTGCACCCCCAGATTTACATGCCAGCTGGATCCAGGGATCATCCAAGCGTGTCTTACAAGGGCTGGTGGCAGCAGGAGCAGGGTCAGGGACCCCACACAGGCCCCTGCCCAGCAGTGCTGCTGCAGTGGGCAGCACCGGTGTGGAGCTGACGTTTTCCTCACCAGATCCAGCTCACAGGCAGAAGAGAGGAGCCAAGATAGTTGATCTAACAGGCAAAGGCAGGAGGAGCAAACAGTGCTGCAGGGAGTGTTTCTGAGTGAGCAGAAGGGCTTAGCCTGTGACCTCAGGTTGTGCTTTAAGCAAGAGAGGGCTTAAAGCAAGACTTCTTGCTTTATGGGAACGTGCTCTGCGAGTGCGTCTCACATCACCCCAGGGCTGCAAGAGGAAGAAGGAATGGGTGACTCGTTTCCATGCAGCATCAAAAATAGCGGGGCCGGGGGCACAGGCATTGCTGTAGTTACACACATGGAAAGGCACCATAGAAGCCCCATCTAAAGCTCTTTTCCCTTTCAGTTGCTGGTGGTATCTAAACTTTAGCTGGCACCTCTGTGGAGAGCACGCAAGGCTTAACTAACCCAGGGCAGCTCTGCGCTGGTGGGGTCTGCGTGGGCCCCAAACAGCCCCTGACCCCCTGCCTGGCCTCGGCAGATGTTGAGCCCTATCTGTGTCCCCCCGGGCTGTACCTGACTCTCCTGACTGTGTATTTTTCACTGCAGCTTGAAGGATGCAAACGACCTGCCAATCCAGTGTGAAATTTCTCCCCTTGTCTCCTACGGAGGAGAAGTGAGTACTGGCCCTGCAGAGCTCGGGGGGCCCTTGCGGATGGACTGGGCTGGCAGGGCACACGTGCGAGGGGATAAGCCACAAAAGCGACTGTAATTCACCGGGGAGCTTTTTGGGGCAGTGCCCCCCAGGTTGCCAGCACAGGAGAGGAGCAGAGGCACCCGTGGGCAGCTCAGCAGAGCAGGCGGTGTGCGGGGTGTTCCTAAAGAGCCGCTTCTCGTTCCCCCAGGGTCTGGAGAAGTACGTGAAGGACCGAGAGTTCCGCACGCCTCTGATCATTGACGAGGATGGGATCCACGAGCTGGTGAAGAACGGCATGTAGTGGCAGCGTGGTGCCCAGGCAGGGCTGCCCATCCTGCCAGGAACTGGGGCACATGAAGGTTGATAGCTGGGCCTAGCAGGGACTGCTCCTGCTTGCTCCAGCCATGTGCAGAGGAGGATTTGACCCACTCGGTTGTTGGCATGTTGTATGCTTCTATTTATGTTTTAATTTAAAAGCCAAACACTACAGATTCCCCTGCCACAAAGCACAGCTGTGGTGCTGCCCTTCGCACTCCAGGCTGTGGGCATTTATTTTTTAAACATGTGTATAGCAATAGTCATTGTACATGCAGAGAGAGGATTTTTATGATATGGGGCTGGGTTTA
This sequence comes from Vidua macroura, assembly GCF_024509145.1. Lineage (NCBI taxonomy): Eukaryota > Metazoa > Chordata > Aves > Passeriformes > Viduidae > Vidua > Vidua macroura. The sequence continues at coordinate 654,507 of NC_071579.1, read as the reverse complement.
ATCTAGAATTTTTATTTTTCTTAAATCTACATGACTATTTTTTTTTTAATAGGGTCCTTGCCATTGCCCATGTCCTCCCTTTTGGTCATCCTTTGTATATTCCACCACTGGAAGCACCCAATTAAACTCTGAGTCGCTCCTGTTTGTCTTCTGGTGGTGTTGAGTGACAATGACTTTGCACCAAGAGGCTCATGGAGTAGAGAGCCAACTGCATCATGCCAAGTGCTCTGTTCAGTGCAGCAAGGCTGTCTGGGGTGGCTGCAGACAGGGCCTCTAGCCTTCAGTGCTCATTTGGGGTGTTCCTGGAGGAAGCAGAGAGTTGCAGCCTCTTAAATTTCTGCAAACAGTGGCAAGCTTTGAGCAGGTAGCAACAGGCAGGTGTGTTGCACTGTGCTCAGGGTGAAATCAGCCTGGCACTGAGCCCTCCACCAGTGTCATGTGCCCTCTGCTTTTCCTGGAGGGGCTCTTTGGCTCCTGCATGAGCCCATTGCCGAGCGTGGCATCCTGATTGCCTGGGGCAGAGCAGCTGTGCTGCCTCCACTCCTGTTTGGGAAGAAGGATGCAGAGCTTGGCCAGCTCCTCTCCTGATCCTGATGTGGTCACGGCCTCTCGCTGCCCCGCGGCTGCCCTGGGGGGGATTTTCCCTTGCAGGCCTGGGAATGGGACCCAAACCACTCGCTCTGGGGGAAGTCACCATGTGCCCCCCCGGTGCAAAGGTGGCTGCTGAGCATCCCAGGCTCAGCCAAGCACTTGGTTCCCCAGGCACTGTGCCTGGGCCGCCAGGGCAGCGTGGGGGGTCCCGGCTGGTGTTGTGTCTCCTGCTGGCTGGGCTGCACGTGGCCGAGCCCTTGGCTTTTTTTGGCTTTGCAGACCACCACCTTTGCATTAGGTCCTGGGACAGAGTACTGGGGTGCTTGCTGCTGCCAAGTTATTTGAGCAGCAATTCCAGGTAGCGGGAGGGGAGTAGAGCAGAGCTGGCTGGTGTTTGTGCCAGCGTGTACATAGGGCAGCCTGTGCTTCTCCCTGCCAGCTGATCTGGGGCAGCACATGGGGTTCTGCTCAGACCTGCTCCCTACCAGCCCAGGGGAAGCTGTGCCCTGCCTCTGTCACCCTGGACAGTGCTGGCTCAGCTGGTGCTGCAGCTCCTCTCTGGTGGCAGTGACAAGGATCACCAGTGTCTGCTGGGAGCAGTGGGTGGCTTCCCCTGCCTGTGATTCACTTGATTTGTCTGGAGACTTCATGCTGCCAAAGAGGTTTAGGAGCAAGGCTACAGCCCTGGGGCTTTGGGGTGTCTAGTTGGACAGGAAAGCTTTATAGGGAGCTGGTGGCCCGCTGCCAGGGGTGCTGTTTCCTTTCCATAATGTAAGCATGGATTTCAACACAGCCGAAACAGTCTAAAATTTTTGAAAAAGTTCTTTAATTGTGGTTTTTGATGTTGCACAAAAATTATCGTGAGCCCGTTATTATTAGTATTAGTATTATTATTATTTTCTCCCTGCCTCGTTGCGTAGCCGGTGGCCGCCGTGCCAGGCTAGTGCCTGGAAATGATGTCAAACCACCAGCTCTGCGTGCAGCTTGGGGAGCCGGAGCACCAAGCTGTGCCCTGAGCCAGGTCGGTCCTTTGGCTGCTGTCCGGGCCACGTGTGCCCGTGCAGGAGACCCAAATCATTCCCCCAGGGGCCCGGAGAGGGGTAGCCCATGTGGGACCCTCTGGGCCAGCTCTGGGGTCTTGTGGAGTGTCTCCATCACCCGCATTTTGGGGGTGTCCTACCCAGCCCCACAGTGCAGGAGGAGGGTCCTGGACGTGTGTGCCATGCCACAGCCACGGGGCAAGCGCTGGAAAGTGAAATGTTGCCTATTGCTTTAAGTTCCCTCGCTGGCCACGGGGACTTTTTTTTTTTTTTCTCTTGCGCTATGAATGGGTTTTGCTGTAAATTATAGCTCTGCGCACATTCCCTCGGGCCGAGGAAAATAACCTCTGCTGAAACGCCAGCCCGGATCACTGACTGGCTCCCCTTCTCCGCTCCCTAATTGAAACCAAATGTGCAAGATGTAGGATTGTGGGATTTCTGGCTGGCTCCCAGGAATCCGCAGAATGCGAGCGAGCTCCCAGAGGCATCTTGCATCAGCCCGGGGAAGTTCGCTCCTCACCTGGCTCCCCCGGCCCAGGCGAGGGGCGAGGAGCCCACCCGCCCTCCGCCGCAGCCCCGCTCCGGTGAGTCGCTCTCGGCTGCGTGGGGACGTGTGTGACCCTCCTAGGCTTGGGATTTTTGGGGGAATACGGGTCAAGTGTGCTCCGCGGCAGAGCCCAGGCAGCGGGGCTGGGGTGGAGGTCTGCCTGGGAAGGGTCTGGGGCGGCAGCAGGGCACCGTCCTCGCTCGGGGCGGTGACAATTGGCCCCTCTTTGCCAGCTGACCCCACAGCGCCCGTGTTTCCCCCTGTGCCTCGTGCCAGGCCAGCGTTTCCTGGTGTCCCTCCTCAGCTCCCACCTGTGTGTTGGCAGAGTTGGCGGCAGCGCCGGTCAGCCAGGGAGGCCCTGCTGTCCCCAGGGTCCCCTAGCCAGGCACCGGGTCACTCTGGGAAGGGGAGCCCAAGGCCACTGCCCTGGTGCTCGTGAGCATCGTGCGCTGGTGCTGGGAGCCCGCTCGTGCTGCCAGCCCTGGGTGGCGTAGGGGCGACGCTGCGGAGCCCCGCTGGCAGCGGGGCGAGGCCGTGGCACGGAGCGTGGAGCAGGGCTGGGAGCTTTTGGCTGCCGGGGAGCACTCGCAGGATGCAGCACCCGCGGGATGGTGGCCCCAGGCCCCCAGCCGTGCTCCTGGCAGGTCTCGCCAGGGCAGCTGGAGCCACCACGGGGACCTGCCGCCCGCTCCTGGCGCTCTGGGCAGCTGCGATGGCCCAGGCTGAGCCAGCGAGCCCGTGGCTGGGGAGGCGCTGGCTGCTGCAGGAAATGGGGCTGCATCCAGCCCAGAAGAAGTCTAAAATGGCATTTTTGGAAGGGAGGAGGACTACGGGTCCCGGCATGCTGCACTGCGCGCCCGCCACGGCTGCTGGCAGCACGGCATGCTGGGGGCTGTAGTGCCAGCTGGGGCAGGGATCCTGAACCCCCTTATCCAAACACTCTTGGGCCAGGCTCACAGCGGGCCTGTCATCACTCAGGGACGTTCTCTGAGTGGCCTTGACCTGTCTCACCTAGCAGGATGGCAACCCCAGCCCCATGAGGACCGGGGCTCTGCAGTAGGAGCCCTACAAGTCCTGGCAGACTTGTGTCCAGGACCTGGCTGCTGCCATCCAGCCCCCTCCCCGTGGATGATGCTCCTCCAGTGCCAGCAAAGGTGGCAGTGCCCAGCTGGGAAGGAAGCTGGGGACCTCACCCAGCTGGGGACCTCACTTGGAACGGGCTGACAGCAAGAGGGACCATGGCTCGGGTGGGGGTTGTCTCTTAACAAAAGCAGATTTAGTTTCTCCCCCAGTTATTTCCCTTGGTTATTTCAGTAGAATAAGGAAGGAGGGAAATAAGAAGGGAAAACAACAAAAAAGCAGCATCCGAGGGAAACTTGAAGCCCAGGCAATGCCAGGGAGGAGCTCCAAAAACTGTCTGCACTAAAACTTTCCAGTGATTGAAAATTTTCAGCAAACATTTTCAGTTAAAGCATTGCAAAGCCATCCCTTTTGCCGGGCTGGTGGAACAAAACTGATTTCCAGCTGGGCTGCCAGTACTGCCCCCGTGCTTGACCATGTGTCCCTTGGCCTGAGTCACTGTCCCCGCACTGTCCCCCAGCCCCACAGCCCTGAGGGGCGATGAGCACTTCCCGGTGCTGTGTGGGGGTGATTTCCCTATACTAGGCTAAATGTAAATGCATTCCCTGCAGGAGATGACAGCATGTGGTATCCTGATGCTTAAAGAGTTTACTCAGCCTGAAAGAATAGTGGGGGAAAAAAAAATCCCTGGATACTTTTTGGAATGCAGAAGGAAATTAAGATTTTAATGTTGGGGGGGAACTGGCCATCATCATCAAACGCAGGAGCCTCTTGCCTCTGGGCAATGCAGCTGAAATTCCCAGTTGCAGCTGAGTTAGTTGCAACCTAGCTACAGTTTCCCAGCTGTGAATAGGAAAAAAAAAAAAAAAAAAGCAACCACATATGTGCATTTTTAAAAGAAAAAAAAAAAAAAAAAAGAAAAAAATTAGAAAAAAGGGGGGAAAATCATCCTGCAGAAATTTTGGTGATTGGCAGAGTCCCCCAGGAATCCAGCAGGGTGCTGTGGGGTGTGGAAAGCTTCTTGCAGAGTGCAAGTGGCAGCTCCTGGGGTTTTGCTCTCCCCCTGGGTGCTGGTGTGGCCACAGCAAGCCCCAGTCTCGCTCCTGCCATGCCAAACCTCGGCTGTGGTGGCAACCAGGGCCATATCCAGCACCTCCGAGCTGGCTTTGTGGGATGTGGGCAGCTGGCTTGGGTGTGTTTAGCCTTTCTCTTGGTGGTGGGGAGATGCAGGGACACAACCAGGCATTCACCTGCAGCATCAGTGGTGTTGGGCTGGTTCAAGGATGTGCCAGCCAGGACAGACATCCCTGGTTCAGTGGGCTTGGCTGGGATTTACCCCAGCAGCTAGGCCGTTTGGCCAGGAGCTGTGGTCCCTTTAACCCCCAGGTTAGAAGGTTGCTCTCTCAAAGGTTTATGTGCATTTAAACTAGATTAAAACAGCCTTTTTAAATAGAAAGAGAACTGACTGCATCTGGTGCTGGTGTGAAAGTGTCCTCTTGGCAGATATAAGGGGAGCTCAGGGAGCCTGGGGCAGAGCTGGTGACATTTAGGGGTGTCCCTGGTGCTTCTCCCAGCACGGTGCCACACCCCGTGGTGGCCACCCAGAGGTGTGTGGGAGCTGCTCAGGCTCTGGGGGCTCCTGGCAGCTGAGGCTGGTGAGGGCCAAGGCGACGGCTATGGTGACAGCCACAAGGGCAGGCACGTCCTGGGGAGCTCCCCTTGTACCCTCTGAGGAGAAGCCCCAGCAGCACCAGTCCTTTTTCTCCCCATGCTGTGGCCCAAGCCCCGTTCCCAGGTCCCCTCCAGCCCCATCCCATGCTCCCCTCGAGGCAGAGGATGCAAGCTGGCTCCCGTTCCCTTTGTCACACGTTCTGTGTCACACGTGGCCCTGGTCTCCACTCTGCCATGGGGAGCTATCACAGTTAAATGCCCCGTAAATTAAATCTCGGGTGATTATCTGCTCTCCTCTCTCGGAGCCAGCAGGCAGGAAACCGCTCTGGCACCCTGCTATTATTGTCTTATGTGATGGGGTTGTGCAACTTCTTCTCTCAAAGGCAGCCAAGGGTGGGCAGTCAGGCCAGAGCCTTTGTGCCCTGCGGTGGAGGCAGCCAGTGCTGGCCCCAGGCAGAGCCCAGGGAGCTTCCCGTGGGTCCTGTGGCCATTCCATGGGGATGTGGCACGCCGTGGCTCCCAGGGGTGGTGTCTGGGATCCCTGTGACCACCACCACAGATCTGAAGCTTGGGGCTCTGTCCCTCCTCCGAGGCTGAGGTGGGGACATGGGGTCTGGTGCAGGAGAAGTGCTCCCACCCTCAGCTGGCTGGTCCAAGCAGGGCTGGCGTTTGCCCCCCGCTCGGCTGCCTCAGCGTGACGAGCCCTGGTTCTGTCTCCACAGGACTGCCGACATGTCGGCCACCCCCAGACCATCCCTGCTGCCACTGCCGCTGCTGCCGCTGCTGCTGCTGCACGTCCCACACATTGCCAGAGCCCAGGTCAACCCCGGTAAGTCACACAGGGACCAGGCGGCTGCAGTGCCATCATTTCATTGCCCTGGTCTCTGCTCCTGCCAAGTTTGGACTCGCGTCGTCTCCGTCATCTCTGGGATTTTCTCAGCTCTGGGAGCAGTATGTGATGGCTCCCAAGCCTGCACCTGCCTGGTCACTCTGCTGTCCTGCACCTCACTTGGGCACCTGCAGTGACCTTCAGAGCCCCTCCCCAGCGTGCCTCAGGTGCTCTCCGGCCCCTGGCACTGGCAGGGTGCTGGACATGGCAAAGCACGACAGCCCTGGGCTCTGAGCGGGGCCCTTGCCCACGGGGGCTCACCGAGTCTGGAGGCTGCCAGTTGCCAAGCTATTGTTTTCTCTGCTGGGCTGTGCCTTCCCTGGCAGTTTTGCAGCAAACCAAGGCTGGCTTTGGGGAAGTAGCTCGGGTGCCTGGGTGCCAGACTGGGTGCCCGGCTTCTGCTGAGAAACCACAAGGCTGCGCCAGCCGGCAGCACAAGTGTGTTTAGATGGCTGTTCCTGCAGGGCTCAGCCCCATCCTGTGCTGCAGGAATGGACAGAGCCCAGGTTTTCCCAGGGTTTCCCCAGAGAGTCCCTTTACCAAGTCCCTTCAAAGGCTTCTTCCGTCTGTGGGAGGAGTTAGCTGGGTCTTCACTGGAGGTTGCACGGTGCTTATTTAGGGAGGCAATCCTGTTTCTCCCGCAGACATCTGTGGCTGGCAGAATTGGATTTGCCTGGCTAGGATTGTTCTTACCAAGACAAAAAAACAGGGCTGGCTCCGTGTTTGGCAAGAATTAAATGGGAATTCAGTGGGAGCTGTGCTCTGTAGAGCATCACGAGTGGGAGAGCAGGAGACAAGAAGAGATGCTCCCACTGTGCCAGTGCTCGCGATCAAGGTGCGCACATCCCTCTGCCTGATGCAGGATATGGTCCCTGTGTGTGGTGTCCCAGGGGTGGTGATACAATGGGACACGGGTTCTTTGTGGGTACGGTGCCAGGCGAGCCAGGGGCTGTGGGGTAGGAGGTGGCCCAGGCACAGCGTCCTGCACAGTCCTTGCCACCTCAGTGTGGGTGTTTGCTCGGGGTGGTGTGTGGCGGGACCGTGGTGGGCTGGAGCCGGCAGCCAGACAGTAAACATGGCCAAACAAGCCACCCTTTCAGCAGTGCTCTTGGCAGCCAGGCGTGAAAAAATAACTCCTGTGAAGCAGTGAGGATGCAGTGCTGAGGGAGCCGGCTGCCACTCGGGGGTGCAGCCCGCCTGCCACCCCGAGTACTTTTCCACTTGCGGCCCAGCCAGGAGCAGGGCTGGTGGTGGGAGCTGAGGGGTCATCAGGGAGGACGAGTGCCTGTCTCGGTCACTTGTTCCCCCAGGCAGGGATGGGGAGCAGCGGGGCAGCACGGCACAGTTGCTGCCGGTGAGGTTTCTGGGCAGCAGTCTCTGGAGTGAACCCTCTGGAGCACGGGGACAGCAGTGCCAGCTCACAGGCTCTCCACCGCAGCCAAGATCCTTGCCAGCAAGGCTGAGGAGATCCCGGGGGACAGGGCCCAGCGTGCCCATCAGCCCTTGGAGCCACCTCCCCTTCTTCCCACTTCACTTGAAGCTGGGCTGGGCTGCTTCTGGCCAGAGGCTTCACTTGTCCGGGAAGGTGCCTGCTTTGGCAGGACCGTCCCCTCCTTTCTTCGTCCTCTCTTTGTAAGCCAGAGGGACGGAGAGTGCTGCCCTGGGGCGCAGTGGACGTGCCCCAGGCCAGGCCCTTTCCACGGGGGGATCCCCTCCTGCTCAGCTCCCTGCCGGTGTCATTGCAGCGGTGTGTCGGTACCCCTTGGGAATGTCGGGTGGGCACATCCCTGACGAGGACATCTCGGCCTCCAGCCACTGGTCTGACTCCACGGCCGCCAAGTACGGACGGTGAGTGTGGGCCTCCTGCAACAGCCACAGCAGGGTCTGGGCTGGCATGGAGGGAGAAGGGGGACATGGGGCTGGCCTCAGCCACGTGCAAACAGCTCCTCCACTCTGGGCTCACAGCCTGGACTCGGAGGAGGGCGATGGAGCCTGGTGCCCCAAGACCCCAGTGGAGCCAAATGACCTGAAGGAGTTCCTGCAGATTGACCTGCAAGCCCTGCACTTCATCACACTGGTGGGCACCCAGGGGCGCCACGCCAAGGGCCACGGCAATGAGTTTGCCCCCATGTATAAAATCAACTACAGCCGGGATGGCACCCGCTGGATCTCTTGGAGGAACCGGCACGGGAAGCAGGTGAGGTGGGGCTGCATCAGATGGTGGGTGGGGAGGCTCCTCCTGCCCATCCCCACCGTGCTTCTCTCTCCAGGCACTGGATGGAAACACCAACACCTACGACATCGTCCTCAAGGACCTGGAGCCGCCCCTCATCGCCCGCTTCGTCCGCTTCATCCCCGTCACCGACCACTCCATGAACGTCTGCCTGCGCGTGGAGCTGTACGGCTGTGCCTGGCTGGGTGGGTGGCACGGTCCCGTGCCTGTCCCCGTGTCCCCAGCGCCCATCCTGGGGTGCTGGCCATCCCACTGGGGGCTGTCTGTCCTGCAGCACCAGGATTGGCGGGGTGTGCGGGCACTCACCCTTCCCTCCCTGCAGACGGGCTGGTGTCCTACAACGCGCCGGTCGGGCAGCAGCTCGTCCTTCCCGGGGGCACCATCATCTACCTGAACGACTCGGTGTACGACGGGGCCTTCGGGTACAGGTGAGGACTGGGTCCCATGCTGGGGAGCAGGCAAGGAGCGTGTTTCTACCCTGCATTTTCAGGCTGCTCCTCAGCAGAGCAAATGCTTGCAGTGTCCTTGAGGTGGGGGACATGGCCAGCCTGGGAAGGGGGTCAGTGTGATGGGGGAAGCAGCTCCAGACCTCCCCTTGGATTTGCTCTAGCTGCACCACGTGTTCAGCGCCCCACAGCCTTTTCCAGAGAGGACATCGGGAACAAAATCCCCCCTTGAGTATCCTGGGGCCTGTGAGGAGCTGCCGGGGGGGGTGCTGGGTGCTGCAGGTTGGTGGGGCTGGCAAGAGTCACACTCAGTCTGTCCCTTTGCACATGCCAGCATGACAGAGGGCCTGGGCCAGCTGACGGATGGGGTGTCGGGGCTGGATGACTTCACACAGACCCACGAGTACCACGTCTGGCCGGGCTACGACTACGTGGGCTGGCGCAACGAGAGCACGGCTGGCGGCTACGTGGAGATCACCTTCGAGTTCGACCGCATCAGGAACTTCACTGCCATGAAGGTCCTCACCCCCCCTCCCTGTCACCCTCCCCGTGCCCCTCGGTGGCCATGCTGACAGGCTGCCCCACAGGTCCACTGCAACAACATGTTCGCCAAAGGTGTGAAGATCTTCAAGGAGGTGCAGTGCTACTTCCGCGCCGATGCCAGCGAGTGGGAGCCCGGCGCGGTCTCCTCAGTGCTGGTGCTGGATGATGTGAACCCCAGCGCCCGTTTCGTCACCGTGCCTCTGCTCCACCGCATGGCCAGTGCCATCAAGTGCCAGTACTACTTCGCTGACACCTGGATGATGTTCAGTGAGATCACCTTCCAGTCAGGTACCCGTCGCCACAAGCCCCATGGGGACCAGTTTCTCCTGGGTGGGAGGCTCAAGGAGGCAGCGGGGCTGTGGGGCACCCACACCCCCCACTCTGATGTTCTCTGCTCCCTGGCCAGATGCAGCCATGTACAACAACTCAGTGCCCCCCGCCGAGGCACCCGTGGTCCCCACCACTTACAGTAAGCGTGGGAAGCATGTCACTCTGTGCTGGGTGGGCACTGTGCCCCATCCCACAGAGGAAAGGGGCAGGGGGTCTCCCCACGCCCCATTGTGACCGGCCCTCTCTGTCCCCTTCTCTGGCTAGACCCCACACTCAAGGTAGATGACAGCAACACGCGCATCCTGATTGGGTGCCTGGTGGCCATCATCTTCATCCTGGTGGCCATCATCGTCATCATACTGTGGCGGCAGTTCTGGCAGAAGATGCTGGAGAAGGTGGGCAAGCGTGGTGTGGCCGGTGAGGTCAGTCTGGGCAGGCTCTTCTGGGAGCTCAGCATGGAGAAAACAGACTCCATGCAAGGGCTGATGCTCCCTTCCCCTCCTCAGAAAGGCTGGGCTTCTCACCCATCTCCCAAGCAAGGGGACTTAGCTGAGCAGGGTGGTGACTTTGGGACTTGCCTGTTTGTCCATCCCTCTGTCCTCAAGCTGATCTGGGGAACAGGAGCCTGGGTGTGGAGGCTTCTCACCACAGCCACCATCTAAACAAGGCCACTCACAGAACCGATGAAGCCAAACCCTTTTCCATAGAGGCAGACAAGAGAAGGGGGGAACACGCAGACAAACCCAGGCAGGGGTTGCAAGCCAGGGACAAGGCACTAGAGAGGAGGTTTGGGCTCATCCCTGGTACCCTCCCGCCCATGCTGTGGGGAACCCTACCTCTCTCCTCCCTTGCCCCGCTGTCGCAGGCGTCACGGAGGATGCTGGATGATGAAATGACCGTCAGCCTCTCCCTGCCCAGCGAATCCAGCATGTTCAACCACAACCGCTCCTCCTCCCCCAGCGAGCAGGAGTCCTGCTCCACCTACGACCGCATCTTCCCCCTGGGACCCGACTACCAGGAGCCCTCCCGCCTGATCCGCAAGCTGCCCGAGTTCACCTCGGGGGAGGAGGACACAGGTGAGAGCCAGGACACCATTCACTGAGCCTGCTGCATCCCCCTCTCTCCAACCCCAGCTTTTGGCCACTCTCCAGACATTTTGTCACAGAGGAGAAAGGTCACACAAGTCCCCATGCAACCCACATGAAGGTCACACAAAGCCCGTCACTGAGAGCCATCACCAACGTCCACTGCCAGACCGAGCTGTGTCCCAGATCATCCTTGGGATGTTCTGGCACCTCTTCCTCAATGGTCTGGAGGTCAGGCATTGATCTCTGCTCCTCTGGTGCTTAGGGCTTGGTTGGTGTGCTTGCCATTGGTGGGGCAGGAGTGGAGCAGCCTGCGCTGCCTGCAGGAATGCGGCTCTGCGGGGGCAGAAGGGACAGAGTGCGAGCAGCCACCAGGGAGCAGAGGGTGCAGGGCAGGACAGCCATGGCAGGGCTGGCCCCGCTGTGTCCCCCCAGGCTGCAGCTGCCCGACCAAGCCATCCCAGGCCAGCGTCCCTGAGGGCGTCCCGCACTACGCCGAGGCCGACATTGTGAACCTGCAGGGTGTGACAGGCGGCAACACCTACTCAGTGCCAGCCCTCACCATGGACCTGCTCGCCGGCAAGGATGTGGCCGTCGAGGAGTTCCCCAGGAAGCTGCTGAGCTTCAAGGAGAAGCTGGGAGAAGGCCAGTTTGGGGAGGTGAGCGGGAAATGGGCCTGCTCCGAGCAGGGCTCAGGCAAAGCTCTTCCCAGCTCACAGGGGCTGTGGCAGGCTGTCAGTCTCAGCAGAGGCAATGGCTGCCCCTTGCTCCCCCAGGTTCACCTCTGTGAAGTGGAGGGGATGGAGAAGTTCGCAGGGAAGGACTTTGCCCTGGAGGGCTTGGATGGCAGCTCTGACCGCCCTGTGCTGGTGGCTGTGAAGATGCTGCGGGCAGATGCCAACAAGAATGCCAGGTAGGGACTGAGGGGGGGCACACACCCCAGCACTGCCCCCGTGCAGAGCCTCACCAGGAGAGCTGGGATGCTGGGAAAGCATTCCCTGCCTCCATCAGCCGTGTGCTCAGTATGCAGCTGCAAGGACCACACACCTGGGCTCTGGTGGGGATGCTGGGCTGGCACATGTCAGGATCCTTGGTCCTAACCAGCTCCCCAGGGCCTATCTACCTGCTGAGCCCGCTCTGCAGCTCATCTTCTGCAGTCCCCGGGGACGGGACCCACAGGTCCCTCAGGAGGCTTGGGTGGGCGAGTGGCACTCTTGGCCAGTCTGTGCTCACCTCTGTGCCCCTCTGGGTCTGTCCATCCCATCCGTGTGGTTTCTGTTCCGGAAAGGAATGATTTTCTGAAGGAAATCAAGATCATGTCGCGGCTGAAGGACCCCAACATCATCCGGCTGCTGGCGGTGTGCATCACAGATGACCCCCTGTGCATGATCACCGAGTACATGGAGAACGGGGACCTCAACCAGTTCCTGTCCCGCCAGCAGGCAGGCGGCCCCGCTGCTGCCCACGCACCCACCGTCAGGTAGGGCTGCCTGGGAGAGCAGGGGCAGGCAGTGCTGCTTGCTCCCGGGACACCCCGCCTGGCGCCGTGCACCTTCTGGCTGCTGTCCTTCCTTCCTTCTGCTCATCCGTGCCGTGCGCCCCTGACAGTGACCTGCGGTTCATGGCCACCCAGATCGCCTCGGGCATGAAGTACCTCTCATCCCTCAACTTCGTGCACCGAGACCTGGCAACGCGCAACTGCCTGGTGGGGAAGCGCTACACCATCAAGATTGCCGACTTTGGGATGAGCAGGAACCTCTACAGTGGGGACTACTACCGCATCCAGGGCCGGGCAGTGCTCCCCATCCGCTGGATGTCCTGGGAGAGCATCCTGCTGGTACACGGGGCCTGGGCTCCTCTGATGGACACCGACGTGGCTCTGGGGATGCCCACTGCCCTGTTTCCTTGGGCTGGGGGGTGCAGGAGGGATGGCGAGGTCTCTGCTCACTGCAGCCCAGATTTAGGGTGAAGCATGGGGAAAGCAGGAGTGGTGGCAGGTTTTCGAGGCAGGCTGGGGGGACTATGGTGATTTTTGATATCCAAGGGCAGGACATCCTTTAAGCGGAATGCTCGGCATTTTATTCTGGCCACGGTCAGGCCTGGAAAGGGGAGCAAGTGTTGGCTTTTACCTTTGCCAGGAGCTGGGTCCTTGGCAAGCTCCAGTGCAGTCACTGCCAGCCAGATCTGGAGCTCACCAGATGCTGGCCCCAGGCAGAAAGCAGGTCTGTGGGGGAGTGCCAAGCATCTCTGTGGGACCGGATGTGGATGCTGAAGCATCCAGAACGAGGTTTTGATCAGCGAGCACCTACAACTTCTGGAGCAGGATGGGGTAAAGCCCACGCCTGACCCCGCTCTGCTCCCTGTGGCCAGGGCAAGTTCACAACGGCCAGCGACGTGTGGGCATTTGGAGTGACGCTGTGGGAGACCTTCACGCTCTGCCGGGAGCAGCCCTACTCCCAGATGTCCGACGAGCAGGTCATTGAGAACACCGGCGAGTTCTTCCGGGACCAGGGCCGGCAGGTAGGGCCGGGATGGGACGGACGGGACAAGAGGGCCAGTGGTGCACCCAGGACATCAGGGGCCTGGGGAGAGACTTTAAGGTGACCAGACGGGGAGGGTGGCTGCGAAGCAGCTATGTATCAGGAACTCCTCCAGGAAGGAATCCTGGTGAAGGGCCCATCGTGGCAAATGCTGCACTTTATGCGGCCCAAGGCATGGCTTGCTCGCTGACCCCACTGCAGCACCTAGGGTCTGGGGGACAGAGGCAGGCGTCCCCCTCTGGGGGTCACCTTGCCTCTGGGCACATGGCAGCACAGCCCCCAGCCCGGGCCACGGAGAGATGGGGCACCCTGAGAAATGGGGCTCTCCAGGAGCAGTCTGCACATTGGTTTCTGCGGCAGTAATTCTCTCTCTGCCACTTCTGCCTTTTGTTTTGCAGACCTACCTTCCGCAGCCCGTGCTCTGCCCTGACTCAGTCTATAAGCTAATGCTCAGCTGCTGGAGACGGGACACTAAAGACCGTCCCTCCTTCCAGGATATCCATCGCCTTCTCCAGGACTCAGCCAGTGAAGAATGACCCTTGGCTCCCACCTATCCTGGTCCCCATCCTTCCCTGTCCCCAGAGGAGCCCCAGATGCGAACAGAAGCCACTTCACAAGGACTTAGCCATAAACCCCGAGCAGCTGCTCGTGTTCTCATTGTGCAGTGAGGCCTCAGAGGAGACCCCCAAGGACAGCAAAGCCCCACGGCGTGGGACGGCTCAGAGCTCCCTCTTCCCCGCAGACCTGAGCCCGGCAGCAGCACGGGCTCGGGGAGGGTTATTTATTGGTGCTGCGTGTTCCCGGTGACAAGGACTGGGACAGAGCGGATTCTCTTCCCCGGCTGAAGGGAATGAGCTTCAGCTGGACTTTCTCCATGAGGAAGCTCGGCCCACACGCAGGGAAGGGATGTGTGCAGGCGTGTGCCCGCTGGAGCAGGGACAGACCGGCAGCCACCACCGGCTTCAGGGGGAGCCGGGAGCTGCCACCAGGTCTCAGTGGGCTGTGCAATCGCGGGGTGAAAAACAAAGACTCCACGGGCATCTGGGGCTTTGGACATGCCAGTGGAGAGATGGGAAGCGCCCTCCCTGCTGGCCAGCCCCAGCTGCACAGGGAGAAGACTGGGGGCGCTCCCGGCACCTCACCCGGCTGCTGGAGTGTGCAGCCAGGGAGGAGCGGGCATCCTGTGCCGAGGGGACGTTCCCTCACCGACCACAGCCGCTCCGGAGCAGCTCAACTGCCCAAGAAATGCATTTTGGATGCCCCACGGGTGGTGCACGGCAGCTGGCAGCAGAATGCTAGCACCTTTTAGTTCCATGGGGAAATCTCCATGTCCTCCTCCCCCGGGGTTAACCCACATCTTCATCTGCCAGGAGAGGAACGCACGTAGCAGAGTTTCACTGGCAGCTGCCTGCCGCCCATGCCTGCAACAACCCCACGGGCGTGGAGCAGGGCGCTCCAGCTCTCCCTGGTTCTCAGGCTGGGATCACAGTCCAGCTGAAGCACCCGGGCTGGGCTCGGCCACCCTGAACACCCCACAGCATTCCGGCACCCGTCCATGCTCCCGAAGCTGCCGGCGTCCTGAGCAAACCGGGCAGGTGCCAAAGCCTTGGCAGCTTACCCACCACGCCCCGAACTCGGACCCTCCTGTGGCTGGACAGGAGGAACTGTGGGACTTGAGGGTCCGTGGACCCCTCCACACTTTTGTACGCCCTAGCTCAGCACCAGCAGGCGCGCGTGGCGCAGTTCCCAGTATCCCACGGCTAAGGCATGTGTATATTCAGTAGATGCGCCTATGTGTAGGGGCAGACGCGCTGAAGAGACACTCTGTATGTGACCTGGCTGCACGGTTTCCTTGTGGCGCTTCTGCAGGCAGCTCAGCTGGCCTCCCCCGCGGGCACCCCGGGGCTGGGGGGGCTCTGGAGCTGCACCGTGTGCCCGGGATGCGGTGTGGAACACGGGGAACAGCCTGAGAGCTGGGGCGAGCACGGTCAGGAGAGC